>NC_141689.1:1359605826-1360205826 GCF_964263255.1 Lissotriton vulgaris | reverse complement strand
GCTACCGGATAGGGCTTATCATTGTTCGCGATAGCCCTCATATGCTCCAGAATTCTAAGTTTTGTAGGTTTGATGGTGCTACCTATATAACATTTATTGCAAGGGCATTCGAGGCAATATATTGTAAACTCAGAATTACAATTGAGATGTTTCGTGATTTTTCTATTGGGTTTACTCTCTCCTGTTCTACCAGGATATTCTTTTAGTTTTTGGCTATGCTTGCAGGCCTTACACCGTAAACACGGGAAAAAGCCAGTGATCTTGTTCGTGGTTACAGTTGTTTTTAAGGGGGTATAGTAGCTATGGACCAGGTGATCTGATAATGTCTGGCATTTCCGATATGTAATCATAGGTCTCTCGGAAATAGATCTTTTTAGGGTGTTGTCTGTTTTTAATATATGCCAATTTCTTTTAAAAGACTGTACCAGATCACCTGATTTCGCATTAAAGGTGGTGATCATTCTGACCTGATCGTTTTCATTTTGCGTCTCTTTTACCAACAAAAGATCCCTTCTGTTGATGGTATCTGCTTTAGCGGCTGCCTGATTTAGTAAGTGTTTCGAGTAGCCTCTCACCTGAAATCTACTTCTCGCATCACTTTGGGCATCTCTAAAGTCTGTTTCCGCTGAGCAGTTCCTTTTTAGGCGCAAGAATTCGCCATAGGGTACGTTACTGACTAAACTTTTTGGATGGTGGCTGGCAGCGTGTAATATGGCGTTGCCAGCCGTGGGCTTTCTGTAAAGTCTAGTATGGAGATGGTTATTATCCACAAACACTTCTAAGTCCAGATAACATACGCTTTTTTCACTTATTGTACTCGTGAATTTTAGGTTCAGATTATTATTGTTAAGTGCGGAGATGTAATTCTCAGCCGAGCTTCTGTCTCCGCGCCATACAATAAAAAGATCATCGATGTATCTAGTCCACATCAATATTCTATCCTGCCATTTTTCGTTATTCCCTCCCCAGGCCTCCTGCTTCTCCCACCAGCCAACGAATAAATTCGCGTAGCTGGGGGAGAAGCACGATCCCATGGAAGTTCCCCTTGTTTGTCTGTATAGTTGACCAGAGAATAGGAAAAAATTATTGTATAAGCAAAAACGAATCATGCATAGAATCATTTCGCTATGTGTGCGAAACTTCTCATGTTTCCTATCTAGGAACCATTTCGTCGCACTCAGTCCTTGCTCATGATCTATGCATGTGTAAAGATTTACAACATCAAGTGTTATTAATAGCATATCGCTTTCCTTTTTTTTTTATTTTTTTTAAAAATATTTTTATTGTTGCACACACTTTATACATTATAGAAATTTCCAGCATTAATACTTCATGCTTCATAGCTAAATAAACTGTTTTTACAAGATATACAAGTTTTTCGTTACACATTTCCACAAACAGTGTTTATGAGTTTCTTAGTTAAATACAATTAAAGCTTAAGTCCTTCTTGGATGTGCCTGAGACCCAATTCCTTCCTTCCAAATACTTATGGGTTGCCATATTCTTAGGCCTAATATTCTTCCCCTTTTCCCTTTACGTGCATAGATATTCTTCTCCATATTATACGCGTTCAGGAGATTAGCCAGCCAAGTTTGCAGTGTCGGTGGGTTTTTGTCAAGCCAAGCCCTTGCTAGGGTCAATCTATATACTGACATTGCGACAAACAGAAATTCCTGATGTATGTCAGCTCCTTCCAATCCCAAACCTAGGATTATTCTAGCTGGGCTAAGAATGATTTGAATCCCCAGGGATCTATCTAGAAAACCCTCGATGTCCCTTATTAGCGTGTGTAATTGAGGGCATGTAGCGAAGATATGGATACTATCTGCTTCGCTAGCGTTGCATCGGGGGCAATTTATGCCCGTGCTCCCTCCCCATTTAGCTATCTTAGCTGGAGTATGGTACAATGAATAAATAGTTTTGTAGTGTTGTGACTGCATGGGGGATGAGCACAGTATAGTACGGCCCAGGTCCAATGATTTTTTAAACCACCCAGTATCTATGCTGAGTTTTTCCGCCCATTTGTTACCCACCTTTTCTAAGTCATCAGTTTTCCCTTTCATCAAACAGGCATAGAAAGACCTAATGGTACAATCCCCCGAAAGTCTAATTTTTTCCAGTATCTCATTCCTCCCTACACCCACAGACCCCCCTGCTTTATCATTACAAAAACTCCTGACCTGGAGATACTTGAAGAAATCTCTATTGTTAATACCATATTTAGTTCTTAAATCAGCGAACTGTACGATCCCCTCTATATCAAATAAGTCCCCGATCTGGATGATTCCACTGTTCGCCCATTCAAACATTGCTTCATCTGCAAAGATTGCATGAGGAAACGACCTGTTTCTAAAGAGTGTAGTGTATCTGTTATACTTCCCAATTTTACTTCTTTTCAAGAAGGCAGTCCATATCTTAACAGCAGTTAAGACCGTTTAAACCTTGTTCTTTTAAAGTAGCCATAATCGATACAATTTAAGAAGCAGTTTCCCACGTCTGTCCCTAAGACCGTAGCATACACTTTTGTAGACAGGTTATTGACTCTTTCATCCAGGCCATTTCCTCCTATCAACCCCTGCATGTACTGTAGAGCAGCTGCCATATAATATAACCTGAAATCAGGTGCACCCCACCCCCCCCTTTCCCTTGGGAGCGTCAAATATTTATATGCCCTTCGCGTCTTTCCATGGGCCCAGATAAATTTGTTGCATAATGTCTCTAGTGTATTAAACCAACTATTCTCAATGAATAAAGGAATCGATCTGAAAAAGTAAAGAAATTTGGGGAGAATCAACATCTTGATAACATTAGTGCAACCCATAAGTGAGAGGTGTAAATTATTCATTCTTATTAGATCTATTTTTACTCTTGACATCAGAGGAGCCATGTTTATCTCTACTACCCTATCCAGATTTGCTGATATAGCCACCCCCAGGTACATGGCTGAAGCAACTACCCTAGCGTCATTACACCCTGAGTAACTATTTTCAACGATCTGTGTCTTGGGTTTATTCAATTTATATCCTGAGATTAGACCGAAGTGTTCTGCCTCTACCTCGATTTCCCGAATAGCAGTGGAGGGGTTAGGTGTCAAAATGGCGACATCATCCGCATACGCGAGGGTTTTTATTGCACAGCCGTTTATGTTCATTGGAACAATCAGTAGATTCTGTTCCAACCTGCGCAGATAGGGAGCCAGGTATAGCGCGAACAACAGGGGGCATGATGGACAACCCTGTCTGGTCCCTCTACATATCTTGACTGCTGCAGAGTATCCCCTATTGACCCTAATCCTAGCCATTGGGTTGATATACAAGGTCTGTATGGCCTTAATAAAACCCTCCCCAATTCCATTCCACCTCATAGCTGACCATAAGTATCCCCAGGAGACCCTATCAAATGCCTTCTCTGCATCTAGAAAGAGCGCTGCCATAGGGTCTCCTAGGGTACCTGCTGCATCAAACATGGTGATAACCTGCCTAACATGCTGTGTGGTTCCTTTACCTGGGATAAACCCGTGCTGGGAAGAACTGACTAAACACTCGATCACCTTTGCTAATCTTATAGCTAACATCTTTGAGTAAATCTTGACGTCAGCGTTCAACAGGGTAATTGGGCGGTAAGAACCTGGTTCAGTTGTTGATTTACCTTTTTTTAGTATTACGATTATATTGACTGCACCCCAGGACTCAGGGACAGATTCACCCTTTTGTGCCATTGCCATGATGTTAAACATGTCCCCTATAATTACTGTTTGAAAAATTTTAAAGAATTCGACCGGGATCTGGTCCGGCCCTGCTGCCTTCCCAGAGGGCAAACTGCCAAGAGCAGTAACTAATTCCTCTACCCGGAGTCCAGCATCTAGCTCCTCCTTTTCCATTGTAGGGAGCACAGAGGGAGGCACCTCGCTCAGATATGTTTCTACCACTTCTGTACTTACTGTAATGTCTGAGGAGTAGAGATCTGTGTAAAACTGTTTAAAAACCTCCCTTATCTGTCCTGACTCTGTTAGTAAATTCCCCTGTGTATTGACTATTTCTTTAATGTCTGCTGTTGCTGCTCTCTGCCTGGTCCGCACGGCTAAGATATGTCCGACTCTTTCACTGAGCTCATGTGCGTTCTCCCTATTCGCCATATATTTCTCAACCATTTTTTGTGTAACCCCTTCCAGGGCATCTGCTCTCAGCGATATTAGTTTAAGTATAATTTGTTCTATCTCGACCTGTTGTTGAACAGCTACTGCTAGATCTTCTTCAGCCTTAAGTAGATTTAGGCGTATTTCTTCTGACTTCTGTTTCTCTTTTTTTTGTGCGGACAATACAAAGCTTAACGTCTCCCCTCTAACAGCAGCCTTAAAGGCATCCCAAACTATCCCTGGGGGTGCTGTTCCTCTATTTATATCCCAGAAATCGCTTTCCCAGGTAACACTGTCCATGATACGGAGGAAATCCTGCGTGTCTCTCACAAATGAAGGTAAATCCTTCACAATCGGAGCCAAAAATGCATCAATGAAGCGAGAAGTGTTCTCAAGTAGGCTGCCAATTGCCGAAACTATCGGCCTCCCTGGTGGTCTTTTGGCATTCTTGTGGATCTTTGGCAGATGGTAGAAGGTGGGGAGAACCGGGGAGTCACATACAAGGAAAGAATATTCCTCATGGCTGATCATGCCATCCTTTTTCCATTGATCTAATAGTTTGCTATATTCCATGGTACTTTTTAGATATTGTTCTCTCTTTACCATGGCATAGCACTCTGTCTCCCAGTTGTCTTAGTGATTCCTTTTCATAGTTCTCCTTGCTAAAAACAACAATGTTCCCGCCCTTATCTGAGGGCTTAATCTCAATTGTTTTGTCGTCTCGCAGTGTTTTTATTGCTTCCCACTCCTTCCTTGTAATGTTAGATGTTTTCATGTCCATTCTTTTATTAGCCATTCTCTCCAAGTCTGCCGTTATTGCTTCACTGAAGACATCAATCACATCGTGTGATGTGTTTGGTAATTTCCTTGATTTATTTCTAAGGTTGCTTGGGTCATTGACCTGTGAGTTTGATGTTAAAATGCTGCTCTGCACATTATGTTCCTGGTCAAGTAATTCTTGTGTTGGAGTCAGCAGGATATTTAATAGATTTTCCTCTGTTGTGTCTTCCCTTGTTTTTTCCACCGTTTCCGGATTTGTCACATTTTGCCTTGTACTTGGATGTTGCAAAAATATTTTCTTAAACTTAAGTTTCCTTATATATTTGAACAGGTCTATTTTGGTATCAACAAGATTGAACTCACTCGTTGGGCAGAAACTCAGACCTTTTTGTAGTACTTTCATCTCATCCGATGTAAGGTTCCTTTTTGACAAGTTAATGATGTTATTTTCCTGTATTGTGGTTACCGATTGGAGGCACTGCGTGTTACCATTGGTGTGGTTGTATCTTGTGAACCTCCCCTTGTGCCTCTTCCCCCCCTCCTCGTCCTCCTCTGTGATTTTGTTGAGGGGGGTGACTCCTTAACTGTGGTCTTTGGCGGGTTTCCTTCATGACTTGAAACTCGTCGAAAAAAGGCTTTTGTTTCTCTTTTTCTTTTTCTTTACTGCCTGAGGTGGCATTCTGCTCCCCATCAGACCCTTCCACTTCAGATTCTTCTGTGTCAATTGCCGTTGTTTGTTCATTCCCTTGAGCGAGTCTCTTTCTCGTGGCATCATATTTGCGGGCAAATGTTAGAATTCTGCCTGACAAATAGTCCTGTTTGTCCCTTTGAAACTTAGTCTGTTTCCTTTTGCGTATCACCAATTCATAATCCTTTAGTCTCTTGGCCATGGCTGTTCTCAATTCATCACTGGTTTTTGTATCCTTATCTTTTGCTATAGTCGTCTCCAGGTCTGCTATATCTTTTATACACTTATCCCGGTCGCTCCAAGCATACTTAATGAGCATTCTGACCATTCCCTTCGATGATTCCGCTGTGTATTCCGCCCAGTCTTTCAATAGGGCTGGGTCCGGGTTTTCATATGACGGGATTGTGTAAATCCGTAATCCCCTTGGGATTCTATTGCAGTCAATGTATCTCTCCAGTTGTTGAAACAGGCTTCTCAGGCTAGATGATTGCACTGTTAGTGTGGTGGAATTGTTAGTGCTTGTCGGTCTCTCCTATACCGACATAAACATTAAGTTGGCGGCCGACTCTCTTTCCCCCGTGAGTTCCCCCAGGTTAGCTATTGCCAATAATTCTAGTTCGTGAGTGTGCACACGTTAAGAATTCACTTTACTCGGGGCAGTGGAAAACCACTCGTGTTGCTTTGGGGGTTTGTAAAAATTGTTTTCACATCATTCGGGACCAAGGCAGAGCATAAGTCTTTACATTTAGCGTTTCAGCGAACACACTGTATTCACTCACCGCATTCGTCGTTGTCGTTCGTTGGGCACCCACTCTCCGTCGGCGTCCTCCGTTCGTCCCACGCGAAATGCGGGTGATCAGTGGTTCTCTTCGCAGTTGTAATCCTCTTTCGTCTGAGGTTGATATTCCTCCCTCCTCACTTGCATTTCTGCTCCATTTCCTCGGGCAGACGGCCAAAAAATGTTTCATGCACAGGTCCTTTACCGCCGTCGCTCCAGTTGTCCTGGGTGCTTGAAACCAGCGCTGGTGAGGCGCTTCGATATGTCCACACGATCCAACCAATACAGGTCACAAAACGGCAAGCACTCCGATGTTAAGATGTTGTTTTCAAAATTTATTCATTTCCAAACCCCCCTTCACCCCTGACAGACACGTTTCGCCAGTTAGCTTCGTCAGTGTCAGTTTGTGCAAGAATACCGAAGCCATTTTAAACCAACCGCTTCATTTCATTTCATTTCATGAACATAGATGATGGTGTTCGACATGGAAACAGCGGCCATCTTGTAGTGTAATATTTACAACTATTTACATTTGGAAAAAATGGCTGTAAATAAAGTGCTTAAGTGCAAAGTTAAAAAAGGTGACTTTGACAAACTTTAAATTATTTTAGTGCACACTATTCTACTGTATCATAATAACTATTCATATTTACATTTATGAAACAGGGAATTACTTCCTAATTTTCAAAATTAATGATAAAATAAATATATATATATATATATATATATATATATATATAAAAAAAGCAGTCCCTCTTGTGAAAGAGAGGCAGGAACCTCAGCGGGGTAAGGCAAAACAATTTATTCCCAATTTGATGGCGTATGCATTTCGGCCGGTGTGGCCTCTTCAGCGCCTGCGGTAGTGAAAACGGGAGTCCTACCGCTCTGCAGTTTAAAGTGCACCCCTCCGCACCGGATAGGTGAAAATGACAGCTCCGCCCCTCAGCCAAAGTATCACAGGTGTTAGTGTTAAGGGTCCGAGGCAATCAAAGGACTCCAATGTATATTTATATTCCAAATCAAGCAAAAACAGGGTCCTTCCTGAATCACTCCCACAGTCAGGTGGCGCAAAAAGCCGGCAGAGCCCCAATGCCGGTAAGCATTAACTTCAAAAGCATAAAAAAGTTCCAATGCGCACTCAGAGAAGGAAAGGATTTCACCAGTTTATTCCAAAATTAGCGCTACGCGTTTCGACACCCGGCGGTGTCTTGATCACACAATACTTTTTCGTGAAAAACAGACGTGCATAAATAAAGTTTCAACATACACAGTGTAAACATAAACAAGGTACGTAATACCATTACAATGTATCTGTAAATGAAACTGCCATCTTGGAAGGGGGAACACAAAAGGAGGTGACAGCAGCCTAAGCGTCGTGTACACATTACATTATTATGTAGTATCTTATCCTGCATGTTGCACAAACTTGGGTGAGCATTAAATTTTAAATTTATTTAATTTAATGTAACACCCCGGATACTTTGTATAGACTAATATTGGTTCACATGCAGATTTCTAGAGTGCCTGATTGTACCTAGTGGACCGGAATAGATAATACATCCCAGTCCATTTCGGCCCCAGTCGACGGAATAAGGTTTTTACAAACCGTTTCTTCAAGTATAATACATATTGGGAGTTCCCAAAGTGATAGTGCGCTAACTTAGCTTGCGCAACCGAAAAGTATTGAATTACTTTGTTAAGACAATCTACTATACAGGCGCTTACATGTACTCAATTTGTCTCAACAATTATGCTCTCGGACTAGTGCCCGTATACTTCCAAAACTACAATTTAGTCCTTCCCGTTCGGTGGCTAAAAACAACAGAAACAATTGTTTCGTGACAAGACCCACTGTTCCAGGAAAAGTGCAAGAGAAAGTGATTAATTATATACCTAATGATTATACTCAGGACAGGCTAAAGGCAATCTCACATTATAGTTAGCTCTGTACACAGATCAATTCTCATCTTGTAACCATCATCAGTTAATTCTTGTGAGGAGAAAACGGGTATATGTGTGAATAAAAAAGGGGGGGAAACGGGATGAAATGAAATCTACATCCCATACAGTTAAATTTCAGGCAAAAAGTCCCTTTTTGTTCCTCCTGCATAACATAAACAGAAAGAAAAGGTTTTAGAAATGAGAAATAACAAGTTTAAAAACATTACACCAAATCTTACATTTGACAAACTCACATCATAATATTTACAATACTGTAACCAGATTTGCAGCTCATTGCACTGTTATGTCCCTACCTATTAGATTTCATGAATGTGAACAGCTAATTCTTCGTCCATATTATGCTCTCCCGGGGATCTAGTCTTGAGCTCCATAATCCATTTGGATTCTCTTTTCCGTAATGCCCTCCCGGGGATCTAGTCTCGAGCTCCATAATCCATTTGGATTCTCTTTTCCGTAGGGCTATAGTCTATTACCCCCTCTTTTGCTTATGTTCACTTGTTCGAGTGCAAAATATCTGAGCAGGGCATTGTTGGATTGATGGTGTGCTTGGAAATGTCGTGCTATGGGATAAGACACATCAATGTTGTTGATGGCCCGGAGTTGTTCTTGTACCCGCTTTTTTGCCATACATACAGTACTGCCCACATATTTCAATTTGCACGGACATTCGAGAACATATACAACATAAGTAGTAGTAGTAGAAAAGCTTTATTCGATTTTTGTAAAATAAAAAATCATAAAAGCAACATCATCAAAATCAATACACAAAATGCATATATAGAACAGTACAACGATGGGGAAAAATAACAATGTTTACAATAACTTTAAGAACTTGATAGGATTTTCCTTTTTAAAAAGACACTCTTTAAAAAACCTGTCATAATGGCCACACAAAGTTCATCATTTAAGAGCTGGAGATACAAGAAAGCAAGGCGACAATGGCGCCATGGGCCATATTTATTCAAAAGAGGTTTAATCCATCGGACTCTTTCATTATGATAAAAACCACAGAAACAGATCACATGCAATGTTGATTGATCAGATCTCCCATCACACGGACAATTAATACGTTTTTTAGACCAATCATTAGTTTGAGGGAAGGACACTAAGCGGAAAAAGATATCAAATCTGAATCTGGTGAGTAGGTACCTATCAAAGCCCCTATGACACCAGATCAGGTAAGACTGCAAATTGTCTGAGGTGAGCAAAGAATGGTGCCGCACTACCGTAACTTTGTTCAGCTCTACCGCTAGCCTCAGGGATTCCAAATGAGACCAGCATTCTCTCTTTAGAGCTACCCTCGTGATCCTATGTAGCCCCTTCGGATCGATGTAATACTCGGGTTTGCCCAAGTCGAGGCAGAACTTTCGAATGTAAGATAGCCATGCTATTTTATGAGAATTATTGAGGGCCATAACATCAAGCAAGATTTCTCTGTTTAAAACTAACTCGTCTGCGGTCCAGACCCTGTGCCAGAGAAGTAATGGTTGCATCGCAATCTGGTCACTAATGTGTCGGACCCCCAGCTCAGCGTGGCAATTGTATACAGAAGAACTAGGCGGAACAGCTAAAATAAACCTTAAAAAAGCATTTTCTACAGTTTGTAGTTCTCTAGAATCAAGAATGCCCCAGACACCTGCCCCGTAAATGGCTGTGCTTACACATTTAGCCGAATAAATCTTAGGTAAGATAGCTGGAGGTCTTTTTCCCATTTTACGCGAGAAGGCCATAAGTGCTGCTGCATGTTAGAAATTGGTTGATGTTTGTACCAGGTATTTGCACCTCTTTAACCATAACGCTATGTTTGCAGGCACAGCAATGGCCGCATGGATAGAAACCTTTTAGGTTGTGGCTGCTAGCACTACCTCTGGGACTGATGTCTCCTTTCACCAGGATATCTCTCAAACTTTTTCCCTTTCTATAGGTTATAGAAGGTCGATCACTCATTGTGGAACCTATAATGTTGTCCATCTTGAGGAAGCTCCAACTCTCTGCTAGTATTTTACTAACTATTCTAGAATCCTTGTTATAAGTAGTGATCACTCGAGTAGCCATAGATGTTTCTGACTCCTGAGTTTTAGGTTCAAGAGTACTGTCCCTGGATTTTGAAGAAATGTTGTTAACGGCCTTGGTTAAGACCCATTCCGGGTACCCCCTCTCCCGGAACCTTGTGAGCATGTTGTTCTTTTCTTCCTCATATAGGCTCTCCTCACTGCAATTCCGCTTAGCCCTAAGCAGCTCCCCGTAGAGTATACTCCACTTGAGACTATGCGTATGAGCACTATTGGCGTGTAATAAACTATTACCCGCCGTTTCCTTCCTGTGCAATTTGGTCACGAGATGACCCTCTTGTACCATAACCGTGGTGTACTGGAAATCTATACTCTCCATGCTGGTGTTCAAGGTGAGTGTTATATTGTATGGGTTCACGTTGAGTTTTTTGACAAAATCCTGTGCTTCCAATGTCTACTCACTCCAGACTAGGAATGCTTCCGGGTGTCGAAACGCGTAGCGATAATTTTGGAGTAAACTGGTGAAATCCTTTCCTTAGAGTGCGCATTGGAACTTTTCTATGCTTTTGGAATATATATATATATATATATATATATATATATATATATATATATATATATATATATATATATATATATATATATATATATATATATATATATATATATATATATATATATATATATATATATATATATATATATATATATATATATATATATATATATATATCCCCATCCCCCCAAACCTTTGAGGCGGGTAATCTCAGGAACCACAGCACCAATCACAACACCCAATACAGCGTAGGAAAGGCCAGTTGCAGCAGAAGGACATAGACTATGCAGACACCCATCATATACATTTAAAAGGTAAAAGAACCGTGCCAGCAAAGTAGTCCCTTGTGGGCGTTTCTGTGTTGTGCTGGGGGCGTGTGGTACGTTCCGCCCTTCATGCCATGTCTCATATTGTGTGCTAATCCTACCCTGCTCCCTTTAAATACCCCTGCACCCCATAATCATAACCCACCCTTACTCCTTAAAATACCCCAACACCCTTAAACACTAACCCATCGTAACCCTATAAATATACCCTGTACCCCAAAATCCAAACCTATCCCTAAAGCCTACAAATACCCCTGTAACACAAAACCCACACCTAGCCCTGAAACCCTATAAATACCCCTGTACCTCAAAACCCAAACCTACCCCTGAACCCTAAAAATACCCCTGTACCTCAAAACCCAAAGCTAGCCCTGAACCCTAAAAATACCACTGTACCCCCAAACCTACCCCTGAACCCTAAAAATACCACTGTACCCCAAAACTAGCCCTGAACCCTTAAAATACCCCTGTACCCCCAAACCTACCCCTGAACCCTAAAAATACCCCTTACCCCAAAACCCAAACCTAGCCCTGAACCCTTAAAATAACCCTGTACCCCAAAACCCAAACCTAGCCCTGAACCCTAAAAATACCCCTGTACCCCAAAACACAAACCTACCCCTGAACCCTAAAAATACTCCTGTACCCCAAAAACCAAACCTACCCCTGAACCCTAAAATACCCCTGTACCCCAAAACCCAAACCTAGCCCTGAACCCTAAAAATACCCCTGTACCCCAAAACCCAAACCTACCCCTGAACCCTAAAAATACCCCTATACCCCAAAACCCAAACCTAGCCCTGAACCCTAAAAATACCCCTGTACCCCAAAACCAATACCTATCCCTAAACCCTAAAACTATACCTGTACCGCATAACCCAAAACTATATCTGAACCCTTAAAATACCCAAACACCCCAAAACATATACCTCAGTACCACAAAACATATACCCCTATATCCATACTTGCCTTATCCAAACATTAAAAAAAACATGATTTTACCATTCATGCATTTACAATGAATTTCGTTGTAAATGTATGCGTGGTAAAAGCATATAAAATGTAATGCCATGCGTTATAATGGCATTGCGGAGTCATGTTACTTTCGTAATGAAAGTATGCGTAGCGATGGTATGCGGAAATACATTTGCGGAATAATGGGTGTTTACCCTCCCCCGATAAGTACATTGGTGGCATGGCGGCCCACATCTCCAGCAACATACTCATATTTTTTCACCACCCATTTGAAAAATGCACAGGTCTCTCTCATTGATGGCCAGCACCGACATACACTTTTAGACACACCTCCTGCCACAAGTTCTAGAATTGTGAACTTTAGAGCTGGGGAGCTATGTTCGAATCTTGGCATCAGCTCAACATCCTGTGATTCCAGGCAAATCGCTTTGTCTCCCCGTGCCTACCACAAATGAATGTGTTCTTCTGTAATGTAAAATGTGCTCATGCCATGTTGTCGAGTTTGCGCTATATTATATTGCAAGGAAAAATAAAGTAGGGAAACTTGAGTTCACACACTACTGAACGCGCACTCTTAAGTGCATCAGCAGTGCACTGTGAATCGGAGCGTTTCACAGGCCTGTCACAGATTAGAAATGCTATCAAAACGAAATCCTACAAAACAATATGCTACTGGCAGGCAGCAATTCATACCCGGCCAACGTCGGGACGGTATATATATACATATATATATATATATATATATATATATATATATATATATATATATATATTTCACCTCCCAGGCAGAAAAACTACCAGTGACGAGACTTGTGCAGACCAAAGTGTTTTATTTCTCTGTCGCCCTCGACAGAGATATATATATCTCTCTATCCCAAGGCTTCCTCCTCCACGAAGAAGAATGAGGCGGCACCACGGGGCTCGTGATACACCATTCTTTATTGTAAAAACGTTAGGCATGACGCGTTTCGGAGGGTTCCTTTTTCAAATGCCCCTCTGTTTTAAACGTGCCACCGTTGCTCATAGTCCTTTATTAAAGTCCTTTCCCAGTTCCTAATCACTGAAGTAGTGTAATATATATATATACACATTACAGAGGCATCACTCATTATTCCATGTGTGTGAAATGTAATAAAATATCTAAAAATTATGGCAGTAATCTCATTATATAAGAATTCCGATAATAGCTTTTCTGATTATTCCAGGATTAAACTATAGTAGGTTATGAATATTAGCAGTTAGCTTATTTGGCCAACGTTCCGCAGACATACATACTGAGGCTGACGTTAACTGTAAGAAATAGTTTCAGAGTTGAAATGACGTTTTTGAGTCTAGGCAAACCTACTAACTTGCAAGTTTTAGGGGCGTTCACCAGCTCTTATCTAGTATTTTCCCATACTGAAGAAGGTTAGGAATTTACTCCTGACACAAATAAAACTTCTTCCAGGATTTGGGAAAAAGGGGTTGGAGAACAAGTCAACTTGTATACGCTCAGCAAATTTTCACATGAGCAAATCTACACATGCATATTTGCTTGTGCTAAAATGGAGTTCACAAATAAGCATTCACAAATCTGTTCTAGGAGTGCAGTTTCCTGGCCTACTTCTGTAAATTGTTGTAATTTCATGAAAACCATAAATTTGCGCTAGTGCAGGGACATTACAAAGGTGTACTTTGTAGACTTTCTTTAATAACTGGGCGCCTAATTAGTTATGGTTTTAACCAAGATCTTTTGTTTTCATTAAAATTCTCTCTATCAGCTGGCTTCACTGTGAGTGATAGTGTTCCTCTCTTTCACAAGAAGCATATCGGCACACAAAGTAGTTTTGTTCAGTGCCAAGGACTACTGTGGCAGTTTGTGCTTTCTGAGACCAAACATATGTTTGCTTTTTCCCAATGTTTGTTATAATGTTGAGCGCCCGGCAACTCCCACAACAATAACGTTTTACAAAAACTATTTTTAAGCACACTGTCAAAACCAAAAGGCTGACCACAAGTGTCTGACCTATTGACTTTGCCAATACTTATTTTCATGTTTCCCATAATCTTGCTTTTTTTGTTTTGGAAGTACTTGCATGTATAAACACATTTTACTAAATGATGCTTGAGAGGATCTGTATCTGAAATTTCGCAGTAGTTTAGCAGTTTTTTGGTGAACATTATATTTTGAATGTTAAATATCATCAGTCTTGCCTTCAAGCTTCTGCAATTATTTGCATCTAATCAACTAGCTTTCTGAGAGCATTATACTTAGCCTCATTTTGTGTAAACTTTGCAAACTTGTGTGCACATTTTAAATTAGAACCAGTGTCTGTAGAGCAGTCCAAGCTTACAAACTTTCCTTAGAGCGCTCACCCTTCTAATATGGGCTGTGCCTTACTGACCCATAAATAGAAGTTCGAACAACATTAACATAGAGTACAAATATTATCTTAACTGCAGACAATGCAATTTCTTGATCCATAATGTGGTACTGTAAACAGAGGGTTTGTGCTGCAGGGAGTTGGGCCAACTTGTCCCTAGGACAAAATAAACATGACATCTTGTTTTGCTTAACCCTGAACAATATGTTCTGGGTGTCGGGCTGTAGTAATTCCACACCCCTCTTCCAGTAAATGCAAGAGTCGGCATGTATATTTCTTTCCATAAAAGGAATTGTTTAAAGCAGGCATATGTTATGCAGATTCAGAATCAGATGAGTAACAAAATAAAAAATATGTGCCTAGATGCATCAAGGGTTTTTGCATTCGCAAACGGTGCGAATCGCAAAATTAGGCCGTTTGCGAATGCGAATCCCGTTTTTGGGATGCATCAAGCATTTTGGTATTTTCGCAATTTTAGAAATCGCAATTTTGTTGTGATTTCTAAAATTGCGATTGCATTTAAGAAATCGCAATTTTGCGATTTCTTAAATGCAATGCATGATTACTTTAGAATTGCGCATTCGCAATTTGGAAGGGGTAAATTAGCATGAAGTTGAACTTCATGCTAATTTATAGAACACTTTCAAACATGCACATGCACTAGTTGCATATTTGAAGGTCTTAATTTACACACACACGTCCTTGGGTCATGTGTGTGTGTAAATTACACTTACAGTTCAATTTCAGGGGTGCAGGGAGGGGTTCTTTGAACCCCCCCTGCACCCTTGAAATTGCATTCACATTTTGCGAATCGCAATTTGAAATTCGCAAAATGTGAATGCCTTCCCATTGAGTCCTATGGGCCTTTTGGCCCATAGGAATCAATGGAAAGGGTTTTCCTTAATTGCGATTCGCAAATTGTGAATCGCAATTAAGGAAAATTACCGAATCGCAAAATAATTTGCGATTTTTTGATGCATAGCATTTTGCGATTTCTTAATTGCGATTCCTTAATATTCGCAATTAAGAAATCGCAAAATGTTACAATGATGCATCTAGGGGATGGTCTCTTTAGTACAAAGTAAATAAACAGCAACATAAAAGTAGGGCTGTCTGCTCTAATTGGTGGTAAAAATTTGTGAAAATCCAAATATCTAAAATGAAATAAAATCTCTGGCAAATTAATGTTATTACAGTTATATGTAAAATAAACTCACTCCTTTGGCAAGTCTGCACCGCACTCTGGTTTGCACAGTCCATACTCCTAATTCCGGAATTCTTGAAAGTGGGCATAGTTTATTCCCTGTAAGCTGATGTAAAAAGAATTAATTGCTAATTATATTGAGAATGAAATGTAAGGTCATATTGTGTTTTGTTCTTCAAATCATACAATATGTTATTTAAACATATGATTTTGCCCCTTATGATTTCAACCCTTTTATTCTGACCAATTCTATAAAGAGAAAAAGGCTTTGCTTTCCTGATTAATTTTGTTGGCTAAAGAAACTCTTATTTGCCTGTCTCAAATTAATTAGTTTCATATTGTAAATCCAGCCACATCCTATTCTGGCCACTTCTTCCAAATTCAACTTCAGAATCCACTGGCACATTATTGTCAGTGTTGACTTTTGAGGGCCCGATCCTTGCTATATTTACAGGCTATCCACCTCAGATTCATAAATGTACGATTAATCATAATGGGAATAATTTACTTAGACAAGGGTTATCACAAAAATCTGGCATACTGACCCTTGCAGGCCGGCTGTTTGTGGACACCCCACTCCTAGTACAATTAAATTAGTTTAATTTCTGTTTCACTGACATGCGTGTTATTCTGGTCTGATTTTGTCATCTCTGTATGTTGCAGCTAATTAGTTTTTTTGAGGATATTCTACAAATCTAAAGTATACTTCGATTTACAATTAGGTGGACATGTTTTGCCAAGTGGGACCTCTGCTTTCTTTTTGCCAAACACATTTTTTATTAGTTTTTTTTGTACAATTTACATCATATGACAATACTATCAAGTCACCCCTCCCAGGGGGACTCAGGATGCAATGAGACTGTATGTGGCTGATAGCACTTAACATTCCATATCCCCCCAACCCCGGTATCACTGAATTGCTAAAAGGGGTTACAGTTCCTTGTAGTGACGGGGTGTGGGTGAGGCCTTTAACAATATTTAATGATCGTCAGTGTGACAGTATGTGTCCCATCTTTCTTTTGCGATGGGAAGAACATTGAGCCTCTCTTCAGAGGGAGGCACCTGAACAGCTCCTATTTATACTCCAGGGGTAAAACGGGAACAACAAACGTAAAGAGAAAAAGAATAAAAAACAATCCCTCCCTCCCCCCACCCCAACAATGGTGGCGGCGGCATACAAACATCCAGTCTGACTATGGCCGTGTAAGGCTTATAGTTGAAACAGATGAAGAGCTCTAATAGACGAAGGGCATACAGCAGACGGTAGGCCTCGTGAAAGGAAGGTCACAAAAGGTCCCCATTTGAATTCAAAGTTCTTAAAGCTGTCTCGAAAGACATCAGACATTCGTTCCAGACTGAGAAGTTTCTACAATCTAGAATGCCACAGGGAGATCGCTGGTGCTTCCCTCCTTTTAAAGGCGGCTGCCAATGTAACTTTCACTGCGATAATACATAGCCACAAAATTGTTTTGTCTGCTCGTGTTTGATGTTCTAGTGCAGGATCACGAAGACCCAAAAGAATCCCAGCCATGGTGGTTGGAATAGGGTACCCCAAGATATCCTTAATGTGCGCAAGTATTTCCTTCCAGAAGGGGCGAATAGTCGGGCAAACCCACCAGATATGTTTGAAATCCCCCAGTAACCCACACCCTCTTCAGCATCTATCAAAAGTGTTGGGAAAGATCTGCTTGAGCCTAGAGGGGTGAATGTACCAATCCATCATGGTCTTTAGGTGGGCTTCCTGTAGATCAGAGGAGTGATTGAATCGTGTAATGTCTGTCCATAAGTGTCCCCATTTATTATCCGAAATGGGACGTTGTAGAATGTCTTCCCACATGGCCATCTACCACGGTCTCTGGGAAACTGTAGTTGTAAGAAGAAAATTGTATATGAATGAGATCGCTCCCCTCATAGTTGTGGTCTTGGTAAGGAAGTATTCGAATTGAGTGAGGGGCCGAGTAGCTGCGTCCTGTATTTGCGGTGTGAGGGCCCAGTGCATCAATTGGGCATAGTGGTACCCTTCTGTGTGTCCCAAGTTATAGTCCCGCTGGCAATTGTCGAAGGTGAGTGGGTCATAATTATGGAAAAGGTGGTTCAGAGCAAGACAGCCTCCCTCCCTCCAGGCATCAAAAGGCCCCTCTTGAGTTCCCATTCAGAAAAGGGGGTGGTGATGGACAGAGTATCTGAATTAAACAGAACACTCATACCTAGTCAACAGATCAGGGCTTGATCCATCACCGTTTTTTAGCTCACTGCACCATCCCAGCTCAGAACCTGGCTATATGCAAATTAGTCTGTCCCTGGCCCAGTGCATCATGGGAACAGGGCAAACCAAACTACCAAGCCAATTCTTATACAAGCAAGCCGGGCCGAAGACGGCTGAAATGCCAGAAACCGGTCCCCGGTAGCTTATCTCCTTTCTGGTGAAGAATTGGCTTGGTAGTTTAGTCTGCCCTGTTCCCATGATGCACTGGGCCAGGGACAGACTGATTTGCATATAGCCAGGTTCTGAGCTGGGATGGTGCAGTGAGCTAAATAATGGTGATGGATCAAGCCCTGATCTTTGGACTGGGTAAGAGTGGTCTGCTTAATTCAGACACTCTGTTCATCACCACCCCCTTTTCTGAATCCTCTTGAGTTCCCAGCGGGAATTCTGGATTAAAATGTAGTGGTGTAAACGGGGAAGGGAAAGTGGTCCACCTATCGTCTCTCTCTACTGTGTCCCATACTTTCAGTGTAGTGCGCGTGGGTGTAGCGATGTATGTGTTTGGGGGTCTAACTTTTTTAGGGCGCCAGATCAGGTCCCAGATGGTTCTCCCAGTCCGCTACGGTCCATATGCAGCCAATGTTTGTCAGATTCTTCTTTCGACCACTCGACAAGACTCTTAGCTGCGCTGCCTTGTAATATAACTGGATGTCAGGGAGGCCCACTCCTCCCTCTGAGAGGGGGTGACGTAGCCGGGAGAAGGATAAACGGGCACACCCCCCTTGCCATATAAAATTTAGGATCATTTTCTTAACTAAAAGGAAGAAGTCCCTTTCTAACTCTATGGGTTGGGCCTGGAATAAATAAAGAGGTTTAGGCAGGAATGTCATTTTTACTGCGTGAATTTGGCCAAGCTAGGATAGAAAGGGTCCTCCACTTTATAAGTTCTGTTTGGATGCGATTGAGAATGGGTGGAAAATTAGCCTCATATAGGCTCTCAATCTTCGGCGTCAGTTGAACCCCTAGATATTGTATGGAAGAGGAAGCCCATGCGAGGGGGGTAAGGGGTTGGAGTCTGTGGACTTCAGTTGATAGCAAAGTGAGGTTAAGGATATAGGATTTGCTATAGTTTATTTTAAAGCCTGCAACTGATTTATAACGTTCAAGTTCTGTCTGAAGGGCTGAGAGGGATACGGTTGGTTCGGAAAGGGGCAGGAGAACATTGTCTGCGAATAGAGAGATTTTATGTGATTCCCCAGTGAAAGGTATACCCTGAATACTGGAATTATCTCTAATTGCCATTGCTAGGGGCTCTATGCTAAGAGCAGAGGTGAGAGGGGACACCCCTGTCTAGTTCCTCTAGAGTGGAAGAAGGAGGCTGAGCTAACCCAGTTGACTACCACTCTGGAGTGAGGTTGCCAGTAATTAGCTTGGATCATGGTTAGAAATTTAGCTGAAAATCCAAATGCCTTGAGGGTGTGTAATAAGAATGCCCAATTAACGCGATCGAAAGCTTTCTCAGCGTCTAGACACTCTAGAACAGCAGGGATCTGACGTCTGTTGGCCTTTTCAATGAGATGGATAATTCTACGGGTGTTGTCATGAGTTTGGTGGCCCTTAATGAATCCGGACTGGTCCGGATGTATGAGGTCAGGCATGAGGTCATTCAGTCGTTTGGCTAAGATGGAGGTATATAATTGGCGTCTAGGTTGAGAAGAACAATAGGGCGATAGGAGGCGCAGTGTTGGGAATCCTTTCCGGGTTTCTTTATCACTGAAATCATGGCTTCAGTCATAGATGCAGTAGGTTCCCCGACTTCAGCCATCTTGTTGAAAAGTCATGTAAGGTAGGGGCAGATGTTTGATGCAAAGGTCTTATAGAAAAGGGTGGTATACCCATCCGGACCTGGGGCTTTGTGGGGGCTTCAGGGCTTTAACCGCTAAATTGACTTCTTCATAGGTGAAGGGAGCGGAGAGTAACTTGTGCCATTTTTAGAAACCTGAGGTAGGGGCTACGCACAGAGAAACTCCTGTTGGGTGTCAGTATCTAGGTCATCCCCGGAGTATAGAGCATCATAAAATGAGCCAAAGAGTTCGGCTTTGTCTTCATCCTTGTGTAACCTCCCCACGGGACTCACAATGCCTCCTATGCATTCTTTCTCCCGTTTATCTCTAAGTTGCCTGGCTTAATGTTTACCAATTTTATTGCTTTGGGAGTAGGATAAGTGACAGTGTTTAAGGTGTGTGAACTCAACACTGTTATTATAAATGGCACGAAGCTTGCCGCGGAGTGCTGTCACATGGCAGAGAGTCTGCTGAGTGGGGTTCAGCTTGTGGGCATTTTCGACAGAGGACAGTTCCTGCTCTAGTTGCTCTCTTTCCCTAGCACGTTGCTTGTTTAGTGCTGAGTTAAGTGCAATACATTTCCCTCGGAAGACTGCTTTGAATGTGTCCCAGGTGGTAAACTCTGATGTGTCTTCTGGTTTGTTAACCTCAAAAAAGTCTTTAATAGTGTCTCGGAGTTTAGCACAAGATTCTTTATCTCGCGCTAACGATGCCGGAAAGTACCACTTGGGTGCAGATGGTGCACCCCGTGCCAGGACAGACCGATGGAAAACAAGCCATGATCGGACACAGAAAGAGGGAATATTTTGGCGTCCTGGAAGGAACCCAAAAGGGACTGACTAATAAAAATATAATCAATCCTGGAGTATATGCGGTGCACATGTGAGTAAAAGGTATAGTCCAGTGTTTGTGGGTAAATAGTACGCCATGAGTCTTGTAAGCCTAGCATTTGGGTTCATTGTTGAGTGTCAGTGGAAAAAGAGCCAAGTTTGGAGCGCTGGGAGTGTGTGCTGTCCATTTCCTTATGCCAAGTCAAATTTAAGTCTCCCCTGAGGAATATCTGTCCTTCCGCAAAATCCAGCATTTTTCCCAGCAGTGTGTGGAGGAATAGTGTCTGACCAGAATTGGGCACGTATATTGCCACAAAGGTACATGTCTTCTATCTTAGACCGCACTTGACCATGACCCACCAGCCCTCCCTATCATTAAGAATATCTAGGGGTTTGAATTGTATGGTAGAGCAGAACAGTTCTGCCACTCCCCTATGCTTGGTAGATGCCGAAAATCTCTAGATTAAGGCAGGGGTCTCCAAACCGGTCCTGGAGGGCCGGATCCATGTCAGATTTTTAAAATTACTACATGTATCTCAATGGGGATATCCAAAAAATGTGGCATGGATCCGGCCCTCCAGGACCGGTTTGGAGACCCCTGGATTAAGGGGTATTGTTTGTGTCTAAAGTGCATATCTTCGGTTCTGGCGAGGTGGGGCTCCTGGAGCGCCACTACATCTAAATGGTGGTCGATAATATACTTCTAGACTTTCTAACGTTTTTGAGCGGAATTAAGCCCTTTAACATTTCAGGTTCCAATTGTAACTGTCATAGTATCAACAGTGGATGTACAAACTCGGTAGATGCCTGTGGGAGCGCAGGTCGGATAAACAGGCGTGGAGGCAGAAGATAGTTTCGAATGGGTTGTTTATTAATAACAGATGGATGAGTAAAGGTTCGTGAATCAACGTGAATGTCCTCGTCCTTTTCTTCCGCTGGTAGAGGGGCTGTGTTAGAGATGTTTCCCGGCTCCTCGTCTTCGGAGTCTTCAGGGTTTCCCCGGAGGCTCATAAAAGAAGCGGAAAAAGAAAGGGGCCGTCAGACTACTGATTCTATGTAACAAGTATAGAAGGATACCGTCACCACACCACGTGTCTTGCTTCCAATAATTTCCGTGTAGATTTAAGAAAAAAGAACGACTAACAGAGAACGTAACATGTGCTAAGCTAGCTAAGGTTGAAATGAATTGAGTTGTAATGGTCATATACTGACACCATCAATTGAAACAAATATGGACTCTCGGTCACCACATCCTATTGGGATGCGTAACCTATAACAGTCAATGAACTTTAAAGAGCGGTTCAACACTTTCTCAAACTAACCACCCGGTTCACGAGTCAAACCAAACTTCTCCGTTTATCAAACACGTTCTGTCAGGACAACTGAGTTACACGGCCGTTAAGTCAGAATACCAGTTTATCTAACATCACTGTTTCGTATTCTACCCTCAGTCCCTTGTAACACCCCACTCACCGGCCCTGCCGTAACTCTCCAGAGTCACGGCCGCTCTCCAGCATCCTCCGGGGGACTCCACCAGTCCTCGCACCACGGTTCGTCCGATTCCTCTTCGGCGCCGTCGTCGTTCCAAAGTCTTCTTCCGCTGGTCTGGTTCCGTTGCAAAGGTTCCGTCTTCTCCGCTGGCGTCTTCTCCGCTGGCGTCTCCTCCGCTGGCGTCTCCTCCGCTGGCGTCTCCTCGGCTGGCGTCTCCTCCGCTGAGTTCCTCTTCCAACCCGACGCGCCTTCGTCCCTGTAAACTCGCCTTTTCATTGGTTCACAAGGTGTACCTCCTGGGTCATGTCCAACCCCTTCCGGGTCCTGACTATCGTTGGCTCTCTGTAGGAACACGGAAAGACGGCATGGAGTTTCAGTTTTGGGAGTGGAACTCTCTGTGTCCGAGCAATCCGTTGAGAAATTAAGAGGCGTAACTGCCCATGGAGCTACAACGGTGAGTTCTTCCTCACATCCCCTTTCCCTTGCTGTCCTACTACTTGGGGATGATTCTTGAGGGAAACGAGACAAAAAGTCTGCATTGCCTTGGTCCCTACCTTTCCTGTGTTTGGTGCAAAACCGAAAAGGTTGAAGAGCAAGAAACCATCTGAGCACTCTTTCATTATGTCCCTTGTTTCTAGCTAACCATTCCAAGGGGGCGTGGTCTGTAAACAGCGTGAACTCCCTACCTTCCAAATAGTATCTCAGCGATTCTATGGCCCACTTAATCGCCAAGGCTTCTTTCTCAATGGTAGCATAGTTCTGTTCTCTTGGAAACAATTTACGACTTATGTATAAGATGGATTTTTCGCCTTGTGGGGTATCTTGCGATAGGACTGCCCCAATACCCAAGTCGGAGGCATCCGTTTGTAGGATAAAAGGAAGTGAATAATTTGGACTGATTAACACGGTTTCTGAGGTCAAGGTGTTTTTCAGAGATTCAAACGCGTGTCTGATTTCAGGAGAGGGATGTCGGAGGATTTCCTCAGTCTTACAATTTTTTTGTAACAAATTGGTTAAAGGGGCCGCCCTCTGCGAAAACTGAGGAATGAATCTCCGATAGTATCCCAACAGTCCCAGAAAGGCTCTTAAGTCTTTCTTTGTCTGAGGTAAAGGAACTTGAGAAATCGCCGTGAGTTTGGAAGTCTGGGGTCTAATTACTCCCTCACCTAACAAGTATCCTAAATACCTTACTGTTTGGGATGCAAGATGGCTTTTGGCAGGATTGATCCGTAACCCATATTTTCCTAGAGACTGAACTACGTTGCAAAGATGACTCAAATGCTGTTCCCATGTGTCGCTGTAGATGATTATATCATCAATATAAGCGCCAGCATATCGCTCATGTGGTCGCAATATCACATTCATGGCCCTCTGGAAAGTAGCTGGTGCTCCATGTAATCCAAAGGGTAGAACCTTGAACTGATACAACCCATCGGGTGTAGAAAAAGCCGTTTTCTCACGGTCTTCTCTGCGAAGTGGAATTTGCCAGTATCCCTTACAAAGGTCAAGAGTACTGATATATTTTGCTTGACCGATTCTTTCCACCATCTCATCGACTCTTGGTAAGGGATAAGTATCAAATTCGGATATCTTGTTCACCTCCCTAAAGTCAATACAAAAGCGTACTGACCCATCCGGTTTGGGAACGAGAACTATTGGTGAATTCCATTCACTCATGGATGGTTCGATAATGTCCATTTGTAGCATTTTCTGTATTTCTTCCCTTATAGTCTGTCTACGGGCTTCAGGAATTCTATAAGGTCGTAATCGAACCCGTTTCCCAGGTGGTGTTCTGATTGCATGTTCTATAAAGCCTGTCCTGCCTGGAGTAGTGGAAAATGTCTCTTGTAACGGTTGTAATACCTGTGTCAATCTCTCTCGTAACGTTATATCCAAATCTGGATCTATGCACTGATCAAACGAAGTGGTTTCCGTCTCTGCCAGGTTCACAATGTCGGGGATAGGCCCTTCCCATTTTTTAAGTAAATTGACATGGTACACTTGGGTCACATGTCGAATTGAGTCTAACTCGACTCGATAAGTCACTGGAGTCACTTTCTCTACCACAATATAAGGTCCCTGCCACTGTCCTAATAATTTGTGGTCAGAGGACGACATCATCAATAATACAGGATCTCCTACTTGGAATGATCTCGCTTTAGCACCTTTATCGTACTGACGTTTTTGTGCTGTTTGTGCCTCCTCCAAATTGTTTCTAACAATTGTCCTTATCTGACTCAAATGAGTTCGGAGATTTGACACATATTCAGTGATGGGTTTCGAATTGTGTGGTTCTGTCTCCCACCTTTCTTGTGCCATCTCGAGTAGGGTCCGGGGTTTATGACCATACAATAACTCAAAGGGAGAATAGCCCGTACTTTTCTGCTCCTTGCAACGAATGGCAAATAAAGCCAAGGGCAGCATATCCTCCCACCTTCTTGTTTCTAATGCTAGGAGTTTTTTTAAGGTCGCTTTGATAGTGGAGTTGTACCTTTCGACCAGACCATCCGTTTGGGGATGATAGGCTGATGTACGTATCTGCTTGATCCCTAGCTGCGAACACACCTCTTTCATTAGTCGGGATACAAACGGGGTTCCCTGATCGGTTATGACTTCTTTCGGACACCCTACTCTGGAAAAGACAGTAATCATGGCCTTCGCCACATTAGTGGTATCCGGTTTCCGCAAGGGTAAAGCTTCGGGAAACCGGGTGGCATAATCTACAATCACTAGGACATATCTACACCCACTACGTGAGGGTAACAAGGGCCCTATGATATCCATGCCAACTCTGCTAAAAGGTTCGCTGATTATTGGGAGAGGCTGTAAGGGGGCTCTGGGTGGGTGGTATCTGCTGTTACGTTGACAAATGGGACACTCTCTACAATATCGCTTCACTTGTTGATATATCCCAGGCCAATAAAAAAGATCTAAGATTTGTTTTTCCGTTTTCTCGGCACCAAAATGTCCCCCAAGTAAATGACTATGAGCCAAATATAACACCTTTTCTCTAAATGGTTCAGGGACTAGCCGTTGAGCTTTCTGTGTTGGATTTCCCTTTCTATATAGCAAACCCTGTTTCTTAAAGAAGTAAGGACATACATGTTGGGGGTCCTCTTCGTTGAGTGCTTGACTCCATGCTCCCTGCAATGCCGGATCTTCCTGTTGAGCTGCATGGAAACTTCTATCTGTTTCCCATGGATTTTCGTCCACAGTTATCGGCAAGGCGACATGATTTTTGTTTTTCTCTGCACGTCTTTGTCTTTTGCTTTTCCGTGTTTTCGCTTCCGGCCATTCTTTCTCCTCGTCTTGTGAAAACGGGGCAGTTGATAACCACTCCTCTTCCTGGTGTGGCTTATCCTGCAACAATTGGTCTAACTTTGGATAATCAGTCCCAAGGATTGCTTGTTCGGGTAACTGAGGAATCAACCCGACAGTCAGAGTAGTGCCTTCATCTTTCGGGTGTCGTATTCTTACTTGTGCAGTTGGATAGGGTTTTGTGTCACCGTGCACACATCTGATTGCTACTGCTCCATCCACGGGACCAATGTGTGTACCTAGGTCTTGGGGCCGTACCACACTGTGTCGACAACCCGTGTCGGCTAAGGCTGTTACTTTCTGTCCGTTCACGGATACAGTGCAATGGTATGGGGGTTGTTTTCTTTCGGAGGAAGAACAATAATAATTACGAACCACACCTATTTCCATGGGTTCCTCCTTCTCCTTTTGTGGACAAAATCGTGCTATGTGGCCCATACCTCCGCATTGGTAACACTGAGGTCCCATTGGGGCCCGTATTATGGGTGATCCGGGTACAATGGCTATAGCTTCGGGTTTTTTCTGTGGAGGTGGGCGAGGGGGTCGATGGAGTACAGGACCACTTGTCTTCCCTGTAAAGTCAGTGCCTTTCTGGAGTTCTTGCGCCCTACTGTAAGCACTTGCAATCTCTACTGCTGTCTCAAGCGTAAGATTGGCCTGTTGTCGAACCCATTTTTGGATAGGAGGATGGAGAGAAGTCAAGTATTGCTCTAAGTAGATTTTTGCCATGATGCCGTTTTTGTCGGTGGTAGTGGGTTTTAACCATCTATCGGCCGTGTCTTTTACTCGGAAATACAAAGCTCGTGGTGTCTCCTGGGGACCTTCTTTCATTTGACGAAACTTTTGCCTATATGATTCATCGTCAATTCCTAATCGTTCCATGATACATTTTTTTATATCCGTGTAGGCGACGCCGCCTTGTACCGTTGCCGCCTGATAAGCGGCTTGTAAGTCACCTGATAGCAAGGGTCCTAGATACTGGCCCCATTTATCTGCAGGCCACGACGCTGCGGTTGCCATTCTCTCAAAGTTAGTAAAGAAGAAATCGGGGTCTTCTCCACTTACATATCGCTGTAACACGACGGAGGGCAACGTTGTAGGACCTCTCTGTTGTCCCAAAGCCTCTGTCAGTTTTCCCAGTGCTGTCTCTTGCGTTTGTCCTTGACCAGTTATTACTTGCTGTATTTTCGCTCGGTCTTCTTCCACCACAGTCAAGAACCGTTCCATCACCATTCCCAGGTGTTCTTGATTTTCGGCCATTTTGGCGAGTGCGGCCTCCATCACGCCTTGCGATCCCACTTCTGACACCACTTGTGGGAGCGCAGGTCGGATAAACAGGCGTGGAGGCAGAAGATAGTTTCGAATGGGTTGTTTATTAATAACAGATGGATGAGTAAAGGTTCGTGAATCAACGTGAATGTCCTCGTCCTTTTCTTCCGCTGGTAGAGGGGCTGTGTTAGAGATGTTTCCCGGCTCCTCGTCTTCGGAGTCTTCAGGGTTTCCCCGGAGGCTCATAAAAGAAGCGGAAAAAGAAAGGGGCCGTCAGACTACTGATTCTATGTAACAAGTATAGAAGGATACCGTCACCACACCACGTGTCTTGCTTCCAATAATTTCCGTGTAGATTTAAGAAAAAAGAACGACTAACAGAGAACGTAACATGTGCTAAGCTAGCTAAGGTTGAAATGAATTGAGTTGTAATGGTCATATACTGACACCATCAATTGAAACAAATATGGACTCTCGGTCACCACATCCTATTGGGATGCGTAACCTATAACAGTCAATGAACTTTAAAGAGCGGTTCAACACTTTCTCAAACTAACCACCCGGTTCACGAGTCAAACCAAACTTCTCCGTTTATCAAACACGTTATGTCAGGACAACTGAGTTACACGGCCGTTAAGTCAGAATACCAGTTTATCTAACATCACTGTTTCGTTTTCTACCCTCAGTCCCTTGTAACACCCCACTCACTGGCCCTGCCGTAACTCTCCAGAGTCACGGCCGCTCTCCAGCATCCTCCGGGGGACTCCACCAGTCCTCGCACCACGGTTCGTCCGATTCCTCTTCGGCGCCGTCGTCGTTCCAAAGTCTTCTTCCGCTGGTCTGGTTCCGTTGCAAAGGTTCCGTCTTCTCCGCTGGCGTCTTCTCCGCTGGCGTCTCCTCCGCTGGCGTCTCCTCCGCTGGCGTCTCCTCGGCTGGCGTCTCCTCCGCTGAGTTCCTCTTCCAACCCGACGTGCCTTCGTCCCTGTAAACTCGCCTTTTCATTGGTTCACAAGGTGTACCTCCTGGGTCATGTCCAACCCCTTCCGGGTCCTGACTATCGTTGGCTCTCTGTAGGAACACGGAAAGACGGCATGGAGTTTCAGATTTGGGAGTGGAACTCTCTGTGTCCGAGCAATCCGTTGAGAAATTAAGAGGCGTAACTGCCCATGGAGCTACAACGGTGAGTTCTTCCTCACAATGCCCCCTTGTCTCAAATGTGTACTGCGACGATGCCACCCCCGAGAACGTTGTCTTGCTCATTCACCTCACCCGAAGGTATACAAGTACCCCGCCATAGCTAAATAATAAAAAGCTGCCACCATGCCCCCACCCCAAACTCCCAACCAAAGGAAACAAACATAGATAAGAATACAATTCCAAAATGTGTTAACAGAGCTCCACCGGGAGCGCATAGCTCCTGCGGAAACCAGGGGGGACAATGGGTCCGAGATCCCCATCCACGCCCACCCCGGCTACAAAGTCGGAAAAAAAAAGCTTAACTTTGTCTAGATATGGATGAAAAACAGTGGCAGACCTAGTCCCTCCCATAGTGAAAGTTCGTCCGCAAAGGAGGATAAGGCATGTTAGGGAATGATCCCAACCCTGATGGTGTCAACCCTAAAATATGCAAAAGAAAACCACACAGAGATATTGCCAACATTTCGCCCTGAGCAGGTGTAAAAAAAGGCTCCCCAAGCTAAAGGCATAGATCTTACTTTGAGATGGGGACAGTCCATAATCGATCGAGTCCTACCCCAGGTAATCAGGATCTCAAAAAAAGACCGGGCCCAGGTATATCATGGCGTAGACGATCCCGGAGTGTGATCTGAGAGCTTCATTGAAGGCTGTGGTCCATCCCAGCCTTCGGCCATCGCCGGGAAGAAGAGCTAGTCAACAGCATGAGTCGCAGAGGGCCAGAGCCCCCATTGGGCTCAGGGGAGTGTCAGACCCTCGACTCAGAGGGGAGCCTCAACCAGTCATCGTTTGCCCCTGCGCGTGCTTACCGACCACCCAGAAGTCGATGGTGTTCCTTCGTGATTGGGGTCCATTTTTATCTGATGTGGTGTCCGAGTCATCCATCGTGAGGCCAAAGAGCTCCAGGTCCTGCTTCAGATCGGTGATGTGGTGGTGTTTGTGCGTAAAATCAAAACTTAATCCAAATGGATATGTCCACCGGTACCGGATTTGGTCCTCACGGAGCTTGGTAGTAATGCTTCAAAATAATTGTCTCCGTGCCAAAGTTGCTGGAGCTAGATCTTGGTAGATGGAGCATAGATAATTTTGGAATGAAATGGAACTCTTCACTCTGGCCACTTGGAGAACCGCCTCTTTCACTTTGAAAGAATGGAACTTTGCTAGGATATTGTGCGGTCTTTTCTTCTCACCAGGCTGTGCGGTGCCCACACGATGTACCCTGTCCAGTTTGATTTTTAAGTGTTTGGGGGGCCACAATCTCTGCAAACAGGCCCTCCTCGAAAGCCGCCGGATCGGGCCCCTCCTCGCCCTCTTCATGATCTCGAATACGTATGTTCTCCTTCCGGGACCGATTTTCAAGGTACCCGTCTTGAGTAGAGATTGGAGGAGCTGATCCTGAAGTTGGCGGACATCCTCCCACATGTAGGAGAGTAGGGTCTGCTTCCTATGGTCACCCCCACTTTTTGCTGTGATTCTCTGGTTTTTCGACTTTAGTGTGGCTGTGAGCCTGCTAATCAGACCCACAGCCCAGCTGTTCTCTCTAAATTGATACCATGTACTTTAGGTACATACCAGATTGGTTACTGGGTCACTATTGTGAGCCCCTGTATAGAGTAACATAGGTACCCAGGGCATAGGTGTACCCTAGGCCTACCAGGGCCTGCAGCCTGTATTGTGCCACCCCTGGTTTGCTTTCCAGGCTGACACCACGGGTCTGTTCACACAGCCTGGGTAAGGTGGTGTAATCACCCCTTACTTAGATATAGTATACCTATATCTACCTTATATATAGACACATATGCACCTATAAGTCACTCCTATGGTAGGCTTTGACAATCTTGGAGGCAGAGTGCTTGGTTTTATGTGAGAGGTTGCTCTGGTATGAGCTGAGCCCCTCTGCAGCTTTCGGAACCATCTCCTTATAGCTGTTCTATGATATAGCCATACCATATACTCTTAAGTGCATTTTAATCCTCGTGGTTAATGCTAACTTTGGTTTGGCTTTATCAAAACAGGTTGTGTAAGGTGTCAAACACTTTGGAATAATACCCCCCCCTGCCAATTCTGGCGGGGGGTAGCATTCCACCCTTCTAGAGGGAAAAGACATGTATGTTACTGCTTTACCCGATTAAAGTTAAACAGAGCCTCAGCATCACAAAATGGATGCTGCTGCCACAGACACGAGTCTGACCTGTTGCTGGGGGAAACTCCAGCAAGGGCGGCCTGGACAATAGGTTTCCTGTCCAGGGAGGTGCCAGCACCCCCCCAGACAGGGGTTTTGTGTATTGAGGGAGGGAGGGCTGCATTCCGTGAATGCATCTAGACACTGCCCGGGGCACACAAGGTGCTCCATGCATAGGCTGGTTCAAACCAGTTGCTGGGGCACTCCAGCCCCAGCTCTGGCATGAAACTGGACAAAGGGAAAGGGGTGTAACCACCCCCTTCTCAGGTCCACCCATAGGAGGGAGCTAGGCAGGTAATACAGCCCCGATCCTTAGTATAAGTATAGGAGCTGTGTCCCCAGGACTTTAGATTATCCTGGAACTAAACTTTGATTCAGAACTCTTGAACCTTCGACATTCTATTCGGACTAAAAGACAGAAGACATCTCCCTTGTGGTCAAGGAGTGACCACCCTGTTCAAACGGGCACCAACAGCAACTTTGCCAGTCTGCAGTTTCAAGGCTCCTGCCGGAACCCGAAGACTCTGCGACTCAAGAACTGGACTTCAGACTTCTCTGACCCCGACCCACAGCAAAGCTGAGACCCGTGGCCGACACGAGAGACGTAGGACCGGACATCTTGGACATCCTGCATTTTGCTACCGGCACTCCTTTCCTGAAGCCTCAGTAAGTTGTGCATTGGGGTACGAGAAGGCCTAGCCCGAGCATCATTTGACCTGAAGCCCAGGCCCCCACACTCCGCGAGTGTCCCCTGGGCCCCGCCTTTACATTTGTGCTCGACGCGTCTTCCCGGCTCCTTGGCCTTTGGCTAGTGAGCCCCTTGAACTCGCCATCTTGAATCTGACTTGTGATCCTGGTTGCTCCAGGCCTGCGCCTGCTTCCCTAAAAAGGAGAAGCGCCACAGACCTTGCTGGTCTGCAACAGAGCCAATCTCGACATCCTGCGTGGGTTGCGGTTGCCAAGGCTTGTTGGGTCCAATCCGGATACCGACGCTGCAGTCATCTAGATCATCGTGGGACAGCTCGAATCTGGCTCCTGGTCATTGGTCATTGTTGATGCCTCCTGAACCTCATGGCTGAAGAGACAAACTCACCTTCAAGCACGCAACATCGCCTGGTTCCTTTCTGGTTCCTGGCTAGAGACCCAGACTCTGTCCCCTCTGCTTTCAGGTTCTTCACATCTCCGATCCACCCGGACACTTTTTCTCTGGTCGTCTGCAACACTTCTTTGCAGCTCTCCATAGAAAACGGCGACGAAACCCGACATCAAAAGACACCTATGCACTGGCTTCCGTGGGTGAGGTAACACGAGTGCTCTGGTAGTCTTGAGGGCATTGGCCCTCCTACTGTCTAAGTCTAAAAGGGTTCCGATCTAGTCCATCCGGAAGTGTCCTTAACTTAACTTTTATGAACTCCATGGAAAGTCAATGGGAAGCCTGCGCCTGTGTTTAGACACTGCACGCGACTCCCGTGGGTCTCCTACTTCTTAAGCTTTGGATGCTTAGTGTAGCCCCAGCGATTCTACAGGCCCTAGGCCTGCTTTCTAACTCTCACATGGTACTTATACCACTTTCTTTGTATATGTTTAGTGAGGCCCCTAGGGCATAACGTATACTGTGCAACTTATTGTGTATTAACTGTGTGACTTTTATTGTATTTTTACCTCTGACGTCATAAAGAGTGCAGAGGGGTTGTGTTTAGATTAAATACATATATATATTTGATATATACCTTGTGTGGTGTCCTTTCATTTGGTATTCAAGGTATTATATATGGTAAAACAACTTGCTTAACTCGCCTATTGAAGTCTTAGCCTGAAGACTGCTGGTTCATGCTTACCACTAGGATAGCTTTCTATATGGTTGACTATACAACCACCATCAATAAGGGTAGATTAGACTGGTGCAAGGTGCCCACTAGAACTAGTGGACATCATATGCCAGGCTAACTTCTCACACCGCAGCTCTGTAGTTAGTCGCTCTTGCTCCTGAGAGTGTGTCTCCAGATCGAGGACCCTAGTGCCCACGAATCTACATCTTGTTGGTGGGAGGTCAGGCGATCTGTTAAGTCTGCCTGCAGTTAGTCTATGGAGATTTTAATATCCTGGCTTAGGTCCTTGCGGAGTTCCGTTTTGAAATCTTTGAACATAGCTGCCAAATCTGCCTTCGTGAGGGCCATTGCAGTGGCTCTTGTGTCACCGTGCAGCGTCAGGAGCTTGTCTGAAGGAATGAAAAAGTCTGAGACTTTACCCGTCTGCTTGCTCGTCGTCTTCTTTTGCGGCATAGTGTGCGGACCAGGCTGGCTCCTGAATAGCTGTCTGAAAGGATGAGGCTGCTGTGCTACCAATTGTAAGCGACTGAAAGGAAGGGTTGAGGCAGAGGGAGGGCTGTCAGGCTCCCAGGCGCAGACTCTGCGAGGGGTCGATGGTCTCCGGTCAAAAATGCCTCACGAGGAGTGGGTTGTGGCTAGTTGGCGCCAGCAATGCCATGTAGGAGTGTGACTAGCAGGCAAAGACTGGTGAGGGGTGGCATAGACCGTGTCACGGCCGGTCATGCCCGGGTGCAGTGGCTGCCCGCCAAGAATAGTTGACGAGGGCTAGGTCCGGCCTTCAGGCATTAGCAGCCGCTGGCGTTGTGGTGTGAGAAGGCCTGGGGCCCCCAGTGCGTGGTCACCATCGCAAAATCTGTGCTGCCGGGGACAGGTCCGGCCCGGAGGCAGGCCAAGGTAGTGTTGCAGGGCCTTGTGGTTAACTGGGAAGCAGGCTGGAAAGTTGGGGGGAGACCGCAGGCTTTGCAGGGAGCCAAGGCAAGGTTAGGGTGAGCCCGGTGTGGCGCCAATCACTGTCCGGAGGTGTCAATGGCCGCCATCTTAGGGCCAGGCAAGTGCCTGTGGGATGTCTCGGAGGGGGGCCGCTGCCACAGTGAGGTTGAATATTGTGCCCCCCCCCCGGCCCAGAAGAGTCAGCTGGAGTCTACGCGGTGCGGCAGCGTGTAGGTAGCAATCATACCTCCCAGAGGCAGCCTCAGTCTTCGGCGTCCCTGGCATGGTGCCGGCCGCCATTTCAAGCGCCGCTGCTTCCCTCCTCCACCGAGGTTATCTGGTGTCTCGGCGATCCCAAGAACGGGCAGAATCGCTCCGCTGGTGCCCCAGACACTCCGCTTCAGGAAGGGAGCAATGTCGTCCAAGAAGGAGCACCGTAGCTGCCTAGAACCAAGCCGGAGCAGAGCGTAGACCGCGGGCCGAGACGAGCTACGTCCGCTCGGCCATCTTGCCAGACACGCCCCCCTCTGCTTTTTTTTAACTGTTACTTACGAGCAACATCAATTCTTGTCACTCCACAGGTTCTGTAATTACCTTCCTGAGCAGTAGCGTTGTATTACAACTATAACACTTTCAATCGCCCCCCTATTACATACATGGGTTATGAAAAAGTATTTTTCATTCTTTTAACTATCTGCTTCCTCTTTCTTGATTACCTCAATCAGACAATAAGCCATTTTTATGACTCTGGGTCAGGCTTTGACTGCAGAAGAATGTAACAAAGCTTTTAGTTGTAATGTTGTATTCACTGATAAAATTATTTGTTGGTCTCTGTCAAGTGAGTAACCGCTTGGAATCCTGACTTCTTGAGCGTCTTAATCATGACAACAGCTTAATAAAACCTGTTCATGAGGATTTATTTTTTGCAAATATTACTTAGTGAAAGTTTGATGCAGAACTATTGAATACGTGTGTGTATAGTTCAAAAATTTAGGCCATGTATGTAAATAAAATGACAAAAATGTACACGATTAGCAATATTTCCCCCAAACCACTTTAGAAGTAGCAGTGTAAATCAAGGAAGTATAATTGTTGGAGGGGTTGAAGGAATAATGGAAAAAAGGAAAAGTGAGTATGGAAAGTAAGTAAGCTAGTCAAAACGTGTCCTCCTATGAGTTAAACACATTGTCTTGGTAACAGTCAATACTTCGACAACTGGAACGTTTGGAGCCCGTGGAGCCTTTCTTCTTTATATGTCCTTCAAAGTGCAGATACTTTCAGAAAAACACCTTTGACCCACCTGAACCCTTTTCCTCTTTCCCAGTCCCCCTCCTCTTCCTCCAGATCTCCCCTCAATCCTCCACACACACAAATGTTACCCATTCAGCCCCACCTATCCTACATGTAGTCAAGAACATTACACAGTCATTGTTCTAACATCTCCCTCACATATATGTTTCCCCTTTATGATGGCAATGACAGTAATTCAAAATTGTCAAGTGCTCCTTCAGCAAAAATGCAAAGTTAAGTTGAAACATCCAAAACAATCACCCCTGAACTTAACAGTCTGGTCAAAGAGCTCTTATAATTTGGTTACTAATAAGTTTGACGCAAATGTATGAACTTCGCAAGAGAATTAACAACTAGAATGAAAGACACCTAATTCAGCGTACACAAACACATTGTGCTTTTTCATGCTATGCTACAACCTGTCCTCGAATATGTGGTTTATTTATTTATATGTAGTATTATATAAAACAGACAAGGGCCAGGGGTTGTTGGATCACCTGACACAATTAGGAAAAACAGAGTGTTGGGTTCCAAAATACAAAACCGAATACTCACAAAAAAGACAAGAGAAAACCTATCAAAACGGAAACTAACGAGTTTCACTCATAAGACTTATACACAACTTATTTAGATGGCAATGATTTAACATATATTTCAATGAAAATGCACCACCAGCTGTGGTAGTTAACATTAAGTGTAGAGAACACACATCTCTTTTAGCTCGTGAAGACACAAGGTGCTCACACCACCAATTTTGGATTTAAACTCTGTGATAACAAGGTAAATGGCAGACGATTTGCACCAGTGCCCAATTTAGGAGTTCACATTTTTGGTAGCCTGTTTAGTAGCTGCCCCCTCTTTTATTTTGGGTGTCACTCCAAGTCTTTTGCAAAATAAAATAAAGGGCTATATGGTGGTGCAGTCTGTACTTCCCCGAACTGAAGGTGCCATAAGCAACCACTTTGGTGGCCTGTGTACAGAAATGGCTTATTTTTAAGACTAACAAATAAGAAATATGATGGTGTTGAGGTCTGTGAGCATTTTGGGCTTCAGGTTGTTCTGATTGTGCCATTTGTGATGCTCCTATGGTTGCACCCGCTTTTGATGTTACCCAAATCATGATTTTTTCCAAACCAAACATTTAGATGGCAGATTTTTGTGAAACCTTCATATCTAGACCTAAGACCAATTCAAAAACTAAATTTACACTTAAATTAACTTTCGTTTCCAGCTTTGGATTGTTTCCCAGATATATATATGCAAATCACCCAACCTCCCGTATTTTCAGAGAGTAGTGAACAATATAAAATCAGTTCTAATAGGGACGTCTAGCGGCAAATTCCTCACCTTTTGACTATTCCACAGACATCAGACTGGACCCGGAACCTTATTGAGCAGTACTTGCCCGTGCTGGTAAGTGGCGCTGTGTGGCTCCACGCGAACGTAGTTCCACGCTTGGAAATCATGGGCAGAACCTAAATAGAGGCAATTGCCTCGCATTGCCATCAATTCCTTTCTATTTACCCCACCAGATGTTGATCCGAAGCTCTCTCTCCCTTTGTAAAACTGCAGTGGAGCCTTAATTTGGATCTCGCCTTTCTGATGTGTACTCCATTTAAGCTGCTTGGGACCATAGAACATCAGCAGATAGGGACTGAATCACCATACCACCTCAGTACTTATGAACCCAAGTCCGACTAGCTATAGTGCCTCACTTGCCCTCCTAACCTTACCAGAGAAACAAGTGAATTGGCACCCCAGAACACAACACCCACGACCCTCTCAGCAATCCGCAGTAACAAGACACACCCTTTCACTCTCTCACTCATACTCGTCCACAATAAGATAAATAAAAAACACAAAGGAAGATTTGAAAATGTATTCAAACTACTGTGTCTTAAAATGCACTATTTGTGCCACAATTAGAAAACAATTATATACCTGAAACACTGTTAGCATGGCTATTGAGCCATATGCTAGAAAAAGCCCTGTCATGATATAAGACCAGGTAACCTAGCCTCCCCCATTCCTACTGAAGCTAAATGATTGTATATCAAAGATCTCTGGGATTAGTGGCGGACCCCGTACCTTAGCTTACACAGATGGACGTTTTACATCACAGCTGACGCAGTGATCTTGCCTTTGAACTCCTGCTCCATGTGCCCTCTCTTACTCTCTTGTGCCCAGTGTATGACGAGCCATGTGTGCTCATAAACGACAGCTGTGTTCTCATGTTATGTCTAAGTGCTAGTGCCTGACCAGGGAGGATAAGAATGGGCATTGGTGATTGACCATTTCTATGGTGTTCAGACTAAATCCTAGGAAAAGAACAGAACGCAAAAACATATGCGGGTTCCGTGTGAAAGTAATGTGTGCCACAAAGCAGGTACGCTTATATATCAACGCGTGCAAATGAAAATGCAGCCTACAATGTGCACAAATAGGCTAACATAGGGAAAACTACAATGGGCATGCAGGAAACATGACACCATCTTCTTCCCAGACAAACTAATTTAGCGGTCATAAGCATCTTTGCCCCAGTATTGGAACTTTCATAGATTCCCATGCTTGTATCATTCCCTGTCGTCAGAATGGGAGCCTCTGTAAATAAAAAATACCTTAGTAGTAAGCACAAAGCACAAAGTGAAAAAATAGGCCTAGGCCTCATCTCATTTTGTAGCTTATCCACCTCTTTTTGTAAAAGAAACCAAATTCTTGCAGTAGCCAATCAGAGCAGCCTCACCCCATAGAACCTTCCTGAGAGAGTCTCAGAGCCTCAGATTTTCTACCGCACGTTGTGCAATGGAGTCTCCAGAGGGGTAGGTCTCCCCCTACTACATCTGATGAGCCCCATGTCAAGGCCTTGCCTGGGACCTCTGATAGGTCTGATAAGCCTGCTTCCCTAAAATCTCCTCACCGTGGTGAAAAGGAGAGGCAGGGACTGCCTGAGGAGTCGCAACCTTCAAAAAAGGCTAGAAAGATCGTCCCTCTGACAAGGAAAGAGGGGTGAAAAAGCCTTCTACTGCGCCTCAGGAGATTGTTTCAGACAAGAAACAGCGTTCGTCGACGGTGAAAACCACAGGTACGTCGACGATTTCTGTCAAGAAAGACTTGTCTGTAAAATTGGCCTCGTCGACGCTGGCTACGACGACGGCACCTGCGCCGTCGACTATGTTTAAGACGCCTGATGCCTGTTCGTCGTCAAAATTACTTTTTCCACGACGACGAGGACAACGTCGACGACGACCATGTCGACGGCACCTGTGACCATGATGCTGACGACGAGTTCGTTGACTGTTACGTCGACGATCCAGCCATCGTCGACGATGACCATCTCCCCGTCGACGATTCAGACTTCGACGAGCGCAGTTTCTTCGTCGGCGCTCCGTCGACGAAACAGTCTTTGAAGATTCAACCGTCGACGACTATTCCGTCGACGACTGGGAAACTTGCAATTTCTCACAGAAAAAGACAAATAACACCGGAAATGACATCTCCACGGCGAGTTACACGATTACCTCCTACCCTATTGCTGGATGAGGACTCTGAAGAAGAGGCTTATAACGATTACGGACCGGCTTATAGCCCATCTGACTTACAAGTCAAATTACAGGAGGTCAGTTCTGAGGAAGGTGAAATGGAGCAACAACACTATGTTCCACAAGACTATTATGACCAACAGGAGAGGCCTCACATGCAGGTTCCTTTGCAGAAACCTCCACGTCAGTCTCAGCAGGATATGGTAGCGATGCTTTCCTCTCATCTCTGATCTACAGTTAATGTTGCAGGACTATCGGAGGCGTTTTCCTGCTCCACAGGAGGTTCAACAAGTACGCCCTCCTACACCTCCGCCTCAGTTAACTCAACCATTGGCAGAACACTCTTTGCCTTCAAGAGGGCGTGACCCAGAGCCTGTAGAGCATCCACAAGAGGTGGTGCCCATTCGGGATGATACGGATGATGATAATGCCTCATCTGATGTAGATCAGCAAGTGGACCCTGACCAAGATCAGAATATAGACTGGAATCAGGATGGTCTTCGAGATCCAGACTTCACAGAGCCTGATACCGCAATCTCTCCTCCAGCAGATATTGGAGGTTTTCACAACTGAATGGAACGAGCATCCAAGAGATTTGGTCTTCCAGTTACCACAGTCCAGTCTGAATGTTTTTTGTACGACTTCAAAGAACCATTCCGAAAGTCAGTACGTTCAATCCCCATCATTGAACATGTTTGGTCTGAAGGCTTAAAAGCTATGCAGAATACGGCCACGGTCCTCCCAGTTCTCTCCAGACTGGAGAAAAAATATAAGGCGCCGGAGGGCAGCCCAGCATGTCTGCTAGGTCAACCAAAACTTGATTTGGTTATCTCCCTGTCCGCACAGAGTAAATCTAAGAACCCATCCACGCCGCTAACAACGCCACCTGATAAAGAGGGCAGGCGTCTGGACAATGTTGGAAAAAGATATTCCACAATGGCCAGCCTCCTCATTAGGGCGGCTAATGCTTTGGCGATTCTGGGGAGATACGATCGCCAGATGTAGTGTGACCTCTCCCCGTTTGTGGAAGAACTTCAGGATGCATCTAAGGACGAGGTCAGAAAGATCTTACTGGAAGGAAAGCGAGCCTCTTCTGAGGTAATCGACTGCGCTATGGATATGGCAACTACGGCCTTCCGAGCGCTAGCCGGCTCGGCAGTTTTGAGACGCCAGGGTTGGTTGCGAGCCACTTGGTTTCGACAGGAGGTACAAAATAAAATTCTGGATCTGCCTTACGATGGGGAGATGTTATTTGGCAAACACGTGGATGACGCCCTACAGGGCATAAAGAATGATACAGATACGGACAAGTCCTTGGGAACTTTACAATACCGCAAGGTGCCCTTCAGGAGAGCAAGAGGAAGAGGATTCTCATCCTATAGAGGCGGCAATCAGCACCGCTACTCTTCCAACTCCCAACCTGGCCAGACATACAAACCCCAGTATTCACAGAGGGGTTCTTTCTCTCGCCAGCCGCCGAGAGGACGACAGGGGCAGCAGAGGAGAGATAATACCAAGAGACAATAGCGGCCAGGTGGCTATTTCTACTGTACCTGTACCCTCGTTAACACCAGTGGGGGGCAGGATTGCCCATTGCCTCGACAACTGGATGGTCATAACAACAGACCAGTGGGTCCTAAACATCATCAAGGAAGGACACACGTTGGAGTTCCAAGATCTTCCTCCAACGAGAGCTCCAGATGCCATTACACCCAAACATCTGAAACTCCTTCATCTCGAGGCCCACCAACTCTTCACCAAGGGGGCAATAGAACCTGTACCTCTCTCCCAAAAGGGGAAAGGGTTCTATTCCAGGTTCTTCCTAATTCGGAAGACGAAGGACAAGTGGCGTCCGATCTTAGATCTACGACAGCTCAACACTTATCTCATCAAGTTGTCCTTCAGGATGGTCACTCTTCAGGACATCCTCCGCCTTCTCAATCCAGGGGACTACATGGCAACCCTAGATTTGGAAGATGCTTACTTCCATGTACCCATTCATCCAGCTCACAGGCAATATCTTCGATTTACAGTAGGCAAGAGCCATTTTCAATTCAAAGTACTGCCTTTTGGTCTCCGGTCCACTCCGCAGATCTTTACAAAGGTACTGGCTCCTGTGGCAGCCTTTCTCAGAAGAAAGTCTTTCGAAGTCTTCCCATATCTGGACGATTGGCTGGTAAAGGCTCCTTCGTTCCAAGAGGCGTCCAGGGCAGTCACGAGCTGCAGTCAACTGTTCGAGCAGCTAGGCCTTCGGCTCAACAGGGAAAAATCGATTTTGAGCCCCTCCAAGACAGCGAAGTTTTTGGGTGCGATCCTAGACACGGAGTGCTGCCTGGCTTTTCCTTCAGAAGAGCGCCAAACCAAGCTGATTCTCTCAGCTCGCCTTCTACAGACACAGAAGTTTCTGTCAGTTCGCAAATACAAATCGCTTCTCGGATCGATATCATCCTGCATACCATTGATACCACACTGCAGGCTGCGAATGTGTCCACTGCAGGAACAGTTGGACAAACAATGGCGTCAGGTGACGGGCTCCTTCGACGACAAGATAGTAATCAATCCAGAGATGCGGAAGGCAGGCAGCTGGTGGTTGCTAAAAGACAATCTTTCAGTAGGTTTGCCATTCCAACTTCCACCATCTCCCGTGGTATTGACAACAGATGCTTCCATGGAGGGATGGGGAGCGGTCCTCCAAGAACTGAAAGTCAGTGGTCATTGGAGCTCAGTCCAAGTCAAGTTCCACATCAATCTACTGGAACTTATGGCTATTCATCTAGCCTTGCAGGCTTTCCTTCCAAGGATCCACAACCGTTCAGTGCTGGTTCGTACAGACAACACCACAGCCATGCACTACATAAACAAGCAGGGCGGAACGAGATCTTGCACCCTTTCGAAGGAAGCACAGAGGCTTTGGAATTGGGTGATCCAACACAATATCACCCTTTCAGCAGAACATCTGGCGGGCACACTCAATGCCACAGCGGACGCTTTGAGTCGCCAAAAGACTATCAGCCACGAATGGGAACTGGATCAGACCATTCTAAACAAACTGTTTTCACCATCGGGGATCCTTGGGGAATGCGCTTTTGATTGCCTGGTACGGCGCATTTGTTTACGCCTTTCCTCCTATTCCGCTGATCCCGAGACTGATCCGCAAGCTCAAGGTGGAACCGTGCAGAATAATTCTGATTGCACCAGCATGGCCCAGGCAGTTTTGGTACACACAACTTCTTCTCCTCTCCCAAGATCAACCGATTCTCCTGCGTCCTGTTCCATCACTGTTAACAATGGCTCACGGGCAGGTTCTGCATCCAGACCTGAAGTCACTACAATTGACAGCGTGGCTCTTGAGTTCAGAGAGTTCCAGGGTTTAAATCTTTCAGGAGAATGTAAAGCCATTTTAGCCCAGGCCTGAGCGCCTAGTACGAATAAAACCTATCGGGCAAAGTGGAAGAGATTCTGCCTTAGGTGTCGGAGAGAAGGTCTACATCCATATACTTCTGCACCGCACCAACTCTTGCCTTACATCCTTTCTCTTGCAAAATCTGGATTGGCTCCTTCTTCTGTAGCGGCCATTTCTAGATTTAGACGATCATCATCAGGTGGTCTGCGAGGATCATTGAACAATTCCTGAAGGGTTTGTTCAGGATTTTTCCACCAGTCCGGCCTCCACCACCAGCCTGGCATCTTAATTTGGTCCTGTCACATCTAATGAAGGCCCCATTTGAGCCTATTCATAGAGCTGACATGAAGTTTGTCTCATGGAAACTGGCTCTTCTCTTGGCCCTGACATCGGCTCGAAGAGTTAGTGAGCTCCAGGCTTTCACAATTGAGGAACCTTTTCTACAATTAAAAAATGATGTTCTCATCCTACGAACAAATCCTAAATTTATTCCGAAGGTACCCTCAGAATTTTATCTGAATGAGCCGGTGGTCTTAAAATCCTTCTTTCCGTGGCCCTCCACGCCAGCAGAGAGGGCTTTGCACTCTTTGGACATTCACATATGTCTCAAGTTCTGCTTGGAGCGCACAAGACTGTTCAGAAAATCTTCCCAGCTTTTTGTTTCATTCAGTGCTCCACGAAATGGGTTGTCCAATTTCTAAACATTGCATTTCCCGCTGGATATCCAGTGCAATACACTTTTGCCATCAAGAAGCGGGGAAACCACTTCAACAGCAGTTTGTGCTCATTCTACGAGATCAATGGCTTCATCGGTGGAGCTATTCTCAGGTGTCCCTATCAAGGACATATGAAGAGCGGCGACATGGAGCAGTGTCCACATCTTCACTTCCCACTACTGCTTGGATTCTTCTGTGAAAGAGGATGCGGCAGTGGGCCAGGAGGTTTTGAGGAACCTTTTCCAATAAGTCGGGGAGCTTTCCTTTCTATCCCGCCTTCCTGTTTTGCATATTTTGTATTACTTGTGATTGTTCTGCTTTGTGATGCAAATGTGTATCTGTTTTCTTATCAGGATTACGTATGACATTTACAGGTACACATATTACAAAATATGCTTTTCTCTTTACTGCTAGCTATTCTGATACAAAGCATGGGAATCTATAAAAGTTCCAATACTGGGGCAAGAAAACAAGTTACTTACCTGTAACTTTGGTTCCCCAGTATTGGTAACTTTCATAGATTCCCATGCGCCCACCCTCCTCCCCTGGGAAAGCTCAGCCTTATTATCCAATGATGTTGCTGTTCACAACGGCTACGAACATCTGAGGCTCTGAGACTCTCTCAGGAAGGTTCTATGGGGTGAGGCTGCTCTGATTGGCTACTGCAGGAATTTGGTCTCTTTTACAAAAAGAGGTGGATAAGCTACAAAATGAGATGAGGCCTAGGCCTATTTTTTCACTTTGTGCTTACTACTAAGGTATTTTTTATTTACTGAGGCTCCCATTCCGATGACGGGGAATGATACAAAGCATGGGAATCTATGAAAGTTACAAATACTGGGGAACCAAAGTTACAGGTAAGTAACTTGTTTTCTTCTTGCCTAATGTTGTGACGCTGTTCCACATCGGACCACCATTCTATGCTCTGCCTCACCCCTCTATGGAGGAGAAGAGACTCCATCACTTGAACTCCACAAGAGCGCGGAGCTTCTGCACAGATCGTTCCCAATAACACCAGGAGGATGTTCAACTATTTGTGGGGTTCACAGGTGCAAACAAGGCAAGGCTGTGCAGAATAGAACCATCTCACTCTAGATTGTGCTCTGCAGTAACACCTGGTACGCATTGGCTAAAAAGCACCTCCAGAAGGATTGCATGCCCATTCTGGCAGGACTAAAGTGGCTACAACTTTGTTAGCACGCAAAGGCCCTGTCCTAAACACCCCCCAAACTATGTGGGCGTCCCTCCCTACGTTCACGAAGCAGTGCCATCTGGACATTCAGATTTGCTGAGAAGGACATTTTGCCTGCTTGGTCCACCAGGACTTTCTGCTTTGAGTCCATCCACAGACCCACCTCCAGCTAGGTACTGCTTTGGTATCTATTTTGAAACTGAGGAGTCGTGGCTCGAAGTCTCCAGTAGAAGAACAAAATATTTACCTTCTGTAATACTCTTATTGATAGAGACTCTATTAAACCGTAGATTCCTCCCCGACATTCCCAATCTTCCTGTTCTGTGACTTTACTCTATCCTCCAGTAAGATCACAGTGTCAGTGCAGATGTTTCCTGATCCAGTCTGACCCCTGGGGAATATTTCAAGGTGAGGAATCTGAGGTTATATCCTCTACCAGAAAGAGCATTTCTGACTGTAGTAACTTGTTTAAAGTTGCTGTTGTAAAAAACTAAATTCCCTCTCCTGGTGTCTGTTATCTTAATTGCAGAGTTCTGATGTGTTTACAAGGAGGGATGGCCAAAATTCCCACATTTTGTTTTCTCCCTGGCCATTGTAATTGTATTGTATTGTGATTGCATTTATATAGCGCTTACTACCCCTGACGAGACTCAAATTGCTTTTCTGGTGAGTAGCACGCTACTCCAGAACCCATAAAAGGATTAATGTTGAAAATTAGTATAGTGGAATATGAAGTAATTTGAGTGGTGGAAATGTTATTCAGTTATTTGGATGGAGAAGGCCAGGCGGCGGGATAAAAGAGCGAAAGAGGTTTGTATTTATATAGTGTTTGCTACCCCTGGTCGGGTTTTGAATCGCTTTTTTGGCGAGTAGCACGATACTCTGGAACCCATAAGGATTAGTGTGGAACTAGTATGGTGAAACATGAAAGTAATTTGAGTGGTGGATATGTTAGTCAATTATTTGGATTTAGAAGCATTGGTGAGGGGTAGAAAAGGGGAAACAGTTTGCATTTATATAGCGCTTGTAACCCTGACGGGGTGTTGAAACGCTTTATTAGGGAGTAGCACACGACTCTGGAACCCATAAAGGATTAGTGGTGAATTAGTATAGTGGAATATGGATTTGACAAGTGAACATGTTAGTCTGTTATTTTGATTGAAAAGGATAGTGGAGGGATAGAAGAGTGAAGTATTTGGGTATATATATATATATATATATATATACTTTTTTTTTGAGGGGGGGAGGTCATAGTAGTAGGAGGAGGCTTTTGAGTGAGTAAAAGGGGGTTTTGGAGGGTACACGTTTAGAAGGTTTGTTTTGGGGGATCGGTAAAGTAAAAAGAGGTGTCAGATGATGCAAGGAGGGGTAGAGTGGGGGAGAGTCTAGAAATGGTTATTTTGGGGATCATAGTAGTGGTATGGGGTTTGGGATAAATGAGAGAGCGGATGTAGAGGATATATTGAGAGAAGTATAGGTTGAGAAATAGGGTAGTGCATTGGAAATGTTAAATTAGAAAATAGTGATAAATATATAGATCCATAAGTACATTGCAAGTATATAGATGCATAAAGGAAGAAACTATATGTAGATTAAAGATATTGATAGAGGTACAGGATGAGGAATAGGGTAGTGCATTGGATAAGCTTTTTCAGGAGAAAAGTAACAAACACACAGATCCAAGTACATGGAAGGTACATAGATGCACAATGGAAGCAAGTACATGGTAGCGGAATACCGAATAGCTTACTGTGGGACCATACCCTAATCTCCACAATCAGCATTAACTGATGAGTTGCATTCATTACACAGATGTAGATTTTAGGGGTGGGTCTTGTGCGCATGCTGCATCAAACCCTTGCCTTAGAAGTGGCATGGGGCCTAGCTGGCAGAGCTACATTTCTTTTGCATACTCTGTCCCCCCTTCCAGACTATGGCAAAAATCAAGAAGGGTCTACTGGCTTGCATTAATGACTTTTGCTTACTTGAAAAAGCAATTCTGGTCATATCCCTTTGCACATTTAGTCTGTTCCTTGTTCGCTTAGTAAAAGAATATACCAACCTTGACCAGCTCGTATTCTGAAGCATGACCGTTATTTACCATTAACTAGAGGTCTCTGACAATGATTAAAGAGGCCAGGACAAGCTGGGAATTGCATTTAATTTAATTACATTGAATACAACAATTTGAGCAGCCTGGCCCCTACACTCCTTGATGGGGACTCTGTCCCTAATGCCAGCAGAGGCTCTTCCACTAAACCTTCGTCTTCTGGGACAAGTTAGGACTTAGCTGGTCTCCAAAGTGGAGCTGTCTATTTGATAATTAACTAAGTGGCTACTGAGTTGAATACCAAGAATATTCACCATTAACTTTACTGGCTTGGGGCGATAAAGTATGATCATTTAAACTGCTCTGCAGTTGGATATGCAGCTACCTAAGCTATCCAGTGTTGCACCAAAAACGAGTCCGGTAATAACCTCTGCCCCAGAACGCACAAAAAGTACCTTATTTTCACTGTATGAACTTAATTATTTTTTTAATTTTCCCCTAAATCATTCCTATGCTCCTCTAAGGATGTAACCAATTTATTCAGTTCATTGTGTACCATTTACTATACCATGTCAAAGACTAACTCTCAACATCTACTAGAATGAGCCTCGACTTTAATGTTGCTACCCGTGTTGGTTAATTAGAGTTCAACAGCTTGGGTGGGCCTAGGACTTAAGTGGTGAACCCCAGCTTACAGATGTTGCCATAGAATCTACTAACGAATGCAGTAGTAACAAAGCTTCAGTACATATAAAAATATGTAGAAAAACCAAGACAACTAGAATATGGAACTTTAAGCAAGACCCGAGGAAAGCAAGACGTTTGCTGTGGATCACACTTTGGCCAAGCCACGGTGCCTTGATATACTTACTGTCCGTAAGCAAATGTAGCTTCTCCATGTATTTAACCTAATGGTACTTTCGTTAAGGTGAATACAATTCACATCTTCTCACAGTGCACTTTAAAGCAAGTTCCACAAAAGGGAAAGCTGTTTGCAGCACATGTCTGCGGGATCCTCCTGACAGATGCATGTCAAACTCCATGTCCTCTGCTGGGGAAGTTTCTTTGAAGAGCACTTTCAGCAACGGGCAATTGTTAACTTAATGTACCTCCTATCAAGTTGATCACAATGGCAGGGCATGATGGCATAAGACTTCCTTGTTCCTTGCATTCCTTCCCTGAGGACTGGAAAACACCCAGAAGTCTATGTGCTACTATAGAAACCACTGGCAGACTCCAGCTAACTCAGAAACTACTGACCGATCTCCCTGCTCCTGCTCCCAGCCAAAGTAATAGAAAAACCCATCAACCAACAACTCTCCTCACATCTGGAACAAAACCTCCTACTTGAATCCTCCCAACCCGGAATCTGCAGTAACCACAGCATCGAGACCACTCTCATTGCAGCTACTGATGACCTCAGAGCCCTACTCGACTGTTGAGAATATGCCATTCTTATCCTCTTTAACCCCTTCCATGCTCATGACGAGCTCAGCTCGTCATGAGGCACAGTGGAGCTGAGCAATGGGGTACGATGAGGATCAGCACAGGAGGGGAAAACCATTAGCAGCCAAGGTGTTCATCTCTTGGCAGTCTTCAATACGGTCTCCCACCGCACACTCATCTCAAGGCTGTACAATATAGACATCCAAGGAGCTGTAAGTCTCAGATGGATCGCTTCCTTCCTTACCGGAAGAATGAAAAAAGTCAACACTCCCCCCGTCCCCCCCTGTCCCCACACTTTCACCTCCGAACTCAAGGAAATCATCTGAGGGGTAACCAAAGGATCCTTGCTCAGCCCCACCCTCTTCAGCACTTATGATCGCTCTGGCCAGCTTTGCCAAAACCGACGAACTCAGCATCATATCCTATGTCGACGAAACACAAGTCATCCTCTCCCTCTCCGAAGACACCACCAAGACCAACTTTCACAACTGCATAACCGACATTGCCAGCTGGATGAAGGACAACTGACTGAAACCGAACACGTACACAAGGGAGGTACTGATTTTCAGAAACAAATGTTACCCATGGGACACCTCCAGGTGGCCCACAGATCTGACGTACTCCTACCCCCACTGACCTTTCTAGGAACCTAAGCATCAGTCTGGACAATAAGCTAACCATGATGTCTAAGTTCAACTCTGTGACCTCCTCCTGCTTCTTCATCCTCTGTATGCTTAGTAAGATATTCAAATTCCTACCCAAAGCTCGAGAAGAACCTTCACCCAGGCCCTCATCTCCAGCCGACTGGACCTACTGCAGGGCTCACTATGCAGCGACTGCACCTCATCTCCAAAGATTACAGAACATTCAGTGCACCACAGCTAGACTCGTCCTTGATCTCTCTAGACAAACTCACATCAACTCCTACCTTAAGGAACTCCACTGGCTCCCTGTACAGAAAAGATGCCAGTTCAAGTTCCTGAGCCGTGTATACAAGGCCCTACACAACTGCGGACCAGCCTTCTTGAACCATCGTCTGAACTTCTATCAGCCCACCAGACACCTCAGCTCCACTTCGCTTACTATAACCCTCACCCCCTGCATCCGATGTAGCAGATGCAGAGGTTGCGCCTTCTCCTATGTTATGTTATGTTATGTTATGTTATATGGTTTTATATAGCGCTTAGCTGCCCTAGCCAAGGGGCGTTTCGGCGCTGTCACTAGCAATAAGGGCAGGCTGCCCCAACAGAAAGCACAACAAAACTCAACATAACAGTCGCCTGAAGCTTACTTTAAAGGGAAAAGATAGGTCTTAATGGCCTTTCTAAAAGTCAGCAGTTCCTCTAAGCCACGTATTTGGATCGGCAAAGAGTTCCACAGCTTAGCTGCAAGATAGTGGAACGAGCGGCCGCCCATTCGGGAACGTTTCACCCGCGGGACCGCTACCAAGTGCTGACCTAAGGAGCGCAGTGCTCGCAGAGGTACAAACGGGGTCAATAGCGTACAGAGCATCTATGGAGGGGCGAGCTTTAGGATCTTAAAGGAGAGACAAAGAGCTTTAAATTTGATCCGCTCTGCCACAGGGAGCCAGTGAAGTTTGCGAATGGTATCGGCAATAGGATGGAAACGTGGAAGTCCTACCAGAGTTATAGCTGCCACATTTGATATACGCTGCATCCTACTAATCTCTGCTTGATTAGCCCCCAGAAACAAGGAGCTAGCATAATCCTGGCGGGAAAGGATAGTCGATTGCACTATCAGCTGGCGGGTAGGAGGGTCAAAGAATTTCAAAATGGGGCTAAGACCCCGTAAGAGCCCAAAACTCGTCCCTGCCGTTTTTTTAGTATGGGTGCAAAAGCTAAGGGTGGAATCTATCCACACCCCTAGATTTTTTACTTCCGTCTTGGGGTCCGGGATTTTGCCTAATGTGTTCGGCCACCACTGTTTACCCCAAAGATTGGCGTTCTTGCCCACTAGCAGAACTTCTGTCTTACTCTCATTTAACTGTAACTGCTACCTAGCAACATAGGCATGGAATGAGCTATCCTTTCATCTACGGACCTCCTCAACTCTTCTAGAGTTCCGAAAATCCCTAAGAACCTGGCTATTCGGCTAATCAACTGGATCCTTCCAGTGCCTGGATACCCTCATGGCTGACAAGTAGCACTCTACAAATCTACTGATTGAATGATTGATTCCTCAATATCCAGAATGGGAATTTTTTGTTTTGTGTGGCATTTCTTCTGCATTCCTCCCTTTTTTTCAAATATACGGCAGACAGATGTAGAAACTTCAAATATGCCTACATTTTAGGTTATAATGGAATGGAAACAAAACGAAAATTTCAGCTGGGCCTAGTAACAAGGCACCCACTGTGTATGCATTACTGTAATGAGAGGCAAAAATGATAATGAGAAAAAAAAGTGGTAAATATTTTTTACATCCTTCATAATTGAGGGGAGGGGGTATATGGCAGTTTTAAATCATATGAGCTTCCATTGCAAAATGGACATTTGGCAATATTCTAACTTGGACATTTAAACACTAAACCTTACTTAATCCTAACGCCTTTCCTTAGCCCAAACTTCGCTCTAGCATTTACCGCATCCCCAACCTTGCCACCTTTGCTTATACCATCCCTTACCAAACCTCTCAAAATTAATTTTAAACTTACCAGTCTGTTATCTGCCATAGCCCTTGCCTATCCAATGCACCTTACATCATTTACACCATACCTTGCTCTAAATTTAAACTATAATTTAGACCTAACCACATTTCTTACCACATGCACACTCTGCTTTGATTTTTTTTTTTTAAGTTGTCATTTTTTTTTGTATAGTTCAGTTTTTGTAATATACATTTCATGGTTTATACTGTGTTGTCCCCGTAATTTCAAATTTTTCTGCAAGCAAAAGAAGTTAAGCAGAGTTAAAGGCAAAAGAGCACAGTTGTTATATTGTTGTTTAGTGCAGGGATTACTTATCTCATAATATGTCAACATTTTTTGTCCCGTTGGAATCCGACATCTTCAGAAATAGAAAGTTGCAACGTCCATTTTCATAGCTGAACAGGGGTAGCAATACTGTTTGATAAGGTGATATTGAAATAGATATGAAGAATAGTATGTAGACTGGTGTTGTCTCTTGTAGTCACCTAATTATTAAATTGCTCTCATACCTTGTATCAGTGTTGTGCTTTATTTATTGTTCACGGTCACTATCCATGAATAGCCATTCCTTAATTTGAATTTTTTTTAAACTTGTACTGTTATGCAAAGGAAAATGGGTTATATCGCGAATATATGTTCCTTACATATTAATCAGTATGAAAGGACAGTCATTGTGTTCATGTGGTAGGTTTTACACATTTCTAAAATCTGATGTATGTTCTTTACTTGAAAGTGAAAGCACCAGATTTAGGAACAATTGTAAGATAAGGTTAGGGGTGTCGTCCTCCCTTATAAAATGAACTGGGAACGATTACTTTACAAGTTGAACTACAAATGACCATACATCTAGCGGAGTCTAGTTGCATCTAATAAAGGCCCAGGCATGAGTGAGCTCTTGAGTGCAGTTGAACATTGGATGGACCACCATTGTTTAAGTTGAATTTCACAAAGACAGAGGTCATTTTGTTTGGCAATAACCCTATCTTCTGGACTCCTAATTGGTGGCTGGAAGAACTTGGCATGTTGCCAAAGCCAATGCAGAAGGTAAGGAACCTAGGAGCACCTATCATATAAAGCACAAGTGAACAAGGTTGTGTCTGCCTCTTTCTGTTTCTGCGCATTATCAGAAAAATTGTGGATTCATTGCCCTTGAATATGCTGAAAACTGTTGTTATTGCACTAGTGCTGTAGAGGTAATGTACTATAATGGGCTCTATGTTAATCTAGCAAAGAAAAGTAAACACAAATGCAAATTTTTCAAAATGTGGCAGCCCATTTTCTAACAAAGACCTTCAGATACAGTTCAACCACCAAGGAGGTCAGTAATTTTCACTGATTGCCTATCACAAAACGTATAATCTTTAAGGGCCTTTGCACAGCTTATAAGGCTCTTCAGGGCTTGGGACCAGCTTACCTCAAGAACAGGTTTACGTGGTAGTCCCCTAGTAGAACTCTCAGTTCTAGTTTTCTCGTGATATTGACCGTTCCCTCCCACAAACTGACAACCTTGGGAAGTAGGTACCTGATCCAATGTGCAACCTTAAACTGGATCTGTCTACCCCTTGAACTGAAAACAGCTACTTCCTTCTTAAATTTAGAAAGGATCTAAAGTCTTGGCCCTAGATGTGACCATTTATCTTTAAGGCTGGTAGCTTGGTAGTTCTCTCCTGTTTTTAGGCAGCGCCAAGACTCCCTTGGGCAAACGTTTGCGCTTTAGAAATATTTTTATCTAATCAGATCCGTCACCTCTGTTTTTTTTATTAAATCTTTTTGGGGGACACCAACTCTGTTTGTAGTGCATGTCACATTAGGTTTAAAAATGTTGAGGAAGAATACTCAAAACTCCTAAACTGATTCACTGTTCAACTCTTTTCATGGTGCAGTAATTTCAATAATTGTTTATTATTTGTTAAGCATTTCTTAGTAATATGTTTGGGAATGGGAAATTATGATTTGTCTAGAGTCAGACTAAAGTTTCAGTGCTTCAGACAGACTGATATAATACCCTTATACACAAATTTGATGGGTAATCCTTTCTTAAAATGAGTAGTGTCTCCTGTCCCTCTTTTGTTGTGAAAATCATCTGCACCATTTCGGCAGCCATAAACATTAGGGACTCTTCCTGGCCCTGAAGATGTTCTTTAATGTCTTTCTTGGGAAAAAATTCCTCCTGGAACTGAGATTACCACTAGTGTTGTCTTTGTAAACAAGCACTGAAGAGAGCTGAGTGCAACTCACAGTGCAGTGTGCTTTTGACCTATGGAACCAACCTCCAAAGTCATCCTCTATGATGATATAGAAAATAGTATTATCAAAACTCCCCAAAAAGAATGGTCTTGACTTTAATTCAATCAGATGTTCTATTAAATATGCAAAATTCTTAATTTGTTGTTCAACCTGGGCTTCTTATTTTTTCTTTTTGTTCCAGGTGATTTAAAAAAAAAAAAAAAAATGTTGGATGTTTTACGTCTGTTGAATGTGTTCTTGTGGGTTTTCTATGATAAGGGATCACCAAGTCTCATAGAAAGTGCCAGAACCCAAACCAAAACATTTTGAAGTCTGTTTTGTAACAGTGTGGGTAATATCAAGAATTATTTTATATCCTGCAACTAAGAACTTTTTGTAAATAAAATATAACAAGATTATGACTCTAGTTCTCCTTTTTAGGTCAAGCCTAGGCAGGGACATGCGCTGTCTGCTAGACCAGCTGTATTCACTAAAAGGATTTTAATCCCACCTGCTCCTTAGCATAGGTTCACTGCAGTGCCGCTCGTCTTTACTGCCTCCTAACTGGCTCCCACAGCTGATTCGTCATTTCAGTTCTTAACTGAGGATCACCGGCCAAGTGCAGTTTCCTTTCTCTTTTATTGTTTATCTGTTGTTTGGAACTCTTTTTTTTTTTTTTAAACAAATTTTATTAGTCATAGTTCACATATATTGCATAGCTCCGGTAACCGGAGACTACTGCACACATTAATAGATCAGCAATAACATCTTAGACTTTTTATGAAGAAGCAAACAACACCTGAAGCTGCCATTTATTCACAATATAAAGACATAATAAAGCTTGGCAAGTCTATCGAGACACTCAATTCTCACAATCAATGAACCATCTGTCAAATCGTTGGGAGGGCGGCCCTCTCAGGCGGCGGGTCTAAGTCCAGACCACAATAGTCTGCTCACCTCTTCCAGATATTAAAATGCTTACGAGGGCAACCCCTGGCTACGAACACAGGTTGCTCAAGTCCCATACAGAAGTCCATACCACTCTTCCAAGCAGTCAATGATGGGGACTGAGGCGCCTTCCACGCCCTGGCAATGTCCCTCTTTGCCAATGTAAGGCCCAGTAATAACAGGTGGCGCTTGTATCTATTGCCCCCAATCCCATCATCACGTGTAACAAAGCCAATTTCGGTGCACACGGGAGCTCCCATGCCAATACCTCAGACAGACAAACAAACACTCCATTCTAGAATCTATGCAGCGCCGAACACCCCCAGACAGTGTGTGAAAGTGTACCCTCCTCTGTGCCGCATCTAAGACAGTCGGGGGAGCTAATCATGCCCGCCCTCCATAGGAGCTCTCGTGTAAAGTATGTGCAATGTAGATATTTAAACTGGATGAGTCTCAGTCGTGTGGAAATAGCCGCCTCGCTCGGGCTTGCCAAGGCCTCCGCCCAGTCTTCCTCCTCCAAGTCCCCAACATCTCTCCCCCACGCCGTCCTGAGTCTGTGTAGGTCAGTGGAGCAATGGTGGACTAAGGTCTGATAAATATGTGAGATTTTTTTGTCTGGTAGTTCGCCCATAAACACTTTGGCCTCCAGGGGACTGAACTCAGAAAGGGAACCTAGGTTCTTCAGGTAAGGCGTCAATGCGTGCAAAAACTGATGGTATTGGAAGAATTGGGAACTGGGCATCCCATATTCATCTTGCAGGTTCTGAAAGGACTTCAGGGTACAGCCCGACATGACGTCACCCAGGGTGGAGACCCCGATCGCGTCCCAGCCCCGGAAACCCTGTAATGCATCAAGACGGGGAAGGCGTCCATTTTGCCAGAGAGGAGTCTCTTGGGTAAGCATGTTCCACCATCCCATCAAAACCAGTGTTTGTCTCCAGACATAGAACACCACCTGTGTGGCGGAGGGAAGGCACTTTCGCAGCGAGACGGAATACAGCAGTGTTTGTACGGACGCTGAACCCATTAAGTGCCTCTCGACCGCGTAGGCCGGATCACCCCTATCGCCATACCACCACTCATTGAGCACCAGCAAGTGCGCCGCCTGATAGGAGAGAACATCAGAGGTGGCTAGCCCCCCCGTATATGAGGATAAGAAGCACGTACGTAACGCCACCCGTACGGTCCCCCCCTCCCAAAGAAACCCACCCAGCGCTTAATTAACCTGCTGAAACCAGCAGAGCGGAATCCGTTGGGGATGATTCGGCAATTGGCATAGTAGACGAGGGAGCGCCACCATTTTAAAGATGGCCGATCTGTCATATATGGTTAGCGGCATTCGGTACCAAACCTTCAGGTCCTCGCGCGTGCGGTCCCACACCGGGGCAAGATTGCGGTCCTGGTAGGCAGCCGCCTCCTCTGACAGGTACACCCCTAGGTATTTCATCCCTCCAGACGCCAGCTGAAGACCAGAGGCCCATGCTGCCACCCGCCCCTGTCCGCCCAAAACCCATAGCGTCGATTTACCCCGGTTCATATAGAGGCCGGAGGTTTCACCAAAATCTGTAAAATACGTAGCAGCCGCAGTCCAGACCGGTCCAGGTCAGTGAGGAAGAACAAGACATTGTCGGCATAGAGTGCTATTTTATCAGTGAGACCCGGGGACCACCTAAAGCCCTCGAGCTGGGTGTCGATACGCACCAATGCCGCCAGGGGCTCCATGGCGAGCGCGAATGGATAGGAAGAGAGGGGGCAGCCCTGGCGTGTACCCCGTCGGACCTGAAAGGAGCGAGAGACTGCCCCACCCGCTCGTACGGACGCTGTGAGGTCCGTGTACAGCAATTGTAGATAAGCCATGAAGCGTGGGCCAAAGTTGAGGCGACGCAGCAATGCGAACAGATATATCCAGCTCAGGGAGTCGACGGCCCTGTCCATATCTGCTAGGAATAACGCTGCCTGCTCTCCCAGATTCCTCCAAGCTGATATCGCGACGTGGGCCCGTCACATATTGTGGCGAGTCGCCCTCCTAGGCATGAACCCCGCCTGGTGGGGTGAATTTAGTCCACGATATGGGGCTTGAGCCTGTTAGCGAACGCCTTAGCTAGGACCTTATCCTCAATATTGAGTAGGGAGATAGGGCGGTAGGACGCGTGACTCTCAGGGGGTCTACCCAGTTTTAAGAAGACCACGACCTCCGCGTGCCGCCAATCCGGGGGAGCGCACCATCCTTACACGCCTCCTCCACTACCGGGCGGTGGTGTGGGCCAGCTGCGCAAAAAAAGCCTGAAAAATTTTCATGGAAAGCCATTGGGGCCCGGATCCTTTCCGGGATTCAGCTCTCCTAAAGCTGCACCCAATTAGCCATCGGACAGTGGCTTATCCAATTGCTCCCGTACTTCGTCTGACACCGCCCGCGGGGGAAGATCATCAATGAACCACTGGATAACATCGTCCTCCAGGCATTCCCGTGGCGCGTATAGCTCCTCATAATATGCTGCGAAACTCGCCGCGATGGCCAGAGGGTCAAGAACTGGCACCCCCTCCGAATTAATATCTGGGGCAGCGGCTGGGCATGGAATGTGCCCTGGCACAAGCGGTGCAGCATCTTTCTTGATTTATCCCCCCAACTGGAATACCCGACTAAGAGTAGCCAGCCATGGTATACTGCTGCTGAACCAGCACAAGCTGTCGTCTGGCAGGTCTACCGCCTGCTTTGCGACCCCTACGTTCCAGCGCCTCCAGAGCTGCCTCCCGTTGCAGCAAGTCCCGCTGCCTCTCCCTACGCGACGCCGCGCACCAGGAAATGTTGACGCCCCGCAACGTGGGATTTAAGGCTTCCCAAAGGGTGGTTGGGGATTCCACGGAACACAAGTTAGTGACCAAATAGTTATCTATTTCTTTGATCAAGTGCTCCCTGTAGTAGTCTTTCAACAGGTGCCACCCTGACATACGCCACCTAAAGAGCTGCCTGCTCGGGCCTATTCTGTACCTAAGGACCACTGGCGAATGATCGGACAAAGCTCTCGGCAGAATATCAGCCGATAGTATCCTAGGTATCAGCCCTCTGCGAACCAAGATATAGTCCAATCTGGAGAATAAGTCGTGTAGCGTGGAGAAGTAGGTGTACTCCCTGCGTGAGCCGTGCATGTGTCTCCAAACGTCCGTCCAGTCGAGGCCTGGGGCCAGGGCACGAAGTTTAGTAGGTGGGCCCCCCTCCCCGTCAGTCGCCCCGCTCCTCCACCTCAATTCAATTTCAAAAATGCTTTATTCGAATTATAAAAACAAATTCATAAAAGCGTACAGTTAAAAAATCACATTTAAAAGTTACATTTCCAATATTAGTTAAAATGCTACATTTTCATTACATCAGTAAGAATTCAAGGTTTAAAAGCAAACAAATTTCATAATATGTTACCATAGCCAAGTGAAATAATTTGGATTGGGCCAGGAAGGGTCAGTATAATAAAACATGTGCAGGTGCAATTTTAAGCTTGCATCGTGTTTCTGTACCTAATAACAGCTCTCAGTAGGGAGGATACAACAAAAATAGTATGTTCGTTTTTTAGAGAGCTTAATTTGTCATATGCCCCTCTGCATGACCTCAAACCCCAGGATACAAGTAAGGGTTTCAAGATTTTTTGCCTCGGTTTATTATAAAAAGTGCAAAAGAAAATAGTGAATATTAGACTGGTAAGAGACTTTGTCACAAGGGCAAAGTCGCTTCTCTTTACACCAGTCATTACACTGTGGGAAGGTTACTAACCTATAAAAGGTTTCTAACCTAAAACGAGTTAAAAGCATATGAGTAAAAGGGGGCTGTTCGATCAAGAGGTACGGCTGAACCCCCTTATTGCGAGTAACCAAGTTGTGGGCAATGACCGTCTTCTTATGTCTCTCTTCCCGCCATCTTTTGCTCTCTAGATCTGCCAACAAATGGTTTTTGAGAGCAGATCTTGAAATGTTTGCAATGCTATCTGGGTTAATAAAGAATTCGGGGAGACCAGTTTCATCCAACAGAGCTTTAACATGAGAGAACCATTTAATGTTAGTGGCTCCATCCATCACTAGGCAGTCCGTTATGATCTTTATGTTTAGAGGGGTCTCTGGATTTACCCATGCGTTGTGCCATAGCAATACTGGTGATAACTTGATAATATCTGTGACTTATGGCAAGGCTACTTCCATGTGTGTCATATATGTTGCCGTGCTTTTGGGGGTGGCCAATAAATAGCGCAAGAAACGATTCTCGATGCGTTGGATAGTTTCCACCTGCTCTATCCTCCAGAGTCCGGCCCCATATGTCGCTGTGGAAATGCTTTTAGCCTTGAAGATCTGGAGCAGTTCTTTAACTGGCCTCCCACCTAGTCTTTTGGCAAAGTTCACCAGGGCTCCAGTAGCCTTTGTAAAAGCTAGAGTCCGTGCAACCACAGCATGTTTCCAGGAGCCCTTCCTCTCAAAATGGACAACAAGATAGCAAAATCTGTCAGTAAGTTCAACCCCTCTGCCATCCAGGGTTATTGGGCAAGGTGTTCTTCGGGTCTTAGGTCCGCACGTTTTGGAAACATTCACATGGAGACCTCTAGTTTTCATGTACTCTGAGAATTTAGACACCGCCTTTTGTAGGCCCATCCTCGTTTGTGAAATAATCGCCGCATCGTCTGCGTAGAGTAGTATTGGGATGGGTGTTCCGTTTGCTGTAGGATAGTCATAATAGACTTCACTCAAGATTGATCCGACCTTATTTATATAGAGCGTAAAGATCAGAGGTGCAAGAATGCACCCCTGTCTTACTCCTCTGTGGATCCGGAACATGTCGGAGCACTCACCCTTTCTGCCAAATCTGACACAAGCACCAGCCCCATGATACAGTTCCTTGATAAAAAATGAGTATTTGATTGTCCTGGCCAATGTCCGTTAATGTTTCCCAGAGCGTTCCATGGTCAACGCAGTCAAATGCGGAACTTAGATCCACATATGTTATGTACAGATTTCTTTTTTTTGCTTGGATATACTTGGCTGTAATTATGGCTAAATTAAGTCTCTGCTCAATGGTCCCTTTACCTGACCTAAAACCATACTGCAAGTGGGAAATGATTTCCCGTTCCTCCAGCCAATCCTGCATGCGGTTAAGAATGATCCTGCCTGCGATCTTCATTAAGCCGTCAAGAAGCGAAATTGGCCGATAGCAGGCAGGGTAATTCCTATCGCCCTTTTTATAGATCGGAACTACTATGGCTTCCGACCAGGTAGAGATAAACCCAATGTTATTTGAGGAGTTAAGCACATGGGTCAAAAGGGGTGCCCAAAGATCTGGTACACTTTTGAACTTTCCTGCCGGGCTTTCTCTGATTGCCTTAAGCACCTCATCCAGATGAAACTGTATGCCCAGTGGGAAAGAGGTGCTGTCGGTACCTAGCAAGAATGCCCCATGATTTTCAGAACACACTCTAGAGGATTCAGCTCCGTTGTAGAGGCCTTCAAAGTGTTTAACCCAACTTTGTGCTGTGATAGTTTGATCTATTTTGGGACCCTGATGGTTTTGGAGGAACGGGGCATTAACGGCCTTCCAGAAGGCAATATTGTCTTTCCGGTCTGCTGCTGCGCATAGATCAGACCACGCCTGAGTTTTTAACTCCCTTTTTCTACTTATTAGGGCTCTCTGATAGGCACGTCTAGCTAGCTGGATCTCTTCTTTAGACTTTGGGCAGGAATGGCGGGCTTTTTTCAGGGCGACAAGTGCCTTGGTACAAGTCCCACTGAACCATCCATGATGTCCCTTAGGTGGTTTACGAGGAACTTTAGTTAGTAGGAGTTTTATGTCTGCACAGATTTTTTTTAATGAGCCGACTATGCTGTGAGCATCGGCTTCTACTGAAAGACAGGTTTTAAAGTCTTCCTGGGTGTTCCTAACAAGCTTTTGTATGGAGTTTGTGGGTTCAACCTTTTCCCATTTTATACGAAACCCGTTTTTCGAAGCAAGAATTGGGGTTAGATTGTATATAATATTGCTCTTACAACTTAGACCACCATCCCTCGTCTTCAGTTCTACAACTATCGGGTAGTGATCACTAATTGCAGTGTCAAGAGTCTCCCAGTTTGATACCAAACCTGCGTACCGGGTTGATAGGAGTGTGAAATCAATGATCGAATTTTTCCCCCTCCCATTAAATGTTGGCCTAAAGGGTTTGTTTGGGGCGCACAATTTGTTAATAAATGATAACATGAATTGAGCTGATATAGTATTATATAACTCCCCTACTCTAGAGTGGGAGAAGTGGCTCACTGGTCCTTCAGAATCCTCTCCCAAGCCACAAATACCCTTCGATCCATAAGGGCAGAGGGGACAATTAAAATTCGATACCCAGAGCAGGGCCATGTCGCTAGACATTTGGTCCTCAATTTTGATCAGTTCCTTCAAAAGATTGTTAAGGGTACATTCAATTTTGGTAGGCGGGATGTTGTTATAAAAATTTACCAACACCATATTTTGTGAGGGTCCCCACGATGTGATCAGGATTTGATAGTATTCATTGGTGATAAATTTAACATCTAAGTGTCCCATATTAACTGATATGTAAGTGCAGAGGCCCCCCTTAAATCTACCACTGGGACTCGGGATGGCTGGGGTAAAGAAGGTTTTATATCCCACAATATGAAGTTCTTTATTTGACCAAGTTTCCTGGGCACAAATGATGGTGTGATTTAATGTAATTTGCTGCCATAAAGGATCATTAAGTTAGGCAGATAGGCCTGCAACATTCCAGCTAATTATGCTATTAGAGGGTTGGCTTTTCAATGGCAGGCTAGTCTTGGGAGGTTCAACCTGGGATGCTTCAACTGTTTCCCTAAAGTTGGTATGTGTAATTGGCAGTTGTAGCCATTCCAGATTTGTGGTAACAGATGCTTTTAATGGTTGTGCTAGTTGGATTATGGGACTCACAGTGGTATTAGTAAGTTCAGAGGCTGGCTTGATGAGATGTCTTAAGACATTAGCATATTTATTTGGGTCACGGTTTGTGATGCGATTAACAGAGCTACAGCCTGTTACGAGCGCTGTGGGAGTTGGCATAACTATGTTAAGTGCAGTTATTTTATCCTCTACGCTTTCCTCTTGATCACACCTCATATCTTCCCTCACAGAGGGATTATTAATAGCAGTGTGGTTGCCCAGCTCCACATTTGTTTGCAAAGGCAGAGACAGGAGACCATTAGGGTCCGTTGTATGAACTAAATTATTAGATATAAATGAAGCCATTTGTTTCTCTGAAGTGAGTCAGTCTACACCGTCTAGACCTGTCAATACCTCATAACTGTTTCTAGTGGGACATTGAGAACTGGGGCCCCCCATGTTGTTAAAAGGCAATTTGCTTTCTTGGGTTGATAGGGCTGAAGGGACCTTGGATAGAAGTAGCTCAGGTCGTGAATCTGGATGCCCTCCCCCTCGCTTTCCTGGAACCAGTCATTAAAGTGTTTTACAACTCTGCGGTCTCTAAAATTAATTATTATTATGTCTCCCTTGGAGTCTTTGGGCCTCTGACCTACCCATTTAAGCCTTCGGACATTCAGGATTTCCCCATTAATATTGGGGGGTAGCGGTCTATTATTCTGCAACCAGTGCATAACCTTGTTTTTAAGTTCCTAGTAGCTTTCTGGTTTCTCTTGATGTACTTCTGGGACCCTGGTCAGTACAGCGACATACGGGGCTGCCTCTGGAGGGAGATCAATTTGTAAAATGGGCCCAGTGTTCTTTCTGTAGGAGAAGTCGTCCCTGCGATTATTGTGTGATGTAGTCCCTGCTCTAGTTTCGTTGCTCTCTATTACCTCGGTCCTTGGTGGTTCTGTTACCCTGGCGATGGTCTGTATCTTTGCTGGAGCTACGTGTAGGGGTTCTAGCGGCGTAGTAGTCTTACTAATAGTATGTGTCACAGGGGCTGGGGCGGGAGGTGTAATGCTGGTGTTAAGTTTTAGATCCTTCAGTAGGGCTGTATTGGCTATAACAGCATTTTCTATGGACCCTAGTTGGGAGGTCACTCTCTTTAGTCTTTCCACAATTGGCAGGAACGGAGATTTCATTAGAATTTCAATGTTCTCTGACAGTTCCTGAATTAGGGACAGGGGCAGTGGACCATGTTCTAAGTTTGTATTCGTGGGTATTTTTCCTACTCCAATTGTTTCTTTTTTTGGGGTACGGGAGTGTGTCTTGGTCTGTTTGGCCTGTCTCCCTACTTGGTTGCTACCCCCCTTTTCCTTTTTTACGGGCGTCCTTTGGATGTAGTTCGGGCCCGCACCTTGTTGGCAACACCAGGATTTGGGGGGGTTTAGTGGTGTGGGGTCCTCTAAGAGTAAGTCTATAGCACGATCAGCAATAGAGTCTCTACTTCTTGGGGATCTATTAGACTCGGAAGGCAATGTGAGGTCTTTAAGCAGGTAAGGTATACCAATGTCACTGAGACGCGATTTCTCCTTGTCTGATAAAGATACCAGTGAGGCCGCTGTAAGTGAGGGGCTTATAGGTATGCGTTTGTTCTGGAGTTCAGATGATATGCGTCGCTCCGTTATGGCAATCTCATGCTCCAGCCTGGAGGCTGCTCTGATGATGAACTGATCGAGTGTTCCCTTTATTGACCCTCCCACCAATGATTTTCTTCCCTTCAAGGCCCTCGGTGACATAATTACTCGCTGTTTTTAAGTCAAAGACTTCTGCAATGAGAAATGGGCAGCAGAGATCAGAGTCTGCCCAATCAAAACAGCAGCGACAATACACAGAGTGAAAGGAACAGCTCTCCAGTTGTTGGGATTAAGTTTCACGGTACCTTAGTTTTCATAGGGCGGTGGAGTCAAGTCAGTAGAGGAAAGGGTATGGCCCAGCCCAGTCTCCTCAGGCCACAGGGGGCCCGCCCGGCGTCCCGCGAGACGGGGCTGACGCAGTTCTTATGCGCCTCTTGGCGCGGTCTCCTGGTGCACGTTGCGCATGGGCTGCTGGGGGTTGAAGTACCCTGGCCCGCACTCCGCTCGGCGGCCGCACTGGTGAAAGTGAGTGAGGCAGCGGGAGGCAGGCGGCTAGTTCTGGCCGCTTTCTGCTATGTAGACAGGATTGCTTGGCTGTTGGCAGGTAGGCTGGTTGGCAAGCCCAACAGGGGCTACAGGATCATTCTAGCGAGCTTCCCCACTCTGCAGGGGCTGACGCAGTTCTTATGCACCTCCTGGCGCGGTCTCCTGGTGTGCGTTGCGCATGGGCTGCTGGGGGTTGAAGTCCCCTGGCCAGCACTCCGCTCGGCGTCCGCACTGGTGAAAGTGAGTGAGGCAGCGGGAGGCAGGCGGCTAGTTCTGGCGGCTTTCTGCTATGTAGACAGGATCGTTTGGCTGTTGGCAGGTAGGCTGGCTGGCAAGCCCAACAGGGACTACAGGATCATTCTAGCGAGCTTCCCCCAATCGCTACCCCTTCCATGATGTCGTTCCAGTCCCCCCCAACCACAGAGAGGGTATCTGGCATGTCACTCCACAGCGACATTAATCGCTCAACGAGGGACCACTGTAGCGGCGGTGGGGCATAAACGCTACCCAGGGTCACCCTTTCCCCCCCCAATCCTGCCCTGTACGATTACATAGCTCCCTTGCGTGTCCGTCCGAGGTTTTTCGCGTGTATAGGGTACCCTGCGGTGTATAAGGATCGCAACCCCCCCCCCTTGAGCCTCGCGTGAATCCAGAGTAAAAGATCTGATGGAACCCAAAGCGCTCCAAACATAATGCCTTCGTACCAAGAAAATGAATCTCCTGGAGCAGTAGGACATCCGCCTGGCTCTTTTGGCAGAATGAAGAACCGCCCCCCGTTTCACCTTATCTAGCAACTAAGTATGCGCAGGGAGCCGGGACCTACCCGCCCTCCCCCCTCCACGTCAGACATGATGGAAGTGCACTAATCTGAAGGTGTCTCTGTGACTCAGCATGACTCAGCATGCAAACAATGTGGCATATAGATGGCAGCAAAACATGAGCAAACAATCCCCCCAACCCCAAGCCCCTTCGCCAATACCCCCCCCCCCCCCCCAAACCCATTCCTCACCAACATGGAAGCACCTGTCGTGTTCGGACCGTAGCCTAGTCCCCAACGGGGGAACAAGAACCACCCCCTCCAATGGATCCCCAAATGACAACCCACAACTTTAGGACCAAACAATTGTTTCTATCTTCCGAGCACTCAATATTATTAAAGAAGAAGTCTTTATAAAGTTTGTGTGTCCTTTTATTTTCCAATCTTCATCCAAACTATTTCTTCAATCTGTTATGGTCTGATTAGTTTACTCATTCATTGCATAAGACATAACGAAAAGGCTATAGGTTCAACATTATAATTCTCAAAAGACTTATACTTATCTTATAGTTGAGCATTATATTCATATATTCATTCAAAGAATTGTTATCTAATGATCCTTTCTTCTTCTGCAGAGTGTACATGTTAGAGGGAAAATAGTAATTACTTAAACATAGAACAGAAATATAGGCACCTGCATTGTCATTCGCAGTTTGTTCTCTAGTGATAGGAATATCTCTCAGTTACCAAGATAGAACTCATATTCATGATCCACATTAAGGCCACATTCTACCGCTTTTAGTCTAATCAGCCAGAGTACTTCTCTCTTTCTTAGTGTTAGTACTCTATTACCTCCTCGCGGGTCCGGTTTTATGTGGTCTATTCCATGGTAAGAAAACACATGTTGCTCCCTAGTTTCAAAGTTCTGTATTGCATGTGATGCAATCGGATACCGTGTGTCACCATTCTTCAATGCTCTGTAATGTTCAGCAATTCTGTCTCTGAGCCTCCTCTTGGTACTCCCCACGTAAATTTTACCACATGTACAAGCGATCACGTAAATCACATATGTTGTGTCACAATTGATGAACATACCAATAGTGTATTTGCCTGAATTATTATATTCAAAACACAACACCTTCTTCATTGCCCATCTACAGGATAAACATCTACCACATTTGTAAAACCCCTTAAAACTGTTCAACCAGTCAGTTTTATTTTGTTTAGTTGGGTAGCTGGGGCTTAACATGTTCTTAAGAGTTATTCCCCTTCTAAATGCCACACTTGGCCTGTCATGGATATATGGTTTCAAATCATCATCTATACAAAGCAGGTGCCAATGTCTGTTCAAAATAGTAAATAGCTTGGAGCTGTCTAGTCCATAATTTGTTATCACTCGCACTTTCTGATCCATTGTTCTACCATCTTTATTACCTCTAATCAATGTATTTTCTCTTTTCACCTTTTTCACTTTAGATACAGCTTTAGTTATCACATTTTGTTTGTATCCTCGATTGGTGAATCTAGATGTCATGTCTATTATATTGTGCTCAAACTCTCTATCAGTTGAGCAATTACGTCGAGCTCTGATGAACTCTCCGTATGGTATGGCTCTTTTTTGATAATTCGGATGACAGCTCTCTGCATGTAAAATTGAGTTACAGCTTGTAGGTTTACGATACATTCGACTATGGATCTTTGTTCCTTCCACATGCAACTCTACATCCAAAAAAATGATCTTCTGCCTGTCATAGGAGGTCGTAAATCTCAAGTTGTATACATTGTCATTTAGGTAATCAAAAAAACCCTTAAGTTTTTCTACTGTCCCTGTCCATATCATCAAACAGTCATCAATGAAACGACCCCAGTAATGAATGTATGGTGTCCATTCTGATCCCTCAGGGCCCCAGATTCGCTCCGCCTCGAACCAACCCATAAACAGATTGGCAAAAGACGGAGCAAATCTAGAACCCATTGCTGTCCCAAGTCGTTGTCTGTACCACTGGCCATCAAATAGAAACACATTATTTTCTAGTACCATCTTAGTCATTCTTAATAGCATCTGAGTGTGATCAAACATTTCAGCTGGTCTTACACTGAGAAAATGATCAAGAGCATGTATGCCCAAATCATGATCTATAATGGTATACAAGGATACCACATCAAGTGTAACCAATACCATCCCATCTTCCCAATTTATATCTTCCAATAGGTTTAATACATGCTTAGTATCTTCTATGAAAGATGGTAGGTTATACACATGTTGTCTCAGGAAACAGTCAATAAATTCTGATAACCTCTCCGTTGGTCCACCAATGCCAGAGACAATAGGCCGCCCTGGCGGCTTGTCCCGGCATTTATGGACTTTTGGGAGAGTGTATAAGCACGGTGATCTAGGTGTGCTCAGTTTGAGGTAAAGGTATTCGTCATGATCTAATAGTGTTAGGTCATACCATGTCTTTATTTCACTGTTAATCCTAACAGTGATATCAGGAATAGGATTGGTGGTCAACTTCTCATAAAACATAGTGTTATTAAGCTGAGAGTAGATCTCGTCATTATAGTCAGTAGTATTTTGAACAACTATATTACCACCTTTATCTGCATTTCGTATTGTGATAGCTTTGTTGTTCATAAGCTCACGTAAGAAGAACCGCCCCCCGTTTCACCTTATCTAGCAACTAAGTATGCGCAGGGAGCCGGGACCTACCCGCCCTCCCCCCTCCACGTCAGACATGATGGAAGTGCACTAATCTGAAGGTGTCTCTGTGACTCAGCATGACTCAGCATGCAAACAATGTGGCATATAGATGGCAGCAAAACATGAGCAAACAATCCCCCCAACCCCAAGCCCCTTCGCCAATACCCCCCCCCCCCCCCAAACCCATTCCTCACCAACATGGAAGCACCTGTCGTGTTCGGACCGTAGCCTAGTCCCCAACGGGGGAACAAGAACCACCCCCTCCAATGGATCCCCAAATGACAACCCACAACTTTAGGACTTCACTCTCTCCCACTCACTCCTACGGGGCCAGGCTCCCAGCCCTAAAGAGACGAGCCCATCCGGACATCCAATCGAACCATACTTTGAGGTCTGCTCTGGAGTCCCAAATGTCATTTCCCCTCATCTCGCCGCTCCGGTGTCGGATCCTTCTGCCGGAGCTTGGAGCCAGAGCGAGAACGAATTCCAGATCTCGATCTCCTATTGCGCCACTGCCTGGCTCCGAAGGCCCTCGCGAGCCATTCCACTCGAGGAGGAGTCGGAGTCCCTACCTGGGGGTGTATTGACACGAACTTTTAGCGTTTCATCTGTCCATTTAAACACTTCCTCTGGGGAGTCGAAGAACAGCGTACTGGATTTGAAAATGACTCTCAGCCGTGCCGGGTAGAGCAGGGCATACTGAAGCTTGAGGCCCGGAAGGTGGGCCTTCGCCGCAAGGAAGGAAGGTCGCTGCTGCTGCACCAAGCGTGTATAGTCTGGGAATATGAGGATGGTCTTGTTGCTAAACGTAAGGGGGAGGCCTTGACCCTCGCTTGCCGCAGGATAGTGCCCTGATCCGAGAAATTGAGGAATTTGGCAATGATCGGCCGCGGGCTCGGCATCCTCAACACACATGGCCAGGCCCTTCTGTATATTTTCCACGTCCGCTACCTTCTTTTTGAGGATAGAAACGTCGTCTTCCACCTCCGAAAAGCGGGTCTCCGTGCCATAGTACTCCTCACCACACAGTCCGTCGCCACCAGCAGCACTGAGGTCAGGCATAACGAAAGGCACGCCAGCAGGCGCTTATCAGCGTTCTCCAGGTAGACCGCGCACAGCTCTGCAAGTCGCAAGGGCAGTCTCCCAGTCGCAGCTGTGTATGGGCCGTGCGCCTGGGCAACAATCCGCTGTGGACCACCAGGAGAGGAGACAGCCCCAGTCGCAGACCACAGTGATCACCCACAAAAGGAGCGCGGCCTCCTGGCCCGGAATGTAGACCCCAATGCACCTCCGCTTGGGATCCTCTGCGTCCAGCCACGGAGCTCCGCAGCCCTCAGCCCCCACCGAGGCCCGATCTGGCCTCCGATCCGCCCCACCACTGCCAAGAGCAGTCACCACAAGAGTTCAGTCCAGGATAGGGGGGCCAGGGAGGGGTGTGGGGGGAGGGGGGGTTGAGTTCCGGTGCACACGGTGTCCCTCGCAGGCCCTATCCAGCGTGTCGCACCGCAGCAGGTACTGGGCCAAGCTCCTCCACCTCACTGGGCTGCTGCAGACCCTGTTGGGCGAATCCGGCCTGTTCGACCACTCTGCCGCCTCCGGAGCCCCCAGGGGCCCCCCAGCTCCGATCCGCCACGAGAGGCACCCTCTGCTAGGCACTAGGATAACGGGCACACCTCTCCACTGCCTCCCGTGGGTGACTGATATGCCCCAAAATGGCGGCCGCTCCCGCCGAGCCACCTCGGAGGATGCCGCTGCCCAAAGAACTCAGGCACAGCTGTGCCGGCCCGCCGCTGCCGCGGTACTGCTGCTTAGTAGACTGTAGATCAGGGCAGGCCCGCCAAATGTCAGAGGAGCCAGATCAGGCCGCACTCCCTCCGTTGCGGCCTCGACTCCCCATGCATGCCGAGTCTGTCACGCCTTGCCGGTCTAGCGAGGTAATGGAGGTCCTGGCTTGCACGTCGCCGGCTCCCTGCAGGCCTCTCCCCTCCGCCGGAACACTGCGCACCCCACCGAGACAGACGTCGCGATCCAGCCACCACCGGAGGATCCTCCCGGAGCGGACAACCTCAGGAGAGGCAACAGCGTCGCTTTTGGACATCCGGGGCCAGGATAAATAGTCAGGATATTTGTAGGCTGGTCGGAGCTCTTACACTACTCGACCACCATTGTTGCCGGCTAAGCCACGCCCCCTGGAAGAACTCTTTAAAAAAAAAAAATGTTTTTTTAATAATTCTTTGCTGCTGCGGCTCCTGTTCTGATGGACATCATACTTCATTCAATTGGGAGTCTCCAGTCTGCATCGGGAATTTCGATTTGCTAAAATTGTTGTATCTTCATTATTGATTGATCCACATATTACGCTGTTTACTGCTTTGAGAAATTCCATTTATATTCATGTTTCTGATTTTCTTGAACCAGAGAGTTTCATGCTATATAATAGTATTTTTGGTTACTCTTTATTTTTTTTAAATATAGATCTGCTGTATTGTAGAATTTGTTTTGTGTGTTTTCACGTTAAGCCCAAATTACAGAAACCAGTGACTGCGAGGAGAAATGAGAGGAAATAATAAGGAATTTTTTTGGGGGGGAGGAGAGGGTGGGGGGGATGATTATATTTTTTTTGTGTCCTCATATCACCAGTGTTTGCAAAGCCAAGCCTGGTACCCGACCTGTTCCGCCTTCAGGCTACTTACAAATTAAACATCTAGCCCTGCTGGTCCAGTCCATCCAGTTTCCCGGTTACTGGTTTCCCGCGGGAGTAATCATAGAACAACACCATTAGGTCCTTACTGTTCCATACCAACTCAAGTAATCGTCCCAAATCATACTACGCAGGCCACCCTCTACTCCAGTGTCCATTTTACATACAGTTCTGACCGCCTGGAGCCAGTCAAAACCCTGAGGTTGGAGAGGATCTGTCCATCGCTTACAAATCTCTCTCCTGGCTAGAAGCATCATATAACAAGCATTGGGATAGCCAATAGGTCTCGCCTTTGGGACCCTATAACTGTTTAGCCAGAGCTTTTGGCTTTTCCAATGTCTTTAAGCTTTCATAGAGGAGCGTGGCTGCTGTGCAACATGTTTAAAAGTCATAACAAAAAAGTGCTATAAGCATTTTTGTTACCTTCTATATAACCAAGAAGACATTGTGTACAGCTGAATGTCTAATTAAAAAAAAACATAAAAATCATTTCTTCAAATTTTTTTTGTACTTGCAATGTGTGTGAATGTGATCCTAGTGAAATGGAAGAATGGCATTGCTCACAGGGAAGTTATCCAATGGATGAAGGGGGCTGATCCAATGCCACGTGCTGGAAGTTGTAAGGAGGGGATGCAAACTATGAATGAGATAACAAAAGACCAATGAATGAAGTGGGTTTGCTTATGCATACATTTAGCAATCAAAGATCTTTGACTAACGCCAGACCAAATAAATCCATAACAAATGGGCAAAGTCAAGAAGATTATCACCCACGTTTCTTCTCTAAATACTTAAAAGTGCAGGAAGAGGTGAATTAGCCAGCAGCTTGTGTCCGGGTCTGTCATGTGTTTCTGTGCATGTGTTTCGATTGGGCTATTACTTTTAACCTGAAGCACATGCCCGTGATGTCTGCAGGGAACAGGCAGCATCTGCCTGCATAAAGACGAGTTTTCGGATCACTGACATCACCCCATGAAAACAAATGCTGTAGAATGCACCTGGTGGTGAATAAATGCATGTGCTGTCAGCGACACACAGCTGTTTATCTGTCACTGTCTCCTTGGTGGGGTCTCTCTGATCCCGTAATGTAAACATAGCCGCTCCTGGTAGGTTTGAGCTATCAGCCTGGCATCCCTAGATGGCATCGGGGAGGAGGGTGAGACAGGGGACGGGGGTGGGACACAGGGCTACCAGGTCTAATGGTGCATGCAGCATCCTCAGGAAGGGGGCTGGAGCGCAGTGGGGACAGGCGCCTGCAGCAGCTGCAGCGCACAGAACGTGGGAAACACTGATTTGTGCTGTAGCACTCTAGAACAGAAGCGTATTAATACATCCTCAAGCAGGCGGGGTGTGTGCTGGCTGTATTTAGAGGGAGGCGAACCAGGACGACGACTGCCGACTAATTACAGACCAAGCGACTCCCAGTCGGCAAACAGGCCTGGTGTGTCGGGCAAAATGTGGACTCATATATCTTCTCACTTGTACACTCACGTTAGTAGGTCAAATAATATATACTTTTTTTTTTTAGGTAGCTGTAATGGGGTAATGATTTATTGGGGGATATTGCGATGGGAGGGGGAGCCATAACACTGAGAATATCAACGAGTCAAAATGGGACAGATTCAAGTTTTATTAATAAGCCCCAGTCATGACTAGTAGGATATCTCATAATGTAGCAACATCATTGAGCGTTTCTTGCCTCTTATGCTGACAAAAAACTTTTAGCAGAAAAAGACACTGATCCAATCAAGTAGACCAGGGGAAAACACGGTCACGGAGCCCATAATCTAAAGATGTAAACCAGATAAATTACTATTTTGGGTCAAAAGGGCTCCCAATAATCAGGCAAAGGACAGTTGTCTCCGAATGACATGAATAAACAGCCCCTAAGTATAGAACTTCATATTTGAAACAGGTGTGCATCAGTCCTTCACCCATGCGGATAGCAGATCAAGTTAAGTCTATTACAATGCGCACATGCCAGAAGGCTAAGAATATTGCATATGTGCAGAAAAAAAAGTAAAAAACAATACCAACAGAAACAAACATCCCGGGCCTCCAAACACATATTATAGATTGTGTACTGAAAGCAGTCACCCCTGCGATAGACTCGATAACATAAGGCAATACAGGAAGCCTGCCAGCATGGATTCAGCATAGTAGCAATATAGATGCCGCCGAAATCAACAATCGTGCCCTATAACCCCTATTAACTAAATAAATCTTCACTTGCAGCAAGTCCGTGGCAAGCAGTCACCATGCCAACGAGGTAGAAATCAACTGACCAGTTGATGCCGAAGAACTATAAGGGTATACGTGAGCTGAGTAAGACGTGCGCTGATAGGTGAGCGCGATTGTCAATGGTAAACATACACGGAACGTTGGAGAACGCCGCGTCATGAAGTAATGAAGCCATTGTGGAATAGTGAAAACTGAAAACAACGGAGCATAGACGTTCGCTGCATAGTGATGATAACAGTCATTGAGAAATGGTAATAGTGAAAACAAAATAGAAATGAACCAGTGACGGCGCCGAAGAACTGTGTGCTTAGTACAACATGCACTGATAGGTTGGCGCTATTGCCAATGGTAAACAAACACGGAACGTTGGAGTCCGCCGCGTAGTGAAGTAATGAAGCCATTGTGGAATAGTGCTAGTGATGCGCATGCGTGCGCGAAAAAGTGAGTTATTGCGCTGGAAGGGCGCCGCAAGCAATTAAAAAAAAACAAGCTGCAAGACGCGCTCTGTGGTGAGAGTGGGGGAGGGGCATTGGCAGTGAAGCGAGGCACGCGCGCGCTTGGCCCAGAGAGAGGAAAGCCATATGGCGCATCTGCTTGTGCCTGTGCGTGTAACCGCGCGCAGAATGCCACACAATTATAAGGGTATACGTGAGCTGAGTAAGACGTGCGCTGATAGGTTAGCGCTATTGTCAATGGTAAACAAACACGGAACGTTGGAGAACGCCGCGTCGTGAAGTAATGAAGCCATTGTGGAATAGTGAAAACTGAAAACAACGGAGCATAGACGTTCGCTGCATAGTGATGATAACAAAGTCATTGAGAAATGGTAATAGTGAAAACAAAATAGAAATGAACCAGTGACGGCGCCGAAGAACGTGTGCTTAGTAAAACATGCACTGATAGGTTGGCGATATTGCCAATGGTAAACAAACACGGAACGTTGGAGTCCGCCGCGTAGTGAAGTAATGAAGCCATTGTGGAATAGTGCTAGTGATGCGCATGCGTGCGCGAAAAAGTGAGTTATTGCGCTGGAAGGGCGCCGCAAGCAATTAAAAAAAAAAACAAGCTGCAAGACGCGCTCTGTGGTGAGTGGGGGAGGGGCATTGGCAGTGAAGCGAGGCACGCGCGCGCTTGGCCCAGAGAGAGGAAAGCCATATGGCGCATCTGCTCGTGCCTGTGCGTGTAACCGCGCGCAGAATGCCACACAAAGAGCCATGGTAGCACTTTTAAAAGCCCTAACTAAATGGCCCGCAGGTCAGCGCATGCGCTGACTCAGTGAGACCTAAAAAAGGAGATCCATCTTATTTCCCAGAAGGGATTGAGTCGGGTGCTCCTCTAACCCCATCAATAGCAACGTTGGACCCATTGTTATATTGACCTGGAAAATATCATTGACAACTTTCTCAACAGTATGCCAACAATCCTGTAATTTTGGACACTCAAAAAACATGTAGAACATCGGCGCTTAACATTCTGCATTTACGACATCTTGGGGTTGGAACTGATCCAAACTTAGCTAGTTTCTTGGGAGTCCAGTACAACCTGTTGATTGTAATGGTTCCTTTTCAAGTTAGCGGTTTTAACAGTAATTAAATAATGAGGATGGCATTAGACGGAGCAATGTACAGTTAAGCTTGATAATTTTGCAGTATGAGTATTTACATGTGAAGCATAGAAAGGTTGAGAGATTTTATCTAAATGCCTTTTGCAATAACTAGTTGGCAAGTTCAAATGTTGTAAAATAACCTGGACCACCTCTCCTTTTATGAAACACCTGAAAGCATTGGCTGTAATATGGTAGCTGCATAGTGACTGATTCGTTCAGTCATTCATTTACCACTGTTCATGTTGCATAATTTGAATTTTGTGTTGTTTTTTCAGAGAGAAACTTATCCGACTTCAGCATGAGAACAAGATTCTAAAGCTTAACCAAGAAGGCTCTGATAATGAAAAAATTTCCTTGTTGCAGAGCTTATTGGATGATGCAAATATGAGAAAGAATGAGCTAGAGACAGAGAACAGGTAAGGTGAAATTGTCATATGATGTACTGGGGCACATCAATTAGTGTTTATACTGCATACCTAGATGGAGTGAAAAAATGTCTTATGAATGAGCATATGCGCAGTTAATGATGAATTGCTGAACTATGGCTAAAAGGGAAATAAATAATGTACCTAAATAATCATATATATAATAGTCATGAAGCTTTTGATGTAGCTAATTAACAATTGAACAGTGGGGCTGTTCAGCTTTGAGGATTAGATATGTGGCTATGAAGCAATAGGCATGCTTTGTGTGTACAAACTACTCCTTTATTAGTACTTTTCTCTGTTGTAAGGTATGATTTGTCACTATCCTTCCAATGAAATCCATGTTTAGAAATAGTACAATACCCACATAAAAGTATATAAAATCTAATATATTAAAAGAATATATCTAATATACACTACAAATTGTTCATAACCAACAGCTCTCAAGAATCTCAGTATTGTACCCACTCCTTGTTATTAACATCAGCAAAGCTAATCTATTTCCTTGTAGGCATAGTTAACAGTAGAGAGGTAGCAGTTTGCTCTTCCAGATGAGTTATCCCATTGGGCAAAACATGTATCAAATCACTATAAAAGTGGAAGGTTTCAATTGCAAAATTATCACAGTCATGTTCCTGCTTTGTGATGAGTGCTTGTCCACCTACCCCCAACTTCATTTACTATTGGCAAATTGACCCAACTTTTAAATTTATATTGTCCACTGATGGGCTAAACACCATCTGGATTTTTTTTAAATGCCTTTTTTGGGAATTCCTTGATAGGATGTGATATCCTAATTGATCATGTCCCTCCTTCCTTTTCGCTCTGTTATTTCAAGTTTTAAGTGTTGCTTTCTGTGTGGGCACAAGAATACTAAGACTCTGTTTGCCATGCATGTTCAGATCTGTGAGACTATTTTCCACTGGCCCAAGCAGATAGGGTTGCCCTTTCCTAGAGTGTTAATTTACCATAACATAGTGCAATATTCTTTCAACTGCCCCGAATTAAAAGCAAAATGTAAGAGCTACCTTAAGACGAGAAGAAATTGAGGCCAAGCCCACCTCTAGCCTAATACACAGAGGTGCTGTATACTCTTTGCAAAACAATGTATTTCTAGTAGCCTGCAGGAAAAATCGATCTCACAAACATCCCCGTATATGTAGCCCTTCACTGAATGGACCACCAATCTTTGTGTGATAGGCACTCTCTAGAATGGGCTGCCCAATTTTGGATTGAAGTGCTTCAAAGCTTTTTGCTTCCGCTTCATCTTGGCAGCCGGCATATCCACATGCTTCTGATATTCTCCTTTAGATGTAAAAGTCAAGCCTGTCAATTGAAACTTATATAATTTCTTCCTTTTCTCATTTCTTATTCCAAGCTACCTTTGTGCGATCTTTATCTGGTATATTAAGCATTTTCTGTTCTCTCTCTTAATGTTGCATTTTTTTCAACGTCAACAAGGGATCAACGTTTTCAAAGAGTACATCTGACGCTGCTTAGGATGATACCTGTCCAAATTGTCAATATATCTGGAAGAGATCAGGACAAGCATACACCCAGGATTAACAATAGCATACACTTGAAAGGGAGTGGTCAGCAGCTCCTTTAGTTATACTTACGTGAGGTATTTTCTGACCTGTCACACCTTTTTCTTGTTCGTTTTATGTTGTGAGGGTATGTATGGTGGGCTGACTAACTTTTAACATTTAGAGTACAGAAAACCTGAAACTGGGCAGGACTGGTAATTTGGTGGAGCCAGCCTTTGGCAGATATTGGTAACAGACTGCCCTTAGTATTTTGAAACTGTATAGTGCTCATCATAATCATGTCACTTTTTGCATGGTTCAGTGAGTAGAGGGTGACCTGGTCATTATCCCTCTATTGCTCATTCTTCTTTTTGATAAGTCTGTGTTACCCCCTGGACTGGCCACTAAGGGGGCTTGGCAACTCCATCCTATTCAAACACAGCACCATGTCTTCCAGAACTCAAGTCCATGCTCAGAAACACAAGGTTACATTCTAACAAGGTGCTGTCAACTCTTTTGTGGGAACCTCCTTCAAAACTGACTCTGACAGCTTCCACAGTCAGTGAAGATGCTATTGAAGGAGTTGATGTTGGACAAAAATATTTGTATGGTGAGAGAAGAATATTCTCCTAGCAAAGCCCTGTTCTAGGCCTTAGAGCTTCATCCGGATGAAGTAGTTATTCAGCTGTGACAAAGAGACTCTCCAAATGCCTATTAAGGACTGTGGCCACCAAGAGAAACGTGATTTTCAGGCTGATAATAAACTTTCCCACTATAATACTAATACTGAGACTAGCTTGTATAAGTGGCCTGGGCAATTGACCAGGAAAAGGACATCCCTTAACCCTCTGGCCTTCTTCCAGAGAAAATTTTCTCTTTAACAACTGTATTCTGAAAAGTCACTGAAGCCTTGGAATTGCCATTGCCTTCTACTGAGGCAAAGACTCTATATTTTAATGTGATCTTGCAATCCCAACCACCGCTTAATCAGTGGTTGAGCACTTGTTTCCATATAATAGGGCCATCTTGGATCCTGCCATGGCTTCTTTGGAGAAACTTTTTTCAGGTCACAGATACTCCAATGCCTTAGTCCCACAAACAGTGCCTCCCACTTTTTGTCCTCCCAAACATCACTAGAAAGTCTGATTGTGTGAATGTCCCCCTTGAACCAAAACCCAAGACTTCCCCAGGGATAGAAAATCAAATTTTGACTGTAATGTAATTTAATGTAATCATGTCTTGTAAAGCGCGTGAATCACCCCACATGGGGTATCTCCGCACTGTAGACCGCTGGGGAACCCGTACTGGCTTTCCCTGTGAGATGGTCCCAACTGGGTATCTCCAAGGTGAAACCAGGCATCCCCGGCGTATGTGGGGGCCGTTGTGGAGATGAGGCAAGCTAATGTCCAGACTTGCAGAGTGTGATCTCTGGTTAGAGTAGGCACCGAGGCGAGAATTATCGAGTCCGCTGACCCTGGTCCAAGACCCTGCCGCGTCGGGAATTGAACCCTGGTCCCGGGCCGTCCTCTGCTTCCGGGTCTGCCGCCTCTAATCAGTGAGCCACACCACTCCACTGTCTGGTTTGACAGCTTTTTGCCTCTGGCAGCCTAGATAGCTGCTCTACAAATGCCACTTGTCTTTATTTATAATTTATGGGAATTAGTAAAACCTACAGTAATCATCCTGACAGACCAGATGAAAATAGTATTTATAGACCTGGACAATGACTGACTAGATTCATGCAATAAATGTCGAAACATGGTCTAGTCTCTGCAGACTTCCTTGGTCGATCCATGGGGACAGAGGTTATGCTGTTTCGGCATGATTGGCTGCATATCTCTGGATTCATAAGAAAACTCCAAGCCACACTCATTGACATACCATTTGATGCAGAGATGCTGAATGACGAGAAAGTTCTGGGCATACTCCAAGGTAAACTACCTTTACTATTTAAGGCTGATCCATGTGTGCCATTTCCCCACAGGCTAAACCACGCTTGCCTTAACCACACGTATGCTTGGGTAAGGCAGTTTATGGTCTAGCTATCTGGATGGGCGGGGAGACCGAGAGGACGCGTCTGGAGAGGAAGCGTTTTGAACAGGAAGTTCCAGATGTGGACAGGTAAGTGGGGCCGTTTTAATGGGCTGGGTGTTGGTTTTAGGGCTCAATGCGGAGGGATCAGGGTAAGTTTTGGAAGGGGGCAGGTTTTTCAGGCTATAATTTTAGGGCTTGGTATTAGAGCTTAGGGCGGACGAGGGAGTTAAGGTAGTTTTAGGGCTAGGGTAGAGGTTGGGGCGTTAGGAGTGAGGGTAGGCTTTAGGGCTCAGGGTGAGGGAGTTGGATAGTTTTTTTTAAGGGGTGAAGGGTTTTAGGCCTCATGGAGGGAAGAAGTAGGGGTAGTTTCACAGGTAGAGCGGGGTAAGATTTAGGCCTCCAGGTGGAGGGGGGGTCGAGATATTAAAAAAAAAACTGTGGCAAGGTTTAGAAAGGGGTAGTTATAAGGGCTGGACAGGGTAGATTTTGGGCCTCTTTAGGTGGAGGTAGGGGGTATAGAATTTTAGGGGGGTGGGTCAGGGTACGGGCGATCTTAACCACACATATCCCCTTACTAATCATGCCTTTACAAGGAAAATGCATGGAAAAGGCATGCATGATAAAGAAATGTGTGTTTAAGACTCATTCGTAGTTCTGGCTGTGTTGTAGAGGCACAAATGTTTTAGCCATGCGTTCCTCTGTCATACATCCTACTCCAAGGCAATGCAGCCTCAGCAAAGACAACCTTTTCAGTTTCTCAAAAGACATCTCAGCTGCTCTACTGCACCTTTCGGGGCAGAGGTTGATGTGGGGGAATACCATCAACAGCTAGATACAGTCTCCATCATCCTCCGTGGCAATGCTGCCTTCAAATCACAAGTGTACTATCACATCTGCCACCCTCAACAGTGCAGAGTGGATAATCCGCTCCTTGTGGGTCCAGCTGAAGCCATGAAAGGCAAGTCAAGTGACCAAATGCAGTTTCACATTAGTCATGCTAACCACCGAGATCTGTTACACCCTAGCCAGGAAAGATCCTCCCAAAGGCATTTGCCCATTCCACTAGGGTCCTACATGCCTTCAACACTCCCAGTGGTGACATCTTCTGCGCCATAACATGATCATACTTCCATACTTTTTGAAAACCATGTCTCGGGCATTTAATGATTTCTACTTTGTCTGAGATGCGTATTATGTCTTCCTTGGTTAACTGGCACTATGTAATTGTACCTCGTAGATTGTTACTGCAATTCAACTCATTCATAATGGTAGGAATCTGTGGTAAGATGTATCCTTGGGTGCAGAAAAAGTGTCAAGAACTGAAGCCACTCTGCTGGTTGCTGAATAACATACTCCAGAGGCTATACTACCCTGGAATGGCTATAGTTTCAGTTGTAAATGTCATACCTTAGAAGTAGGCAATACCTCTAGGGGAGAGCGTGAAGCAACAACTGCATCACCCGGAGGAAGATGGCGGACGGCTAGAAAGTCCGGTCGGGATCTCCATGCTCTCCGTCAGTTCTAGACCAAACTTATAACATACCAATACCGCAGCCGCTACGATGCAGTAGCGGAACAACAACAAAAAGAAAGCCTACCTACTGAAGTTTCGTGAGGGTCCTCGAGGTCGGAAAATCAAACCGACTTTGGACGAAGCAAATCTCCGGGGGATGTGGGACTCCTATCCGCAAGGATTCAGAGGCTCCAGCGGTGGTCTCATTGTCTTCCCTGGGCTCTGGGCGGCAGCATCAGGTGCGCACAGGGAGTGTCGGAGAGTGCTCGGGAGGGCCGGCTTCCTCTTCCGAGGGAAGAGCGGCAGCAGTAGCGGTCGCATCAGCTCACCAGCGCATCGGGAGCAGTACTGTTTCCGAGGCACGAAAGGCAGTGCTGCCGAGGCCAGAAGCACTGATACACGGAAGAGAGAGACAAAACCCCCCTAACAGTGCCAGTGCTATCCAGGTGGAGGGGAAGCGAACTGAGCCCTTCACCGAAGACTCCAGACCTACGACTGGCTGGTCCGGGAAGGTAGAAGCAGGAGGTGCAGAGTCAAAGAACCGGCTACGAGCACACCCAACAGACGAAGACCGGAGGACTCTTTTCAACCCCAGCTCTTACCCCATGAGCAAGGTACGAGGGGAGAAGAAAGGACAGGGGGTCATAGCTCTAGACCTGAATGCGGAGTGCAAGGGGGGTAATCAGGGGGTTTCACTAGGAAAGGAAGGAGGAAAGGAGGGTATTGGGGGTGCCGGGGGTGCGGAGTGTGCGGAGGTGGCGGTTTCAGTGGTACAAATCTCACAATCAAGCTCTAAAACAGGAGAAAAGGGGAATGCTCAACTCAGAATAGAGCTCGAAGAAGGGATCGGGACAAGATCCAGTTACTGCCTCAGGAATAGGCAGTTCCCCAAGCAAAGTTTCTTCCCCCCCACCAAACAAGTGATACTACCAGTGAGCATAAAAAGAAAATTGAGAGGCACCGCTAACCGTGACCGCCAACCTAAACCTAGGTCTGAGAAAGGAGGGGTCCAAACAGATCAAAAAGTAAAAATTACCCCCTCGCTGAGATCCTTTTTTAAAGTTCAGCAACCGACACAAGCAAGAGATAACTCCCCAGCATCTCGAGACATAACCTGTACCCCGGAGAGTAGTCTTCTCTTAAGAGTGCTACCGCATACCGAAGAACCAAGAAACAACATTCAGAGAATGAGCATAGAAAAGAATACTCACACAGACCCACAAATGGAGGTACCAGAAGGTCCTGTACTGTCAGATGCAAACGAGCCCCAGACAGACAATTTAGGTCTTCCTCTCCCTCATTCCATCATAGAACAAACGGGAAAACTCATGGAAAACTTCATGGAGAAGGTGCTGGGAGAGATGAGAGAAAAATTGACAGCGTCCAAAACCAATCAAGCCAAGATTCAGGAGGTATGCGAGACCTTGGATCAAAAAATGAATGCATTGGGTGATAGGGTGTCAGCAGTTGAGTCGGTGGTGGAAACCCTTAGCAAAAAGGTGGACACCAACCAGAAGGAGATCAGAAAGCGAAGAGACTCAGACAGAAGTATAAAAGAAAAACTTGAATCGCTAGAAAATCAAGAAAGGAAAAACAATTGGAGGATCTTACATATACCAGAAAATCTGGAAGGGTCTGACATTAAGAAATTTATCTGAAAGAGACACGTTAGTGATAGATTCCTTACCTTAGAATATCCCCAGGCGTCAGACTGGATCCGGAAACTTTTGCGTAGCAATACCCCTGCGCGCTGGTAGGCGTCGTCTGCGGCTCCGCGTCCGTCGTCGGCGTCGTGAGCGCCGGGATGACGTCGTCGGAGTACTTAGACGGCGCTCATGCGCGCTGACGTCAGTTCTTCTTTTTTCCGCGCCAGCTAGCGCAGATCCGGAAGAAGCTCTACCCCCAGTCACTTTTTGACTGAAAAGTTTTTGATCCTTTTTGATCTCTTTTAGTCGACTGTCTCGACTATCGGTGCCAGGGATGCCCGGGTTCAAGCCTTGTTCGAAGTGCGGCCGACTCATGTCGGTCACGGACCCCCATCGCCGGTGCCTGAAGTGCTTAGGCCTCGACCACGACGATCGAACCTGCGTCGACTGCCGGGCCCTGACGTCGAAGGCTAGGCGGGAGCGGTCCCGCAAGCGTCTCGAGCTGAGGCACTCGGCCCCGCGCCGCTCCAGGTCCCGGTCCCGGTCCCACGGGAGGTCGAGGGACAGGTCGCGAGGTCGGAGTCATCGACGTTCCGGAAGTGGACACCGATCGTCTGGTTCCAAGTCCTCAGGTAAGAGGCATGAGAGGTCGGAGCGACACCATCGGTCCTCCGACCCGCCCTGACGCTCGCTCGATGCGGCCGGGGACTCGGGCGACACCGCCCACGCGGCTCCGCGGGAGTCGCAAGCGTCGCCGCCTGCCCCACACCTTCGGGTCCCTGGGCACGGCGCGTCGCAGGAGGAGGTCGAGAGGTACCTCATGGCCATGAGGGCCCTCCCTCCTCAGTCGGTTCCCATGGCGCCTTCGGGCCGATCGGCTCCGTCTGGAGGTCCTTCCGGGTCGGGCGCTTCGGCCCCGACGACGTCGGGTGCTTCGGCCCCGGCGCCGCTGGCGACTTCGTTCCCGGCGCCGCGCGACCTCGCTGGATCCGGCTCCGGATCCGGGACCCCGCCCCGGATCCGGGACCCCGCCGGTCGACCTTACGACCTTGCCGGCGCCGTCCCTTCAGGTGTCGTCCCCGGCAGCCGATGTGGTTGCCGACCCCAATGTTTCCTACGGTCCTACTCAGGAGTCGGAGGGGCGCCGCTGGGCGCCGATTCCGTCGGCCTTTGGAGACTTCTATCTCCACGAGGAGGCCCTGGCTGTTAATCCTGGTCTCCAGGAGCCAGGTGACGAGGAGCAATGGGAGGGGTCCGAGGACCCTCTGGCACGTGATTGCCAGTCGCATCAGGACTGGACATATGAGCTTGGGGAGGCCAGTGGTATTGACACCTCGCCAGACACTGGATTTACGTCGCCCCCGACTGTGGCTTCGGAGGCGGGTTCTGCTTACAGCGTAGTGTTGACGAAGGCAGCTAAGGCCTTAAACCTTCAGCTCCCCGTCGCGGCCGTGAGGACTAATCTCCTCACTGAGGTCCTCAAACAGCAGTCCGGCTCCGCGGAGCCCCTCCTGCCGTTCAATGAGGCCTTGTGTGACGTTCTGCTGGGCACTTGGTCCAAGCCCGCCACAGGCCCCCCTGTGGACAGGAACGTGGCCAGACGCTACCGCCCGGCACCGGGCGACCCATGCTTTTTGTCCACCCATCCCACCCCCGAGAGCCTGGTCATCCAGGCCTCTAACTCCCAAACCGCATTCCCGTCGGCCCCGCCCGACAGGGAATCCAAGAGATATGAGCAGTTCGGGAAGAAGGTCTTCTCGTCTGTGAGCCTAGGGCTACGGTCTGTGAACACCAACTGTCTCTTGGGCCGCTACACCCACACTCTGTGGGACACGGTTGCGGAGGTGCTGCCACAATGCCCTGAGGAGGTCAGGGCTAAACTCAGCCAAACCCTTGCGGACGGCCGAGATGCGGCACGCTTCTCTATCCGGTGTGGGCTGGATACCACGGACTCACTGGGCAGGGCGATGGCAACGACGGTGGCGGTTCGACGCCACGCCTGGTTGAGGTCCGCCAACTTCTCGGCCGATGTCCAGGCCACCCTCCTGGACATGCCGTTTGATGGCCGTCGCCTCTTCGGCGACAAGGCAGACCATGCGCTGGAACGTTTCAAGGACTCCAGGGCCACGGCCAAGTCCTTGGGCCTTACGGCCCCACGCCAGCAATCGGGTGCCTTTCGCTCCTTTCGTGGCCACGGAAGGGGTGCCCCACCACGGACCGTCAGCCACGCGCCGCAGAATGTTCAGCAACGCGGTGGCGGCTGTGGGAACCGCCGTGGCGGTGGTCGGGGCCAGCGGCGAGGCCAGTCCACACCTCCCTCAGCAGCCCCCGCCTCAAAACCTTCCTAGTCCGAGTTTTCAGGCCCATGTGACGCCTGTGGGAGGCAGGGTTCGCCATCACCTCTCCCACTGGCATACAGTCACTTCGGACAGGTGGGTGCTGCAAATTGTCCGAAGGGGTTTCTCCCTCCCCTTCGAGTCTTCCCCTCCATCCATGCCACCTCAATACCACCGTGTGTCGGGGGATCACTTGCAACTTCTGCAAGAGGAGGTTTCGGCCCTCTTGGCCAAGAGGGCCATCGAGCGCGTTCCTGGGCCAGAAGTAGGACGTGGTTGTTACTCCCACTACTTTCTGGTACCCAAGAAGGGCAGAGGGGGCCTACGCCCTATCTTGGATCTGCGGAACGTCAACGGCTTCCTCCGGACGGAGAAGTTCAAGATGCTCACTTTGGCTCAGGTCCTGGCTGCCCTGGACCCGGGAGACTGGATGGTAGCGTTGGACTTGCAGGACGCCTATTTTCACATCCCCGTCCTGCCGGCCCACCGGCGTTACCTACGGTTCATGGTGGGCCAAGAGCACTTTCAGTTTACCGTGCTCCCCTTCGGCCTTGCCAGCGCCCCACGGGTGTTCACGAAGGTGATGGCGGTGGTCGCAGCCCATCTGCGCAGGCAGGGGATATCAGTCTTCCCCTACCTCGACGACTGGTTGTTGAAGGCGGGCTCGCCCCAGTCAGTCGTCAGCCACCTCCAGACTACGGCCGACCTCCTGCACTTGCTGGGGTTCTCCATCAATGTGCCGAAGTCACACCTGTGTCCCTCTCAAAAGCTCCTCTTCATCGGAGCGGTTCTCGACTCGGCGCAGTTTCGGGTTTACCCACCCGAACAGCGGGTTCGGGATATTCAGGCTCTGATTCCTGTCTTCAGGCCGTTATCCCGGGTCTCGGTCAGGTTGACGCTGCGGCTTCTGGGGCTGATGGCCTCCTGCATCCTTCTGGTGCGTCACGCCAGGTGGCGGATGCGGGCTCTGCAGTGGGACCTGAAGTTTCAGTGGGCCCAGCATCAGGGCAACCTGTCCGATCATGTCCTGATCTCAGAGGGCACTGCGAAGCAACTGCAGTGGTGGCTCACGGACCGCGACTGGGTCAGTGGCAGACCCCTCTCCCTACCCCAGCCGGAGCACGTAGTTGTGACGGACGCGTCCCTCCAGGGCTGGGGAGGCCACATGGGAGAGGCGGAGATCAGAGGCCTCTGGTCTCCGGCGGAGTCCCGGCTCCACATCAACCTTCTGGAGCTGCGGGCGATTCGTCTTGCACTGAAGGCATTCCTCCCCTCTGTCAAGGGGAGCGTAGTGCAAGTGTTCACCGACAACACCACCGCCATGTGGTACTGCAACAAACAGGGCGGTGTGGGGTCGTGGACCCTCTGCCAGGAGGCTCTGCGCCTCTGGCAGTGGCTGGAACATCAGGGCGTGACCCTGGTGGTTCAACACCTGGCAGGCTCTCTGAATGCCAGGGCGGACGAACTCAGCCGCCGGTGCATGATGGATCACGAATGGCGTCTGAACTCGGACGTGGCGCAAGGTCTCTTTCGACAGTGGGGAGAGCCTTGGTTAGATCTATTCGCCACAGAAGAGAACGCGCAATGTCAGCAGTTCTGCGCGTTGGAGTTTCCAAGGCGGCACTCGCTCGGAGACGCTTTTCGTCGCGAGTGGAGCTGCGGTCTGTTGTACGCCTTTCCGCCTATACCACTTCTGCCCAGAGTGCTGAAGAAGATCAGGCGCGACCGGGCCCAGGTCATCCTTGTGGCTCCGGACTGGGCACGAAGATACTGGTATCCCGAGCTACTCAGCATGTCAGTCGATCCCCCGATTCGTCTGCCTCTTCGGGAGGACCTTCTGTCGCAGCAGCAGGGGACGGTCCTGCACCCGAACCTGTCCAGTCTCCACCTACAAGCTTGGAGATTGAGCGGCGGCAGTTGAGGCCATTTGACTTGCCTCCCGAAGTCTGTGATATCATTCTGGCAGCCAGGCGTCCCTCCACAAAGTCGGTATACGCCTGCCGGTGGAACAGATTTGTGGCATGGTGCACAGCAAAGGCTGTGGATCCTCTCTCTGCACCCCTTTCGGAAGTGTTGCTCTTTCTTCTCTCCCTTGCCCAGCAGGGCTCTGCTCTGGGCACTCTTAAAGGGTACCTTTCTGCTCTATCAGCCTTCTTGAGGCTACCAGATCAACCTTCTTTATTCAAGTCCCCTATTGTGAGTAGATTTCTGAAGGGCATCACACACATGTTCCCTCCTGTTCCCTTCGTGATGCCCCAGTGGGACTTGAATCTGGTTCTCACCTATCTGATGTGTGCTCCCTTTGAGCCACTTCATAACTGCCCTCTTCGTCTCCTTACTCTAAAGACGGCCTTCCTGGTTGCCATCACCTCTGCCAGGAGGGTGAGTGAGCTCCAGGCTCTTTCTTCTTCTCCACCTTTCCTGTCTGTTCATCCTGATAAGGTGGTGTTACGTACACGTCCTTCCTTTCTGCCCAAGGTTGTCACGGCCTTCCACATCGGGCAGTCCATCACTTTGCCCACCTTCTTTCCGCCTCCGCATCCCTCGAAATAGGAGGAGAGGCTCCACCGTCTGGATCCAAAACGTGCGCTCTCCTACTACCTAGATCGCACACGCCAATTCCGGGTGGATGACCAACTCTTCGTTGGTTACGTGGGCGCGAAGAAGGGTAAGGCTGTGCACAAGAGGACCATCTCTAGGTGGATCATCTTGTGTATCCAAGCATGTTACTCCATGGCGAGGAAGGAGCCCCCGGCTGGATTGCGGGCTCACTCCACTCGGGCCACGGCAACGACAACTGCCCTGGGCCGAGGTGTCCCCCTGCAGGACATCTGTCAGGCAGCCACGTGGGCCTCGCTGCACACGTTCGCAAGACACTACTGCCTGGACAGTCAAGTCCGGAGGGATGGCTTCTTTGGCCGTTCCGTCCTCCAGGACTTTCTGGTGTGATATTGGTTCGCAGACCCACCACCACGGGGTTGGTATTGCTGGGGTATCTATTCTAAGGTAAGGAATCTATCACTAACGTGTCTCTTTCAGATGCACAAGTTACTACTTGTGTAACGATATATCTGTAAGAGACATTAGTTAGTGATAGATTCCTTACCGCCCACCCATCCTCCCCGTTCTGCGAACCGATATCTAGGGTTAAGGTCATCCCCTTTCAGGGCCCTAGTTTCATGGCACCAGTGTTAGTTCTATCATGGCTCTGCGTATCTGGCGCGGAAAAGCTGTGTTATCAGAACTGACGTCAGCGCGCATGAGCGCCGTCTAAGTACTCCGACGACGTCATCCCGGCGCTCACGACGCCGACGACGGACGCGGAGCCGCAGACGACGCCTACCAGCGCGCAGGGGTATTGCTACGCAAAAGTTTCCGGATCCAGTCTGACGCCTGGGGATATTCTAAGGTAAGGAATCTATCACTAACTAATGTCTCTTACAGATATATCGTTACGCAAGTAGTAACTTGTGCACCATCTCACTACTTGAAGAACACTTCCCCTGGACTAAAGAGACAAACCTGGCTGACGACATACAGAGGGTACACCGAGACCCCTTTGGAAAGAGTAAAGAGAGAAGGACACCAAGGAAGTTCTTAATAAACTTTAAAACATATACACTAAAGGAAAAACTATTAAGTGAAGGTCTAAAGAGCAGCTCCCTAAATAAAGACAATTGGTCCTTCAGGATTCGCTCTGATATGTCTAAAGCCACCCAGGACAGACAGTGGGAGTTAGGACAATTTATGCAAGAGCTAAAGTCCCTCGGAGCCACAGTCCAGATGAAATTCCCTGCTGTGCTGAGGATCATGTGGCGAAACAAAATGTATAATATAAGGGAGCCCAGTGAGGTAGAGACTTTCTTAGAGCAAATGAAGGAGCAGCTGCGGACCAAGACTGTAAGTTAAGACAGGAAAAAATATGTAAACAAGGCAAACCATGGAGCTCAAAAAGGGCGAATAATACCGCCCAAAAAAAAGATTGGAGGCTTCCTCGAGGTGCGCATCAATGAACGTCACAAAAAAATAAAAAAACAAACCGAAAAGACACCATGGGTGGGGAGCAAACTAGGGAAAAAAATAGAAAAAAATGTCCTCAGCATCTAAAATAGGACTTTACAGGGACTGAAAATGAAATAAGCGTAAGTACCCACAAAGTACCCACAAAAATAAGCGTGATGACGACAACTAAAGAATTCAAAATTCTCTCATGGCTCAGAACAAGTAGCAGACGGAGAAGGATACTAGAATACCTAAAGGAAGTGGATAATGAAGTGATCATACTACAAGAAACACACCTCTTGAAGGCAGAATGGGAACAAATAGTGAAAAACCTTAGCTGGGTGGACACCTATATATGTACCAACCAAGACTGCAATGCCAAGGGCATTTCAATTCTCTTTAAAAAATCACTTAATGCAAAAGTTGAGCACAAGGTAGTGGATAGCAAATGCAGATGGGCTTTAGCTAAGGTAAGAATACATGACAATACTTTTACCATAGCAGGATACTATGGACCTAATACAGATGACTCAAACCCCCTCCATAGGTTATACACAGAGTTACTATCAACAACTGCTCCGATATTACTGGGGGGTGACTACAACATTATTCTGGATCCAAAATTGGACAGATCCCCTCCAGGAAGGCAAGACAATTTACCCAAGATGAGAGAATGGCAAGGGATTTACAAAAAAGACCTAGGCTTGATAGATATGTGGAAGGAGAAAGGCAACAAAGGGTTTCCTTTTACTCTTCATAATAAAAAACTAGGACACCGATCCAGAATCGATTACTTCCTGATGAGCAAAAGCCTGCATAGCAACATTAAAGTTATAGACCATCTACCAGCACATCTGTCTGACCATTCGGCAGTACACCTCACTCTACAAACCACAATAAATAAATCACAACCCAGATAGACAGTTGACCGCACTCTACTACTAGATCCTAAGCTACGGGAAGAGTAGGTACAACCTCAGCCAACTTCTTTGAGGACAATCGAGTAGGCACATCAGACCAAACTACTTGGGACATGTCCATTGGCACATAAAGGCCTTTCAGTGGAACCTCTGCCTACAGTGGGTAATGGACTGTGCTGGCCTACTGGGAGACATCCGCATGTCTTAGGCATCCTGGGATCTTCGATGGTTAGCGATTGCGGCAGGCCATTCTTCCTACCACATGCAGAGCTCTCAATTGGGAAGATGCATCTTACTTGGGGTGGACTGAGCGATGGAGATCAGTGGCTTTTGGTCACCACATTATCCTCCTCGAGATTTATGCCTTTCAGCTGACTTTGAAGGCTTTCCTCATGTCCATAAAGGGAAATCTGGTTCAGGTCTTAATGGACAACACAACCACCATGTGGTACTGCATCAGTGAGGGCGTGTGAGGTTACTGATCCTGTCCCCGGAGGCTGTTTGTCCCTGGGCCAGACACACCTTCAAGGGATCTCCTGCATGACCAATCATTTAGTGGGCTCACTCAACATGATGGTGAACGAGCTCAGTAGGTGCCAACTGGTGGACTACAAATGATATTTTCATCAGATGTTGGCTCAGAACATCATGGTTAGATATTTTTTGCCACCACTGAACATGTAGTGTCACTTTATCGCACTCTGAGGTTTCCTCCAAGAGGTTCCCATGGAGGCATTCTGCTTGCAGTTGAATGCTGGACTCCTGTATTTCTTTCCACCTTTGCCTCTCAATCTTCAAGTTGTAAAGAAAATCCATTGCATCGACAGGAGGGATACGACGTTATGCCCAATTCAAAAAGCGGAAGCTAGAATATTCCTAAGAGGCAAAACACGGGTCGACATCCCCGCGTATCGGCACCTACATAGTGGATGTATAAACAGAGCAGAGGCCAAAACGCTGCAAACAGCCACCGCATTTATAGGAGGGACACCACTTAATGTACAATATAAAAAGCTGAAGTCAGAAGAACCTACAGAGGCAAAAGACGAGTTGACATCAAGTCCAATTAATAAAGGCGATGATACCATTAACGTGTTAAAGAAGATTCATACTCGGAGCAGCCACGCATATACAGAAGCACTATCCAGAACACCCCAAAAGAGTACCACTCCTGATGCAACTGAACATGAACCATATCCGAATATATATTAAGTAGCTACGACAATATTCAGGAAATAATTTGGCTTCACACCACGCTCGCAGGAGACGCTATAATTCCAGTTTACACGCTATAAAGTCTGAATAGCTAAGCTACTATTGATTAAGAAAAGAAATATGCAGAATTCCTGAGGAAGGCGAACGGCCGAAACGCGTTGAAAGGAATAATCTCTGCGTATTGTTGAATGTTTTAAATATTTTCTATTGTATAGTAACCAAAATGTATTATATGTAAAAAATGTGTTCAAAAAAGCGTTAATATATGTATAAACAATAGAAATGAAATAAGAGGAAAAAAAAGGAAGAGAAGAAAAAAATCAAAAGATGAAATACAAATAAATAATTTGAATAATGATGATCTGGTAGAATTTTTGATTTAAACAGCGTCTAGATTACTCAATAGACATAAATGTTAACAACCTGACTCATTCCTTCCAAAAAAAAATGTCCCTGGGCCAGACACACCTTCAAGGGATCTCCTGCATGACCAATCATTTAGTGGGCTCACTCAACATGATGGTGAACGAGCTCAGTAGGTGCCAACTGGTGGACTACAAATGATATTTTCATCAGATGTTGGCTCAGAACATCATGGTTAGATATTTTTTGCCACCACTGAACATGCAGTGTCACTTTATCGCACTCTGAGGTTTCCTCCAAGAGGTTCCCATGGAGGCATTCTGCTTGCAGTTGAATGCTGGACTCCTGTATTTCTTTCCACCTTTGCCTCTCAATCTTCAAGTTGTAAAGAAAATCAGGAAAGACTTGGCTCAGATCATCCTGATAGTTTCAGATTTAATCAGGAAAGTGTTACCCTGATTCTTGAGTATGAGCAATGTGATAGAAACGTCTAGCCGCAGATTCCTTAACTTAGAAAATCCCCAGGCGTCGGGCTGGTCCAGAAAATGTTGCCCAGCAGCACCTCTGCGTGCCGGGGGGTGGCGCCGCACTTCTCCGCCCTGATGTCGTTCATGGACGTGACGTCAGCGGAGCCATATATACCCCGCCCCAGCGCGTCAACATCAGTTTTCTTCTTTTCCGCGTCACAACGCGGATCAGGGAAACCAGCAGTTCCTGGCCTACTTTTGGGCCTTCCCGACACAGTTGGTGTCGTACCGGAACAGTGTGCAATGCCCTCCGGGTTCAAAGCCTGTGAGGCCTGTGCGTATCAGATGTCGGGCACTGATCCGCAACTTATTTGCATGTGGTGCCTTGGTGTGCACCACGATTCCAAGCAATGCAGCGACTGTCAACAGATGAAGCCGCAGTCCCTTCTTGAACGCCGTATGATGCTATTGGCCGCGCGGCTGTCCAGGCCAGTTTCTTATTGTCGCCGCTCTCCCTCTCCAGAGGGGGCTCGCTCCCGAAGCCGCTTCAGTGTCCGGCGCCCTAAGAAAGGTAACCGGAGCCACAAGCGTCCACTGAGGTCCAGCTCTCGTAGGCGTGCCGCTGGCGTCCACTCCTCTCGTACAGGGTCAGCTATGGGGGCCCGGAGGTCACCTCCTCCCTACCCTCACTTCCCAGGAGTTGGAGTGATGCGCGCCCAAATGGAGTCCTACTCCCGGGCTCTTCAGTCCTACTTTGAGTCTCCTTCTCTCGCTGGCGCACCTTTGAGCCCCACAGATGCGGTGGGTACTCAGGCCGGGACCTCGTCGGCAGATCCTTCCTCGACCGGGGTTGTGTACACCGACTCCAAGGCGATGACGTTGGGCCGTGGCCCAGACCATCCTGGTCGCTCTGGCACAACCCGCCAGTCAGCGCATAGCCCTGTGCAGCTTCCTGCATGGACGGCGGAATCGGCGTCGGCTAGGCCGCGTTCGACGCCGGGCTCTCTTAGTCAGTCAGCGCATAGACCTGTGCGGCTTCCTGCATGGACGACGAAGGCGGCATCGGGGATGCCGGCAACGCTGGGTTCGACGCCAGGCTCTCACCGCCAGTCAATGCATAGTCCTGTGCGGCTTCCTGGCCGGACGGCGGGAGTGGCGTCAACTCAGCCGAGCTAGGCGCCACGTCCGACCCAAAACCGGGCTCATCACTCAAGGTCACGCCCAGCTCACTTCCTCCGACGCAGGTCAGCGTCGAGGGTGGATCCCTCGTGGAGGCCGTCGACGTCCTGTCGACTCCGACGCGGCCCCCACAGACGCCACTGTCAACAAATCCATCTCTGCCGGTGCCCATCCTTTCATCAACGCCCATGCCCATGCCTGGGTTGCTCCGGATTCCTCGTTTCTGTCCCCTCGGCAGGGTCGAGTGACACTGGTATCCCCTACAGCAGTGTTTCCCAAACTGTGGTCCGCGGACCCCCAGGGGTTCATGACACATTCCCAGGGGGTCCATAGGCAACAGTTTTAAAAGCACAAAAACATTTCTTGTATAATTAGCAGCTTTCCAGCAACAATAAAAGTGTCAAGAGAATGCCAGTGATTAATGTACCTGCTGGAGAGCGAGGAGAGTTTTGTTCAGTGGCAGCTTTGATTTAACTAATGTAGCAGAGAGGGTTAATGTGCCTACTGCAAAAAACGTGTAACATGCATCTTAAAAAGTAGCATTTTATGTGCCTAGGTTCGTGGTTACTGCTTTTGTCACAGAGATTCTTTTGTTACTGTGCACTTCATAAGTGACAATCATAATCTAGCAGAGGGACCTATAAACTGTCATCAAAGAGCTGCTTGCAAACTGCATGGTACCAGTTAGTAACTTATATTTTGTCCCAGTTATTCATTATCCTGATGCTGCTAAAAAGATATATTTGGGTGGAAATACATTTTTAATGTTAAAGTCAATGCTAGCCACAGTGTTACGCTCTGAATCCTGAGTTTGTGCTTTTCCAGACCAAGCACTCTTTAAACATTTTATATACACTGATTTACATGTATAATTCAATGTCTCTATATGTGTGTGATGTAAAGTGCTCTGACATCCTACAATGGTATGAGAGATGCTACAAAACAAATGAAATACATGTGACAGAAGGGCTATTACTTCAATATAAAATACTAGGGGCCAGATGTACGATCTGTTTTTGATATGCGCGAACGGGTTCGCAAACCCGTTTGTGCATGCAAAAACCTATTGGGCCATGTACATAGCCTATTTCGCAAGTCGCAATTTGTTTGCGACTCTCTAAATAGGTTTTGCAACTTGCTATTCGGAAGGGGCATTCCTTTCCAAATAGCGAGTCTCAAAACCATGTACAAATGTTTTGCGGTCGCAAAACACTCACAATTACCACCAACTTCAAGTAGATGGTAATGCATTCTCAAATGGAAAGGGGTCCCCAGGGACCCCTTCCCCTTCGCAAATGCTTGCAAAATTATTTTTTTAGGTCAGGCAGTGGTCCCAGGGACCTCTGCCTGCCCTTAGAAAATAAAACGAAAACATTTCATTTTTTTTTTTTTAAATGAATAGTAAACAGGCTGCATTTTTTTTTTTAAACTGCTTTATTTAAAAGCAGTCCGAGACATGGTGGCCTGCAGAGCCCAGAAGGCCACCATCACTGGGAGGGCTGGCATTCCCAATGGGCTCGCAAATTGCACGAGGCTCATTAATATTAATGAACCTCGCAATTCGCGACCCCATTGGAACTCCCAAACATTGTTAAACACACTGTTGTACATTTCATTTAGCGACTCACAATTTGCCACTCGCAATGTGTCGTTCATCTGGCCCCAAAATCCTTAGTACTTTGAGTATTTGTTTTGTGTGCACACATGTTTTTTTTTTTCTAATTACTGTTTGAAATGTAACTCATAGAAATTGCTTGGGGGTCCCCGGCTTCCAGTGGTGACTCCATGGGGGTCCTCAAGAGTCAAAAGTTTGGGAATCACTGCCCTACAGCCTTTTTGGATGCTGTTGCTTCCCCTGGTCTGGAGCCACTGGTGCAGGTTCCTAGTGTGGCATGGCCTTCAGGTCATTCCCCAGCCCTTCTCTTTATGGCGACTCGGAGAATTAGCCTCCAACCGTCTCCTACAGACAGCCTCTTGTCCCCTCCTACGGTGATTAATGAGTTGGGGCCCGCCTATGCGCGGGCTATCGCCAGGGCAGCTGCTATTCTTGGCTTTCAGCCTCCTGTGGTACCCCTCATTTCCGATCCCTTAACGGATCTGCTCCATCTCGAGACCATTACAGTGGAACCCTTGCTACCCCTTTGTGGTGCTTTATTGTAAGTCAAGCGTGGCACATGGGTACGGCCCTCTTCTGGAGTCCCGATTGATCGTCCATTGCCGGTAGGCACCTTCCTGCCCCGGGGGATCCACTCTGCCTGTCCCTCCATCCTGCTGCTCAGTGCCTGGTAATTCAGGCGGCTTTTGGTTTACAAGGCTCCTCCACTTTGCCTTTGTTTCCTCCAACCTGGTAATCCCGGTGGCTGAATGCATGTGGCAGACAGCTGTTTGCTTCTTCTAGCGCGGCCATCTGCGCTTTAAACAATACATGCGTGTTTGCACGTGCGTCCTCCGCACTCTGGGACTCGGTGGCTAACTTTCTTCCTTCTCTTCGGGAGGAATTGCGCCCGGAGTTACTCCGTCTTGTCCTTCATGGCAAGGAAATGGCTCATTTTACTATACACTCCTCTCTGGATACCACAGACTCTGTGGCCGTGCTCTTGCAAGGTTGGTGGCGTTGCGCCATCATGTCTGAATGCGTGACAGCCGCTTCCCTGATAATATCCGGGAGAGCCTCCAGAACATGCCATTTGACAGGATAGATCTTTTTGGGTCCCATGCTGAATCTGCGACCTCCAGGCTTCTGTCAGTGCTTCCGTAATTATGCTGCGCCACTGACTAGCTGACTTCATCTTGGTTGCAGTCTTCCTTTACAGCAAGTTTTTTATCAGAGGCAGGCTGGTGCCTCTATATTGTCTATATAGCCATACGGCTGCGTCGTTTTTGTTTTTAAGTCCTCTGACTGTCTGTTTTGCCAAGAGGACCCCCCCCCTTCTTGTCAGGGGTTGACCCTTGCCCTATGTGGGGTATTGGCTGGTGGCAAGTTTCTGCCTTTGCTTTCGTACCCTCCTGTGGAGTTTTCATTGTAGGTATTCCTCTGGGACTTATATGCCTCATTTTACTGCTTTACGCAGGGTCGCATCCCCCTATTGTCTGTAATACTACGGGTCTAGTTCTATTTTCTTTTGGTGCTAGCCCCTCCTGGGTTCTCCCCAGTAGGTAGTTGCTGTGGACCTCTCGTTGTGGGGTGTTGTGGCCCTTGGCTTGTTCCCCAGCAGTTTTCTCCACATCCCCGCTGATTCCTACGTTCCACTGGCACTCTTAAATGTGGTGGACTCGTGGAGCTGGTTCTCCTTGTACCCCGATCTTCCTGACGTCTAGGACCCGTGAGTTGGTCCTAAGTACTCCCTAGTTAGGCTGGTCTTTTCTTCTAAATTGTCCTGCTAGAGGGCTGCTCTCTCTTCCGGACTGACTGCAGACGCTGCTTAAAACCTAGACTAGTCCCACTTGCTGTATAAACTGAAGGTACTTTTAAGCGAACCAGAGTGCCTGGGTTTGGACGGGTTTCAGCATCTTCTCGAGGCTGTTATGTGCCATGTTATTCCTCATGGCTTGTGCGGCCGTTGCTTCTCGTTATTAGCTGCATCTCGGCTGTTCCTGCGGTCTTGCTCCCTGGTGTTACTTCTGGCCGCGTATGAGCGTATTTCGGGCTGTGTATGAGCATTCTTTCAATGCTCTCCACATCTCTGTCTGGTAAGGGTCTCCACAGTACTCTTCCTCTGTGGTACACGTGGTGGCGCTATGCGTTTTCTCCACCATACTACTTATCCGGTCCTTTGGGTTGACTTTTTCGACTGCCGCATCCTGCGTTTTTTTCACACCATAAGGTTCAGTTCTACTCCATGCGAGGCGCTGCACTTTCTTTTCATGTCAGTCTCTTACTAGGTGTGTTTTTCTTCCATGTCGCTGTTTTCCTCTCATTCCTCAGGATCAGTGTGATGCTTAAATAGTGCCACCTCTTGATCTATTCAAACCCCGAATGCTGTAATAGCCGTGGGTTAAGGAAGAATCAAATGAGGGCGGGAAAGGAAGGGAACAGCGGGGAAGGAGATCTGAAATGACAAAACACAATATTTGAAACAATTCTAATATCTCAGTGATATTCCTTATCCACTTAAGCCAACCACCATTTGTACTTTATATACACACTACACCTGTAAAAGAAAGAAACATATTTGTATAAGTAGAAGATAAGCCTCTTCGTGACCATCAAACCCTGGGCGGATCAATATTGCGCTACTTCTCACCTCACTGTAACACACAAGAACAACAACTCTTACTCTCTGTATACCCTCATATAGAACATCTTCTGAACTTTGTACTGCTTGTACATACCCTCACTGTAATGCAATAAACAGAGAAGTGAAATGTCTTGAACGCCTTGGTAGCCCAGGAATACTCTGAAGATAATGTTGTAAAAAACGCAAAATCACTAATGGGTTAATTCACCCGTAGAACGTAATGAAAGGTTACAGTACCTTGATAATGACTCAAGAGATCAATACCAGTGAAGGTTCCAAGTTCGATATCACAAATGACCTACGTTGTTCCGTGAACTGGTAGTAGGAATAATGTGTTGCCTCACACACCTTCCTCCATGTAACATGCGGAACGTAGGATCAGCCAAAGAAGACGCCGATTACCCAGCCAGGTATGGAACTCCCTGGTAGTAGAGTTTTCGTCCTCCGCATGAGCCGCAAGAATCGCGACTCGCCAACGGAGGGCAACACGTTGCAATTCTAATAAGGTAACAGAAACCTACCAAAGCCAGTGAGGAAACACTATTCGTCCTCCGCATGAGCCGGTGTCCAGGGGCTCTTCCAACGGAGGGCAAATACTACGCAAGCAATTCCGCAACTGCTCCGCCTTACCAAATCGTCCTCTGCATGAGTTCACAGTGACTCTCCAACAGAGGACAAAAGCGTGAACAGACAGGCTAGAATGCCGATTCGATATTTCAACTCCAACAAGAAAGCAAAGCAGGAATGTACCGTAGGAAAGACGGTACCAAAGCACAAGATCGAACAGGATACCTCAGAGGTTGAAAACAGCCAGAATATCCGACAAGGAGTTACAGGAGTGCACTCCTATATAGACACGCCCCTTGAGCATGATGCTGCTAAGACTTCTGGGTGTTGTAGTCCTAGATCATTCCTCATGACTACTAATCCTGGAGGCGCTCTCATGGAAATCTAACAGTCGCCCCGTGCTGGGCAGGGGCCGGTGTTCTGCTGCCTTCGTATCTTTACGGGAGCAGGTTTAACACTGATGTACGCTGTTTGAGTTATTAACTGGGCTAACCCTGGCTTCTTGTCGACGCCTTGGATCCTGTGGATCCTTCACGCCTCTTTCAAGGTTCGGCATTTTTTTCACTCAGGTGCAAGCGTTTTGTCTTGGTGTTTTTCTTCTCTCATCCCCTCTACATATGGGGGTTTTCATGTTATTCTGGATGGGCTGTGGTGCCGTAGCCTTCCCTTAATTCCTGCTCTCTTCAGGACACAGGGGTCTGATGGTTGGCTGCGCTGTCGTTTTGTCTCCACTGTGTTTCGTTATTTGGTAAACCACACTCCTTTGGTCATGTTATTGACCACTAGGTTCTTTCTGGACCTTGGTGGGGTTTAGTCGCAGTCCCGCCTCCTCTATGAGTATGGCTTTGGTATCTATTCTAAGTTAAGGAATCTGTGACTAGACGTCTCTATCAGATGAACAAGTTACTTAACCTTCGGTAACGATGTATCTGGTGGAGACATAGTTTAGCCACAGATTCCTTGACGCCCGCCCGTCCTCTCCGTCCTGCGACAACCTTTTCAGGTTGGGCTTCTTGCCTTCGCATCCCTTGGGCGGCTTTATTCCTCTGCTTGGTGACATTTCTCTTCACTCAGACTTACGAGGCTACATTCTGTTCATGGCTTTGCTCTGCCCATTCTTGTGATTGGACGGTATGCTCATATGACATGTCTTTTACAACCCTTACCCTGGGTTGTCCGATGTGAGTCTAATTCTCCCTTCTATCTTCTTCCACCGATTGAGGTCTCTTGCCTCCCTGCTCCCCAGCGGTTGCAGTCTCTGATAAAGCTGCCTTTGGCAGATCCATTATTTGGATTTGTCGTCTTCTTTTAGGTGACACTTTATAGTAGTTTGTCCTTGCTCCTGGATTTCGGACTGGTTGTCCTTCACTGTCATTTCTTGTGATTGCAGCCTTTCTGCCGGCTGCTGTGATGGTTCACAGAGGAGCTACAGCTCAATGGTGGGTCTTGTGCCTCTGGTGACACAGGCTTGGGGTCTATCCTGCCTATGCTCTAAAACTTCTTCTGCCTCCGGGGGAGGTTGGCACTTTACCCTTGCGGCGGTTCTTCTCAGAGTGGTGCTCTGTTCTTTCCCTCCTTCAGTTTACAGTATACAGTGCTTGGCATTGTATTTCTATGGTGATGTTTATTCACCATAACTTGTTTTTTCTTTTTCTGCACACTGTTCCCATATTTTCACAGTTTTTGGTGATGGCTTCGCGTTCTGACGCGGAAAAGTCTTCTGACGAAAACTGATGTCGGCTAGCCGGGGCGGGGATATATGGCTCCGCTGACGTCACGTCCATGGACCACGTCAGGGCGGCGCAGAGGTGCGCTGCGCAACATTTTCGGACCAGTCTGACGCCTGGGGATATTCTAAGTTAAGGAATCTGCGGCAAGACTATGTCTCTACCAGATACATCGTTACAGAAGGTAAGTAAATTGTTCTTTACCTCCACGATCTAGCCACCTCTTTGAGAAGACCTCAACAGTGCAGGACCCTGCCCCAGAATCCCAGCCTCCTACACCTCCTTGCATGGAGATTGACCAGCAACAATTGAATAGATTTGTGCACCTACTGAAGTAGAGAATATGTTATCAGCTAGGTGCTCACCAACCAAATCTATTTGTTCCAGTCGTTGTGCAAAGTTGTAGTATGGCACGGATACATCAAGTTCATCCTCTGCAGACCAAATTGTTAGATTATTTTTTTTGTTCTCTCTTCGGCCCAGCAAGACTTTGCAGGAGGCACTGTTTAAATATATATTTATTGCCCTATTTTAGCATTTCCATGTTTGCCTGATACACCCCTGTTATTCAAGTCATCAGTTGTGTTTTTTGAAGGGCCTGGCACTCATGCCACTGCCCCTACAGCCTTCTTCTTACCTCAGTGGGAGATTAATATGGTCCATATGTTCTTAATGTGTACACCATTTGAGGCCATACACAGTTGTCCTCTGAGACTACTAACAATCAAGGCTGTATTTCTCATTGCAGTTACTTATGCTTGCTGTATCTGCGACCTGCTGGGGCTATTAATGCAACCTCTATACAACACATTTTTCCAGATAAGTTGGTGTTGCAAACTTGTGCTTCACTTTTGCTGAAAATGGTATTGCACTTTCATGTAGTACAGTGCAGCGCTATGCCTTCCTTTTTCATTCCACCTCACCTCTTAAAGCAGGAAGAGATGTTTTATCAACTGGACCCAAAAAGAGCTTGTACATTGAGGGCACTTGCTAGTCGTAGGAAGGGAAAGGGCTCCTGAAATGAATCTTGTCAAGGTGGATCGTCCTGTGCATTCATATATGCTATTTTTGGGCCAACGAATTGCCTTCTGAGGGTCTTTGGACCCATTGCACCAGAGCTAAGGCCACCAGGGTGGCTCTGGTGAGAGTGTTCAGTTGTTGAACTTCTGCTAGACTTCTACATGGGAGCCCTTACACACATTCACCACCCCTTACTTCCTGGTGTAAGTCTAGCCCTCAGACCCTCCATCTTTTGGGAGATACTGCTTTAGTTTCCATTCAAATGTTGATTGATCTGCAGTTGAAAATATCCATCAGAAAAACAAATTACCTATATCTTTAAAACTATTTGAGGTTGATACTATAACTGCAGATTTCTCACTGCCCTTCTTCTCAACATTCTGTCTTGGACGTTTAGGTTTATTTAAAGATTCCAAGTTTGGTTTTACACATTTTCATTCTTTAATTTTGTATCTGATGATCTGCTTCTTAGGGCATGAAATACTTAAAATGTAGACTGACGTAATCATACCAAAATGGTACTTATTTACAGCTATCCCTTTCAGAGGGTAAGCAAGGCCACTATAGAGTGTGATAGTGCCACCTGCCTTCAAGCGGTGCCTATTGCTATAAAAAAATGATGGGTCTAGTCTGGCGCCTAGGGAAATTCGAAAGGTGAGGATTCCACAGTTAAAGGGTCAACCAGACTTGCCCATTTATTTTTACTCTCCTTTTTTTCTTTGGTAATTTTGTAACGGGTAAGCCAAGCAGAAATAACTAGTCTCTGTTTCATCAAACCAAATCATCTCAGAAGATCAAGCTCTCACCCCTTTGCCACTATAAACGTGAAAGACTGTGCGTTATTACAGGAAGTGGCTTTGAAGCTGTAATGCAATACTTTTTGTTCTATTTCCTTTGCAACAATACTTGGTTGTGCTGATGCTTCCCATTTTTTTCCTCATCGGTCTTATCTAGGTTTATCGATTCTCAGGTAATTGAGAGCTGGAACTGTTGATATAAGCGAGAAAATGCTACTTGCCTGTACCTCCTCTGTTAAAGCACAATCCCCCTTACTCAATTGTGGCCAGGAGTTACCACTGTGCGTACCTTTTTATCACATTTGTACAATGAAGGCAATGCCTTCCAGTCCTGCTACAAGGGTTAGAGGCTTCCAATAGAGATGGAAACAGAAGGGCCCTTGGGTAATGAAGTAGTTACTCTTCTTCTTCCAATCCATTTCAGGTGATCTTGGAAGGCAGTTGTGATGAAGCAGTTTCCTTAGCTCCTTTACTTAATAAGCCCACTCCAACATTTTTAGACCAAATGAATATAGCTGTGGCTTGTATTGAAGCCCATATACTACTTTGACTTTAAGCATGTGTTTATTATTGCACAACCCTCTTCAAATCTGGTAAAGGTGTAATAAGGGTGAAGCCGTATGTTGATCTTATTCATCCACTGCAGTTTGTTCTGCTTCAGCAAAGTTGTGATGCCATTTTTTTAATTTTATTTCATTATAGGCAACAACTGTCACCTAGAAGTTGTACCTCACTAATCAATCAGTCCATATTCGTGGAACCTAGTTCTCTCAATGGTTTTCATTACTTTCACAAATCTGTTAAGTTACTTATTTGTTTATCTTTTTTTGTAAACATCTTTGACAAAAACCCGGCCTGTACTTGACTCGGCATATGTTTGCCGTCTTCAACTGCTGATAGTTATTGAAAGGCGATTTGTAACATTACACTGGTCAGATGTATTCCTCCTTGTGCATAGGGTAGTGAAGGATGTTGAAGCTCAGATAACACAGCAGCTCTGTGTCTTCCGCTTGTATGAACCATACTTGAAGTGCTCAGATAAATCCTTTCTTTCCTTATGCTGTGTTGACTTATAGGGTCAATTTGCAAAATGTTCTTGCAGATCATGACTGGGCTGTAGATGTTTCCAAGTCTTAGTCCTTCCAAGATTATTTGGACTGTGTTTCATAACCAGCCAGGCAAAGGTAAGCTTTGAAAGGTTAGAACAAACATGAGCTACTAATGATTATCTTAAAGGAATTTCTTGTGTGATCTACTTTCGTGAATCTGTCTGATCATTTTGTTTATCTTTTGATTAAATGGTGTCCTACAAATAAATATTTGTAGAATGATCATAAATTTGCAATTTAGTTATATCTAAACTTTTATAATATTGCACTGAAATTAAATGTGAAATCTACATCTGCTTTTAATCTGCTTCAGAACTTGACTATTCTGCCACGGAGAGTTTTGGGAGTTAAAGTTAATTTTAAATAAATTAAATTTCAGTCACTGACTAACAGTGTTTACATGAAAAAGACTTAATCTAGTGTTCATCATCTATATATTTAAGTTCCCATTGCTTCATTGTTTAGTTTCGTTCTTCAATACAACCCCCTTTGTTATAAACATGGAACAACTGCAACTGTGTTGTTAGTACCAATAAGTAAGTCCAGGAATCTCATTTCAGGATCTCCTGAATGGCACAGCAGCATGTATTTGCTACTTTGTAGGACTCTTCCCCATTTTTTGCTGCATTTTTGTAGGCGTTTTGAAGAGTTTATTTATCTGCATAAACCTAAGTATGTATTGAAATGCTAGTTTATGATGGATATTTCTGCCTGCAGTTTCATCACCTGTAGAACAAACCCAGGAATCAGACTGGATCTGGAAACTACAAATCTCTCATGTCATCAGTAGGGGCTGCTGGCTTCATATGGAAACGAGAAGTAGTGTCCAGTGATGTCACCGGAGCCATATACTGCCCACCCCGGCGTAGGAACATCATTTCCCTTTTTTCTGTTCCTTCAACACAGATCAGGAGCTTGCTCTCTTTGAGGAATGTTTCCCCTCATAAAACTTAAACTAATAACTATCTAACTGTGCAGTACCATCTTTCCTCCCAAGACATAGGGGGTTAACCCTGTAAGGACTGCCAGGGACAAATATACCCAGACTCCCAGGCCTATGCTTCATATCGAGCATGCACCCCAAAGCCAATCAAAAACGTGACGCGACTTTCTTCATGGCTCAATCCAAGGAGGACCACCTGCGTCGGAAGTGTCCAGACACTGTTTGAAGGGTCTGTCCTCTTCTCCCGGGGGTAAGAAGAAGAAACACGAAACACAAAAATAACAAGGACGGTCAAACCTCAGAAACTACACTACTGGCAACATTGCCTGCTGATCCTCCTCAAATAAGACCTAGTAGAGAGGCCCCAGTGCCTCATTGCAGAGGAATAATACAGGGACATTACGCACAGTTGGCGAACTGCATGCACCATAATGCTTAGGGGCGAACCTGCTGGGAGGTGAAGCAGTGTGATCCCACATTGGTTTCCTGTTTAAAAGGCTCCCTCGAGTCATTTGAGCTGACGAGCTCGTGGAGAGGCACCTGCGCGCCTTGAAAGGTACTGTGACCCGAGAATACTTTGGCAGCCTGCTCAGCAACCCCAAATATTTGAAGTGCCTAATCTCTACTGACGATGGATAATAATCCTGAAACACATGTATAGAGGTGGCCAGTACTTATCTGCACCAACCTGATAAAATACTCTAAAGACTTTTGCAAGAACACACTCTTGGCGAACTGCATGCACCATAATGCTTAGGGGTGAACCTGTTGGAAAGTGAAACAGTGTGATCCCACATTGGTTTCCAGGACTTATCAAGGTCCCACTGCTATAAAGAGACTAAGCATCTACCACGTTTCCTGACAATATTGACGCATTTCGAAACAGAAATTGATATGAGTGCCAGTCGAGGGACAACTTATATTAACTACCGGTAAGCTATATATCTGAAAGAGACACGTTAGTGATAGATTCCTTACCTTAGAATATCCCCAGGCGTCAATCTGGATCCGGAAACTTTTGCGTAGCAGTACCCTTGCGCGTCGGTAGGCGTCGTCTGCGGCTCCGCGTCCGTCGTCTGCGTCGTGGGTGCTGTGGTGACGTCGTCGGAGTACTTAGACGCCGCCTCCGTGTGCTGACGTCAGTTCTTCTTTTTTCCGCGCCAGCAAGCGCAGATCTGGCATCTGTGCCGTAGGGATGCCTGGTTTCAAGCACTGTGTCACGAAGCCGAGCTCCCTGACTTGGATGAGCTCCCTGACTCGGACGGACGGGGTGTACCTGCTAACGTTTCTTCCTTTTCACTCCGTCCGCAGGATCCTTTGGACGTTTCCTGGATTTCCCCGGCTCTGCCTCCAGTACATCCGTCACTGTATCCACCTTCTGTGACGCTGGGGGCATGTTCTCCGGCATCTCCAGCAGTCGACCAATCAGGTGACCGGACGTCATCTGCCACTGTCCAATCGGACGAGCTGGGGGCGTTTAAGGAAGCCCCGTCTTGGATTGTCGGCGCGGAACCTTTGGAACGCCAGCCGAAGCACGAGGAAGACGTCAAGCACGAGGAGGACGCCACGGACGAAGAAGGAGGAAGTACAGTGGAACAACTTTTGGGACCCCTGGAGCAGAGACTCGACAAGCCAGGAGGCCAACGTTACCACGAGCCGCCCGCCACACTTCCAGGGGAGAAGTGTGGCTCCACAAGGTACGAGGGCGTTTTCAGGGATTGTTTAAATCACGGGGTGGGACGGGGTAGCCTGAGGGTGGTCACTGTCGCCGTACCTTGCCGTCCGTCTACACTTATAGACTGCTATAGATGGTGGTAGCACCCTGGTGATCCCTCACTACCCTACCCTCCTCTCACCTGTTGTACATATCGACCCCAGCCCCTAACGTGGCTGCTTTTCTTTTCCTTTTCCCGAGCTTATCTCCGGACCAGCGACCATCTCTGGTTGAGTCAAGACAGGAACCGAAGACCCCGGAAGTTCCCCAACGGAGAGATTCCAAGCTTGTGTTGTGTACCCTACTGGACATTGTGTTCTTGAGTCCCCTTTTGAGACTACCCCGATATTGTCAAACCGAATAAAAACGGTTAAAGATAGACTCCAATTCGTGGCGACTCTCATTCTCCCGACCCCGCTCTCCACACACTGTGAGGATTGCGACCGCACGATGTCGGTCAAGGATCCGCACCACCTGTGCCTAACTTGTCTGGGCGTCGACCACGATGACAAGGCCTGCTCCGACTGCCGGGCCCTCTCTTCGAAAGCCAGGCGGGAGTGGTCCCGTAGGCGATTCGAACTCCGGCAGTCGGCCCGCGCCGCGTGAGGTCCCGGTCCCACGGTAGGTTGAGGGACAGGTCGCGGGGACGGAGCCGCCACAGCTCTGGGAGTCGGCACCACTCCTCCGGGTCCAAGTCGTCAGGTAAGAAGCACAAGAAGTCGAAGAGGCGTCATCGCTCTTCTGACTCCCCCCGATGCTCGCGCAATGCGGCCGGGGCTTCGGGTGACACCGCCCACGCGGCTCCTTCGGACGGCGTCGCGTCCTGCCCCACAACCTCCGGTCCCTGGGCAGAACGCAACACCGGAGGAGATAGAGCGCTTCCTCATGGCCATGAGGTCCCTTTCTCCTCCGACGGGGCCAGCGGACCCGTTTGGGGCCCCTAGCGGGTCAGGGGCTTAGGACCCGGCACTGCCGGTGCCTTCGGGCCCCCCGGTCCCGACACCGTCGGCGCCTTCGGGCCTGGCGCCGCAAGGTCAAGCGGTCCCGACGCCGCCGGCGCCTTCGGGCCCGGTGCCGCGGGACCCCACTGGTCCTTCATCCGGGCTCTGGATCGTCACCGGTAGACCTTACGACCCCCCCACCCCCCCCCCCCCCCACCCCCCCTGGCGTCGGTCCGTCTGGTGTCAGATGCCTCCCTTGCTCCTGTTCCGGCGTCGTTGGGCGCTGCTTTCGATGCTGTTTAAAGATTTCCACTTCTATGAACAGGCCCCATTGATTGACAACCCTGAGTATCAGGAGATGGGTGATAAGGAGGATTGGGAGGGGTCTGAGGAGGATTGGGAGGGGTCTGAGGACCCTCTGACCAAGGAGTGTCAGTCTTATGAGGACTGGGCAGGAGACCTTGGGCCTGGACACCTCTCCAGACACTGGTTTTGTCCCCCTCCTACCGTGGCTTCGGAGGAGGGGGCTACATATAGTGTGGTGTTGACGAGGGCTGCCAAGGCCTTGGGCCTTGAGCTCCCCGTCGCGGCCGTGAGGACTAACCTTCTCACTCAGGTCCTTAAACCGCACTCAAGCTCGGCCGAGCCTCTACTGCCCTTCAATGAGGCCTTGACGAACGTTCTTTTGGGCACGTGGTCTAGGCCCGCTACGGGTTCGCTCGTAGATAGGAACGTGGCCAGACGCCACCGCCTGGCCCCGGGCGACCCATGTTTCCTGTCCGCCCACCCCACCCCCGAGAGTCTGGTCATCCAGGCCTCAAATTCCCAGACTGCATTCCCGTCGGCTCCGCCGGACAGGGAATCCAAGAGGTATGAGAATTATGGAAAGAAAATATTCTCCTCCCTTAGTTTGGGACTGCCGTCTTCCAACACCGCCTGCTTCTTGGGCCGCTACACCCACTCTCTGTGGGAGACGGTGGCGGAAGTGCTGCCAGAGTGCCCGTTGGAGGTACGGGCCAAACTCGGCTAAGCCCTTGTGGAGGGCCGAGACGCAGCCAAATATTCTATTTTTTTTTTTTTTTAAATTACGCAGCCAAATATTCTATACGGTGTGGGCTGGATACCACCGACTCGCTAGGCAGAGCGATGGCTACGACCATGGCGGTCAGACGCCACGCCTGGCTGAGGTCCGCCAACTTTTCGGCAGATGTCCAGAACACTCTAATGGACATGCTGTTCGATGGCCGTCGCCTTTTTGGTGACAAGCAGACCATGCGCTTGAGCGCTTTAAGGACTCCAGGGCTACGGCCAAGTCCTTGGGCCTCTCGGCCCTGCGCCAGGAAATGGGTGCCTTTCGCTCCTTTCGTGGCCAAGGAAGGGGCGCCCCCACACGTGCTGCCAGCCACACGCCGCAGACTAACATCCAGCGCGGTCCGCAGACTAACATCCAGCGCGGTGGTGGCCGTGGAAATCGCTGTGGAGGCAGTCGGGGACAACGGCGAGGCCAGTCCACACCATCACCACTCTCACTGTCGCACTGTCACTTCAGACAGGTGGGTGCTGCAGATCGTCCGGAGGGGCTACTCCCTCCCCTTCCAGACGACCCCTCAAGCCATGCCACCGCAATACCACCGCGTATTGGGGGATCACTTGCGGCTCCTGCAGGAGGAAGTTTCGGCCCTCTTGGCCAAGGGGGCCATCGAACGAGTTCCTGGGCCAGAAGTAGGACGTGGTTGCTACTCCCACTACTTTCTGGTACCCAAGAAGGGCAAAGGTGGCCTACGCCCTATCTTGGACCTGAGGAACGTCAACGGCTTCCTCCGGAAGGAGAAGTTCAAAATGCTGGCTCTGGCTCAGGTCTTAGCTGCCCTGGACCCAGGAGACTAGATGGTAGCGTTGGACTTTGAGGACGCCTATTTCCACATCCCCGTCCTGCCGGCCCACCAGCGTTACCTGCGGTTCACGGTAGGCCACGAGCACTTTCAGTTTACCGTGCTCCCCTTCGGCCTTAGCAGCGCCCCACGAGTGTTCACGAAAGTGATGGCAGTGGTGGCAGCTCATCTGCGCAGGTTAGGGGTTTCAGTCTTCCCCTACCTCGACGACTGGTTGTTGCAGGCGGGCTCGCCCCAGACAGTCGTCAGCCACCTCCAGTCGACGGCAGACCTCTTGCACCAGCTGGGGTTCTCCATCAATGTGCCGAAGTCACACCTGTGCCCCTCTCAGAAGCTCCTTTTCATCGGAGCGGTTCTCAACTCTGCGCAGTTTCGGGTTTACCCACCCGAGCAGCGGGTTCGGGATATACAGGCTCTGATTCCGATCTTCCAGCCTTTATCCCGGGTTTCGGTCAGGTTGACTCTGCGGCTTCTGGGGCTGATGGCTTCCTGCATCCTTCTGGTGCATCACGCCCGGTGGCGGATGCGGGCTCTGCAGTGGGACCTGAAGTTTCAGTGGGCCCAGGATCAGGGCAACCTGTCTGACCATGTCCTGATCTCGGAGGGCACTGCGAGACCGTTGCAGTGGTGGCTCACGGACCGCGATTGGGTCAGCTGCAGATCCCTCTCCCTTCCCCAACCGGAGCACGTAGTCGTGACGGACGCGTCCCTCCAGGGCTGGGGAGGCCACATGGGAGAGGCGGAGATCAGAGGCCTCTGGTCTCCGGCGGAGTCTCGGCTCCATATCAACCTTTTGGAGCTACGGGCGATTCGTCTAGCACTGAAGGCATTCCTCCCCTCTGTTCGGGGAGTGTAGTGCAGGTGTTCACGGACAACACCACTGCCATGTGGTACTGCAACAAACAGGGCGGGGTGGGGTCGTGGACCCTCTGCCAGGAGGCTCCGCGCCTCTGGCAATGGCTGGAACATCAGGGAGTGACTCTGGTAGTTCAAAACCTGTCAGGTTCTCTGAATGCCAGGGCGGACGAACTCAGCCTCCGGTGCATGATGGATCACGAATGGCGTCTGAACACGGACGTGGCGCAAGGTCTCTTTCAGCAGTGGGGAGAGCCTTGGTTAGATCTATTCGCCACCGAAGAGAACGCGCAATGTCATCAGTTTTGCGCGTTGGAATTTCCAAGGCGGCACTCGCTCGGAGACGCTTTTCGTCGCGAGTGGAGTTGCGGTCTGTTGTACGCCTTTCCGCCTATACCACTTCTGCCCAGAGTGCTGAAGAAGATCAGGCGCGACCGGGCACAAGTCATCCTTGTGGCTCCGGACTGGGCACGAAGGTACTGGTATCCCGAGCTACTAAGTAGGTCAGTCAATCCCCCGGTTCGTCTGCCTCTTCAGGAAGACCTTCTGTCGCAGCAGCAGGGGACGGTCCTCCATCCGAACCTGTCCAGTCTCCACGCTTGGAGATTGAGCGGCGACAGTTGAGGCCATTTGACTTGCCTCCTGAAGTTTGTAACATCATTCTGGCAGCCAGGCTTCCCTCCACAAAGTCGGTATATGCCTGTAGGTGGAACAGATTTGTGGCATGGTGCACAGCAAAGGCTGTGGATCCCCTCAATGCCCCTCTTTCTAAGGTTCTTCTCTTTCTTCTCTGTCTTGGCCAGCAGGGCTCTGCTCTGGGCACTATCAAGGGCTACCTTTCTGCTCTTTCAGCCTTTTTGAGGCTGCCTGATCAACCTTCTTTGTTCAAGTCCCCTATCGTTAATCGACTCCTGAAAAGGATCATGCATACGTACCCTCCTGTGCCCTTTGTGATGCCTCAGTGGGACTTCAACTTGGTTCTAACATTTCTGATGTGCGCTCCCTTCGAGGCACTCCACAACTGTCCTCTTCGCCTTCTAACCTTGAAAACTGCCTTCCTGGTAGCCATCACCTCTGCCAGGAGAGTGAATGAGCTCCAGGCTCTTTCTTGTAAACCTCCCTTCCTTTCAGTCCATCCAGACAAGGTTGTGTTACGGACAAGGCCCTCCTTCCTACCCAAGGTAGTCACGGCCTTCCACATTGGGCAATCTATCACCTTGCCCACCTTCTTTCCGCCTCCGCATCCTTCGAGAGAGGAAGAGAGGCTCCACCGTCTGGACCCAAAACGTGCGCTCTCATTTTATTTGGATTGCACACGTCAGTTCCGGGTGGATGACCAACTCTTTGTTGGTTACGTGGGCGCTAAGAAAGGGAAAGCGGTGCACAAGCGGACCATCTCGCGGTGGATCATCTTGTGTATCCATGTGTGTTACTCCTTGGCTAAGAAGGAACCCCCTGTGGGGCTGTGGGCTCATTCCACTCAAGCCACAGCGACTACAACTGCCTTGGGCCGAGGTGTGCCCTTGCAGGACATTTGCCAGGCGGCTACGTGGGCCTCACTGCACAAGTTTGCACAACATTATTGCCTGGACAGTCAAGTCCGGATGTATGGCTTCATTGGCAGTTCCGTCCTCCAGGACTTTCTGGTGTGATTATTGGTTCGCAGACCCACCACCACGGGGTTGGTATTGCTGGGGTATCTATTCTAAGGTAAGGAATCTATCACTAACGTGTCTTTTTCAGATGCACAAGTTACTACTTGTGTAATGATGTATCTGTAAGAGACATTAGTTAGTGATAGATTCCTTACCGACCCACTCATCCTCCCAGTTCTGCGAACCGATATCTAGGGTTAAGGTCATCCCTTTTCAGGGCCCCCAGTTTCATGGCACCAGTGTAGGTTTTTGGCATAGCTCTGCGTTTCTGGCGCGGAAAAGCTGTGTCTAAGAACTGAAGTCAGCATGCGGAGGAGGCGTCTAAGTACTCCGACGTCATCACGGGGCCGACGACGGATGCAGAGCCGCAGACGACGCCTAGCGATACGCGCAAGGGTACTGCTACGCAAAAGTTTCCGGATCCAGTCTGACGCCTGGGGATATTCTAAGGTAAGGAATCTATCACTAACTAATGTCTCTTACAGATATATTGTTACACAAGTAGTAACTTGTGCTACTGGCTGTGACAGAGAGCAATGATATAGGATTTTACTCTGAGTTTGGTGTGGTTATTAAAGATTAGCGTAAAGTGCCCTAGGGAGAATTTAGTTATAATTCCCTTGCGAAGTTTCTAAATGTGTGCTCTCCATTTGCTCACATCTAGGAATGATTACAATTGAGTGCACTTATTCCAATGTTACGATTTAAGACATAGAATTGAACTCAGTACTTTAAAACAAACGTGAGGTTTCTCTCACATGGTTCACCTTTTTATTCCACGTGGTGACTGGGCCCATGAGGATTTAAATATTTCTTCCTTGACAAGTACATTCGGTGCTGGCATTTTTATTGATCACACTGGAATCACCTCTGTATATTTTGACTATTCACGTGCGCCGGTTTTTAATTCACTTTGATGGCATTTCAACACAGGGTGTGCTTGTAAGCGTGGGGTGGGAGCGGACCGGAATAACAAGCGCGTAGGCCGTATGTAGTGGGCTATCTCGTAGCCGGTGTTTATTAAAGTACAGTGTTCCAAGGGTAGGGTACAAGGGAGAAGAGGGTTCTAGAGGATCACGGGTTCCGGCTCCGAGGTGGCAGTCTTCCTGTGGTGAAAGTCCAGGGACGGATGTTGGTCTTGACTGGAGTCGTGACTGGTCCTGTGAGGCAGCAGTCGGTTCAGCTCCCGGACGGTGGTTCCTCGGAGGTGGGGAAAGGAGAGAGAGAATAGTGGCCGTTAGTTCTGTCTATCTGAAAGAGACACGTTAGTGATAGATTCCTTACCTTAGAATATCCCCAGGCGTCAGACTGGATCCGGAAATTTTTTGCGTAGCAATACCCCTGCGCGCTGGTAGGCGTCGTCTGCGGCTCCGCGTCCGTCGTCGGCGTCATGAGCGCCGGGATGACGTCATCGGAGTATATAGACGGCGCCCATGCGCGCTGACGTCAGTTCTTCTTTTTTCCGCGCCAGCTAGCGCAGATCCGGAAGAAGCTCTACCCCCAGTCACTTTTTGACTGAAAACTTTTTTGATCTTTTTGATCCTCTAGTTAGTCGATTCTCGACTATCGGTGCCAGGGATGCCCGGGTTCAAGCCTTGCTCGAAGTGCGGCCGACTCATGTCGGTCACGGACCCCCATCGCCGGTGCCTGAAGTGCTTAGGCCTCGACCACGACGATCGAACCTGCTCCGACTGCCGGGCCCTGACGTCGAAGGCTAGGCGGGAGCGGTCCCGCAAGCGTCTCGAGCTGAGGCAGTCGGCCCCGCGCCGCTCCAGGTCCCGGTCCCGGTCCCACGGGAGGTCGAGGGACAGGTCGCGAGGTCGGAGTCATCGACGTTCCGGGAGTGGACACCGATCGTCTGGTTCCAAGTCCTCAGGTAAGAGGCATGAGAGGTCGGAGCGACACCATCGGTCCTCCGACCCGCCCCGTCGCTCGCTCGATGCGACCGGGGATTCGGGCGACACCGCCCACGCGGCTCCGCGGGAGTCGCAAGCGTCGCCGCCTGCCCCACACCTTCGGGTCCCTGGGCACGGCGCGTCGCAGGAGGAGGTCGAGAGGTACCTCATGGCCATGAGGGCCCTCCCTCCTCAGTCGGTTCCCGTGGCGCCTTCGGGCCGATCGGCTCCGTCTGGAGGTCCTTCCGGGTCGGGCGCTTCGGCCCCGACGACGTCGGGTGCTTCGGCCCCGGCGCCGCTGGCGACTTCGGTCCCGGCGCCGCGCGACCTCACTGGATCCGGCTCCGGATCCGGGACCTCGCCGGTCGACCCTACGACCTCGCCGGCGACGTCCCTTCAGGTGTCGTCCCCGGCAGCCGACGTGGTTGCCGACCCCAATGCTTCCTACGGTCCTGCTCAGGTGTCGGAGGGGCGCCGCTGGGCGCCGATTCCGTCGGCCTTCGGAGAGTTCTATCTCCACGAGGAGGCCCTGGCTGTTAATCCTGATCTCCAGGAGCCGGGTGACGAGGAGCAATGGGAGGGGTCCGAGGACCCTCTGGCACGTGATTGCCAGTCTCATCAGGACTGGACATATGAGCTTGGGGAGGCCAGTGGTATTGACACCTCGCCAGACACTGGATTTACGTCGCCCCCGACTGTGGCTTCGGAGGCGGGTTCTGCTTACAGTGTAGTGTTGACGAAGGCAGCTAAGGCCCTACACCTTGAGCTCCCCGTCGCGGCCGTGAGGACTAATCTCCTCACTGAGGTACTCAAACAGCAGTCCGGCTCCGCGGAGCCCCTTCTGCCGTTTAATGAGGCCTTGTGTGACGTTCTGCTGGGCACTTGGTCCAAGCCCGCCACAGGTCCCCCTGTGGATAGGAACGTGGCCAGACGCTACCGCCCGGCACCGGGCGACCCTTGCTTTTTGTCCACCCACCCCACCCCCGAGAGCCTGGTCATCCAGGCCTCCAACTCCCAGACCGCATTCCCGTCGGCCCCGCCCGACAGGGAATCCAAGAGATATGAGCAGTTCGGGAAGAAGGTCTTCTCGTCTGTGAGCCTAGGGCTCCGGTCAGTGAACACCAACTGTCTCTTGGGCCGCTACACCCACACTCTGTGGGACACGGTTGCGGAGGTGCTGCCACTATGCCCTGAGGAGGTCAGGGCTAAACTCAGCCAAACCCTTGCGGACGGCCGAGATGCGGCACGCTTTTCCATCCGGTGTGGGCTGGATACCACGGACTCACTGGGCAGGGCGATGGCAACGACGGTGGCGGTTCGACGCCACGCCTGGTTGAGGTCCGCCAATTTCTCGGCCGATGTCCAGGCCACTCTCCTGGACATGCCGTTTGATGGCCGTCGCCTCTTCGGCGACAAGGCAGACCATGCGCTGGAACGTTTTAAGGACTCCAGGGCCACGGCCAAGTCCTTGGGCCTTACGGCCCCACGTCAGCAATCGGGTGCCTTTCGCTCCTTTCGTGGCCACGGAAGGGGCGCCCCACCACGGACCGTCAGCCACGCGCCGCAGAATGTTCAGCAACGCGGTGGCGGCCGTGGGAACCGCCGTGGCGGTGGTCGGGGCCAGCCGCGAGGCCAGTCCACACCTCCCTCAGCAGCCCCCGCCTCAAAACCTTCCTAGTCCGAGCTTTCAGGCCCATGTGACGCCTGTGGGAGGCAGGGTTCGCCATCACCTCTCCCACTGGCATACAGTCACTTCGGACAGGTGGGTGCTGCAAATTGTCCGAAGGGGTTTCTCCCTCCCCTTCGAGTCTTCCCCTCCATCCATGTCACCTCATTACCACCGTGTGTCGGGGGATCACTTGCAACTTCTGCAAGAGGAGGTTTCGGCCCTCTTGGCCAAGAGGGCCATCGAGCGCGTTCCTGGGCCAGAAGTAGGACGTGGCTGTTATTCCCACTACTTTCTGGTACCCAAGAAGGGCAAAGGGGGCCTACGCCCTATCTTGGATCTACGGAACGTCAACGGCTTCCTCCGGACGGAGAAGTTCAAGATGCTCACTTTGGCTCAGGTCCTGGCTGCCCTGGACCCAGGAGACTGGATGGTAGCGTTGGACTTGCAGGACGCCTATTTCCACATCCCCGTCCTGCCGGCCCACCGGCGTTACCTGCGGTTCACGGTAGGCCAAGAGCACTTTCAGTTTACCGTGCTCCCCTTCGGCCTTACCAGCGCCCCACGGGTGTTCACGAAGGTGATGGCGGTGGTCGCAGCCCATCTGCGCAGGCAAGGGGTATCAGTCTTCCCCTACCTCGACGACTGGTTGTTGAAGGCGGGCTCGCCCCAGACAGTCGTCAGCCACCTCCAGACTACGGCCGACCTCCTGCACTTGCTGGGGTTCTCCATCAATGTGCCGAAGTCACACCTGTGTCCCTCTCAGAAGCTCCTCTTCATCGGAGCGGTTCTCGACTCGGCGCAGTTTCGGGTTTACCCACCCGAGCAGCGGGTTCGGGATATTCAGGCTCTGATTCCTATCTTCGGGCCGTTATCCCGGGTCTCGGTCAGGTTGACGCTGCGGCTTCTGGGACTGATAGCCTCCTGCATCCTTCTGGTGCGTCACGCCAGGTGGCGGATGCGGGCTCTGCAGTGGGACCTGAAGTTTCAGTGGGCCCAGCATCAGGGCAACCTGTCCGATCATGTCCTGATCTCGGAGGGCACTGCGAAGCAACTGCAGTGGTGGCTCACGGACCGCGACTGGGTCAGTGGCAGACCCCTCTCTCTACCCCAGCCGGAGCACGTAGTTGTGACGGACGCGTCCCTCCTGGGCTGGGGAGGCCACATGGGAGAGGCGGAGATCAGAGGCCTCTGGTCTCCGGCGGAGTCCCGGCTCCACATCAACCTTCTGGAGCTGCGGGCGATTCGTCTTGCACTGAAGGCATTCCTCCCCTCTGTCAGGGGGAGCGTGGTGCAAGTGTTCACCGACAACACCACCGCCATGTGGTACTGCAACAAACAGGGCGGTGTGGGGTCGTGGACCCTTTGCCAGGAGGCTCTGCGCCTCTGGCAGTGGCTGGAACATCAGGGCGTGACTCTGGTGGTTCAACACCTGGCAGGTTCTCTGAATGCCAGGGCGGACGAACTCAGCCGCAGGTGCATGATGGATCACGAATGGCGTCTGAACTCGGACGTGGCGCAAGGTCTCTTTCGACAGTGGGGAGAGCCTTGGTTAGATCTATTCGCCACAGAAGAGAACGCGCAATGTCAGCAGTTCTGCGCGTTGGAGTTTCCAAGGCGGCACTCGCTCGGAGACGCTTTTCGTCGCGAGTGGAGCTGCGGCCTGTTGTACGCCTTTCCGCCTATACCACTTCTGCCCAGAGTGCTGAAGAAGATCAGGCGCGACCGGGCCCAAGTTATCCTTGTGGCTCCGGACTGGGCTCGAAGATACTGGTATCCCGAGCTACTCAGCATGTCAGTCGATCCCCCGATTCATCTGCCTCTTCGGGAGGACCTTCTGTCGCAGCAGCAGGGGACGGTCCTGCACCCGAACCTGTCCAGTCTCCACCTACAAGCTTGGAGATTGAGCGGCGGCAGTTGAGGCCATTTGACTTGCCTCCCGAAGTCTGTGACATCATTCTGGCAGCCAGGCGTCCCTCCACAAAGTCGGTATACGCCTGCCGGTGGAATAGATTTGTGGCATGGTGCGCAGCAAAGGCTGTGGATCCCCTCTCTGCACCCCTTTCGGAAGTGCTGCTCTTTCTTCTTTCCCTTGCCCAGCAGGGCTCTGCTCTGGGCACTCTCAAAGGGTACCTTTCTGCTCTTTCAGCCTTCTTGAGGCTACCAGATCAGCCTTCTTTGTTCAAGTCCCCTATAGTGAGTAGATTTCTGAAGGGCATCACGCACATGTTCCCTCCTGTTCCCTTCGTGATGCCCCAGTGGGACTTGAATCTTGTTCTCACCTATCTGATGTGTGCTCCCTTTGAGCCACTTCATAACTGTCCTCTTCGTCTCCTTACGCTGAAGACGGCCTTCCTGGTTGCCATCACCTCTGCCAGGAGGGTGAGTGAGCTCCAGGCTCTTTCTTCTTCTCCGCCTTTCCTGTCTGTTCATCCTGATAAGGTGGTGTTGCGTACCCGACCTTCCTTTCTGCCCAAGGTTGTCACGGCCTTCCACATCGGGCAGTCCATCACCTTGCCCACCTTCTTTCCGCCTCCGCATCCCTCGAAAGAGGAGGAGAGGCTCCACCGTCTGGATCCAAAACGTGCGCTCTCTTACTACCTAGACCGCACTCGCCAATTCCGGGTGGATGACCAACTCTTCGTTGGTTACGTGGGCGCGAAGAAGGGAAAGGCTGTACACAAGAGGACCATCTCCAGGTGGATCATCTTGTGCATCCAAGCATGCTACTCCATGGCGAGGAAGGAGCCCCCGGCTGGATTGCGGGCTCACTCCACACGGGCCACGGCAACGACAACTGCCCTGGGCCGCGGTGTCCCCCTGCAGGACATCTGTCAGGCAGCCACGTGGGCCTCGCTGCACACGTTCGCAAGACACTACTGCCTGGACAGTCAAGTCCGGAGGGATGGCTTCTTTGGCCGTTCCGTCCTCCAGGACTTTCTGGTGTGATATTGGTTCGCAGACCCACCACCGGGGTTGGTATTGCTGGGGTATCTATTCTAAGGTAAGGAATCTATCACTAACGTGTCTCTTTCAGATGCACAAGTTACTACTTGTGTAACGATATATCTGTAAGAGACATTAGTTAGTGATAGATTCCTTACCGCCCTCCCATCCTCCCCGTTCTGCGAACCGATATTTAGGGTTAGGGTCATCCCCTTTCAGGGCCCTAGTTTCAATGGCACCAGTGTTAGTTCTATCATGGCTCTGCGTATCTGGCGCGGAAAAGCTGTGTTATCAGAACTGACGTCAGCGCGCATGGGCGCCGTCTATATACTCCGATGACGTCATCCCGGCGCTCACGACGCCGACGACGGACGCGGAGCCGCAGACGACGCCTACCAGCGCGCAGGGGTATTGCTACGCAAAAAAATTCCGGATCCAGTCTGACGCCTGGGGATATTCTAAGGTAAGGAATCTATCACTAACTAATGTCTCTTACAGATATATCGTTACACAAGTAGTAACTTGTGCGTCAGGCCCAAGGGATGAGACTGATTCCTTCACCGGGCGTGTTGGGGCTAGAGCGAATGTGAGGAGAGGGAGGGGTAGGTAAGAGAGGGGAAGAGGCAGTACGGACAAGGCGGAGGGTGATTCTGTGCCGGGATGCGAGGGAGGGTTTATATACACTCGTGATCGTGACTCTCACACACTACTATACAGTCTATTCACAGTGCGCGGTGAAACGTGAGGGGGAGACTCTACTTTACAAGGGTCGTATTTACAGCCTACCATTTACACACACACGAAACTGGTACTCACTTGGCCCGCCGCAACTCAGTCCTTGAGTTGCGGCCGCTCTCCAGCGTCCTCCTCTGGACTCCACCAGTCCTCCGTCCAGACCTCGTCTCCTGGTTCGGGTTTGTCTCTCTTCTCCGGGGGTTCTTCGCACGCCGTCTCCTGCCACGAGTCTTCCTGCTTGAACGCGGTGTTGTCGGTTCTTCCTGCTTTTCTGTGGTCCGCCTCCGGATAGGGGGAGGAACTTCCGGGGTCGCGGGGATGCACTTCCGGTGTGTTCCGCGTTGGGACTGGTTCTTGCAGGGAAAGAGAAAGGGGTGGAGTCCTGGTTGTGATGGTTGTCCGGGTAACAGGGAATGGTTGTTGTGACCGGGATGGGCGACGTGGTATCAGCGCGGACGGCGCCGTGGTCCCATCACAGTGCTATCTTTTTCTCCAAACTAAACAAATACCACACCGCGTCTATGTTGGTTTTCTTTGGAACCATTTTTGTCACCATGATGATTTGGGGCATCATCAGGTGTGAAATTTGTTCACAGATTCTTGGCTTTGGGCTGATTGTGATGAACACTTCTATCTCTCTCTCCTTTTACTTATCTTGCTGTGTTTAATACACAACAAAAGGGCATTTGAATGCTTTTCATGCCTATTATGGCTCTATAAAAATGAACTGTATAATGTTATACAATATACAAACTGTCTGTACATATGTTTATGCAGCCTTGAGAGAGCCCAGGGGGGTGAAACGTACGTTGGCTGCTGTGGATGTCTATGTACAATGAAATGGCTGGTTGTACCACAGATCGTGGAAATTGGATGATAGTTAACAATCATTTGGTGTGCCTTGGTACCTTTTTATTGGACTCCTGAACTAGTTGTTGACTTCTCCATTCGGTGGTCAACCCCTAAAGGGATGTCTTTTTATAAAATCATAGTGAGGGCTGCAGAGGTGCTAGAACTGCAACTCCTGACTCCAGAGTCTAAGACTGATATTCTCACAGAGGTGCTCCTACCCTCACCCACTACAACAAAACCTCTATTCCCCTTTAATGAGGTCCTCTTAGAGCCAGTCATGGCAGCATGGGTGAAGCCATCTTCGGCCACAGTGATGAACAGATTTGTTTACCTCTAGTATCACCCTGCTTAGGTTGATTTACTATTCCTCTCTACTAATCCTTTGCCGGAAAGCCTTGTTATATAATCTTCCTGCTATGGACAATCTGTAGGGACCATTCCATCCACCCCAGCTGACAAGGCGTCCAAACACCTAGAGGCATGGGGAAATCAGTCCTTCTCTGCTAGCAGCGTGGTGCTAAGATTCATTAATGCCAACTGTCTTCTAGTGCGATTCACCCATGTCCTTTGGGATAGGCCCAAATGGTGGTACTCCATCTGCTGGAGGACATACGTCAGCAATTTCAAGAAATGGTTTAGGACACACAAGACTCTGTTGCCCGGATGATGGATACCTCAGTCTCAATCAGGAGGCGCTTCAGGCTGTGAACCTCAAACTTCTCCATGGATGTGCAGAATAGATTGATGGACCTCTGTGTTAGAGCACCAAAACGAGTTAGGTCACCGCTCGGTCCCTGGGCTTACAGCCGCCTTCCGTCTTGAGGGATTACCATTAATTCTGGTGTTTTCATGGCTCCTCCAGGGCTTTTCCTTTCACATCAGGCAGCAATATCAGCCACAAAATCAGCAGCAGGCAGTATATAGTTCTACCTCCGCACCTTCAGGAAAGCAAGCCTAGTTTACTTCCCCCCCCTCCATCTGGAGCCTGTGGGAGGAAGTGTGTCCTCTTCTCTCTCGACCTGGAAGGCCATCACTTCACACCAGTGAGTCCTTCAGATTGTGGAAGGCGGTAACACCCTATGCCCACCACTCTGCCTTCTTCCCCTGGTCCTTCCCCTCCAAGAAAACACGGCCATACTTTTAACAGGAGATAACAGCACTTTTGAACAGAGAAGCTGTGGAGTTCGTGTCAGAACAGGAAAAGGACCTTTGATGTTATGCATGTTACTTCTTGGGACCCAAGAAGGACAGCGGTGTGTGTTCAATTCAGGACCTCCGAGAACTGAGCTTCTTCCTCAAAAAGGTGAAGTTCAGAATGCTGTGCTGACCCTAGCTCAAGTGCTACTGGCATTAATGCTTGAACACCTGATGGTGTCTCTTGGCCTGTGGGATGGCTACTTACACAATCTATCCTGCAGACTTATCAGAAGTATTTGCAGTTTGTAATCAGTTTTATGCGTTACCAATCTGTGATACTACCTTTTACTTTACATTGGCACCTCAAGTCTTCACAAAGGTGATGGAAGCGGTGGTGGGGCATCTCAGGAGTTTGGCACACCTATCTTCCCATACCTGGACAACTTGGTAATCAAAGCAAGTTTGCCAGAGGTTCTTTTGGGGCATTTGCCATCAACAATATCCCTGCCGTTTGTGGTATGCAGACCTCCAGCGCTTGTCCACATGTCCTCCACTTCAACGTCCACTCTGTCTGGACCTTCTATGCAGGGAGGGGAGAAGGTGGGTTGTGATGTAGATGCCACCAAATCTGCAGTGTGCTGGCGATAGTGTAGACCTCTTGCAGGCCAAGCTGTCACAGGTCCTTCAATATGCAGTTTCCCCTGCTCACAGGGTTGTGCGATAGGCACTCTCAAGGGATATCTAGTCACGTTGTCTGCACTCCTCTGTCTGCCAGACCGACAGTCCCTTTTTCAAATCCTCCTTAATTATGCTTTTTATAAAGGGGTTGACAAGCATATTTCCTCAAGCCCCATTTGTTGTTCCCCAGTGGGACCTAAATTTAGTTTGGTCTTATCTTATGAGGACTCCGTTTAAACCCTTGCATAGTGACACCTTCAGAATGTTATCTCTAAAGAATGGTTTTTTCGACGACTATCACTTCAACTGAACGCAAGTGAGTTGCAAGCTGTCAGTTCCAGCCCTTCCTTTACCTCTTTTTACCTTGGCAAGTTGGTGTAGCGACCCAGGGCGGCTTTCCTGCCAAAGAAGTGACTCCTTTCCATTTGAGTCAGTCCATCACCCTCCTAACCTTCTACCCTCTGCCCAACCCCACTAAAGAGGGGGAATGGTTGCATTGGTTGAATCCTAGGCAGGCGGTCAACTACTATCTAGACCAGACCAAAGTCATCAGGCTGGAATATCAGCTCTTCTTAGGGTGCTGTGGTATTAAATAGGAAAAAGCAGTTCAGAAAAGGACCCTCTCAAGGTGGATCACCCTTTACTTCAAGCCCTGCTATGCTTTGGCCAAGAACGACCCTCTGGAAGGAATCAAGTCCTAGTCCAGCAGGGCTAAGTCCATTACTTCTGCCATTGCCAGAGACGTTCCCATAGAAGAGATCTACAAGATGGCTATTTGGACATCCCTGATCACTTTCGCAAAGCACTACTGCCTGGACTCAAAATGCGTAGGGACCCACACGTGCCCAGTTGGTTCTGCAGAATGTCCTTGTCTAAGCATCCCTCCTCCATAGGCAGGGTATTGCTATGTGATCTGTTCTATGAATCTGCAGGTAGAATTATCCATCAGAAGAAAAAGTCACAAATATGCAGGTAGAATTATCCATCAGAAGAAAGTCACTTACCTGCAGTAACAATCTTTCTGGTCGATAATTTATACCAACCCGCAGGCAAGAGTGAAAGTATATGGTCAAATATCAGATTCGTTTGACATTACGAGGGGTACAAGACAGGGCTGTCCTCTGTTGTCGCTGCTGTTCGCCATTGCGACCGAGCTGCTGGCGGCTAGATTGAGACAACACCATACTCAGCGTAGCATAGGTTTTACATCTAGGGGACTACTGATATCCATGTATGCGGACGATATGACGATTTATCTAGTTAATCCAAAGGACAACTTTGATACAGTCGCAAGAGAACTATAGCATTATGGAGGGTTAACGGGGATACAGATAAACTGGGCAAAGTATATGTTTATGCCTCTCACGGACACTACTGAGCAATGAGATACTGAGTTCCCCATCCAATGGGCAACGGAAGCAACACGTTATCTGGAGATCTGGATAAGCAGGTCCACACAAGAAATATGGTTGTCCAATTATGGGAGAGTGGTGGATTGGTTAGAAGGTAGGGTGCAAAAGTGGAAGCAGCTCCCCTTGTCCCTTACAATAACATTGCAATAACTAAGATGGTGATCCTCCCTAAGCTTTTATAAATGTTTGTAAATATACCTAAGCCACTTAATACTCACTTTTTTAAACGCATGCGCACGCTGATTCTGGACTTGGTGTGGGCGGGTAGACAACCTAGGGTGTTTTGGAATTAGATGGCGCTGCCGTTCTCTCAGGGAGGGTTGGCGGCCCCAGATCTAGAGTTATATGCCTATAGTGCTCAGGCACAGTATCTCCACTATTGGCAGCACCCAATACCATATCAGCCGCACGTTACCATAGAAATTGACAGGACTACGCCCACCCATTTGGAGGTAGCAGCGTTTCACCCTTATAAGCGACGGCATTCGAAGATTGACACGGTTGAAACATTGAAATGGGCTTGGAATCGCATCACGAAGGGAGCAGGTTGCAAGGAATTATTTGCGCCGTCCATGTCGTTGGGAGGAAACCCACTCCTGGGGCCATTGACGGATAGGGCAACTACTGAAAGGGCTAGGAAACACAATTTAGTAACGGGCCGAGATCTGTACCCACATGTCACTTTTCGAACTCTCCAGATGATGTCTGACCCACTCCCGCCTACAGCCTCAGACATGTTACTATACTATCAGCTCAGGGCGGCATGTCAGTCGCGGTATACAGGGTTTCCAAATGCTCCGGATCAACTTCCGGCCTTAGAAAATATACTATCAAACAAATCCTCGAGTAAGTTAATTACGAGAATATATAATAGAGCGCAGGAAAGTCCCCCTAACCTTTAGCACATCTAAGGCAGATTGGGAGTGGGAGTTAGAGATTTCAATCACTGACAATCAATGGCGATTTTGCTGCACACAGTTGGAGCACCTCTCGCCAAACTACAGGCTACGACTTATACACTTTAACTTTGTACATAGGGTGTATCGGACACCGCTACAATTAAGTCGCATGGGTTTACGCACAGACTCTGGCTGCTGGAGATGTGGAGAACCAGGCGCTACATTTGTTCATCTTTCCTGGTACTGCAGGCCAGTTGCGCAATACTGGATAGAGATTTTTAAGCACATATTAGTAACATTGTCAACAGCACCTTGCCGGCAAGTCCATTGATGACACTACTAGGGTTTGTGTTCGAGATCCCTAAACATTCTCGGAAACTGGTGGCCATGCTGCTGTTATTTGCGAAACGTCAAGTGGCGATTCACTGGAAAAAAAACAATATGCCTGCCATAGCAAGTTGTTTTAACGCGTTCATATACTGCAAAGATCAATTGTCAAATTACTGGGAATTAATGCCAACAAGATCTAGACCTTTAGATATTTGGGGGACCTTTGTGAGCTGGTTGGCCCAGGGGGGAGTGGACCTACGAACAGACCGGATTGATCCGGGCTGAACTGACATGTCTCCTGTACATTCTTGGGTGTTGTTGATTCTATTTAACTTTGAAGTGTAGTCTTGTAATATAATGGGAATAGCTGGGTGCGTGACTCTTAGCTGAAATGAGGGGTAGGATGTGGGTAGGGTAGAGGTTGCGAGTTTCTTTTGTGACATGGCAGGGGTAGGGGGGAATTATTGTTTTTCAGTAAAGTTTGTTGGTAAAATTATCACACTGCGGGGCTTACACTATATTGACGCATAATATTGGAAGGTACACACATACAATCCCTTGAATTGCCGCCGGACCCCGGGTTGTCGGCGAAACGGCAGTGTTATAAGGACTTACATTGCTTCACGTATTGCGGCCGGCCGGCGGTATAGGTTGTAGGCCAAAAGCTTTGTACACAGTGTAGATTGTAATAAAACATTTTAAAAAAAGAAAGAAAAAAAACAATCTTTCTGGTCGATACTCTATCTACCAGCAGATTCAGATTCCTCACTGACCCACCTGCCTCTTTATTTGATGGATGCGTTACAGGGAAATTTAACAAGATTTCGTTTTTATTTTTGGTCCTGCTCCACCCTTTCAAACCAACTATTGCCTTGGAAATAATGGTAGGAAACCGACGTTGATGAGCCGGGGTGGGCGCTATATGGCTTTGGTGATCATGTGCTTCCATCTGAGCACAGCAGCCCTTAGTGGCCATGTGAAGTTTCCGAATCAAGTCTGGCACTTGGGTTTTTTCTGCAGGTGAGGAATCTGCAGGCAGATGAAAGGTTGTTATCACGGGTAAGTATTATTTTTCCTATTGGCCCATATGAGAACTGGATAACATAGAACGAAAGTTTAGGTGCTAAATGCCCCAGAGTACATGTGCTACTGAGATGTCTGGCACTCTCCCATTAAAGGTATTGGACCCCAATGGAGAAGTGTAGGTGCTCTCCCTTTAAAATGAAAAGTTCAGGCTTTCAGTACCTGCCCATTTTAAGCACTGCATGTGAGGTGTTCATGCAGCGTAAGCTCAGTTTTGTGTTTGAGTCTTCATACGATTCTGAAAGGTCAACATCCTTTAATGACCAGTGAGGGACTTCAAGGGTGTATGCTTTTGTTGGAATTGGAAATCCATAGGACCACCATACGTTGTAATTAAAACAAAACGTGTATTGAGGTACCACAAAATGAAATGTGAGGAATCCATGCACGATACAAGAAATTCACGTTGATAAATGCACCACTAGTTTAAAACGTTGCTTGTTATGGTACAGTAGTCGAACTCTGACTCTGTAATTCATTAGCATAACTGGATTACCTGAATAGAAAAATACAATTAAGCAATGCGCCCGAAAAAAATAGAAACATTTGATTCCATATATTGTGTTAATGGGCCGTCCATGGTTGAGTAAAATGTGGCAGAAGTTAGTGCGAGCATTGGTGAATGGTTTAACTGCCAATAATATTTTTCAGACGCTCAATGTTTTTTGCACAAACTAGCCTGTTCCTTCTTTCAGCAAGAATTGGAAAAGCCACTAGGTTTCAATTAAACCGTTTTTTTGCGATGCGGTCTCGCAATGCAGCTGCTGTGCAACATAACAAAAACAAATAAGCCGGATGACGTGGCCACATTGTCATTTTTTAGGTAGGCTCATGCATTCAGCATGCATATGTGTGACTTCTAAACGACATTTAAAAAGAAAACTACTGATCCGAGATAAATGGGTAAAAAACAAAAAAGTCATGGAGAAGGGAGTTTTTTATCAAACATAGCGCAAACGTGCTTCAACATTTTTTTTAAAAATGTGTGTGTTAGGGAGTGGGTGGGGATGTACAGAAGAGGTGGTTGGGGAATGAATGAAGGGAGGAGCAACACCAGGGAGAGAACAAATGAGCAAAGGGAGAAAAACATGGCGATAAGAGTAATGAGGACCGCTTGCAGGGTGTGGGGGCCAAAGCACACCAGCAGAGAAAGCAACACTAGTGTGGGTGGGAGGGGAGCACATGGGCAAGAGAGAGCAACGTGGGGTAGCACACGATGGAGACAACTGTAGCGCACATTCATTCTAATAGAGTGCTTAAGCAAAAAGTAGTTCCCGAAAAGCCAGCACAGGTAGCATAGAAGCCATCAAAGCAAATCAATGGTAAAGAGGCTATGCTCCATGGCATGGACAAACACAAAAGTGACAGGCTGATACAAGAAAGGCCATCCAATAGAAAACAAGCAAATACCAATGACAGTAAAGTCACCCAGTGGTAAACAATGTGTGTTCTTGGTAAGCTCACTATGTCATCTGTAACCAGACAGCTTGTAGTGTCTGGTAGGACTGACTGAAAGTGGCTTTATTCAAGGCACATTTATTTCAGGCACTCTTAATTAACCAGACAAGGGATAAGATATGTGCTGTGAACATTTATGTGCAATTGCAATTTTTTTGCTATCTTGGCTGGTGGTGACACACTTTTGTGGGAGGGTAGAAGTTTAGAATTTAGAATGAATTTAAACCTAAAGTAACAAAGCTTTTGCTAATTATGATTGGTTGAGTGAGAGCCTGCTCCAAAGAAAAATCCTGGACCTTTGCAACGTTTCCTTCCCAAGCCTACCCACGATGCTTCCAGACCTTTGAAAATAAGATTCTTGGGCAATTTCATACAAGGAGTTTTTTTTAGGATTTTGGACATCTGTATGCTTACACACCTAGAAAGTCTGTGAACAAGCATTTCTAGCCATTTACATACATATCTGATAGACATCTAGCTGCAGATTCCTTACCTTCGAATTTCCCATGTGGCTCCTGTCACCACCCCATTTCGGTAACATCCACCCCTGCTGTGCCTGGAGCGCAACCACGATTTGAAGTCGTACTCAGACTTCTGGGCAATGGCTCTGAAAGGTTTGCGGGAGCGGTCCCTAAAGCTCCTTGCAGCCTGGCACTCGGAAACGCGTTGTTCGCCCTGGAGGTTTAGTTCTCTATCCTAGTCGAGAGAAAGATCCAGGCACTGCTCTGGGAGCCCTAAGTCTTTGTCATCTGACTCAAAGTTTTCGAGTTGGTCTGGTAAGGAACACAAGTCGAAGCTTGCTTCGACTTCCCCTTGTCAGTCGGCTGATGCAACGGAAGAGTCTCTGCATTCTAGGACTTATTTAGTTAAACCTGCGCCGGAGTCTTCTCCACGCTTCCCCTTGTTCCCGGGAGCTGGAGCAACCCCCCACCAAAGAATGGCAAGCCTCATCTGCGCAGATAGGCTGCGACGATCGCCATCGAGGATTTCTATGATGCCCTGTGCCTCATATTTGGGCGGACTGATCCTGCCGGCGCACGTTCGGACCCCGCAATCTCAGAGGGGGCTCCATCTGGTCCCACGCCAGCGGCTCCGGCCCGGACGCCCTCCCCAGTCCCCTCACATTTCGACCCCTACCGTGGCTATGGAAGAAGAAGCTTGATATGCTATCGTGGTGAGAAGTGCTGCTGAGGTCCTGGACCTTCCACTCCCTTCGGTGGAAGTCAGGACGGACATCTTGACAGAGGTCTTGCAGCTGGGTGTCTCCTCCTCGGAACCCCTCCAGCCATTCAATGAGGCCTTGACTGATGTCCTTCTGGCAACCTGGTCCAAGCCCAACACAGTAGATCTTGTGACTAGAACAATCGCCTGCCTCAATCGCCGGAACCGAGTGGCACACATTTCCTCACCATCCACCCTACCCCGAGAGCTTTGTGGTCTAAGCCTCTACCTCACAAGTTGTGTTCTCTTCGCAACCCCGGATAGGGAATCCAAGAGGCTGGAGAATTGGGGTAAGTAAATCTTTTCTTAAGCCAGCCTTGCATTGCGGTCGGTGAACACTGCATGCCTTTTGGGCCGTTATTCCTGCTTACTCTGGGAAACGGTTGTCCATGTGTTGCCACAGGTCCTGGAGGAAGCCCGGGCCATCCCCTCCCAAGAGACATGGCCCCAGAGCACTTTAAGGAATTCTGTGCTATGGCCAAGTCTCAGTTGCCACACATACCCCTCTGCTGTTTGCCCCTTTCTTGGCTACGCAATGGGCTTTCAGCTGCGCAAGCCATATTCCAGCCACAAGGCTGCACAATTTCAGCAACCTCTGCGTGCCCGTGGGCGCAGGTCGTTTCAGCCCCGTGGGTCGGGCGGATAGAGGTCTGGTCATTCCACCCCCATTCCCCACACTCCAAACCCTCCGAGTCAGGCCCTTCAAGATCATGAGCGGCCAGTTGTTGGCATGATCAGCAATCACCTCCACCACTGGCAAAACTTTACATCCAACAGATGGGTTCTTCAGATAGTCCGAAGGGGCTGCTCCCTCCCATTTGAAACTACCTTTCCTTCATGCCTCCAACTTAGGAGCGGCTGATGGAGGATCACCAGACTTTGCTTCAGGGGGAAGTCATGACTCTCAGCTAAGGGAGCTATAGAGAAGGTTCCGGAATCCGCAGTAGGCTGTGGTTGTATTTCCCTCTACTTTCTGGTCCTAAAAAAGGAAAAGGGCCTGACCCTATCTTAGATCTGCGAGCCCTCAACCACTTCCTCCTAAAGGAAAAGTTCAGGATGCTCACTCTGTGTCAGGTCTTGTTTTCCTCTTGATCCAGAAGACTGGATGGTAGTGCTGGACTTGCAGGATGCTTATTTTATTTTTACATTCCCGTCCTGCCTGCCCACTAGCGATATCTGCGGTTTAGGGTAGGCCACAGCACTTTCAGTTCACTGTGCTCCCCTTTCGCCTTACCATGGCCCTGGGGGTGTTCACCAAGGAGATGGCGATTGTCGCAGCCTATCTGCGCAGATGAGGCTTGCCATTCTTTCCTTATCTAGACGACTAGCTGTTAAAGGCTCCCCCAGCTCTCATCTCCCACCTCCAGACAACGGTGAACCTCCTGCATTTGCTATGGTTCACTATCAACGTGCTGAAGTCACACCTAACTCCCTCTCAGACGCTCCTTTTCATTGGAGCTCCTATGAACACGGCGCAGTCTCTGGCTTATCCATCCAAACGACGAGTCCAGGATATTCAGCCTATGACAACGATGTTTCAGCCTCTATCCTGGAATTTGGTGAGAATGGCTCTGAGGCTGCTGGGCTTCCTTACCTTCCGCATCCTCCTTGTGACTCATGCCAGATGGCATTTGCGGGCTGCACTGTAGTGGGACCGAAGCTCCAGTGGGCGCAACATCAGAGGAATCTCTCTGACATGGTTTAGATCTCGGAGGGAACTGCACAGGACCTGCAGTGGTGGCTGACCAACTGCAATTTGGTCAGAGGCAGACCCCTCTCCCTTCCATAGCTTGATCATACAGTAGCTACAGACCCGTCATTCCTTGGATGGGACAGCCATCCTGGGAGAGGTGACGATCAAAGGACTCTGGTCTCTGTCAGGATCCATACTCCACATCAACTTGCTGGAACTCAGAGCGATTCGTTTAGCATTGAAAGCCTTTCTTCCTTCAAAAGCTGGAAAGCTGGTTCAAGTGTTCTCGGACAATACTACCGCCATGCGGTACTGCAGCAAGCAGTGTGGATGATGTTGTGGACCCTTTGTCAAGAGGCCCTGGGTCTTTGGACATGGCTGGAACAGCAGGGCATATCCTTGGTGGTTCAACACGTGGCAGGTTCTCTGTGCTCAGCCTTCGATGCCTAGCTGACCATAAATTGCATCTCCACACGGCTGTGACGTAAGTCTCTTTCAGCAGTGGGGAGAGTCTTGGTTAGATCTGTTCACCTCCGCAGAGAATGGGCAATGTCAGTGGTTTTGTGCGCTGGAGTTTCAAAGGCAGCACTCGCTCGGCTATGCTTTTTGTCTCGGATGGAGTTCAGGCCTCCTGTACGCCTTTCCCCATACCACTCCTGTCCAGAGTGTTCAAGAAGATCAGAGGCAACTGGGCACAAGACATTCCTATGGCTTCGGACTGGGCGCAGAGAGTCTGGTATCCAGAGCTTTTCCTATTGTGTATCGGTCCTTCAATCAGGCTGCCTCTTCATGAGGTTCTTCTGTTGTAGCAGCACGCGAGGGTCCTCCACCTGAACCTGTCAACTCTACACTTTGTTGTGTGGAGATTGTGCAGTGGCAGTTGCTAACATTGCAAACTTCGGGAGGAAGGTCAAATGCTATTTTGGCGGCCAGGTTGCCCTCCACATAGACCATGCATGCATGCAAGTGGAACACATTTGTACAATATTGTACTGAAAGATCTACTGAAACTCTTTGTTTCTCTCTCTTGGGTCTTACTCTTTATTCTGACCTTTGCCCAGCAGGGATCTCTTCTGGACACTCTCAAAGGGTGCCTTTGGGCCCTGTCTGCCTTTTTTAGGCTGCCAGACCAACCCTCTCTATTTAAATCCCCTGTTTCATATAGATTTCTCAAGGGGCTTGTACGTATGGTTTCTCCTGCCCCTTTCATCATGCCTCTGAAGGACCTTAATTTGGTTCCCACCTTCCTGATGTGTGCTTCATTCGAACCCATGCACAACTGCCCCATCCAGCTGCTTACCATCAAAACAACCATTTTAGTTGCAATAACATTTGCCAGTAGGGTGATCTAATTGCAGGCTCTGTCATCCAGGCCTCTTTACCTGACAATCTTTCCTGACAAGTTGGTGCTTCGCACGAGGGCCTCTTTCTTACCGAAAGTGGTTTACACTATTCAAAGTTGGGCAATCTGTCACCCTGCCCACTTTCTACGCTCCTCTGCATACCTCTAAATAAGAGGAGCAAATCCACCGTCAGGACCCAAGAAGAGTGTTGTAGTTCTTCCTTGACCGCACAAAAGATTTCCGGGTGGATGACCAATCAACCCGATACATAGGAGCGCAGAAGGGTCGTGCTGTGCTAAAAAGAACGATCTCTCGGGTTGTCCTTTGCAACAAAATATACTATTCTCTGGTCAAAGAGCAGCCTTCTGAAGCGTTCAAGGCTCATTCTACCAGAACTAAGGCTGCTACCATGGCAATGCAACGTGGTGTCCCAGTCAGTCCTTGACATTTTTCAGGCTGCAACGTGGGCATCTTTGCACAGGTTCACTAAGCATTAATGCTTGGATGGTAAATTCCGCAGGGAAGGCATTTTTGGCCACTCTGTCGTGCAGGACTTCCTTGTCTAACTTGTACACAGTTCATCCTCCAGTGCTAGAGTTGCTTGAGTATCTATTCCTAGGTAAGGAATCTACGGCTCGATGTCTCTATCAGATGAATAAGTTACAACTTCGGTAACACCTTATCTATTAGAGACCCGATCTAGCTGCAGATTCCTTACCAATCCAGCCATCCTCCCTGCACTGTGGACAGGTTCTTGGGGACAGGGCTTTTCCCTTTCAGGGCCTTAGTTGTTCAGGGAACACCAAGATCAGTGCACTTCATGGTTAGGCACTCCTGGTGTGGAAAGTCGAGAAAAGTAGCTGACATCAGAGCACCGAAGTAATACCTACATAGGTGACGTGGACATCACAAATGCAGAGACAACCCTGACAAAGTCATGCAGAGACGTCAATGCCATCTACCGGTGTGCATGGGTATGCTTGAAGAAAAATCTTCTGGATCCAGTCTGACGCCAGGGACATTCAAAGGTAAGGAGTCTGTTGCTAGATCATGTCTACCATGTAGGGTGTTACCAAAGTTAAGTAACTTGTCCATTTAGAACAAATCAATTGTTTGCACTTATATAGTTGAAAATCTGTGTTCCCAATGTATTATTTTCTTGCAAACATGTATAAAGAGCTAACAAAACCTGTTTGCAGTGCGAGACGTAGAAGAAATATTATCAGTCTTTCTCCCACCTACCATCCTCTTTGGCTTTACTTAAAAGTTATTGTGAAAACATTGTTTAGAAGAAACAACAGCCTAACTCCACTGACTGTGATCTAAAGGTCAGAGATAGTGTTGGCATGGATAAAGTCAATTCTGTACAAACTCTGCCTTTGACATAAACAGCAGCATCTTAAACAGATCACCCCGCTCTGTATCTACGTCTTTGCACTGCTCACATCTATTCATTTCTTTATTCCAAATCTTTACAACTCCAGCATTTGTTGGGTATTGCGTACAACAATTTTCACTACCTCCTGTTAATGGGCAAACTACTATTCCAAATAGATTGAAAACTAACCCACCTAACAAAGAAATGTATGGTGGTTGTACACTGCAGGAATATTGGTCAATTTAAATCTAGCTAACTGCCTTGGGCACTAACACCATTCAGTACTCGGGGACTGTAAGCTAACTCTTTAATTGAAACTATTGTTAAAGCTGATTTTTAATGCATACTACTTCTAGATTAATATTCTGGTATGATGCCATTTACATCCCGGTGTTGTCATTGCGACTGGGTGTAACAACCCAATCTAAAAATTGTACCAAAGTGCAGTGCACTCAGTTCTGTTACCAGCTCGAAGATTTTGAGACTGTAAACCAAGCCCAGGGCAATGCACAAATAACAGAAATTTAAATTTCATTGACTTTCTTTGAAAGTCGATCGTTTTCATTCTGTGAGATAAAAGGGCCATTAGACTTGATGAGTTTCAGTAAATGTGTTTACCATTTGGACACCCAACACCCTCGGCAAAGAACATTGAAGGTGATTGAGTATTTCTTTAACTCCAGAGGTACAAAACTCACTAGTGCTTGTTTTCCCATCCTACTGTAGCTCTCAAATCGATTTACCTTTACACCCTGCCTTATAAATAAATACCTCTGTTTTGCTCAAAGCATATGCCATGCCTGTTTGGATCAAAATGTTTGTCAGTTCAATATATTTACTGGAAATGACTATTTTATTGATTTGGTTTGGGCATTTATTGAGAGCCACAAGCCACCAATTGGGCCCCACCAGCCACTTCAGCTATGCATATTCCAGTTCTTAGCATCTGCAGTGCATCAGATCAAGGCTTCTTAAAGGATACTACTCTCTAATTCTTATGACTTAATATTCATGATCTGAGAGAATATAATGAATGACTGCATTGTTCTAGGTTTCCAGCTGTTTATGTTGTAATTCATGTTTACTTGTTGTTTCCTTATAAAAATTAGGACTTAAGGCTGCTTTTGAACTTGACAGTCTTCCTGACATGTCAAAGCTTGAAGCATAAAACTCTCTGCCTTGATTAAATGTACATTTTTATATAAATGCATAAATGTCTCTTGAGATGACGGACTGAAAGCCTGTATAAAAAAGAAATTGTGGTACTGATTGGGTAATTGTGGCAATGATTAACCTTTCTCATATGCTCAGATCAACTAAATCAAACCTTTCGATCTTCCAATGAAAAATAGACAGCTGTTTTCTTTCCTTTTGAACCTTATAAATAAGTATTTCATTCCGTCTAATTTTAGATTGGTAAATCAGAGGTTTTTGGAGGTGCAGTCTCAAGTAGAAGAGCTTCAGAAGTCCTTGCAGGACCAAGGGTCAAAAGCTGAAGATGTAAGTAGGGTTGTATTGCCTTTTTTAAATGTGTTATTCTGCTGCTAGCAAGCTCTATTGGTTTATGTGCACTGAAAACGTTAGTGTTTTTCCTTCAGTGGCCCTCGTCCTGGAACGGCTATGCATTTTTAAACATCTATTGAGAGAATGCACATACGGTATGGTGATGTAATATAATGTATTGATTGCTCTCTAAAATACTGCACTTTTGTGGCATCATTTCAAGTATCCGGTTACTTACAGATTGTGCAAAAGAACACAAAAAACTACTTTCGGAGGACTGGGAAAATCAAGTCCCTCATTTCTATCCAACCAGGTGTTCCCATCGGTATTGTCTGATAATGCTTCTCGTTCAGACACAGAGGATAACACACTGTAGTCTCCTCTTTAGCAGACACATTATGATATAGAATTTCTATCCAACACCCACTAACGAAGGGGCGAGAGGTACCACCCTTCCTTTATCCTTCCTTAGCACATACATAAACACACAAATCGTAGGGAAGCGAGTGGCCTGAAGGGGGTGTCAGACCCTTGAATGACTTGCTTCTACTGGGCGACAATCCCACTCTTACCCCGGTTTTAGGATGATTTTAGTGAAACTCCGTTAGTGCCGGAGTTTGTGTCCGGAATTGGCAAAGATGGCCAGGACTTGATCCCCTATTTCCACTTATCTTGAGCAGCGAGGAGAATAAGAACAGGCATCTTCTTCCTGACGACGATTGTCGACCGTGAGGGGGGTTGGAAGGCCGAAACATGTTGATGAACACAATATTTAGGGGTACAGGGTACTAACTGTGCATGCATTTCCTGACTGATATTTTTTAACCCTGCCAAGAGAGACCCAGAATAAAATAAGGTGGGGACTCTCTTAAATAGTTTTTAGGTTTTTGACTTTTGAGGATCTCACTTTTGGAGGGCTATTTTTGCCCTTAGAAAAACAACGTTTTGTTTCTCCACTCTGAGCATTGGCTTGTGCCAGAGTGTTTTAATATGCCATATGATGAAGCATAACACCAATTATTGTGTGAGGGCAATCTTAAAACCATTAGGGGTTTCCCATATAGAATCAAGGTTTATTTTATTTTCCTCTTCCGTTTTTTGTGTCTTTATAGATGGAATTTATATAGCTGGATTGTAGGTATGTAGCCTGTACTGATTGGATGCTGCTCAGGATTATTCCATTGCTTTATTCACCCGTCCATAAGGGCAGTGATTGATAGTTTTGCTATATGGTAAAGAAGCCGGCTGTGAGTGCTGTAGCTTGCTGACACCAGTAAACACTGCCCTCCTAGGATGCCTATATTCTGCTGCAATGGCCAAGATGCCTAAACTACAAACCGTCTTTATAGCCTATCTGGAGTTCCATGTGATTGGATAAAGCACAAGTAGATCTAAAATGCATCCATGTAGTGCAGGCAGACCTGAAAATGCTGGTCCAACACAATGAATGTTGAAAGAGTGAACTTGTAGCAGAAGGTTCTATCATGGTCGGTTACTTGATTCCTACCATGTCATGCCAGGCCATCCATCTGTACCCTCTAATTATGCTTATTCTTCTCATCAGTGTTTAAGAACTTAAGAGCTACTCTTAAGTTGGAAGCCACAGCTGGGAAGGCCGTTCCATCAATATGTTTCTTGAAACAATGAAATATAGCAGATGTTTATTTATATCCCATTTGTCAGGATAATTAAGGCTTTTAGTTTCCCCTACTTGCATGCAGGACCCTACTGGTTTCATCATTTTTTAAGCAGTAGAGGACTTGGTTCCGAATACTCAGCGGCACCTAGAGCCAATGTATCTTGAGAACCAGGACATCTGTTCAAAAATCCGTAGGCTGTTTACTAGGTTAAGAGCTAAATTCCACACCTGGTGCAACATCCTTGCATGTGCAGTTAGAATTTCCAAATGAAGCACCTTACTGTGTTCCATTCAGGCACACACAGGAGTATTGCCGGTCATTAGGTGGTGGTTTGTAAAATAAAAGGAAAAATTCTCTTGAGCAACTACAGTTGGTGAAAAAAGTGTTCCTGCATCTGCATAGCAAGTTTATCACATTTAAGTATCCAGTTGCTAATAGGGGCCATTGGCTTTGAAAAAGTGCCCCAGATTATAGTCGGACTGAAGAACTCCAGAGATCTTCTAGTGACAAAACAGGAGCAGTACAGTTTTGTGTATGTCCGGTTCACGCAAATTTACTGTTGTGCTGTCGTAGACTTTCACTAAACACTCCTTGAAAAGAGATGTAAACTTTTGATTATTTACCTGAAAAGGTAGAACTTGAATGCTGTTGGTGTTAGAGTGAAACATGAGTAACAAACAAGAGAATGAAGACTCCCAAAGACCAAACATCTACATTAACTATAAATCCGTGACTGTAAAAGAGCCCTGATGAACATCACAAGATATAGAGTAGCATTCAGAACAGAAAGAAGTTTTCTTGCTCAAAAATGGCTGATACAAGGTAAATGCAGCCCCTTCCGTGTATCTTAAAGTAATCATTGGAATGAGAGGCAATCTATGTGGAAACAATAGTGCCTATATCTGCACTCATCCAGAATTGGCAGCATCATTGATTGATGGTCCCCCATTGATCAAAATTCAGAGCAACTAATAAGCGAAACGATACATGGCTGTAAAACTAGAAAGCTGACACGTTTGTTTCCAATTAGAAGATTTAATTGAATTCCTTAATGTGCTTTTCTCCCGCAGTCTAGAACATAGCTGCCTTTCACACAAGGATTATTAGGAAAAAAGACGCAAATATTGCTAAAATCGCTAACATCACAAAGTATACATTAAATGATACAGTTAAAAATAAGTCTTATTTAAGCGTCCTAAAATCTCATGAAAGCTGTTCCTCGAACACATGCCGACACTTCTGTTGCCTTTTGGGCTTCCCCTGGATGTCACAACTTATCCTTAAATATAGGTCAATTGCTTTTGTTACATTTGAAAGGTCACTCAGCAAAAAACAAAATTGCTCCATTGAATTATCAAGCTGGTGCTAGATCTTAATTATTGAGTTGGACTTGACCGGGGGGGGGGGGGGGGGGGGTCTGTATTTTGAAGCTACTTTATGATTTCGCCAAATTGTTATAGTGACTGTTTGGTGTAATATATGCGGGGGGTTTATGCCAGTGGACTGTCATGTTTTGTGTAGTTACAGCTTTGCAGAGCAGTTCTGCTTTGTACGTCTATTTGGCGTACTATCTTATTGTGTAGTGCAGAGCAGGTGTTCTGGAGTCAGTTTTGGATGGACAGTGACAGCCGACTGTGTCCAAGTTTCACAGGGAGATCTGTGCATGTGTATATGTGTTGTGGGTTACGCATGCTTTGTCCGTTGGGCAGATGCATGTTTGTGTGGTTGCACAGTGTAACTTCTCTTGGAGATCTGTTCTCTACAATCATTCCATCTGCTTCCTCGCTGCACACTTGCCCCTTATCTGATTGCCCATTCACCCACTTGCTTTCGTCTATTGTCTCTTCGGACTCTGTTCCTTCATCTTTTGCTCTTTTCTACCTTGGTTCCATCCCTGTGCTCCTTTCCTTCCCCGTGGTTCGAATGTCTGCCTTTCCTTTATGTGGGCCTCTTTCATTTCCATTTGGCAAGGATTAAACCCCCCCCCCCTCGACTCAAGATACAGCTGGTATGCTGCATTCACCGGGGTATCGCCCACTCTTATTGTGCCCTCTTAGCTCCTTGTTTCTTTACATGGGTGTTAGGGCCTCCTCCACACCTAGGAATGGGTGTTGAACGAGGATCAGAAAGGAGGGAGGAAGGGGCTAATCCACTTTGGTGCCATCTCACCCCCGCCCCTCCAACTCAGGACACCCCACTGCAGCAGCCACCAACAATGGCCTCCCTATAAGCCTCTTAATCAGCAAGTCTTTGGCCCCACATCTGCATTGCCATGGGTCCAGCCTCCTTTTGTCTTTCATATTGTATAGCACAAGCTCGAGAAGATGGTGTTTGAGTGCTTGACATGGGCGCCGGTTGCATTGCACAGACACACTCTGGTTTTGTAGGCACGAGGATAAGGAGTGGTTTACCCGAAGTCGTAGGATGTTGAGTTGACGCAGAGACTTGTGCCGTGTTCTCCGGCTCCCAATTCAGCTGCTCTGGACGTTGCCTCACGCCCTCTCTAAGCCGTACTGATTCGGGCGGCACTGAAGCACTTTAAATGAGCATCACACTTTTTTGCAATATCCCAGGCTCTTAATGTTTGAATGATGATGTATATGCTTGCAATCAGGTTTGAGCTGTTTACCCTGGCTATAGAACACTATGTATACTCTCTACAGCTTACATTCTCTGACTACTTGCTAACTCAGAAAACATTCTCCCACTATGCTCCTAAACAATGCATTAATAAATGGCATTGATTTACTCTCGTTTGAATCCTCTCCTTTCTTTCTTCAGAGTGATCCTCTTCTCGGCTTCCATCCTCGGCATATCTTCTATTTCTAAGAATAGTAGTTCAATAAAACAATAGTCTCCTCTGTCTCTTACCTGTCTGCCCCAATCCTCCTTATTGTAATTCTGCAATTGGCTGATACCTCATTGTATAGATCACAACCTCTTCTCTTTAAATCCCTATCCTAAATGAGTCAAAGGTTTGTGTCCTGGCTGGTAGACGCAACATTCTCGTTGCCTGCTTCCGAGATGACGGTCCCTGTAACAGCTCACAGATTATGTCAATTGAGCACAGATGATCTTGGAATGCTGCCATCAACATTAGAATATGCTGAGGACACTGCAGAACATGGACTGTTATTGGGTCCAGTAAAGCATCAACGTCTAGTTGCATACATGATGGGAGTGTCAGACAGAGATCCAACATGCATTCTTCTCCACAAAACGGGCATCAGTGGACAGGTAAGATGCAGTCCATCCAGACTGGTTTAAATGACCAGAACCAAGAAACACTTAGTTTTCTTAGGCGAGTTGTGCCCAGATGTTGTACCATGCCATCACAGTATTTTCGCTCCAGGAGTACTGTTTCCATCTCCTTGGTGACTGGGATGCCCATTGCGTAGCAAAAAAATAGTAATCAGCATACTTTTAGATTTAAAGGATGCTTACTTTCATATTCCAGTACACACTGCACACCGCAAATACCAGTAGTCGCAGCCCACCTGACAAGGTAACATATTGACGTCTTCCCATACTTAGACAACTAGCTCATAAAGGCCAGCTGGCACAACAGCTGTCTGCTCCACACACAAAAGACTGTGCAACTGCTTCACCAACTAGGATTCACAGTAAAGCAGACCAAATCCGATCTCCAACCATCCATGTCTCAAGACTATCTTGGAGCTACTATAGACCCACAAAAAGCTCTAGCATACCCAACTACAGCCAGAATCAGGAATATTCAAAACCTGATGTCTCCGTTCGAGCCTCAACACTCCTTATCAGCTCGACTGGTCATGCAGTTACTGGGAATGATGGTGTCTTGCATTTTCATAGTTCCCTAGGCAAGACTTCAGATGCAGCCCCCTACAGGAGTGCTTAGCACATCAGTGGAACCATGCTCTAGGTCACTTATCAGATCTAGTGTTGGTAGACGGCCGCACCCATCGCTCTCTGCAGTAGTGGAACACACAAAACTGTTTGAAAGGGCAGCCTTTCAGCCACCGGTTCCACAGATAGTACTGATAGCAGATGCATCACTGACAGGGTGGGAAGCGCATCTCCTAACCCATACAATCCAAGGCATGTGGAGCTTTCAACAAAAACAGCTTCATGTAAATCATCTGTTAGCGATTTTTCTCGTGTTGAAAGCATAGTAGGCAAGGCTGTGCTAATTCGTACAGACAACTTGACGGCCATGTACTACATTAAAAACGGGCACACACTCCCTCCAACTGTCCCACCTAACCCAGGACATCTGGAGGTGGGCCATTCATCACAAAATCTATCTCCTAGCAGAACACCTCCCAGGAGTAGACAATCAGATGACAGATCTGCTATGTCATCAGATACAGCAAATCCACGAATGGGAACTACACCCTCAAGTTCTCCTCCCATTCTTTCAAATGTGGGGCTTCCCAGACATAGGAGGAACTGTGTTATCCCCGTGCACTCACTTTATCTGGTTTGATGCTCTTATGAGATAAACAAAGTTTAGGTTGGCGCTACTTCCGACGCACGTAGTCAAACTGTGCCTTCTAAAATGGTAGACGTAGAGTGGGAAGAATCACTTCTCACAAGGATGTGCACTCAGTATACTGGAAACCCAAGAGGTTTCTTAACAGTTCATCTTAATATAACTACAGTAAAAACGTATATAGTTCCAATGACTTGATCGCAAATTCCAAATCCTTCAAAATACCCAATGAATTTCGGGTCAATGGGGGGACCCTTCGTCAGGGGTCTGTGAAAGAATAATACAGGACCAAAGTAAATACTCACTCAAAGGAGTAATACAACACTATCTGAAAGAAACATGTTAGTATTAGATTCCTTACCTTAGAATATCCCCAGGCGTCAGTCTGGATCCGGAAACTTTTGCGTAGCAGTACCCCTGCGTGTCGGTAGGCGTCGTCTGCAGGCGTCCCCTGCGGCTCCGCGTCCGTCGTTGGCGTCGTGCACCGTGATGACGTCGCTGGAGTATATAGACGCCGCCTCCGCGCGCTGACGTCAGTTCTTCTTTTTTCCGCGCCAGTTAGCACAGATCCGAAGAGCAGTACTCCGGTCTTTTGAACAAAGTTTTTGAATCTTTTTGATAATCTTCTTACGGTGCCGGTAGGATGCCTGGTTTTAAGAACTGTGATGACTGTGACCGCACGATGTCGGTCACGGACCATCACCGCCTCTGTCTCCGGTGCCTGGGCCCCGACCACGACGTGGACGCCGGTGTCGATTGCCGGGCCTTGACAAAGAAAGCTAGGCGGGAGCGGTCCCGCAAGCTACTCGAGCTGCGGGTGTCAGCCCCGCGTCGAGAGAGGTCCCGGTCCGGCCGGAGGTCCAGGGAGCGGTCGAGGGAGCGGTCGCGGAGCCGTCACGAACGCTCCGGAAGTCATCACCATTCCTCTGGTTCCTCAGGTAGGAAGCACAAGAAGTCGGGGCGTCGTCCTCGTACCCCCGACTCCCCCGCGATGCGGCCGAGGGTTCGGCTGGCCCCACCCCCGCGGCTCCGCATGAGCTGCCGGCGCGGCCTGCTCCATACCCTACGGTCCCTGGGCAAGGCGCAACGCCCGAGGAGATATAGGAGTTCCTCATGGCCATGAGGAAGCTGTCTTCTCTGACGGGGCCTACGGCGCCTTCGGGCCCAGTGCCCTCGTCCGAGGGCCCTAGCGGGTCGGGTGCTCCTGCCTCGACGCCGTCGGGTGCTCCGGCCCCGGCGCCGCAGGGGCCTTCAGGGTCGACGCCGGCTGCCCAGCCGACCTCCCCGGCGCCGATCCCATCGGGGCTGCCCCCGACGCCGTCCCCGCACGACGCCAGTCCTCCGGCGCCGGGTCCGGGCGGCGCCGCCCCCATACCCTCTCCGACTCCGGTCACGGAGCCGAACCGGCGTCGCCCGACGCCGAGTCAGACGCCGATGGGGCCTGTGAACCCCGAGGAGCCAGTCTACTATGTTGATCCCGAATATGATGAGGAGGCAGATTACGGAGAGGATTGGTAGGGGTCTGAGGACCCTCTGACACGTGACTGTCAGTACAATGTGGACTGGGCAGGTGACTTGTGTGACGCCAGTGGTCTAGACGAATCCCCTAACCCTGGCTTTGTCTCGCCTCCTACCGTGGCTTTGGAGGAGGGGGCAGCTTATTCAGTGGTGTTGATGAGGGCTGCCAAGGCCCTAAACCTTGAGCTCCCCGTCGCGGCCGTGAGGACTAACATCCTCACTAAGGTCCTCAAACCGCAGTCATGCCCACAGGAGCCACTGCTGCCGTTCAACGAGGCCTTGTCTGACGTTTTTTTGGGCACGTGGTCCAGGCCCGCTTCAGGTTCGCCTGTTGATAGGAACGTGGCCAGACGCCACCGTCCGTGCTCGGATGACCCCAAGTTTCTGTCCACCCATCCCACCCCTGAGAGTCTGGTGATCCAGGCCTCCACTTCCCAAACCGCATTCCTGTCGGCCCCGCCCGACAGGGAATCAAAGAGGTACGACCAGTATGGCAAAAAGGTCTTCTCGTCTCTGAGTCTGGGACTGCGGTCTTGCAACACCGCATGCCTCTTGGGCCGCTATACCCACTCTCTGTGGGACACGGTCGCGGAATTGCTGCCGGAATGCCCACCGGAGGTACGGGCAAAGCTCGGCAAGGCTATGATTGAAGGCCGAGACGCAGCAAAATACTCCATCAGGTCTGGTCTTGATACGACCGACTCGCTGGGCAGAGCTATGTCCACGACGGTGGCGATTCGTCGCCACGCCTGGCTGAGATCCGCCAACTTCTCGGCAGATGTCCAGAATGCTTTGATGGACATGCCGTTTGATGGCTGTCGCCTGTTTGGTGACAAAGCGGACCACGCGCTGGAGCGCTTCAAGGACTCCAGGGTCACGGCCAAGTCCTTGGGTCTTTCGACCCAGCACCAGCAAACGGGTTTGTTTCGCTCCTTTCGTGGCCAAGGAAGGGGCGGTCCCACACGTGCTGCCAGCCACGCGCCGCAACACAATTATCAACGCGGTGGCGGCCGTGGAAACCGCCGTGGAGGCGGTCAGGGACAACGGCGAGGTCAGGCCACACCTCCCCCCGCAGCATCCGCCACAAAATCCTCCTAGTCCGTGCTTTCAGGCCCATGTGACGCCAGTGGGTGGCAGGGTTCGCCATCACCACTCCCACTGGCGCACCATCACCTCGGACAAGTGGGTGCTGCAGATCGTCCGAAGGGGCAACTCCCTCCCCTTCGAGACCACTCCTCCAGCCATGCCACCGCAGAACCACCGTGTGTCGGGGGACCACTTGGCACTTCTGAAGGAGGAAGTTACGGCCCTCTTGGCCAAGGGGGCCATCGAGCGCGTTCCTGGGCCAGAAGTAGGGCGTGGTTGCTATTCCCACTACTTTCTGGTACCCAAGAAGGACAAGGGGGTCCTACGTCCTATCTTGGACCTCAGGAACGTCAACGGCTTCCTCCGGAAGGAGAAGTTCAAGATGTTGACATTGGCTCAGGTCTTGACTGCTCTCGACCCGCAAGACTGGATGGTAGCGTTGGACTTGCACGATGCGTATTTTCACATCCCCGTCCTGCCGGCCCACCGGCGTTACCTGCGGTTCACGGTAGGCCAAGAGCACTTTCAGTTTATCGTGCTCCCCTTCGGCCTTACCAGCGCCCCACGGGTGTTCACAAAGGTGATGGCGGTGGTCGCAGCCCATCTGCGCAGGTTAGGGGTTTCAGTCTTCCCCTACCTAGACGACTGGTTGTTGAAGGCGGGCTCGCCCCAGACGGTCGTCCACCACCTCCAGATGACGGCAGACCTCCTGCACGAGGTGGGGTTTTCCATCAATGTGCCGAAATCACACCTGTGTCCCTCTCAAAAGCTCCTTTTCATCGGAGCGGTTCTCGACTCGCCGCAGTTTCGGGTTTATCCTCCGGAACGGCGAGTCCGGGATATACAGGCTTTGATTCCAATCTTCCAGCCGTTATCCCGGGTTTCGGTCAGGTTGACGCTGATGCTGGGGCTGATGGCTTCCTGCATCCTTCTGGTGCATCACGCCCGGTGGCGGATGCGGGCTCTGCAGTGGGACCTGAAGTTTCAGTGGGCCCAGCATCAGGGCAACTTGTCCGACCATGTCTTGATCTCGGAGGGCACTGCGAGTCAACTGCAGTGGTGGTTTCCGGACCGCGATTGGGTCAGAGGCAGATCCCTCTCCCTTCCCCAACCGGAGCACGTTGTTGTGACAGACGCGTCCCTCCAGGGCTGGGGAGGCCACCTGGGAGAGGCGGAGATCTGAGGCATCTGGTCTCCGGCGGAGTCCCGGCTCCATATAAATTTGTTGGAGCTACGGGCGATTCGTCTGGCACTGAAGGCATTCCTCCCCGTTGTCAGCGGGAGTGTAGTGCAGGTGTTCACGGACAACACCACCGCCATGTGGTATTGCAACAAACAGGGCGGGGTGGGGTCGTGGACCCTTTGCCAGGAGGCTCTGCGTCTCTGGCAGTGGCTGGAACATCAGGGGGTGACCCTGGTGGTTCAACACCTGGCGGGATCTCTGAACGCCAGGGCGGACGAACTCAGCCGTCGGTGCTCGGTGGATCACGAATGGCGTCTGAACTCGGACGTGGTGCAAGGCCTCTTTCTGCGATGGGGAGAGTCTTGGTTAGATCTATTCGCCACAGAAGAGAACGCGCAATGTCATCAATTCTGCGCGTTGGAGTTTCCAAGACGGCACTCGCACGGCGACGCCTTTTGGCGCGAGTGGAGTTGCGGTCTGTTATACGCCTTTCCGCCTATACCACTTCTGCCCAGAGTGCTGAAGAAGATCAGGCGCGACCGGGCCCAAGTCATCCTTGTGGCTCCGGACTGGGCTCGAAGGTACTGGTATCCCGAGCTACTCAGCATGTCAGTCGGTCCCCCGATCCGCCTGCCCCTTCAGGAGGACCTTCTGTCGCAGCAGCAGGGGACGGTCCTCCACCCGAACCTGTCCAGCCTCCACCTCATGCGTGGAGATTAAGCGGCGACAGTTGAGGCCATTTGACTAGCCTCCTGAAGTCTGTGATGTGATTCTGGCAGCCAGGCGTTCCTCCACAAAGTCGGTATAGTCAAGTCAAGTCAATAAATTTATATAGCGCGCTACATTACATACCCAGAGGGTCTCAAGGCGCTTGAGGAAGGGTGGTGAATTACTTGTCAAATATCCACGTTTTAAGTTGCTTTCTGAATGCTAGGTGGTTCTGAGTAAGGCGAAGATGAGTGGGAAGTGAGTTCCAGGTTTTAGCTGCCCGGTAGGAGAAGGATCTACCTCCCATGGTGGTTTTGTTGATGCGAGGTACAGTGGCGAGGGCTTGGTTGGAGGATCGTAGCTGGCGGGAGGGGGTGTAGAAGGACAGTCGTGTGTTGAGACATTCGGGTCCGATTTCGTAGAGTGCTTTGTGTGCGTGGGTTAGGAGCCGGAAAGTAATCCTCTTATTGACGGGGAGCCAGTGGAGGTTTTTCAGGTGGCCAGAGATGTGTTCTTTACGCGGTATGTCTAATATGAGCCTGGCTGAAGCGTTCTGGATGCGTTGGAGTTTTTTCTGGATTTTTGCGGTGGTACCGGCGTAGAGCGTGTTTCCGTAGTCCAGTCGGCTTGTGACCAGAGCGTGAGTGACTGTTTTTCTAGTTTCGGTGGGGATCCAGCAAAATGTTTTTTTGAGCATGCGAAGTATACGCCTGCCGGTGGAACAAATTTGTGGCATGGTGCACAGCAAAGGCTGTGGATCCCCTTTCTGCCCCTCTTTCCGAGGTTCTCCTCTTTCTTCTCTCTCTTGCCCAGCAGGGCTCTGCTCTGGGCACTATCAAGGGCTACCTTTCTGCCCTTTCGGCTTTTCTGAGGCTGCCTGATCAACCTTCTTTGTTCAAGTCCCCTATTGTAACAAGGTTCTTGAAGGGCATCACACACATGTATCCACCTGTTCCGTTTGTGATGCCTCAGTGGGACTTGAACCTGGTTCTAACCTTCTAGATGTCTGCTCCCTTTGAGCCACTTCATTCCTGTCCTCTCCGTCTCCTGACTTTAAAGACGGCCTTCCTGGTTGCCATCACCTCTGCCAGGAGAGTGTGTGAGCTCCAGGCTCTTTCTGTCAAACCTCCTTTCATGTCCATTCATCCAGACAAGGTGGTTCTGAGAACTAGACCTTCTTTCCTGCCCAAAGTAGTCTCTGCTTTTCACATCGGGCAGTCCATCACCTTACCCTCCTTCTTCCCGCCTCCGCATCCTTCAAAGAATGAAGAGCGGCTCCATTGTCTGGACCCAAAACGTGCGCTTTCATTTTATATGGATCGCGCACGCCAGTTCCGGGTGGATGACCAACTGTTTGTTGGCTACGTGGGTGCGAAGAAGGGACGGGCGGTGCATAAACGGACCATCTCTCGGTGGGTCGTTCTATGCATCAAAGCGTGCTACTCTTTGGCTCGGAAGGAGCCTCCTGTTGGGCTGAGGGCCCATTCCACTCGGGCCACGGCGGCTACTACTGCCCTGGGCCGGGGAGACCCCTTGCAGGACATTTGCCAGGCGGCTACGTGGGCCTCGCTGCACACTTTTGCGAGGCACTACTGCCTGGACAGTCAAGTCCGGAAGGATGGCTTCTTTGGCCGTTCTGTCCTCCAGGACTTTCTGGTGTAGGATTGTATTGGTTCGCATGCCCACCACCGGGGTTGGTATTGCTGGGGTATCTATTCTAAGGTAAGGAATCTAATACTAACCTGTTTCTTTCAGATGAACAAGTTACTTACCTTCGGTAATGATATATCTGTAAGAAACAGTAGTTAGTATTAGATTCCTTACCGCCCCACCCATCCTCCCCGTTCTGCGAACTGATACCTAGGGTTAAGGACATCCCTTTCAGGGCCCTAGTTTCAAATGGCACCAGTGTTGGTTCTCACATGGCTCTGCGTGTTCTGGCGCGGAAAAGCTGTGTGCAAAGAACTGACGTCAGCGCGCGGAGGTGGCGTCTATATACTCCAGGGATGTCATCACGGCGCACGACGCCAACGACGGACGCGGAGCCGCAGGGGACGCCTGCAGACGACGCCTACCGACGCGCAGGGGTACTGCTACGCAAAAGTTTCCGGATCCAGACTGACGCCTGGGGATATTCTAAGGTAAGGAATCTAATACGAACTACTGTTTCTTACAGATATATTGTTACCGAAGGTAAGTAACTTGTTCGTCAGTGTCTAAAACGGGCGGAAACTGATTGTGATCATGCATTCAACAGAAAAACAGCTTGGAAAAGAAAGCCAGAGCGTTGAAGGGTGCATGGTGAGTCAAACTATATGAATTGCGAGCAGTGTCTAAAAGTGATTACACCCCAACTGTGAACAAACAATAAAAACCAGTAATATTCAGAGACTGTAGAGCGAGAAAAAACGAGAGTGGATAGTGTCCAGAAACCTGAAAAATAGCCGCACACAAGCACGCACAAAAACTTACATCCGGATCGGAAAACGCTCATCTCGGGGTCAATGTACGAGAAGTGTGGAAACCATTGGTGCAATTAAACCAATCGGCACCAAGGCTCTCGCGTGTGACGTGTGTCACGTGATAGGAGTGTGGCAGCTTCACTGCAATGTAAACAGAAATGCTAACAACGAGTGAAAATAAAGTTGTGCGTTTCATCGAGTGTAGACATGAAAAAAGTGACAGATTATGCTAGATCCTGACATACAAGATCCGAGGGAAAAAAGGAGAATATAATCGCACGCACCAAAATATATGCCGAAACTATGTAAAAAACCATGTGTGTGAGGTACAAAAAATGCACGTATTATAAAGAAAAAACATTCCGTAGATGTGCAAGGACATAACTGTACTCGAAATGTGGAAGTGCCAATGAAATAATGTGATTGAAAATCATTGGAACTATATACGTTTTTACTGTAGTTATATTAAGATGAACTGTTAAGAAACCTCTTGGGTTTCCAGTATACTGAGCGCACATCCTTGTGTGAGAAGTGATTCTTCCCACTCTACGTCTACCGCTTCCCAGACATACACATGTTCGCCACGCACCGAAACGTAAAATGCCCAAACTTCGCGTCCAGGAATCCACACCCCACAAAAACCTACTATGCAGCAAAATGGAAGCAGTTTGTGATTTACTGTAATAACAACATCAACCCGCTTGATGCTTCTGTCCACAATATTATATGCTATTTGTTACATCTACAACGTTCCAATTTGGCATACACGTCCATATGTTTACATCTAGCTGCTATAGCTGCATACCTCCAAAATAGACTGCATCTATCTCTTTTTAGAGTACCTGTCATTAAATCGTTTATGAAGGGACTCAAAAGAGTTATTCTCCCGAGATGTTCACCTGCTCCAGTGTGGAATCTCAGCATTGTTCTCACCAGTCTAATGGGTCCACCCGTTGAACCATTGCACAGATGTGAACAGCAATTTATCACATGGAAAGTTGGTTTCCTAGTTGCTATCATATCACTCATAAGAGTGGGTGAATTTCAGGCATTGACTGTAGAAGAACCTTTTTAGGTCGAGCAGACGTACTCTCAATGCGTGAGCATTGAGAGTGTCTGCTACAGACCTAATGTCGCCCGTATTCAGGAGAGTGGACACGACTCAGATGCGCGCTTTTGCAGTCTCGGATTTGACCGCGGGTGCGCGCGTCTGAGCCGCGCATGCGTAGATTACCCGCGCATGCGCAGAGTAACTCACAGCCCTTGCTCACACAGACGCAGGCAGGCAGCCCCCACCCCTCTGCATGCACGCACGCACACACAGGCGAGCGCATGCACACGCAGGCACACACATACACACGCAGGCACACACATACAGGCACACAGACACTCGCTCACCGACCCCCCCCCCCCCACCCCCCCCCCCCACAGTCACACACACGCACACACACATACAAAGCCCGCCCCCCCCCACGCACTCGCGCGCACATGCTTCCCCCCCCCGCACTCGCGCACATGCTCCCCACCCACCCCCCCCGCAACCCACTCACCGGCATCCTTCGTGCGGCGGCTCTCCTCAACTGCAGGGCCCGGCAGCAGGACTCTTCTTCCCTCCTTCGGCACCGGGGCGCAGGGTAGGCTCCTGCCTGCTCCGGTGCTCCAAACACGGCTCCGTCCAATCGCGGCTCTTCCGTGGGAGGCGGGGTAGGCTCCCGCCCTCCTACTTCCTGTTTCCTGTTGTCGCGCCGGCCTGCCTGACTTCCTGGTCGCAGGCCGGCAGAGTGACGGCGGTGATTTGCGGTATTTATTTATTTAGTTATTTATGCATTTTTCTTTTCAGTTTTTACATGAATGAGCTGGAAAATGATATAGATCCTCCTAGGATAGGAACACGCCATCTCCCCGTTTTAATGTACGCTGATGATTGTGCACTTATGGTTTAAACAGGAAGGGGACTACAGAAACTATTGGATCATTTTGTGGGATTTATTTATGTCTGACTTAGGTCTGTCCACAAACAAAACTAAATCATATGCCATATCATGTGGACAGGCGAGCAGCAGGATATCTACATTTCACATTGGCGATACTACTCTTAAACTTTTCCTATCTTTACGTATTCAGGGGTTCCTTTCAATTCACGTGGTACATGGGTGCACCTGAAAAGCGTAAGGGTCACTCAGGTGGACCAGGCGATTGTGGCCCTTTTTTTATTTGGCTCTAAATTAGGGTCTATGCCGCTGGACACTGCACTCCCTGTTTATAAAGCGAGACTTACTGCAGTGGCTACCTATAGTGCTAGTGTATGGGGGTACACCGACTCCAGTGTTACAAAATAGTGAGAATAAATGTCTGCACAGATTATGGTCATTCCCTTGCAGTACACAATCATCAATGACCCATATGGATTTAGGTCTGCAATTCATTAAGGATATTAAAAAATGTGCACCTACTTTACTTTGCCTTTCAATTTGGTCAAGACCAGAGGCTTCACTGACACAGCCAATAATTAATTGAAAGGAGGAAACCTAGAAGGTAAACTTTATTGTGCAAATGTTTGTTTCATATGCAGAGATAACCCTCTGACAGGCCATGTGCTGTGTGCTTCCTGCCAGGTATTCTGTGAGCATTTGCAAAAAACTGTTTAACACGGAGGGGGTAGGAAGGGAATCTAGACTGTACGATGTGTTGTAGACTATTGACTTTAAGGGGAGAGAGGGAGTTAAGTCCAGCAGTGAGATACGCCCGTAGGCACGTTACAATGGGCTTTGCTGCACACAGACCGTGCGCCGAGGTGTTGCGATCTCTGACCCGGCGAGGTTGTTTCTAGCACCTCCTGACATGCCCGTGTCTACTATTGTGGTCTTACAGCGCCGTGAAGTTCTGTGATGTATAAGCGCTCCCTACTATGCTCACACACAAAACCTTCGTCAATATTTTTGTACCCAATGAGCTTGCTTCATTCGAGGCGGTGATTTGCGGTATTTATTTATTTAGTTATTTATGCATTTTTATATAGCGCGGACTTTACCCGAAGGCGGTATTTATTTATTTATGTATTTATGCATTTTATATTCTATTATCTTCGTGTTATTTGGGAAGATTATGCAATCTGCTAGGCGTCTGCCCCTTCCTCTCTGGTCACGCACGCTAACGTGTTTTTTTTTCTTTCATGCACAGTGTTTACACGCAGTATTTTTTTTTCTCTTGATGTAAATTGTTCGCCGTGGTTTGGTGGGAAGTAAACTACTGCAGTTCAGGGAAACAACTGGAGCGCTTTCCAAATATAGCAGTTAAGAAATACAAAGTTAACTTGTCTAATTTGCAAGAATATGAGTAATCGTGATAGTAACCAACCGAGCTTTTTGTCGAGAGCCCTGTTTCTAATCTCGCTCTGTGACGTGGGACTGCCTGATAAAACGCAGCTAACGCGAGGGAAGTGGTCTGGGATTGTGGTAACGTCAATAGAGTTTTATACAGAGGTTGTCTTTTTAGCTTAAAACAGCCACTTTGCGGCACTAGGGAATTGTTCCGTAGCAGGCACTATCTTGGAGGTCCCTTTTGAAGGCCTGGGAGGAGGCAGTGGTCCGAAGTTTTTTTTTGTCCTCTCGCCGTTTGTAAATACAAAACATATTGCATTACAAATGCTATAGGTATCACATTTGCGAAAGTTATAACTATTGGCATTGTAAATGACGAAGCTATTAATTTAGCTATTTAAAAAAAAAGAAACATAAATAAAAACTTTGCCATTTACAATACCAATAGCTCAAGCTTTCCTAATGCGAGACCTATTGCATTGCAAATGCTTGTTTACAAATGCATCAACACAAAGTAGTTCTTCGGACTAATCCTAAATTCCTTCCTAAAGTAATATCTGCTTTTTAGGTCTCGCGACCTATCAATGCGCGCAAGCGCATTGAGCGGAGCGAGAATTCATGTCGGCAAAATCCTCCTCAAACCAAGGGATTTCAGCTGCGGTTTTCATGAAGTTCACGTGAATCACGTGATCAAACAAGCACGCGCATCGGCAGCATTTCTCCTGCGCAAGGCTCGCAAAAGGCTCTCCTCCCTCCCCACATCAAAGGCATCAATCACCCTCCCACAGGCTTCCCCAGCGCTGCCCCGCCCCCTGCTTCACGGCCTGGCCATCTGTTCCCTGTCAGACACGCGCATCAGCAGCATTTCTCCTGCACAAGGCTCGCAAAAGGCTCTCCTCCCTTCCCTCATCAAAGGCATCAATCACACTCCCACAGGCTTCCCCAGCGCTGCCCCGCCCCCTGCTTCACGGCCAGGCCATCTGTTCCCTGCCAGACCTCTCACACCTCCGTCACAGCATGCCTGTGCTCCTTGATTTATTTAGTAACAGTGCCGCTTCCAGACACCTCCCACCTCTGACACAACATGCCCTTAGGCCTTTATTAAATAACAGCGCCGCTTTTACTTTGTGCTCATCTGCTTGGTGTGTTGCTTCTTTTATCCTACCCCCTCTCCACTATCTTCTCTGCCTGCCTCTTTATGTGCTTGTTTTAAATGTTTTACATTCATCTTTGTAACGCTTCACACGCAGCTATTATGTTCATCTCTCTAACCGCCCCCACGCCCCTCTCCACTATCTTCTCTGCCTGCCTCTTTATGTGCTTGTTTTAAATGTTTTACATTCATCTTTGTGAATCCGTCTTATTTTTAGGTCTCGCCTTCTCTTCTCTCTGCTCTCCCCTCAGGCGCCGTGACATACTTCAAAGGCTTATCACTTCACACGGCCACAGGCCGTGTAACCAGAGCACTTCAGTTGGTGCGCAGCCCCCCTCCCAGCACTGCCTTGTTACTCTCGGCAGCCGTGACTCCCTAAACACTTTTTATATTTAATTAGCAGCAGCAGCATTTCATATAATGTGTTTCCAGCCTGAGATATTCGTCGCTTTTTGATCCTCGCGCCTTTTCCCTTTCAGTTTGAAGGCTCGAGGTCTCCTTCACGCTTCACTACTCACAGCGTATTTATTTTACATTAGAGACTCGTGCTGCTCTTAGTGCTGCTCTTCGCGCTCCACTGCACGCAGAATATTTACATTTGGTTGGCAGGCTCGTGTTTGTTGGCAAGTTCGTGTTTCTGTCAGCGCCCAGCCTTTTAGCTGATGCATTTTCACACGAAATGGCTTGTATGTCATGGGACACGCGCCTTTTGATTCCCATTTTTTTTTCTACCGTGAGCCCAGAGGAGGTTAAAATATTCCCCTTTCCCTCTCTGTGTGCTGCCTTAATACACTGTGGCAAGAGAGGGTCTGGATTTTACATGCGGCTTTCTTTGTAATGCGATCTGAATACATTACGCTTTGTTTCATTTGCAACATGCACTGGCGAGCCATGGGCATGCTGCAGCTCTCGAGTTAAGTAACTGCTGCTTTCAAGCTTGTGAACAGAAGCAGCTCGGTTGCAAGGTAAATAATAATTCAACTCCCCACACACACACCCCCCAACACACACACCCCCCAACACACACAACCCCCCCACACACCCAACCCCCCACACACCCAACCCCCCACACACGCAACCCCACACACACGCAACCCCACACACACGCAACCCCACACACACGCAACACCACACACACGCAACACCACACACACGCAACACCACTCACCCGCAACACCACTCACCCACGCAACGCCACTCACCCAAGCAACACCACTCACGCAAAGCCACTCACATCCACGCAGTGCCACTTTCACCCACACAGCACCACTTTCAGACACGCAACACCACACTCACCCACGCAACGCCACTCACCCAAGCAACACCACTCACACACACAACGCAACTCACTCACGCAACACCACTCACACACGCAACGCCACTCACACACGCAACGCAACTCACACACGCAACGCCACTCACCCACGCAACGCCACTCACCCACGCAACGCCACTCACCCACGCAACGCCACTCGTCCACGCAACGCCACTCGCCCACGCAACGCCACTCGTCCACGCAACGCCACTCGTCCACGCAACGCCACTCGTCCACGCAACGCCACTCGTCCACGCAACGCCACTCGTCCACGCAACGCCACTCGTCCACGCAACGCCACTCGTCCACGCAACGCCACTCGTCCACGCAACGCCACTCGTCCACGCAACGCCACTCATCCACGCAACGCCACTCACCCACGCAACGCCACTCACCCACGCAACACAACTCACCCACGCAACACAACTCACCCACGCAACCCCACTCACCCACGCAACCCCACTCACCCACGCAACCCCACTCACCCACGCAACCCCACTCACACGCAACCCCACTCACACGCAACCCCACTCACACGCAACCCCACTCACACGCAACCCCACTCACACGCAACCCCACTCACACGCAACGCCACTCACACGCAACGCCACTCACACGCAACGCCACTCACACATGCAACGCCACTCACACATGCAACGCCACTCACACACGCAACGCCACTCACACACGCAACGCCACTCACCCACGCAACGCCACTCACCCACGCAACGCCACTCACCCACGCAACGCCACTCACCCACGCAACGCCACTCACCCACGCAACGCCACTCACCCACGCAACGCCACTCACCCACGCAACGCCACTCACCCACGCAACGCCACTCACCCACGCAACGCCACTCACCCACGCAACGCCACTCACCCACGCAACGCCACTCACCCACGCAACGCCACTCGCCCACGCAACGCCACTCGCCCACGCAACGCCACTCGCCCACGCATCGCCACTCGCCCACGCATCGCCACTCGCCCACGCAACGCCACTCGCCCACGCAACGCCACTCACCCACGCAACGCCACTCACCCACGCAACGCCACTCACCCACGCAACGCCACTCACCCAAAGCCACTCACACCCACGCAGTGCCACTTTCACCCACACTGTGCAGTGCACAATAGGTCTCGCAGTAGGAAAGTTGGAGCTATTGGTTTTGTAAATGACAAAGCCCTTTATGTTTTTAAAATGAAAACAAAAATAAAAGGCATTGTTATTTGCAATTGTAATAGCTTCAACTTTACTACTGCGAGACCTATTGTCAACGCCAGTGCTTGTTATATCAATCAATCTGTTGAGTTACCTGTGTTCTTCCCTCAACCACATTCTGTGGCATTAGGTGCACAACACTCATTAGATGTGAAAAGAGCATTGCTTTATTACATTGAAAGGACAAAACCTTTCCGTAACACAAATCCTTTTTTGTCACTTTTGCTCTGCCACACTAAGGCACTCCTATATCAAAATCAGATATTGCAAGGTGGATGGTCAAATGCATTCAAATATGCTATGCAAAGAATAGGCAGACATCAACAGTTCCCGCTAGAGCACACTCTACACGCAAACTGGGGGCTTCTATGGCATTCCTAGAAAATATACCCATGATAAATGCAAAGCTGCAATATGGTCTACACCTCACACATTCACTATTCTGTGGATGTGTTGGCGGCACAGCAAGCTAGAGTAGGCCAAGCAGTTTTACGAACACTATTTCAGACCACTGCAACAGCTACAGTTTAGCCACCGCTCTGGAAGATAACGGCTATGTATTCTATGCAAAAGCATATGATCTACAGCTCATATACCTCGAATGGAAAATGCTACTTACCTAGTATGCATCTGTTCTTGGCATTTAGAGCTGTAGAGTCATATGCGCCCGCCCACCTTCCCGGGTACCTATACCTGTTGCTGTTGCAGTAACATCTTACTTCGATACATGCATTCATGGGCATCTCCTTCTTACTACTCTTACTAACTCCATTATCACCCTCTATGGGAAAACAATCTAACAATGGAGGCGATGCCCATGCGCTCTGTCACCGAAAGGCGGAGTCACCTACCTCGTGACTGGAAAGACTTCTTCAAAGAAAAAAAGTCCAAACATCCGGACCCAAAACTAGATGGTGATCTATGCAAAAGCATATGACTCTACAGCTCTATATGCCAAGAGCAGATACATACTGGGTAAGTAGCATTTTCCTTCTGTATTGGATATAAACTTACGTTTTCTCCTTTTTTAAAGGTGGCCAAATAATTCTCTTATGAGTCTGCGCCAGTTGGGATGTAAGTTGGCAATGCTACTATGGTTCGTTTCCTTCAGGAGAGTTTGGTATATCTGTGCTTTGAATCTATATAATAAGATTTTTTTTTACACAGACAAGGGGTTAGTTATATTCTCAAGAGGAACAAAAAAATGACATACCAAATATTTGAGTCAATATCTAAGTTATATGTGGTAGATTCTCTTAGAACTTAAGAGAAAAATGGTTCAATTTCGGGAGCTGCTTTCGTATTATGTAAGGCCCAATTATCCAGTGGGTCTAGCAGAGGTTTCTGGTTGCGTGGGGCAGGTGTGTATCTTGACAGGTTTGAGGCTTATTTCACAAGGGGAGCTATGGCTAGCAAAGTTGTGTTAGGTGGTCATTTGGAAGACATTTTGAGAGCAGATACTAGTCAAATGCTGGCATGTTTGCGAAATTCTATTTGATGGTTGTGCAATATGCAGCCTTAGCAGTGTTAAGAAGGTTTGAACATGCATAATGATAGCCTCTGGTCTTGCCATTAAATGTAGATTTTTCAAAAATAAGTGGCAGAATAATCTGGATTTTATTAAAGACCCAGATGCTAGCATTATCCCTCCTCACCCTAGTTGTACTTTGGAATGTGAAGTTGATTTAGGAATAATTGCATTATTAAAAAAACGAATAATGATTTATGATATTTTTTTTTCTTGGATTCAAAGTAAACCTAAAAATGATTATACGGATTCCGTCTCTCTTAACAGACGAGGATGAACTATGTTCTGTACCAGTTTTAGAGAATGAGCCTATTAGACACCCACTGTAGCAAAAATCAATGCATTGGTTTTAAACGAGGGGCTGCGAGCCTGCAATTGAAGATCCAACTCTGACAGGGCTGGGCTGCATACTTTCAACCGTATCAAATCAACTACCTAAATAGATAATTTTTTGCTGGAACTCAAATTATGGCCTTGTTTGGAGGACATATTGTTCTTACCCTGTCAGGACAGTGACCACAATGCTGCGGCGCTCAAGTTGAGATTAAACATCACAGGTTCAATAAATAGCACCAGAAATTCTCTGAATAGAAGATTGATAGTCTCTAGCAATAAGCGCAGAATCAAATGGAGTACTCGCAGAAGACCCTGAATCAGATCTATAGTGTTGTGGCTGATGGGATGGAGGGAGAGGTGCCCAGTCCCAGACTGGGGGTAATGGGATATCATTGGGGAGAATCGCTGAGATCCACCAAGGGATTTTTTTAAAACTAAAAGTTTTATGTTGAGGCCAGGCAAGTGGTAGAGAGCAGCCGCCCTCTGTCTTGGTATAACAAATAGTGGAGAGTGGCTACATCTAATCTAGTTTCAGCCAGAAAAAAGCAAAACAGGGCCCTAATTCACATAGCAAGAAGTGCCCACAAAAAGGCTCTCACTCTAGCTAGAAAAAAGTGGGAACGGGGACAGTGCGAGAGCCTCTTAGCCGTTGCCAAGCAAAAAAGTTCATTGTGCCTTTTGGAACTTACTAACAGAATTATACTTGGCATACTACTGGATTGGATGACATACAATAACATCCTGTCCTCGCTGCAGGCAGCGTTTAGGGAGGCCACAAGTACGATTGACCAGGTGTTTCAACTCTGGATGCTAATTTGGAAAGTTCTCACTCTAGGGGGAGGTCACCTATACATCGTATTCGTGAACCTCCGCTCCGCCTTTGATTTAGTCCCTAGGCCAACTTAATGGTGCGTGCTGCAGGAGATATGGGGGGGATTGATACTTTTGTTAGAATCAAAAATTTGCTAGCATTCGCGACAAGAATTTTCAATTCTATTAAGGACACGGAGGCGAGGATTATGCTTCTCAAACTTTACTGCATCAACACAGCAGCCAATGAAAATGCGACATTTTCACAATAAACAATAAATTACTACATTTCCCATGAACACCATGGTTATAGGCACGCCCCCACAGTCCATAAGAACCCCTTGCGTGCATTTCACATCCTCTTTCTTTGAGGCGATAAGTCCAGAACTTGAACCAAAACAAATCCTCCAACATGGAAGAAGAACTTCAGATTAACATCTTGACGTCCATCGTCTTTCAGTCCGACTTTTTCTCAGCTCCTGAAATAAAGGAAATAACACCACCGTAACCACTGAATAATTGGGTGGGCAAGCGTATGACATACAGTACATTAAGCCGGGTGGGATAATCCTCGCCTCCGTGTCCTTAATAGAATAGAAAATTCTTGTCGCGAATGCTAGCAAATTTTTGATTCTATTACAGGACCGGAGGCTTCAGATTATGCTAGTTTAACGCTGAGTAAATACAACTGAAGTGATATCTCCCACCGGCTTATAATAAAAGGTTTTAAATGTCGATTCAGACGACCAGTCTGCACAACGCATGATATCCTGGATACTTGAACCCAAACCATATGTTTTTGACGCCATAGCGCCTCTCACAGAGTGAGCACCAAAGATCTGTGTATCCACACCAGCTTCATTCATCACATATCGAAGCCATCTAGCTATAGTGGCCGCTACCACAGGTCTAAAAGGTTTCTGAACAGCAATTAACAATTGATTACAACCCTGCGGCCGCAAGGCCTTGGTACATTCCTCGTAAACTTTCAAGCACTGAACCACACATAATTTTTCATTTGCAGGAAAAGCATTGTATGAAATGTGTCTCGATAAAGTTTTAGTGCGACCTGTAATATGAAAAGAAACCCCTTCCGGGGAAAACACTCTACCTGTAACGTCGAGCGCTCTCACATCAGAAGACCGTCTGCAGGATGATAAACATAGCAACATAGCCAATTTCGCCGACAACTGCTTCCTAGACAGAAGAGCATTGACCGGCCAGTTGTTGAACAAGTCCAGTACTAAAGATACATCCCACAACCCGTTATACTTGGGTTTGGGTGGGTTGGCAACCCTGATGCCCTTTAACAATTTGCATACCATCGGGTGCATACCTACCGGTTTCCCGTCTGAGTATGCCCCGCTGAAATTGCCGAACGGAAATTATTCACCGACCGGTACGCTAGGCCGTTCCCGGCCTTTTCAGTCAGAAAATTCAAAACTTGGGACAACTCTGCCCCCACGGGATCCAGGTGTCGTCCCACGCACCAATCCACCCAACTCTTCCAGGCTGAGGAATAACGCTTCCTGGTGGAAGGCGCCCATGCCTGTCTGATGAACTCTGCAGTTTCGCTCGAAATTCCCGGCAACTGCCACTGTTCCCTGAAAGCCTCCATGCCATCAGCGATAGCCTGCCCTCTACCAGCAACGGATGCTGCTCCTGCTGAGGGCTCTGCAACAACCATCTCGAGTCCGGAAACATCCGCGGACTGTCGCAGCTCCACTGCAGAAGCTTGGGGAACCAAGCTTGTGACGTCCACCACGGAGTCACCATGACTATTTCCGCCTTCTGCCTGATCACTTGTGTCATCACCCTGGGACTCAATAGAAAGTGGGGAAAGGCATACTGCACCCCCTGGGACCAATCCTGAAGAAAGGCATCCGTCGCCGTCGCCAACGGGTCCGGTCTCCAGGTGAAGAACCAGTGAATCTGAAACGTTAGCCTGGAGGCAAACAGGTCCGTCTGAAAACGGTCCCACGTCTCCTGCAGCCACTGAAAGACACGAGGGCACAGCTTCCAATCGCTGTAGTCCCTCAAGTGTCTGGAATTCCAATCCGCTACCTGATTGGCCTGACCCGGAATGTATTCGGCTACCACCGAGATCTGATTCTGGAGACAGTAGTGCCAAAAATCCTTGGCTATCTGCACCAGCATCGACAACCTCGTGCCGCCCAACTTGTTGATATACCTCACCGCTGACACGTTGTCCAAACGGAGGAGGATGCAACAAGATGTCTGCCTCGGGGATAACGTGCGAATCGCAAACGATCCCGCCAGCAGTTCCAAACAATTTATGTGCATCTCTAGTTCCTGCGCCGACCATCTGCCGCCTGTAGAAACTTCTCCACAGCGCGCGCCCCAGCCCCATCTGCTGGCGTCGGACTCGACCACTACCTCTGGCTGGGATCCGAAGATCGCCCTGCCGTTCCAGGCATCCACGTGGCTGAGCCACCACTGCAGCTCCGTTCGTACCTCCTCTGATAGAGGAACCGAGTCTGTATACGAGAGGCCTCTTTGGAGGTGCTGGATTTTGAGGCGTTGGAGAGCCCTGTAATGCAACGGCCCCGGAAAAATGGCCTGAATGGACGATGCCAGTATACCCACAACTCTGGCCAGCGTCCTGAGAGTTACCACTTGCCTGTCTAACAACTTCCTTATCTCTGATTTCAAGTCCCGCAGTTTTGCCTGAGGGAGACACAGCTGCGCGGTCTGGGAGTTGATCATTAACCCCAAGAAGTCTATCACTTGCGTCAGAACCATCACTGATTTTTTCAAATTGATTACAAATCCCAAGCTTTGGAGCAAGGACGTAGTCATGGTCAGGTGTCGCAGAAGACTGACTTGATCCTGCGCCATGAGCAGGATATCGTCTAGATAGATGATCAGTCGTACTCCCCTTTCCCTGAGGAATGCCACCACAGGCTTCATCACCTTTGTGAAGCACCATGGAGCCGAGGACAGACCGAAGGGAAGAGCAAAGTATTCGTAGCAGTGGTTGTCCCACATGAATTGTAGAAACCTGCGATGAGGAGGAAAAATCGGTATAGACAGATAAGCATCCTTCAGATCTAGGCGTACAAACCAATCTCCTTCCTGTAGAAGGTCCGCCAGGAGATGAATACCCTCCATCTTGAAATGGTTGTATGTCAAGTATTGGTTGAAGTCCCTGAGGTTGAGCACCAACCTGTTGCTGCCCCCTTTCTTCTGGACAAGGAAGACGTTGCTGAGGAAAGCTCGAGGACCTCTCATGCATCGAGAGATCGCCCCTTTCCTCAGCAATTCTTCCACCTCCTCGCCTATGAAACTGCGATCTTGTAGGGAAAAAGGGAGAGGTGGAGGGGGGGGAACGCCTGCGCTGGACGGGAATAGAATTCCAGGTGAAACCCCTGAACTGTCTGCAGCACCCACGCATCCTGCGTCAAAGCTCGCCACTGCGCCATGCAATGCTGCGTGCGCCCCCCCCCAAAAAAAGAAGGGAAATATCTGCGACACTCACCGGAATTTTGGTGTGATTTGAAGGACGCTCTATTGTTTCCTGACTGGAAACGTCCTCGGTTGAATCTCCTCTTGGACGGGTAGAAGGTGCCTCCGCGGGTGGAGTCCCACTCCCCACGACCGCGGCCAAAATCTCCACGTTGGGAGCCTTGCTGGTATCCTTGGCCTGACGAGCGACCCCCGCCTCGTCCGGCCCTGGTGAAAACCCCCTGTGTGAGGGCTTGTTTTATTCCGCTTTGAGCCTTGTCCAGAGCGGTAAAAGTCCCGACGTACTTTGTGACATCCTTAACAAACCTATCACCGAATAGAAAACCTCCGGCCAAAGGTCCCGGTTCCGCTTCCGCAAGCTCTGTTAGGTTGCTGTCCATCCGAAGTAGCAGAGATTTACGCCTCTCCGATGAGATAGCGCAGTTGGCGTTGCCCACTAGGCAAATGGCACGCTGAGCCCAGCCCGCCAAGATCTCCGGGTCCACTGCCTCCTGCCCTTCTTTGGCCTTCAGGGCCATTTCCAATATTTTCGCCAAGGGCCCCACGACGTCTAACATCTTGTCTTGGCAGCCCCGCCAAGCCCTGTCCAGTCCCCTCTTGGGATCCTTAGAGAACTTTCTCAAGAAAGTAAGCATGCTTGCGTCAATTTCCGGAGTGTCCGCAACGCCGTCCGGAATTTCAGGACGCGGGCATTCTGACCGCAAGCGATTGCGAACCTCCCTACCGAAACCCTTCCGAAGATTCTCGTGTAGATACTCAGAGACCGCCGGTGGCGGGATCCAGTCCGGAGACCGGGGGTGGACTATCTCAGAAGGGTCAAAGCTGAAGGTCTTAATCCTGTCCTCTGCCTGCTTAGGATCTACTCTGGCCTTCTTAGGAGGAGGATGATGTTCCTCCGAGGTATCAGTATCGGTCCCCGTGTCCGTATTAGTGGTGGTAGTGTCCGTGTCCACAGGAATAGGGCGTTTAGCCTTGGCCTTACCACCCACATATTGGGAATCATATGACCCTTTCGGAGGCAGAGCGGCCAATGAGTGAGCGTGCGGCCATTGAGTGTTGTCTGCCGAGCCCGTTGCGGAAGAAGTGGCTGCCTGCTTCTGCTTCTTCTTCCCTTCATAACCGTGACGTTTGGCAAAACCCTCCAGCTGTTTGCGAATAGGTCGCAGAGCCACTGCAAGCGCTTGCTGCACTGTCTGGGGGACTTTCGTCTCCATAGCTTTAGCCACTGAAGCTTGGACCGAGGCATCCAAGGCTTCTACAATATTATCTTCAAGGACAGCCTCCTGCTGTTCATCCATAAGTTCCTCCCCATCATTGTATTCCTCATCTGGATACTTCACCCAACCTTCCATGGTGAAGGCACACACACTGTAGAGCAGTCCAAAAACACACTGGGTGTAGTGGGGGTATTGGGGGGGTCAGCCCAAGCACACAGATAAAATAAATGAAGGCAACGTTTCCCAAACCCCCTCAGCAATGCTGTAGTCAGAGAGGTCAAAGACCCTGCCCTTTATGTCCCTGGAGCGTGTGCGCACTCTGGGCCAATGATTCTTACAACCAGCCGGTCTACTAGGCTGGCGATCTCACAGGGGGTCCTGCCGGTGTGATGAACTCGCGAACATCACGTTCCTGGAAAGCCGTGGAGTCGGAGCGAGGCGCGCCGCCCAAACGCTACCAAATCTACTAAAAAACAGCCCAAATTGGTAAGCGTCTGGGGCGCGCGCGTCGACCGAGAGCCACCCGGCCTGAGCATCAGGGCTGATTATGGAAGCCTCTGCGCGCCTCTAGGCTGCCGGTACCGGGCTCTGTGAGGTGCGCGGCGGCCTCCCTGCCGGTCAAGGGCCGTTTCTATAGGCGCTCCTGAAGCGCGAGGTCTAGCGGGAGGAAACCCGATCGTCGGCTCACTAACGTGGTTCACAAGATTCAGGGCTAAGTGCTGCAGCGCTCGCTGAAAACTCAATACAAGCGCATGAAAACAAACACATAAACAAATATAATCCACTGAGCATGCGGAGCGAACCGCACCAAGCTACAATTGCCCTTAATCGGTACAGTAATCAGTATATTAACCCCATAGGGAAAGAACCCCAAACACAAGCAGAGTGAGGGAACCCAAGGGGAGGTGCACTTAACTCTGGCTTGAGCAGCAAAGAAAGAGGATGTGAAATGCACGCAAGGGGTTCTTATGGACTGTGGGGGCGTGCCTATAACCATGGTGTTCATGGGAAATGTAGTAATTTATTGTTTATTGTGAAAATGTTGCATTTTCATTGGCTGCTGTGTTGATGCAGTAAAGTTTGAGAAGCATAATCTGAAGCCTCCGGTCCTGTAATAGAATCAGATTCAGTTGATAAAAACATGAACAGCAGTAAGAAACCAAATTGTGGCAGCACGTACATGCTCTCTGGTCCGTTAAAGACTACAGAGTATGTGGAGCAAACTAAAATGCAAAATATACAATGTATTTCCGACAGGTGCAACTCCAGTGAGTCATTCATACCCTTGCTGAGGCCTATTACATCCGTGCCATAAAGGTTCTCAAAACTCCAAATGACTTCACCTATAAGGGGCTAACATTGTGGTGCAGACATTCCTCGTCTCCTCTACTTGTAAGGCCAAGTTTTTAGAACTAGCCCACTTTCTCAGGTCCGAGCACCATTTATTCATTGGAGGTGAGGTCCAAGTTTTCCAGTACATGGTAATCCAGTTCTTGGCTAATCAGGGCTCAGTCCAAGAACCTGTTGCCAGATATCCTGGCCTTTGATCTAGCTATTTATCCCAACAAGTTGGCCTCTGGTGAGAAGATGCCCTCTCTGTTCAGTAGATTCTCCATATGCTCTGTGTCTTCCTTCCAAAATGTGTGAGTTTTAGGGCAGGGCCAAATGATATGATAGCAGAAGTTGTATTTAGGGCAATCCAGGTTCCTCCCTCCCCCAATGAAATTTAACATCCTGGGGGTTAAAAAGTCACTTAGTAATAATTAAGCAGCATTTGTTTGAACCTTACATTCCTGGAGACTTTCTTGACGTGGTGTAAGGTACTCTCCCATTCCCTGTCATGTAGCTCCTTACCCAGGATTCCGACTGGGCTGTGGTACATGTCAAGCCAAGTTTGGTCATTTCAAGTAGTGATTTATAAAATCATTTTACAGGTTTGCCGCTGCTCCCACCTCTTAATAACATTGTAAGTCTGCATGTGTTTTTGGTTCGTTGCTATCAGGTCCTCACCAGTGTTTAATAATGTAGGCTAGCGGTCCATAAATCAGAAGCTGGGTGGCTGGAAGCCTGAGATTGTCCAGAATCTCAGTTAGAAAGCAATTGTCCATCTTTAAATATGTCGCCTAGCATAAGTAACATGTCCTCTGTCCAATCACTCAGTGTGTGGGCCGTGAAATTACAGATCTCACTTGGGAGCACTACCAGTGGTACAGTGGGGGTACACAGCAATAAATCAGCTGTCTTTCTAACACACCATGTCCACTAGCCTAGTGCCAGAGCCACTAAGAAGTTTGCTGTCTCTTTACCTTGTCCTTGCTACAGCAGGCAGGCTGCAAAGAAAGTCCACTATCTGTGGGACATCAGCTATGTTATTGGTTCAATAGAGATTCTAGTAATAAACCCAGGATGTGTGTTAATGCTCATTTGGTTCTCTATGTCCTGCCCCATAGGGAGACAAATTCTTGTGATAGCCATACATCTTTTGAATGGCCAGTTCACAACCAGATCTCCCTGCGGGCTAAGGAGTTCTGGTAAATGAGGCATCTTAACTGTTCAGCCAATCCTGCATATCATTCCCTAATATTGTTATGTTATGTTATGTTAATATAGACTTATAGAGCGCATTATCACCCAGGGGTATCTAAGCGCTATCAACGGACATTCACCACCAGCGAGAGACGCAGAGCCACCAGCTCAGAGGGGCCCCCAGACCTCCAAGAAAAGCACAGTCTTCAAATTCTTCCTAAAAGGGAGGAGATTAGTTTCCTTCCGAAGTTTAACTGGTAGGCGGTTCCAAGCCTTGGGGATAGTGCTATATTGTGTAGCTCTTGCTGCTTGTTCAGCCAGTCTATCTCTTCCAACTCTGGGCTGTGACTCATCAAGTTCAAGCAAGATATTAATATGCCACAATCTCTTTTTAGCTATCATGAAGATGCAACATCCACTAAATTCCTCTTTAAATGCCTCTGATTCCATTTTAGGCTGAGTAATCCTGCCTTTGGTTTGTTTTTCCTGAAGTGATTCCAAATTGCCGCGTGAAGCAACTGCCTGAAAGTAAGTTCCTCTAGCATTGCAGTATGGAGTCGCCACATTTGTATTGGAGTAGCCAACTTGCCCCAGTGAACTGCAATCAATAGTCAGTTCCTCTAGCATTGCAGTATGGAGTCACCATATTTGTATTGAAGTATCCAACTTGCCCCATTGAACTGCAATCAATAATGGATTGTGGTTAGAGAATGTCTTCTAAGTATTTAACATGTTGTACCCAAGTAGAAAAGGCACGAGCCTTCAGAATTCTATTTAGAAGCATATACAGACCATAGACTGGAGTTAAAGGAGTATTCGCTGTCAATCATATGTCCGTCTCCTGAATCCAGTTTCCAATCTGCGAACCCTTTTGCAAATCAAACAGCATCGTTAGTCGGATGGTATTCGACAGCGGGGGAAATTACCTGTCTAGATTAAAATTCAGGGTGCAACTAGTTTCCTTCCCAAGTCCCAAGAATAATTAAAATGTGGGACCAGTGTGTCGGTCTAGTCGAAACTGCGTCATATTATTATAACTGTTCAGAATTGGGAGCTTATAAGCTCCCAAGAATGAGCTCACTCAAACCTACATCAGGCAAGCACAGATCACCCTTGTTCCTCATCATCAACAGGGTTCAGATCAAAGGGCACTCCAGGTCCAAACCATATCAGGGTTCCTTCTGTGCTTAGGCATGGAGGCGAATAGTGAAAACGAGGCCCCTTCAACAACGCTGTAGTAAACTGAAGGAGGACAAAATGCACCCCTCTCCACCTCAGATAATTGTGTACATTGTATGTTTTCATACAAGATCCCATCCCTCTGACATTCCATGTCAGGAGCGTAAAGTCATTTATCTTAGGCAAGGGACTGTATGTTGAGTGTTCTTTGTGATCCTTCATCATAGAGCTTCTAACCTGGCCCCCTATAAGGTGAACTCACCCTGTTTCCATGTCAATGAATCCTGAAACTAGCTCTCCCCATGCATTCTTAGAACGCGGAAGTCTGCTGCCACTAACTCTTAAACCAAAACACAGCTTTAAAGTCCCTGAGCACAATGATGCTCCACCCAGGCGAAATAGATAGGTGAAATATAAATACGTAAATCCCCTACATTTGTATAATTGTGGAAGAGGATAACAATGTCCTGGGCCTTGGCTCCCTCTGAAATTCCCACCACCTGGATGTTATTTTAGTTGTTGCAGCCGATTTTGTATTCTATTCCAAGAAACTGTCCTCTCCATGAGGTTGGCAATTTGCATGTGGAGTGTGTCTGAAGCAGAGTGAAATTCCGCAATAGCATCTTTGGTGCTTATCACCCGGTCGGCCAGTTTCCACTAATCCTACTGAAGCAGGCCCATATCCATAGCTATAGTGTTTATTTAATTTTCGAGCACCTCTCATTTAGCCTCAATTGCCAAAAGGATTTTGTTCAGCTTATCAGAAACCTCAGATTGTTGGTCTTAGGCTTCTGTTGGAGCACATTGCACCTAGAGTCTTTGCTCCGGAGTATACTGGTTTCATCAACACATTGGGACCCATCTAGTTCACTTAAAAATCTGAAAAACTTGGATTTGTCAAGCTCTGGGCACTACATCCGTGCCTGAATGTAGCTTATAGGCTAATGAGGAAAAAAGGTGGGGAGCGAGATGGGCTGTAGCACAGTTTAAGAATGACACACCAAGGCTCTCATGAGAAAATACAGCAATGTCAAGTCTAATGTCTGTTAGTGGGCCTGAATCACTCCCATAAACTCTACGGTATACCAAAGAAGGTAGCACCATACACCTCAACTCTATCCTGTCGAGGTTCCCCACACCACAGCAGCAGTTACCATAGGTGATCATTCCCAATTAGATTGCCAGCCTGTACAGTAGAAGGTCTGCATCAGGGTCACCCTATTTATGATAGGGCTAGGGTTACACTGAGATGAGTGGTTCAAGGGCAGTTCAAGCAGATAATTTGCCCCACTCTGACCAGCATCAGCAGGAAGAGCTCCAAGGCCCTATGTCTCTATGTGCTCCAGCACAGGCCCCTGGTGCAGTTTTCATTTCTCAACCGGCCATCCGAAGCACCTGCAGGCTTCCTGCTTGGCTCACACACTGGAGTAAAGGCCAGTCACTAATTTAAGGGTGTGGAGAAGTGTGAGCTACCACTCCTGCTGCATTTGCTGGTCCGCTTTATCTACAGGGGCAGCTCCAGGCATAAACGCTTGTTGAGCGGGGGGCAAACACATCAATTACTCCACTCAGCATGATAAAAAGGGTCTGTTGCCTCAGGCTCCACATTCGGAGACTCACCTTGTGCCCATGTCTTGGGGACAGATCACAGCACCTTGAGAAGCCAAGCAGCCACCATCTTGTCTCCTGTAGCGCTCCACTCCATTCCAGTCTCTCTGCTGCACAATGGCCGAATCCTGCATCAGGACTCCAACCAGTGTCCTGCCAGTGCCTCCTGTGTATGCTACTTGGGAGAGCAAAGCATACAGGACACGGAAATGCAGAGATGGCAGCTGGCCAGCAGAGTGAAAACCGGAGAAAATGCAGCTCATTCCATAAACTGCAGTCTTTGCCCCTGTGATGTGTTTGCTTAATTTGGAATATTGTGTAAAAATATTCAGTACAGAAAATTGTGAGGGACCAAGAATTTGATTGTGTGTTGTTCAATCCAATATGACGATCACACTTGATATCAAATAAGTTATACATAAAAGGTGTTGTTGTTGCACACAGATAGCATGCACAATATTTACTATATACAGTAAAAACACTTTTAAGGTTTTGCTGAAATATTTGTCTCTCCCCGTTAAAACATGCAGATCGGAGTTGCCTTAATTGTTGAATACTTGATGTACGAAAGAACTTTATGAAATTCAAACTTCACAATGATAAAGTGCTTATTTTCTAAAGCTTTGTACAGTGGCACTCGCATGAAGCTCAAAGCTAACAACGGAAATGCACTCTGAAATCCTTTCAGTTGCCTGCTGGTCGATTGTTATGCACTACTTTTAAGTCCAGCACAAATGCAGTGAAAATACCACAATTATCCTATTTCGTAGCACTGCTGCTAATGCCCAAATTAATGGTACCTCAGAACGATGTAGGACTGCTTCACTCATGGTTTGATCTGAACTTGTCACTTGTAGGCGACACACATCTGCAGTGCTTAATTCACCCAAATGTCTGACCGGCGGTCACCAAGGTGGATGCTGGTTACTCAAAAGTCTGTCAGAAAAAGGAATACAATTGAGGAATGAGAATGCCATAAATATATGCATGACCAACTTAGATGGGCCTTTTAAATTAACTTTTTTTTATTCTGCAAGGATGAGCAGGCAACTGATTAAAAAAGACTGCATGTCTGGTAATAATGAATTTCTTAAACGTTTTCTGCTGAAGTAACTAAATTATGTCTTTTTTTGGCTGCTTTTTTTTTTTTGCTTTGCACTAACATATCATCACTGTCTCTTCGCATGGGTTCTGCACAAGGCTATTGTGAGTATGGCTTCCTATTTATCTTCTACCATTTAGTTAGTCAGAAACAAGTATGTTATTTTTCAAGACATGTTGTGGTTTGCCTTGTAATCATATGCAATGAGTTTCACTCCCTAAGCGTTGACTACAACTTTGCCCTTTTAAGCACTAACATCAATTTTCAGATTATCATCTAATTCTGGAATCTTTAACTACTAATATAAGTCTAACCTTACTGAACAGTTAACTTGTTAAGATTTGTGTTATTTTAAAGACAAAAGAAACTGTGTATGGTTTTCTGTAGTTTTCTACAGGTGAGTGTTTATTGTAGACCCTCTCTTTAAGTCTCTTTGTACACAACTGAAACTGAAATGCTGACTTTATTCTCTGAGTCAAGGTCTTCAACCATGGATTTTGCCCCACACTGTTTGATTTGGTGTATTTTAGTTTTCAGTAGGATGTAAGCATTTGATTATTCAGGTCTACCTTCTACTTCTAGTCCGTCTTTACCACCAACACTCCAACTCTAGAACACTGTTCTTAAAACCTATTTGGTTCCTAGAATTATCTGTAATCTAAAAGCTGTTTAAAACATTTCACACTTTTAATGTTGCTGCTACGATTGCACCTCAAGTCTGTCTTTTGTGGTAGTTGCAATGTAAACTGCATCCTGAAAGGTCTGTATAATCTTCTGAAAAATTATAGTAAGCATTGTTGACTACAATAAGTGTCTTATTTGCCATTGGACAGTAGATCATGTAGGCACAATTTTATCAGTTCAACTTGAAAATCTTAATATCCAGAGTGATGGATGAGTTGGCGTACATTTTAGATGATCATTGAGAGAGAAACTTCAGTTTTTTACCCTTCACAGAATGATGACATTGATAAGCCTCTTCTCTAAGTGATACGTGCCCAACTTATCTTTGGATTACAGTTGGTAGTCTCCGAAAGTAAGAGCTGTGACATAAAAAGCACTGTTTTTAGATGAATATGAGAACAAGTTATCCTCAAGCATGATTTATCTCATCAGTTTATTTTCATCTTTAGCCAGTAAATTTAGTTTAAACAGGTCCTCAATAGATGTAACTAAGCTAAGAATTATATGGCACAAATTCTTATTATTATTGCAAACTCATATTAATTTTTTCCAGTTAATCACCTGCAAAGTTGTATCTAGTGGAGTGACGTAAAACATTTTTTACAAATAAAATAGTCATTTCGGAGAATCACGATTTATACACTTATAACAATACATTTGCTCATTCCGTTAAACCAGGCTGTTTACATTCTGTCCTTCATCTAATGTATGTAGAAAAACATAATCAGGGCAAATACTTGTTTCAATAAACATCCACAATTCTATAATGCAGTACCAATACAGTAGCTTAATCAAACCTCCAACAACATCAGATGGTCTAATTGTCAGCCGAGATTCGGTCAACTTACATCACAAGAGAGCGGACTCTGTGTGGCGTTTGTAAGTGCCTGTGGTGGGATGAGCGAAGCACAATATCAGTTAGCTGTTTAACAGTCACCAACCGCATTACTTGAACACTAAGTGGGACATACCATTAATGTATCCTGGAAGCTTGGATAAAAAGTAATGCAATTATCATCAAGGATCACTACGCCAGACAGTCTGGTACCCCATTAAAATAGATGCACTTACTAATGCAGAGTCAGGGAGTTCACTGAGTTCAGTGTCACCCGGCATTCATCCAGGACCATCGCTGTAAAGTCTGGGAACAGGGAGACAGTACGTCCCTGCTAGTTGAACGGGCCTCTTTCTTTCGCCAGACGTAGACATGTGTTGCGGTCTTTAAAATATAACAATAGAACAATGAGCGGTCTCAGTAAGCATCCTGTTTTTGGGCGTGACCCAAGTGAACGTCGGGCTCTCACCAATGGTTGCAGGCGTGAAGAATTCTTGGCCAAACATATCAGTTAATAGTCGATCGTCAAACTGATCTAGGCGTCCAGTGCTCGTGGATTCAGGTATTCTTAAAATACGAATGTTATTCTGCTTGCTTCTTGCTTCCCAGTCTTCGTTTTTCATTGCAACAGGCTTCATGAGTCTTTCTAGCCGATATAGTTTTTTGGCTGATTGAGCCTCCTCATGCTCCAGATCTGATACCTTGCCATCAACAGTGTCAAATCTCCGATCATGAGGTTCCAGACGCTCACCCATCGTGTCTAGCCTTTTATCCAAGGTCTCAAAGCAGCCACCTGTGCTAGTTGGTGAGGTAGCCAGGGGATCTGATGTACCGCCACCCTCCGCCATTGTCGAAGCCTGTGCAGTGTCAGGAGGTTGTGACCTGTCAGAAGTTAACCAGCGCTGTTTAGGGTCTCCCCAGACCATAGCCTGTGTGCAGTAGAACATAGAATGGATATCCGATCCGGGCCAACTAGGCTGTTGTAAGCAGTACTGCAGGCAAATGTGGATGAGAGTTTGTGATGGTGTTTGAAGTGTGCCACCGCAGAAGGGAGCAAGGAGGTATCCATCTGTTCTCAAAGGCAGGGCACACAACCCTTTGTTTCAGAGAAAGTTATATAAGCAAGGGCAGAGAGGGATGTAGTCCCGGCAGAACTCACCGGTGCGCAAACTATAGTAGGGTCAAGGTCTCGCCAGCTCAGTTATACAGGAATGGCCCCTCAGGCAGGGTGTATGCAGGCTGGTTCGCAGTGTGAGGTGTAGACACCGGAGAGCTAGTGAGAGTAGTTTTGAGTGTGCCACTGGTCTCTATTCAGCAGAGCCAGTGAGGAGTGATGGTAGCATTGCAGGATGAGTGCTAGACAGCATAGGTGCCCAATCAATCAAGGCATTTGTAAAGCGCACCACATACCCGTGAAGGTCTCAGGCGCTATGGGGGGGAATGCTGCTACTGTTCGAAGAGCCAGGTCTTGAGGAGTCTTCTAAAGGTCAGAAAGTCCTGGGTCTGCCGTAGGCGGATGGGGAGGGTGTTCCATGTCTTGGCGGCGAGGTGGGAGAATGATCTGCCGCCGCTGGTCACTCTTCAGATGCATGGGACAGTGGCGAGGGCGCGGTCTGTGGAGCTGAGGTGGGGGTGTGGAAGCTGAGTCGCCTGTTGAGGTACAGTGGTCCGGTGTTTTGGAGTGCCTTGTGTGCGTGGGTGAGGATCTTGAAGGTTATCCTCTTGTTGACAGGAAGCCAGTGCAGGTCTCTCAGGTGGGGTGTGATGTGGCTGTAGCGCAGGATGTAGAGGATCAGGCATGCGGAAGCGTTGTGGATGCGTTGGAGCCGTTTCAAGATCTTGGCCGAGGCTCCTGCGTAGAGGGTATTTCCGTAGTCCAGTCTACTGCTTACGAGGGCCTGGGTGACCGTCCTTCTTGTTTTGGTGGGGATCCACTTGTAGACCCTGCGTAGCATGCGGAGGGTGTTGAAGCAGGAGGAGGAGTCGGCATTGACCTGCTTCGTCATGGAGAGGGTGGAGTCGAGGATGACCCCTAGGTTGCGTGCATGGTCGGTGGGTGGTGGAACTGTTCCTAGTGCAGTCAGCCACCAGTAGGCGTACCAGGCCGAGGGGGTGGATCCGCAGAGGAGGAACTACGTCTTGTCCGAGTTAAACTTCAATCGACTTTTCCTCATCCAGTCGGCGACGGCCTTCATTCCTTCGTGGAGGTTGGTTTTGGCGGTGTGGGGGTCCTTGGTGAGGGAGAGGAACAGCAGGGTATCATCGGTGTAGGAGATGATGTTGATGTTGTGCAGTCGGGCGACGTGGGCGTGTAGATGTTGAACAGCGTTGGGCTAAGGGATGAGCCCTGGGGTACGCGGCAGATGGTCTCGGTGGCTTCGGAGCGGAAGGGGGGAGGTGGACGCTTTGTGTTCTGCCGGAGCGGAAGGAGGTGGTCGAGTCCAGGGCCTTCTCTTGGATTCCGGTGTCGTAGAGGCGTGTTCGTAGTGTGCTGTAGGAGACCGTGTCGAAGGTGGCTGACCGGTCCAGGAGGTTGAGGGCCGCGGTTTCTCCGTTGTCTAGCAGGTTCCTGATGTCATCGTTGGCAGCAATGAGGGCGTTTTTGGTGCTGTGGTTGCTGCGGAACCCAGACTGGAAAGGGTCTAGGGTTCTGTTCTCCTCGAGAAAGCTGGTCAGTTGTTTGTTGACGGCCTTCTCGATGACCTTTGCCGGGAAAGGGAGATGGGCCGGAAGTTCTTGAGGTCCTTGGGGTTCACTTTGGGTTTCTTGCATAAGGCGTTGAGCTCTGCGCGCTTCCAGCTCTCCGGGAAGGTCGCTGTCTCGAAGGAGATGTTGATGGCTTTCCGGAGATTAGGTGCGATGGTGGTGCTGGCTTTTGTTGAAGATGTGGTGTGGGCAAGGGTCTGACAGGGATCCGGAGTGGACGGTGTTCATGATGTTGATGGTGTAGTCATTGTTGATGTTGGCCCAGGAGAGCAGGCGGTTGGTGTGTATGGTGGTAGTGGGGGCGGGGGTCTCAGTGGTTGCCGGGGCGGCCGTGGCGTTGAAGCTGTCGTGGATGTCTGCGATCTTGCGGTGGAATAAGGTGGCCAGCGAGTCGCATAGGTCTTGCGAAGGTGGGATGTCGTTGGTGTTTGAGCTGGGGTTGGAGAGTTCCTTCCCGATGTTAAAGAGCTCTTTGCTGTTCTATGCGTTGTTGTCTAGGCGGTCTTTGAAGGAGGCCCTTTGGGCGGATCTGATGAGGTAGTGGTGTCTGCGGGTGGCGTTCTTGTGGGCTGCGTAGCTTTCCTGTGTTCGTTCACAGATCCAGTTCTTTTCCAGCTTTTGGCAGGTTTGCTTGGAGGCTAGGAGGTCTCCCGTGAATTAGCTGGCTTTCTTGCTGGTGTGGCTGTGGAGGGCTTTTTGAGTGGGGCGAGGGTGTTGGCGCAGTCGTTGATCCACTGTCTGAGGTTGCGAGCGGTAGCCTCGGGGTCGGTCGGGTCTGCAGGTGGGCTCCGGGCGAGGGTGGTAGATAGCTGGTCTTCGGTGACTTTGCATCGGCGCAGCATCTGTTGGGTGCGTTGGTGCGAGGTGGGTTTCCGGAAGGTGAAATGGATGCAACAGTGGTCGGTCCAGTGGAGCTTAGTGGTGTGGTTGAAGGAGATGTGGGAGCTTGCGGAGAAGATTGGGGTCAAGCGTGTGGCCGGCGGAGTGGGTGGGGGTTGTGACTAGTTGTCTGAGTCCGAGGTTGGCGATCAGTGTGGTGGAGTTGGTGTTGTTGTTGTTCTCGAGGTGGAAGTTCAGGTCCCCAAGGAGGATGTAGTCTGTGGAGGCAAGGGCGTGTGTGCTGATGAAGTCGGCGATGGAGTCGCTGAACTGTGGTCTGGGTCCGGGGGGTCTGTAGATGAGGCTTCCTCTGAGGGTGGTTATGGGGTCTGTGTGGATCTGGAAGTGCAGGTGTTCGGCGGTGCTGAGGCTGTCGTCGGTGTTCGTCGAGACTTTGAGAGTGTTCCTGTGGACAATGGCGATTCCTCCTTCTACTCCATTGGTGCGGTCCTTGCGGGTGATCCTATAGCCTTCTGGGATGGCTATGGCGATATCGGGTGCTGAGGAGGGGTTCAGACAGGTCTCCGTCAGGAGGCGACGTCTGGGGCTTTGGAGTTCAGTAGGTCCCAGAGTTCAATGGCGTGTTTGGGTGCGGAGTGGGTGTTGAGGATGCATCTGAGGTAGTTGGGTTCTTTGGTAGGTGGGTTGGCGGGCCGGATGCTGGTGAAGCTGCAGTTCCGCAGGAGAAGGGTCCTTGGGTGTGCTTTGGGCAGCCAGGCAGCAGGTGCGTGATCGTCCGGCATTGAGTGTGTGGAAGGTGCTGGAGTTGTAGTGGAGACTGGTGTTGTGGCGTTCTCGGGGGCCAGGGGTTCTGGCGCAGGGCACGGGTTAGGCGCGGACGGGCACAGACAGGCTTGCCTTAGGTAAATGTAAATTGATACTTGTATAGCCCACTACTCACCCGCAAGGGTCTCAAGGCGCTTGTATGAATACCGCTGTGGAACCCATCCTGGCTTTCCCTGTGAGGTATCCACTCCTGGGCACCCCCAAGGTGGAGGCCAGGCATCCTTAGCGTTGTGGGGACCGTTGTGGAGATTAAGCAAGCTATTGCCCAGAGTTGCAGAGTGGGACTCTATGATTGGAATAGGCACCGAGGCGAGAATTATCAGGTCCGTGGAATTTTGAGCCCAAGACTGGCTGAGGTGTGGAATTGAACCCTGGTCCCGGGCTAGACCTCTGCATCAGGGTCTGCCGCTCTAACCATTGAGCCACACTTCTCCAGTGGCCGCCATATGAAGGGAGGTGCGAGGGAGGAGCAGCTGGGAGGCGGGAGCGGGCGGCGAATTGGAGAGCAGGGGTTGGGGGCGCAGCGGCGGTAAAGAAACTGGAGAGGCAAGGGGTAACAGAGGGCAAAAAGGGTCACGGGGGAGGCGAGGTAAACAATGTATGAGGGCAGAACAGAACACAGTACACAGGGATACAGTAAACAGTGAACAAAATAAAGGCAGTGAAAAATAAGCAAAATGCAACGAGAGTCAGCAGGACCGGCCTACCTAGGCATAGAGGAGCCTCGAACCTGCGGCTGCGGTGGTGAGCGCAGCAGGTACACACCGTCCCACTGGTGGAGCTGAGCGGTGAGGGGAAGCGACCTGCCTGAAGACAGGGTCAAGTTTCGTTCTCTTTACCGCACAGCGGCCTCCATGTGAAGGGAGGTGGGAGGGAGGAGCAGCTGGGAGGTGGGAGCAGGGCGACGAATGGGAGAGCAGGGGATGGGGCCGCGGGGGGCACAGCGGCAGGAAAGAAACGGGAGAGGCTAGGGGTAACAGAAGGCAAAAAGGGTCACGGTGGAAGCTAGGGAAACAATGTATGAGGGCAGAACAGAACACAGTACACAGGGATACAGTAAACAGTGAACAAAATAAAGGCAGTGAAAAATAAGCAAAATGTAAAGAGAGTCAGCAGGACCTGCCTATCTAGGCAGAGAGGAGCCTTGATCCTGCGGCGGCGATGGTGAGCGCAGCAGGGGCACACCGTCCCACTTGTGGAGTTGAGGGGTGAGGGGGAGCAACCTGCCTGAAGATAGGGTCAAGGGTCTTGGCCCTCCGATCTCCCTAGCCCCCACCCCGCAGGCAGATGGTCCCAAAGGAGTTCAAGTTGATCCAAGCAGCGGAGGAGTAGGAAGCGGCCCGCCGCCAGGTTGTAAGGTTCGCGGAGCTCAGGGCCAGCAATGTCCAAACTGTGTCCGCAGTCAGGCAAGGCCCATACCCATATAGGAGGTGGGAGTGGTGTATGTGAGGCCACACTGAGGCCTCGCCCACTACCCTCAGGCCACGCCCCCGCACCAAGGTACTTTAGTCGCGCTGAATGCGAGCGCGACCAGAGGACTGTAAATCTCCTGAGGCGGAAGCCAGGAGAAACGCTTGTTGCTTTTTTAAATATTTGGTGTAATATTGTGTGTTTTAACCTACCTGCCACTCTCCCCGTGCACTCCCGCGCAGCGGACTCTAGCGCTGACGTGGGCTATTATTTTTGATTGCCGCCATTTCCCCGGAACACTGAGGCAACGCCCACTACCCTCAGGCCACGCCCCCCGCACCAAGGTACTTTAGGCGCGCTGAAAGCGAGCGCGACCAGAGGACTGTAAATATCCTGAGACGGAAGCCGGGGGAAACGCTTGTTGCTTTTTTAAATATTTGGTGTAATATTGTGTGTTTTAACCTACCTGCCACTCTCCCGTGAACTCCCGCGCAGCGGACTCTAGCGCTAACGTGGGCTATTATTTTTGATTGCCGCCATTTCCCCGGAACACTGAGGCCACGCCCCCTAACCTCAGGACACGCCCCCCGCATACTATAAAAATGTGTATCTCCCGGACGCGCCTAAGGCAAGCCTGTCTGCGCCCGTCCGCGACCGACCGGGGCAAGGGGCACGCCATTATGCACAATCCCTTATATATTCTCCCGAACAACTGCACACCCTCAATAAACATTGGCCACTGAATTCTGCAACACTTTCTTATGCCCAGCATCTTGGCATTGCCTCGCCTAAGCCTACCACATCGGCCCCTCCACCCTTCCCGCCCCCCCCCCCCCCCCCTCCCTCCCATTGCTGCCCTCCTCCTGAACACGAGGTCAGCTGTCAAGCATCAGACCGAAATATTTGATCTCCTGGATTCTAAATCTCCGGACTTATTGTTTTTAACCGAAACATGGTGCAGATCCGATTCCCTACCAAGCATCCTGGCAGCCCTCCCGCCTCATTACTCCATGCTCCACGCAGACCGATCGGAGGAGAGAGTAGGCGGCGGGGTAGCCTTGATTGCCCGTAAGGGACTCCATTTTCAGACACTTGTGTCGCCCACGATACCAGCAGCCGATTGCCTTGTTGTCTGCTCCTCCTCCTTTAAGATCCCAATTACCTGCGTTTTAATTTATCGGCCACCTCAACCATCCTCAGGCTTTCTCTCTGCCTTCCAGGACTTACTGGCCACCCTAGTAGTCAATAGTGCTTCTGTTCTCGTGCTGGGAGACTTTAATTTCTGGCCCACCGACCCACGCCGAGGATACTAAATTCAAGGACTTTACGCAACTGCTTCTTAGTCTCAACTTTACCCAGCATGTCCAAGGTCCTACCCATATCCGGGGCCATATTCTTGATCAGATCTGGACTCTAAACATCCCGATTTCCGCTCCAACCATCTCTCCCTGCCCATGGTCCGATCACTCCATGCTCGCTTTTTCCTTGGATCTGAGCCAAAAAACTACACCCTCCTGCCCTAAAAACACCCGGGCAAGGAATTGGAATCGAGTCGACATTCCATCCCTATGTAACTCGTTAGTGGCCACCTGCCCGGATCTATCGGGTCTGACCCCACACTCCCAGGCTGCCACCCTTGATCACTGGCTTACCAAAGCCTGCGACCCAGTGGCTCCCCTGAAGCGGATCACCATCAACCGCACCCATAATGCCAACAAGTGGTTCAGCCCTGGTCTCAAAGCCAAGAAACTGGAGCTACGGCAGGCTGAACGAGCTTGGAGAAGAGCATATTGCCCTACCCAGAAACAATACTACATCACCATTCTTAGCGAATACAAACAAGCCATCTTGGCAGCTAAGACAGAATATTTCTCGGAGCGCATTCTAGCTGCAGAAAGCCAGCCGCGTGAGATCTTTGCCACTGTCCACGAGCTGGCATCCTCGGACAGAACTTAGCCAAAGATCCCCCCTCTCAGGTTCTATGCGACTCACTCAATGAATTTTTCATTGACAAAATAGCTTGTATCAAAGCTAACATTCCCCCCCCCCCTTCGCTCACTTTCTCCTACCCCCAGCCTCCTGGCAATAATGTGTCCCTCACCTCCATCCCCGCACTCACCAGAGAATCCTTGCCCCCTTTACTCAGCCGTGTTAAGTCGGGCTCCCCAGCTGACATCTGCCCGGCACGCATTCTCCATCAGATCTTTCTTGAATGCCCACCCCCGCTCTTACCATTCTCATGATTTTTTTACGCACAGCTCTGTCCCTGTTACTTTTAAGACTGCCATAATTCTCCCCATACTAAAAAAAACGGGGGCAGATCCCTCCTCCCCGGCAAACTATCGCCCGATATCCCTTCTTCCCTATCTGGGAAAGGTAGCTGAGTCCCATGCCACCCAGGTACTCAGCACCTTCATTGAGGACAGCAACTACCTTGCACCCTGCCAGGCGGGCTTTCGCCCCCGCCACTCCACTGAGAAGGTGGTCATCTCGGTCATGGATCAACTTAGGGAGGGGCTTGATACTAATACCCCTCAGGCCCTTGTCCTCCTAGATTTGTCCGCCGCTTTCTACACGGTGGACCATTCCACTCTCTTGTCCCGTGTCGAGGCGGCGGGCATAGGAGAACAAGCATTGGCCTGGATAGGCTCCTTCCTAGCAGACCGCACCCAGGCCGTCACTTGGCCGAATTCTCTGCCCCGCCGCGCAGGGTGCAATGCTGTGTCCCCCAAGGCTCCTCTCTTTCTCCTCTTTTATTCAACCTTTACATCTTCCCTCTTATTTTTGCACTACAGCAAATGAAGGTCACAGTCTACACCTACGCTGATGACGTCCAACTCATTTTTAATTTCTCCTCTCCCTCATCAGGTGTCACTGCCTTCCAGTCGGTCATGCTTTTTATCCGGGATTGGATGAATGCTAACCATCTGAAACTCAACCCGGATAAAACTGAGCTGATTTTGACTGGTGGCAGCGGCAACCCGTGGTCCTCCTCATTCTGGCCCCCCTCCCTTGGCCCACCTCCACCACCTCTCATTCCGTTAAGACCCTTGGCATCACACTTAATCATCACTTGACTCTGCACTCCCACATTAGTTCTGTAGTATCTTCCTGTTTTTTTACCCTTCGCATCATTAGGAAAGTATCTCGGTTTTTCTCTCCCTCTGCACTTAAACTAATCGTAATGGCCATGGTCTTATCCAAAATAGACTATGGGAACATTATTTATAATGGTGCCTCCCGCCTACGCACTCCAACGCCTCCAACTGGTGCAGAACCAGGCAACCCGCCTGGTACACGGCCTTTCTAAATTTCATCACTCGTCACCCCTCCTCATTGCTCTCCATTGGCTTCCTATCAAACAACGGGCCCTTTTCAAACTTGGTTGCCTTACTTTTCAAGCCCGGACGGGCACGGCTCCTGCGTTTATCAATTCTGCCATCACCAACTACTGCCCTTCTAGAGATCTTCGCTCATCTACCAAATCCTTACTAGTCATCCCCTGTTTCAAGAAATCAAGATCGGGAGGCCAGAAATTCACGGTTCTTGTGCCCCCCCTTCTGGAACACCCTTCCGCCCCACATCCGACTCTCTCCCTCCTACATGGAGTTCTGTAGGGCCCTCAAGACTTTCCTGTTCCAGCAGGCTTTCAGCCTATAACCCTCTTTTTTCTTCATGCCCAGGAACCCCTCTAGCGCCATGAAACTGCATTGTGAACGCGCGCTTTATAAATTCCTAAAAATTCAATTTCAAATATGTGGAAGGGAGGGGGGTTTGTGTCAATCGGGCCACCAACAATCCCAACAGCATCGCAGGAAGGCCGTATTGATTTATGTGGCGTCTCTGCTGCTCCTCCTCATATTAAAATATTTCCCGTTATGGCAGCAGGCTGGGTAGGTGGCTGTCCATTAAAGATGGCAGTGTATAATCCAGTCCATGGCCAGGATTGTGGGGATGCGGGCAGAATTTCAGTGCTATGCGGCCATCACAGTTGGTAGCTTGGCCAAGCCTCGACTTGAAGATCACTTTAAGACCCAACCACCCCTAAATGTTAGGCATCACCTCTTTTTCAAAGTTGACTAGCTCCAAAGCAATCCTGAGCCACTCCCCCACCTGCAGTATCCCTTAACGGCTTCGCCGCGGCGGCTTTTCCCGCTGTGCGCGGCATTTTTAAAAATCCCGCGTAACGTGACAAAGCCAGCTCGTCATCCGCGCAGCGCAGGTAACGCCCATGACGAGCTGGCTTTGTCATCCGCGGGGAAGGAGTTAAGGGATGTGCAAGTCATCACAAAGATGGCCGCCTCCATGTTGTAGCCCCAACCTCCTTGTGCCCCATAGAGCCTAGTGAACACACGACCAAGAAGGTGGTAAGAATACAGAGTTGTACTGTGTTTTTTTAATCTTTTAAAACTGCAATTTTTCTACCCGTAACTGTTTGAATTTAATTTTTGATCTGTGTGCAATTAGTATTATAAAACTGCGTTTTTTGCCTCATTACTGTTAGAATTGAACTCTTGATTTCTGTGACTTTGGTACTGTTTAAACTGCTGTTTTCCTATCCGTGATTGTTTGAAAATCTGTCCTAGTTTCCCCTGTATTGTGCTTAGGCGTGTAGGTGCAACCCCCATGCCCCCTTCCTTCCTGGTCTTTTAAAAGTTAAAAATGCTAACTACACCCTCAGAGGCTAAGGAGAGTATGTTTGAGATTGCTAAATCTGCTTAAAGGTTTAAAGCTGTGTCTGGAAAGTGTATGTAACCATCGATTTCAGCTAGAAAATGGGATTTCTTGAAGTGCACGAAAAGCAGTATTTAAGTGGCTTAGGTTTGTACCTACCTGCAGGGTGAGCCAGGAAGAATGGATTTAGCCTGTCTGTATCCAAGGAGATTCTGTTCTTCAGGAGCAGCTCACTACCCCCTGGCCATCAGCCTGTGCTATATATTTGCTATTGGACGTTACATCTGTGCTCTGATTGGTTCCTATGCCTGGTGTTTCTATTGGACTTATGGCTTGGTTTCTGATTGGCTGCTAGGATTTGGGCTGTGATTGTGTTACGTTGACCGTTTTCTCTAACAGTTTTCATATTGCTCATTGTCCCCTGTGTACCCCCGTCCCTGCCGCGCGACTTACCTTATTTGCATATGTTGCGTCGGATGGCTTGTCCTATGACAGTTGTGCCAGTTTGAGAGTGGCGGTGAGAGTTGGTCTGTCCATGTTGAGGGCTGGTGACCGGAGCGCTGCTTAATTTACCGGTGTGTCATTATACTACAAATAAAGCACTTTTCAATTCATTCGCCTGGAACTTTACTTAACAAAATTGGCGACGAGGACGGAACGACACACCGAAGAATCCACGACTGGTGAAAAGTGAAACTGTAGGAGAAGGCAGCGCGAGGCATCGGGTGAAGTACATGGACATGCACGAACGATTTATGAGCAGAGAATAAGCGATGTCACCGGATCATTTTATTGAAGATTGAACTTTGAGTGCCCGTTGGAAACAAGGTGAATAAACTAAGGCTTTTGAGCTGACATCGCTGAAATCTGAAATGAGGTGAGCTGCGAACGCTGGGGAAATAAAAGTGATCGGTGAGGGAACACAGTTAATCCCCTGCAGCTGTGAGTGAAACTGATTTGAGGCGCGTCTAGTGTGTGAGGAGAAAACTCGTCTCCGATCCACAGCTCGAATCTAAGTAACGTGATGACGTAACTGACGTAAGGGGGCCATTTTGAGTGAGGAAGTCTCTGAGCCAGTTACTTGTGTGAGGAAAATATAGCGTGAGGTGTAACTGAAGTGAAGCATTGACAGCACCTCGCAGTTCTTTAAAAAAATAAAAAAAGGATATAACAGCATTTTGGCGGAGTAAATACATGTAAGAATATCTTAAACAAAATTAATTGTGGAACTTCATTGGAAATAAAATAAAAGAAGGACTGTATTAGGGCACAATAAAATACATCTAGGGAAAATTCTCTACTATTTCAAAATGGCAACAGGCAACTTATACAATCTACCACCCCCACAATCATTCTTAAAAGGAAAAGGGGAACCGGAAATTAAATGGGAAGAATGGAGGGAGTTCTTCAATAATTACATAACAACTTTTGACAAACCAGATGAAGCATTACCACCTGAGGAAAAGAAAAAGATACTGTTACACTGTTTAGGGGCAGGTGGCCTGAGAGTGTATAACAACATTGCAAAAAAAAAACACGTGGCGTAAATGAAGGAGATGTGTTCAATAATGCCATGGAAGATTTGGACAATTATTACAAGCCTACAGTGTGTGTAGCAGTTAATAGATATAAATTTTATAGGCGTAAACAGGGGAAGGAAGAAGGTATAGAAGACTACGTTTCCGCCTTAAAAAATTTGGCACTGACATGCAAATTCGAGAACATGCATGATGACATGATAAGAGACCAAATAGTAATGGGTGCGGCTAATCCCGACATACAGGACGCATTATGGGCTAAAGGAGAGAAACCACTCAAGGAAGTAATTGAAATAGTAAAGAAGAAAGAATTAACGGGTCGTTGTGCTAAAGCAGTCATAAAAGAGGACGAGATTGGAAAGGAAGATACTGGAATAGTAGCTAAAATAAGCGGAAGTAGGAAGAAGCACTTAATAAGGAAAAATGTGAAGGAGGAAGATAATGATACAAAAAGTGAAACTAGAAAATACAAAGATCTGAAATGTTTCAGATGTGGAAGTAAAGGACACTTGGCAGATAATTGGGAATGCCCAGCAAGGAACAGTAAATGTACCCAATGTGGATTGGTAGGTCATTCTCAGAAGGTGTGCTACAGGAAAGTTAAAGGGAAAATGAAGTATGTGGAAGTGAGCGAGGAAGAAGAATCCGAATCGTCGGACGAGTCAGAATACAACCTGTGTGTGCTCGTCATAACAGAAGAAGATAACAATGACAAGGAAGAGGAGCATGTAAAAAAACCTGAGTGTGTCATCACTATGGGTGGAGTGGACTTAGACATGATCGCTGATTCTGGGTCAGATTGCACAATTGTAAACGAGAATGTGTGGAAAAGTAAATTGGCAAGAAAACTAGGAGAAGAGTTAAAGGAAGCTAACTTAACCCTCAAAACATACACTGGGGAAATCATTGAACTGGTTGGATGTAGCGAGATGGAATTGAGTTTCCGAGGTAGAAGTACCTGGAGTAAGGTATACATCTCGAAAAAAAGGGATTTCGGTACTGGGATGGAGAGAGCAAATTAAATTAGGAATAACACTAAATCCCTACAATTCTCAACAAGTGGATAGAGAAGTTAAAAACGGAGAAAAACCATATAACTCTTCTGTGTTGTTGAGCGAGAGGACTTCACAGGCCGAGGACAATGATGGATGGAAAAAATCTGCAAGTAGAGATGGAAGAACAAGTGTAGCAACTGTGAAAAACGACAAAATAAAACTGGGTATTTACAAGGAAAAAAATGATGAAAAACATGAAAGTAAAGAAGGCGAGATCAGAAAGGTGAAGGAGTAAAAGTGGAAGAGAGTGAACTGGTTGAAAAGGGACGATGCATACCAGCACAACTCCAGGGGAAAGAGGAGGACTCGTGTCTGGAGGAGCTAGAGTACAACAGCGAGATGGATTACTATGACTGGCTATATCATGGGGAGTCAGAAAAGGAGAGTGAAGAGACACTAGAACACCTACAGCCCCGACACCATAAGGTTATTGGTGAGATGAGCGGAATGCACAAAAGGTCCAGGAGAGGAAAGGCGTACAGCAGTCAAGAGGACTCTACCGACTCTTTCTGCACAATTCAATCGTCTATATGGAAGGAAGGAAAGGGCCAAGAGGACGGATGAAATGGGTCTCAGGGACAGTGGCATCACTGTTGGGCTTAGTACTGTGTACAATCCTAAGGAAGAGGACTATCTAGCGAGAGACACAGACCAATGTGAAGAAGGATGTGCGAGGAAGAGGTGTCTCGGCACCGCAACATGAAGGACTGTTATGAATGGCTGGACTATGAGGAATCTGAGAATGGGAGTGAAGGGACACTAGAACACCTACAGCGTCCACACCCAGAAGTGGATTGGGTAGCGGAAGGGATGCAAATTGAGTCTATGGGAAACCTTGTAGCACAGCTTAAGACACCAAGCTGAGAGAGGAAACGGACTGGGGCTGATGTGAAAAACCCCACAGGAGGATTTCTGCAAGTAGCGAACTTGTGCACTTCTGCCATCACTCCTCGCGTTTCCCGCTCCGCGGGAAACGCTCGCAGGACCGGAGACATCGGGCAGAACACAGGAAAAGGACTACGAGTCCCAGGAGGCTCAGCGGAGCTGGGACCATCACTTGCCACGCCCAGCAGAGAGCAACAGGTGATTAAAATCACCACAGGACCGTCGCTTTGCGGGAAACCTTGTAGCGCAGCTTAAGACACCAAGCTGAGAGAGGAAACGGACTGGGGCTGATGTGAAAAACCCCACAGGAGGATTTCTGCAAGTAGCGAACTTGTGCACTTCTGCCATCACTCCTCGCGTTTCCCGCTCCGCGGGAAACGCTCGCAGGACCGGAGACATCGGGCAGAACACAGGAAAAGGACTACGAGTCCCAGGAGGCTCAGCGGAGCTGGGACCATCACTTGCCACGCCCAGCAGAGAGCAACAGGTGATTAAAATCACCACAGGACCCGCGCATCGCGGGACGCCCGGGGCTAAGCCCGGGCAAAGGGCGGGCCGTCTGAGGCCGTCCGAGGTCGGAGGAGGCCGGGCTGGGCCCAAAACTTTGGTCTATTTGCTGTCCCCCAAGTGGTCTTACGGACTGGTAGGGATCCTGATTTTCTCTACTACCTTTGACTGTTAAGCAAGTGCCTGAACATTGGATTATTGCTTCTGGTCTGTCACAATCATGCCTAGTGAAACTAGAAGTAAGGCAGCTGCGGGCGGGGCCAAGTTGATTGGCACACTTGACGATTTCATTGTCCGTACACATACGTTGATAGATCAGGGAATAGTCCTAATGGAGAGGAGGGTGTCCCAGGATCTGGCGTTAGCAAAGAGGTCCTCTATGGGCCACATTGCGCAGGCACGTACTCCAGGACGTCCCGCGGCCCAGACTACTTCTGAGCTGACTCTTGTTGAGGTCCACAATAATATGATTACTCAACCCGAGCTTCGGGACTCTGTTCAAACTGATTCTCAGAAATTGGCACCTTCTGGTAATATTTTGATTTCCCCACAAATAGATACCCAGGCAGAAAATTCGATTGTTGACTCACAAGGGGCAAGGGAGGGAGCAATCCCAAAAAAAAGGCATACTCAACAAATTCCTAATCAAAATAAGACAACTGTGACATCTGTACACAGATTAGGACCTGTACAAAGTACAGAACGATTAAGTGGTATTTCTGGAGAGGTCGCTAGGGAAGGAGCAGTTGGTCCACTAATAATGCCTATGACCATCATGGACTCTACCCTAGATGACACACTGGCGGATATATTTAATAACCGTTCGTCTTCTAATGGCACTGTTGCAAATTTAGACAGGGAAGATCCCAATAAAGAGAGGGAGGACCCCTTCATAATAACACTAAAAAACTTAATTAAAGCCCTGTTGTGCCCTTTGGAAATTAAGCTCCAGGCTATGGAATTACAATTAAAAGCAATGCACACGGATATAACAGCCCTGTGCTCGACTACAACCAAAAATCCCATACAGCCAACCCTTCATCAAAATAATTTACCATTAACAACAATAACTATAGCAGAAGTAACTAATCCTGCTGTAAAAGCACCTGCACCAAAACCGTGTACTCCAGTGATTAGTAAAAATCTAATTAAACCTACTCCAGCTGTAGAGGTAAATAAAACAACTATTCCAACTAGTTCTGTCGAAAAACCCATCCAAGAAAGACAGGAGAAACGTAGAGTGATTGATTTACCACCAGATGCCTGCCCATATGTAGTCATTCTAACGGGTGTCCCTGAACTAGCTACTCAAATGAAAGAATCATTCTGGGCACTCAAAAATAAAGTGTTTTATTGGTTGAACTCAAACCACCCCCTCCCACCTAACTTGCATAGTAACTTAAAGATGGTGGAGCGTGTCCCTTGGGTGGGGAAAAGTACAAAAAGACTACAAGGGGACTGTGTGGTGATAACTTTTGATAACCCGAGATCAGTGGAATATATTTGTGAAAGGTCTAAGGGTCAAAATGGGGCAACAATTGTGGCAAGGCCGCTTTCTTTCTTTTACATGCCTGTGCAGCATATGGATAATAGATGGAGCTGGATGAGGGGCTCAAACTCTGCACAGGGAGGATGGGGAAACAAAACACGACATGACTCAGTTCGTAATGCTTGGGGAGAAGAGGTAAATGATGGTTGGTCTATAGTTAAACGAAGGAGAGGGGGAATAAACTATTCAGACCAATACCGACATAATGAATGGAGGGATTTCCAACAAGCTCCGTTCCCTACTCCTTGTTTCAATCGATTCAGCAATTTGGAGGCTGTAGATTGACAGTTTGATATCCAGGTAGTAAAATCCCCTGTGTTTTTATCCACCCTAAGTAACCCATTGGATAGTCCCAGGCTGACTCTTCCACTTGCTGTGACCCCAAGGCAGGAATCTGGAAAGAACTTAATACCTGCAATTGATGTATTAAATGTGGCCAATATCTTGGGAAATGAGGTTGAAAATTCCAAAGAAATGGACACCAGAAGTGTTGAAAGTACGCATCGGAAAAAAGATACATGTTCCTTAATGTTCTGGAATGTGGCAGGACTTAAAACAAAAATCACCAATCCGGATTGGGAGGGAGTGATAAAAGACATAGAAATCATGGCCCTCCAGGAAACATGGGCCACTGACCAGATACATTTGAATGGTTATAGAACGTTTTGTACACCAGCGATTGGGGCTAGACATGGGAGACCAAAGGGTGGCCTGATAACGTACTTGTCGAATAGCTTAGTATATGAGAGGGTACGCTTTTATTCTAAGTGTGAGTTCTACCACAAATTAGCAATAGACACCAAAACTGGATTGCGTTTTGTAATTATAAACTTTTATAATAATATTCCAGTTAATATTTCACGTGATATTTTGAAAATGTTAGCGATCGACCTACAGTGTGAGTCTGATAGCAATGGAAAGGAGGTTATGATTTTGTGGGGGGGTGATTTTAACTGTCCATTATGCACAAAAGGCTCTAAAGGAATTTGTGGTATAATGTTGGAGCAGGATGTTAATTTACCACATTTTAAACATACAGAGACCGGGGATCTGTTGAACGAATTATTATTTGATCATGATCTGGGATTTGCTAATGAATTAACTGAGCAGTCAATACCATTTCACCCAACTTTTATTGGGAGGGGAGCATCCACCACGATAGACTTTAGCCTCTGGTCTAATGGTTATGGTCATAAATTAGTTAGTTATAAAATAATGGATGCACCACTCAGTGACCACCTACCGCAAAAAATTGAGATGGAAAACCTTTTCTTGGCCTCCTATAATGAGCAAATACAGGTTGTCCCAGACATTACATTAGGTAGACAGAATGGGTACACCCTCAAGTGGAGTAAGGTGGTACCTGAAGACTTTCCTAAAAAATTGTTAATTAGCTGCCCAGAAAATTTTGAGATCTGTTTAGATGAGGATTCCGATAGTGAAAGTATATTAGTTAATTTCAATATTATTGCTTCCACTATCAAAGAGAACCTTCTTTTAGTATCAAAAAATGGTTTAACGAAGGGTACAAGATGGTTTGATAAAACCTGTACTAAGGCTCTAACAGATCTTAAACATGCATTACATAAGGATCCGCGTGATGGTGTAGAGATAAGAACCTTAAGGAAGGCTTATAATGAGGCCCTAAAAAATAGAAGAGAAGCGATTAAAAAAGGAGTATGGGAAGAACTTTGCACAGCCTCACAAACAAGGGATGCATCCGCCTTCTGGAGGGTGGTAAACGCCCCCCTACCATACGAAAATACCAAAGCACGGTTGGAAATTGCGATTAATGAGGATAGTTGGGTCACGCATTTTTCCACCTTGTATACGTCAGTAGATGAGTTAAGAAATACTGGGGTAAACACAGAAGGCGAATCAGTTGAGGAGGAAAGTGAACTTAAAGTAACACTACCAGAGATTGTTGAAAGCCTGGGAGCTACCAAGGGCGGAAAAGCGGCGGGCCCAGATGGAATCCCAGCGGATTTGTACAAGTCAAATATCGAACTATGGGGCCCGATACTTGTACAACTCTTTAATGCAGCTCTTGTAAGGGGATTGAACCCTTCCTGGTTCACATCAATTATTGTACCCATTTACAAGAAGGGAAACAGACAAGATTGTGCCTGCTATAGGCCAATTTCCCTTCTGGATTCGTCAATAAAGATCCTTGGTAGAGTGATTTTAGTTAAATTGCAAAGCTGGGCGGAGGAGGCGGGGGTAATTAGTGATTTACAATTTGGATTTCAAAAAGGCATAGGAACAATAGAGCAGGGATTAAATTTGTTCCTGATTCAGCAGAAACATACTGTGATAAAAAGGGAGCGCCTATATTGTGCATTTGTTGATCTTACATCAGCTTTCGATTGTGTGTCCCATAGTAAATTATGGGACGTGATGTCACAATTGGGCGTGGAAAAGCCGATAATCCAATTCTTAAGGGACCTATATGCAGGAGCATCAGCTGTTGTACGTTTTGGCAAGAAGGGGGAATGTACCAGATCTTTCGGAATAGGCCGTGGAGTGCGCCAGGGGTGCGTACTGGCGCCCTTCCTATTTCTTATTTATATAAATGGTCTGGAAAAATGCCTGCTGCAAGAGTGTGTGGATATGCCTAAGATCGGAAAGAGATTTATTCCCACACTCCTGTATGCAGATGATGCTGTTTTGATGGCGCGCACCCCCATTGCCCTACAAAAAATGTTAACATCTTTTAACCAGTTTATGCTCGATCTTAATTTAAAAATAAACTGTAGTAAGACTTTTTCAATGAATTGTGGCACGCGCACCAAAAAACAAATGAAAACAATGTACATAAATAATGCCCCCTTAGAAAGAACATCTACCTTCCCATATCTTGGAATTTTGTTTCACGAAACTGGTTCTTGGTCAAGTGCGGTGAAGGTACGAACGCTCTTGTTCTCTAAGACAATCATGGCATTAAAAAGTTTTACACGTAAATTGGGAATGAAACCAATCAGGGAAATTTTAACTGTGTACAATGCGACGTGTGTATCTGTGGCACTGTATGGAGCTGGCCTCTGGGGTTATACCAATTTAAAGTCACTTCAGATAGTCGAAAATAAATTTTTAAAGAACATCCTATCACTTCCAGAGAGTACAGCGAACTCTATATGCCATGATGAGTTGGGGATCCCCTATATAATGGACACAATTAGAGTACAACCCATCTTACTATGGCACAGAGTATGGACAGTGAACGAATGTGTATTAAATCGAGCCATAATACAGGATGTCTTAAAAATGGGGAGAGCAAATGTTCTTGAATGGCTAAATTACATCAAAACGTTCCTTAATGAAATAGACCGTTCACTCTATTACAATGATCCGCTTTCCATGGCAAATATTTCTAGAAAAGACCTGAAGACACTATGTATGGAATTCCTCAGAAATAGAAGACAGCTTGATGAATCGAATAAAAATACTGTCACTTCTCATCAATTAATTTTAATAAGCGACAAATTACAGCCATACTTAAGTTTATATATGTGTAATTTTGATAGACTACTTTTAACACGTTTTAGAGCTAACATTGTTTTTAGATTATTTACTTTCCCTGTAATGAATACATGGTCCAAAGAACTCCCTTTATGTCCCTGTGATGAAATATCTATGCAATCGAATATACATGTTCTATTTTTTTGTAAATTCTATACGCTGCCTCGTAGAAAACTGATTGTCCCCATTTTAAAGGAAATGAATGTGAACAGATGTCGCCTAGCATATTTAGTACTGCAAAAAATGGACAATGTTTTTACTGTGGCTTCATTAATTGAGTATTTTAAACTGGTTTTTAAATTCAGGAAGTCGCTTCGCTGGAATGAACTGTAATAGTGTAAACACTATGTATTGTTTTTAATATCCTCCTACATTGATGTAATACTGTGCAATGTAAATGAAATATGATTGCTGTTGCTTTTATGGTTATACCTTTTTAGCCGAATAAAGTACTTTTTGACTTTTGAGTCTATGGAGAAGCACGAGTTCAGGGGATCTGAGGACCCGTCTTACCCTGTCGACAAGGAAAACACCAGTGAATCAGTAATAGATAACTATGAGAGGGCCGATGTGGGACTGTACACTAATGACTACAACGAGGAAGAAACAAGTCGCACGGTTGATATGGGCGTCTGGTGGTCAGGTTCATGAAGTACATGAACTTCGTGTTTTACTCCAGTTCGTGTTTTCTTCTTCTTAGGGAAGGAGATGTGTTACGTTGACAGTTTTCTCTAACCGTTTTCATATCGCGCATTGTCCCCTGTGTACCCCCGTCCCTGCCGCGCGACTTACCTTATTTGCATATGTTGCGTCAGATGGCTTGTCCTATGACAGTTGTGCCAGTTTGAGAGTGGCGATGAGAGTTGGTCTGTCCATGTTGAGGGCTGGTGACCGGAGAGCTGCTTAATTTACCGGTGTGTCATTATACTACAAATAAAGCACTTTTCAATTCATTCGCCTGGAGCTTTACTTAACAGATTGGTTGCAAGGGCTTGATCTCCTATTGGTCCTAGGGCTTAGGGCTAGTGTTGTGATTGGGTAGGACTAGGGTTCCCATTGGCTGAAGGTGTCACCTGACCACTAGGGCTATTTAACCCTAGGGCTCAAGGTGTCTCAGCCAGTGGAGGAGAAGACGAGCACAGTTGCCTATTTGGGACAGGTCAGGTCTAAGGTCAGATGCTGCACTTTTTTCCCATACACTAGCAAGCACCTTAACCAATCCACATCCACAAACATTTTAATACTCTCGCAGCAGATGCACTCTGCTCATTTACTACAAACATGCACTAACCACAAATCACAATCTCAACAACCACTAAAAAAACACAAACCACAGTTATTTCCCCTTGTATCCCCAACCACCACACAATAACACCTTCACTCACTCATAAAACACCAATCCATCCTTTACCACTACCAAATCCATACATCGCAAACACAACACAAATCCACACTAAATGTAACTATATTCCATCCAGACACACACTCCCTGCTCATACAAAGCACCAGCTCTACCCTCACTTACTCCTAACTGACCCCTTTCTGTCAAAACCAAACATATACTCAGCCCTCCATCATTTCAACCACCAACAACTTCCTCTTTTTTCCCCAAAAACACAATCCTTACATTCCACTCTACCACACATATTACCTCTTTTCACTGATCAGATCTAACAGAAACTCTTAACTCTTGTCCTTCCCCCTCACTCACCACATACTTTTTTCCACAACATATTACCAGCCCCTTTACCTTTCGGCTTCCACTCACCAACAATACTTTACATACAAATACTTCTTAGAAATCACTACTGCTCCTCAACATCAAAACATTACACACACACCAGCACAACAAAATCTCACACAGACACCCCCTCATAATTTCTGTCACAAACTAGAAACATGCACCCACTCCCACCCTCCTGACTACACAGACACCCTAAACCAACTCTACTGTTAAGCTTTCTTTCTTCCCCCTAACCTACCACAAATACAGCAACAACCTCATCTATTAGACAGTGAACAATCTTGCAACATGACCCACATGCTGCACCACTACCCATAACGTGTTCACCTTCCACCTTAAACAGATGCAAATAAAATAAACAACATGCTACCCTTCACAACTTTGCATCTCCATGTCTACTGCACAACAAGGCTACTCTACAAAAGCAACACTGCTCACCAACTCCCTCTCAACCACCATAAATGTAAATGCCATTTGTAAAGCGCACAGCTACATCCAACGAAGGTGTCTTTGAAAGGGATGATGAGTGTGTTTGACCAAATTGTTGATGTCCTTAGGCTGAATCCTTGCTCATGTAATCAGAATCAGGAGTCCATATGATGTAGAAAAATTACTTTTTATTAAATTAGGTTAAAACATGAAGGTGTCCCGGTGCTGTCCGAATGACGCTTAGGAACCCTTCCTGGTTTTTCCCTGTGGAATGTCCACTCCTGGGCACCCCCAAGGTCAAGCCATGCATCCCAGCGCTGTTGGGGCCGTTGTGGAGATTAAGCAAGCTATGGAGATTAGGCAAGCTAAGCACCATCTCTACCTCTTACACATGCAGACCCATCAAAATTCTTCCTTAGCCTGCTGATTGATGAACACAATACAGAAAAGCTACACTATTTCTATCCTCATACAGATAATAGGGCACACCTGCTACAAGTCCACAAAATACTGCTCACTTTTCCATAAAACAAAGTAACAACATCACCAAAACAGAATCTCTAAACTGCCTACTAATAAATGCACAATCACTCTCTAAAAACAAGCATCACATCTGTGATCTTCTCAATGACACACAACCGTGACTTACTCTTCATAACTGCATCATGGTTGGGAGGTGACATGGGCCAGTGTTGGCTGAAGCTGTTCCTCTACGCTATCAAAATATCACACAAAATCATACAGGCAAAAGAGGAGGTGGCCTAGCTGTTTTATTCAAGCAAACATTAAATAAAACTAAAGCGCACAACTTCTCCATACAAAGTTGTGAGTCCCTCTTCACCAGATGCAACCATACTCCATCTTCCTCCTGTAACTTCCTACTCCTTTACAGCCTTTCACCTAGCATTGCAACATTCCCAGACACACTTCTAGACACAGTTTTAAACCTTATAACACTGCACTCCAACCTATGCATTTTTGGTTACCTAAACATTTGGTTTGACAAACCCAATATGACCCATGTGAAAACAATCATCACCAGACGCACTGAACCTACATCAGATCATCCACAAACCCACACACATCACTGGACACATCCATTGATGTCATTTTTGCAAATACAGAACGTGTTACCTTTCAAAGAATTACTCCAGTCACGTGGTAAGACCACCATATGCTTGTTTTCCAACATATAAAACAACACAAAGCAAAGCACCACACCTAAACCACCTTACATGCATCCACCTATCGACGTGGAGCAAACTCAATTTTGAACACTTAGAAACACAGCTAACATTCAATACAGATCTAGACAAAATAAATTCAGTTAAAAAACTATAATAGTGGCAACCGGAAGCTTATGGTATCCTAATACCACTAAGAACAACAAAACAGAATCAAAGAAAACAGACCCCTTGGAGAAAAACAGAGATCAACGAGATAAACCAGCACTTGGCTCAAAACAAACACCAAACATGACAAACTTCAACTACAGAAACTTAATAGATTATACAAGTCGGCAATCAAAAAAGCTAAGAAAAAATACTGTTGGAACCGAATTCAAAAATGCAAAATAAAGAATGCTATGAAATTCTCCCCGAATTTCATATTCTCCCTGAATTCCATATACCAAATTGCCTAAGAGTAGATCATCCCATTACTCAGGAATTCAGACAAACTGCCAAATCATTACACAACCAAAGCAGACATGTTGGACTCCTATTTGAAACAAAGAAAAACCACGAGCACTATCCATTTTTCAAAAGTCCCTCCAAGAATAGGCATTCCTTCCAACAAATATCACACAATTCGTTTATGGAGCTGGTGAATGCAATCCCGCCTGTCGGCAGCACTTTTGAGCCGTGCGCACCACAAACCTTCAAGAAAAATATTCTAACTACTTCTGCTACCACACCATTAAGAAGAATCATCAACAATTCCTTAACTGTTAATAAAAAGATTTCAAATAATAATAACAATTCATTAACTATGGGAATACTTCTAGAAGAGCTAATAAAAAGTCATAGATGCGCCCATCACTAAAGAAAACAAACCTGAAGCCGCCTAACCCTGATAACTACAGACCAATGCTAATGGACCTTTCCTAGGCAAACTGGTAGAAAAAGCAGCATTCGCCCAAATGTCACAGTTCATTGAAGATAATTCCATACTTTAATACTTCCTAACAGGATTTCACAGAATGTGCCCTCATTCCCATCTGGGATGACCTTAAGAATGCAGTTGACCAGAACGGGGTTGCTGTACTACCATTCTTGGACCTCTCTGCTATCTTTGACACAGTTGACCATGTCACTCTAATACAAAGACTCTACGGAGCCGGCATAGAGGGTACTGCTCTCAACTGGATCATATCCTACCTTCAAAACAGAACTAATGTTTTCCATACCCCACCTTTTTCATCCAACCATACTTCACAAAAGCAGGGGCCCCTCAAGGCTCTATCATCTCACCCATGCTTTTTAACATCTACATGAAGTCATTGCCAGCACTGATTAATGAATTTCACTTCACATGCTATAACTTTGCCAATGACGAGTGAGAGGGGTTCTTTTTTTTCACGCTGTAACGTGGATCTCGAGAAGCGGTTCCTCTGGTCGAATATCTTTTTACCTGCTTTGACACTTTGTCGGTAGAACAGTGTGTCTTTGTGTAATGTCTATAGGTTTCAAACCTTGTGGGTCTTGTAGCCAACATATGTCGGTGACAGACCCACATACAATTTGAATGTGGTGTTTAGGTGTGCACCACAACGCCAAAGATTGTGGCTCCTGCCAGAAACTAAAACTGAAGTCGTTAAAGGAGCGACATTTGAAGTTGATGGCGGCGAGTGTGTCACGATCCTTAGAGCTTCCTAGCCTTGATCTTAGTTGTCTCAGGAAAAGCAGGGTGTGTCTAGGAGCCGAAGCTAGTCTGGCCAACGTCATTCTCCGGGTAAGTCAGAAGGAAAGGGGCGGTTGAAGTTGCGGCATTCTCAGACTTCACCGCGTGAAGACTCTGTCTCTCATGGCTCCTTCCGCTCAACAGTTGAGGAAGCCGTACGCGACTCTGCATCGTGTCTCCCCGTGTGTCCGGGAACCAGTGCGTCAATGGCTCAGTTAAAGAAATATTATAATTCCTTGCACCTTATCTTTGGGACCCCATCTCCCTCTGGAGCACCTTTAGGCCCAAAGGAGGTGAGTTTGTTCACCATCTAAGGGTTTGCCCTCAGTGACGTTTGAGTCGTTGGAGTCGAGTGGTTGGTGCACGGTCAACGTCGGCCAGCGCCTCTTTGGCGCAGGTCCACAGTCCTTCGGGATCTCGACCTACGATACGGGTCATCGATAAGCCAGTTCCGGCACTGACGTCGGCGGTGTCGGCCGAAGTCGCTTCTCCTCCTTCGTGTAGGTGTTGTACGACGTTGGATGCGTAGTCTACTATTCAGACTGAGGAGACTGAGAGGAATATGCAGGTTTTGATTACTTCTCAGGAAGAGGTTCTTGAAAGACAGCCTGTGTCGATTAAGGCAGGGCCATTTCAGCCCATTTCTGACATTAATGTGCCTCAGATAGGGTCGAGCTGGTTGTCTGCTTTGGGAAAGCCTAGTGGCCTGGATTCTTCTCCAGCTTCAGGGTTACTTTCTTCCCCTGGCCTTGGTACGGAGGCAAGTTCCTCCTTTGCAGACATGCTAAGGAAGGTGGCGACAGTTTTAAACTTGTCACTTCCTTTGGTGCAAAGGACCCCAGACCCTTAAATCGAGGTACTTTTTCAGGGACAGACAGGGGAAAAACCTGTTCTTCCGTTTGGGGAGTCCCTGTTTGATGTTTTATTGGGTGCATGGGCCAAGTCTGAGTCGGGGCGGGGGGGGGTTTCTGTGGAGAGATGTTGCACGTAAACACCTGCACCTGCACCTGGGGACCCAGTTTGTCTTCGTAGACACCCTTCCACCTGTAGTTTGGTGACTCAGATTGCGACTTTTTCACAGAATGTAGGTTCTGGTTCTAAGTCTCCAGTGGGTAAGGAGTCTAGGGCTCATGATGCATGTGGTAAACACATCTTTGCATCTGCGAGCTCAGCCTTGAGATCCACAAATACATCTTGTGTGCTGCGGCGATATTCCCATACTTTATGGGATTCGCTACAGAATGTGTTACCATCTCTTCCGGATAATGTCCACACAGAGATTGGTGATTTGATTAAATATGGTCAGCCGGCTCCTAGGCTTATCATAAGGTGTGTTATGGACATTACGGACTGTAGGTTACGCTATGGCATCGGCCGGTGCATTAAAGGCCTCAGGCTTGGTTGGCAACTTCGGGTTTCTTGGAGGTTGTCCAGTCGACTTGCAATTTGATGGTGTTAATCTTTTTGGGAGTCAAGCTGATGCAGGGTTAAGATACTTCTGAGAAAGGCAGTGGTCTTCAGAGTCCTATCTTTTCATTGTTTGTTCTTGGTGTAACTTGTCTTTATACTTGAGATCACTGTTCCCAATAAGCTGCGCGGGTGAGCACGCGCGCACAGAGGTCACCCTAAGCGCGCAGTGAGCTGTATTTACCGCGCACTCCCTGCAATACCGTTCGCGCCACAAATGCGAGCGGTGCGAAAAAATGCAATTTTTTTGCGGGAGGCTGACAGTTCTTAGAGTGCACAGCTGAGGGATATGTACTAGTACTTGTGCTATTTGCAATGCACACCAGCAGCTGGGCACTGTTAGAAATGTAATGCAGAGTATCAAACACGCGGCATTCGTGAAATTAATACTCTTCCTCGCAGTTTGAGAAGGCCACAAACTATAGAACCTATTTACTTCCTATGGAAACAGTATCTGATACTAGGGTGTTGAAACAGACGAATGCAGCTCACACAGACAGAAAAAGTAAAAACCCTTCTTACATACAGTATCAAAAGTTTCAACATCGTCAACTCTAACAAAAACATAGGGATGTATAACACCACAAATTAACTATCTAAAGATGTACAGGCAGACGCATTCTTTGAAATAAAGCCTTCTCAGTAAATCCTGGGTAACTCACTGCTTTAAAAATCTGCATAATCGAAATTCACAACCAATCACATTCAGCCTGTCTTTTCCTGACACACATAGCAGAGCCTCTCTCTCGTTACATTTAAGTAGTGCAGTGTGCACAAGTGGCCCCAGCTGGGCCTCTGCCCTGCCCTGACCTCTGAGCCTCTTCATTCAGAAATAGGTGACAGAGATTAAGATTGCGAGGAGCGAGGTGAGGTCGGTGATGGGTGAACAAGTAGAATGAAAGGAGAAAGAGAGAAAGGAGCGACGAACATAGAGGAAAGAAAGAAAGGGGAGAGGCAAGTGCAAGCAACTTTATTTAAAAACGCTGCAATAGCTTTGGAAGAACATGTATTTAAAATGCCGCAAGACAAGTCATCGTTTCCTATCCGAAAACATTCAACTTCGCTCCTAGAACACACAAAAGTTTAAAATTAAAGGCTGCACATTGTCCACAATGTCCACAGAAGGAGCAGTTTGAGTATGCTTCCCCCCCCCCTCCAGTAGATATTGCTGCACTAATATTTTAATCGTAACCCTGTTCAGTTTAAGGGCAACTGTCAGTCAACAGCAATTGGCTTTAAGTCAAAAAATTATAAAATCTGGATCAGGGTTAGCCTAGAGTAACTGTCAGACTAGGGAGTGAAGTAAATTATATAAGCCAGTAATAAAAAAAAAAGGTATGATTAACGAGTACATGGTGTACTGGAGTAATTTGATGAACAGGGAAAAAAAAGATGAACAAAACGGATTTGGGGGCATGGTAAGTCGGTGGGAAGAGCAGGACTGTAGCATCATTGAGTGATGAAGATAAGATGAAGCATGACAAGGGTGCTTGGTGGCTGAGGCTGTGAATACTTTGCAGTGTGATTCCAATCAGGATTCCCATGCTATGCATCGTTCCACCAGCTGGTAGGTTGGTGAGGAAAAAGCATTCAAAAAAAGTATAATTTTGCATTGGCCATAGGTGCAGTCTGTATATTTAATAAAAAGGTTGCCCATAAGGCCAGGGTTCCCTACTTAGTGCCCATTAGCTTCAGTTTATATTTCCCACCATACTATTCAGAAGCACTATCCAAATCACAAACAGAAATAATTTTCCTCTATCAGTCCCAGAAAGAGTTTATAGCTACCCTTGAAAGAAGAAAATCGAACATGAGCAAAAAAGTGCAGAGAATCTAAAAAACACTGAAAACTGACATGAAGACAATTTTTTCCAACGTGCTGCGAGAAAACAGGGTTATGTTTAGTGTCTGTCTTTTCAGGATGTTTCATTTTCTGTCTGCCTACTGTGTAAATGATATTACCTAAGTTAGGCTTGCATGATGTCAGCAAGCAGTGCCTCCCTCATGATCATGACAATATTATTTGTTACAACTGCACTCTGTTTAAACCAAACTGTAGTGCAGATAGTTCATAGTGGCACAAAATATGAAGACTACAGTCCAAAGATTTCGGTTTTCAGTAGTGACAAGAAAGGTTTACATGTCAATTGCAGCAAATTAACGCAATAGAACAATTTTCCCATTCTGATGAGTATTAGGAAGAAGAGCCATAGGTACGTATCTGTTCAAAAAACAATTCTGACTTTCTCGAAAAAACTATAAACTGGCAATGTCAAAATCGTCTGGACCTATACTGCTTCTGTTAACACAAGATGACAATGAAACACTGCAACGGTGAAGTGATGAGACACTTTTCAATTCGACTTGGGAAGCGGATGAAACTTAAACCAGGGCCAGATTTCTTTAGATCTTGAACTGAACTTAAGTTGAAAGCAAAACCTTTTAATTAAACGTTTAATGGGAAAAAACGAGATCCTATTGGCACTGAATGGACATCGTTTTTTTTAATGAACCACATCGCCTTGAAGGCCATTCAGAAATTATTTATTTACCACAACGTACCCAGGAATCTGAAAACAACGTACCAGACAACACGAAGAAAATCAGCAGTATACTAACGAAAAAGAATGGAGATTGAAAGAATAGAGCATTGAATGCCTTTAACTTGTAGTTACTGTGCGGAAAAAGATCAGTCAACTCTCCTTCTAATAAAGGTCTACCCTTGATAGAGAGCAATAAACAAGACGGAGTGGGCAAGGAGACTGAGATGGTCCATTTGTGCAGTGATGAATTTAAAACTCCTGTTACTCAGCTGGTATTGACATCAAAAGTGACAAAATATGAAGGAGATCCTATAATGTATGCTTAACTATAAACAAAAAGCACTGGCATAGCCAATAGATCTCGCCTACAGCTTTGCCAATATGTCTTAGCCATGTTTTACAGCAGTGTGGCTGCTATCCAGTATGGCTAAAAGTTACTGGTGCAAAGTGGCGTGGAGTGAAGCCTTCTAACTTGGAGTAGAGTGCATTGTTATGGAGTAGCGCGGAGTTGAGTGTTATGGTGTGTTATGTAGTGGTATAAGTGATGTGGAATGTAATCTAGGAAGTATTGTGTTGACCTAAAAAAGTATCCGATAGCTCTGATGCAGACTCTAGCATATGAGGGCTATACTCTTTACTACTAAGCAAAATATGGTTAATAAAAACAGTCTCATTGTTCTCTTAAAAACGATAGCATTGCCTCAACACTGATTTTATTATGAACAATGCTCGGGCTGTTTGATGCTAATGTTCTACCCCACAACCGACCTCCGAAATTAAGACATGACATGTTGACCTTACTACCAGTGATATACCTAAATCAACATTTACACCCTTGTTAGGGTAGGACAAAAGCATATCTGAAAACATTCAAATTTGCTCCTAGAATGCACAAAAGTTTAAAATTAAAGGCTGCACATTGTCCACAATGTCCACAGAAGTAGCAAATACTCTACCTCTCCCTCCCTCTATCTCCTTTTCCCTCCCTCTATCTCCCTCCCTTTCCCGCTCTGCCCCTCCCTTGACCTCCCTCTCCCTCCCTTTCCCTCTACCTCCCTCTCTCTCTGCCTACCTCTAACTCTCTATCCCTCCCTCTCCCTCTCTGTCCCTCCCTCTACCTCACTCTCCATTTTCCTCCCTCACTCTCCATTTTCCTCCCTCTACCTCTCTGTCCCTCCCTCTTCCTCTAGCTAACTCTCCCTAGCTCTCCCTTTCCCTCCTCTACCTACCTCTCCCGCTCTGTCCCTCCCTCTACCCCTGTCCCTCCCTCTCCCTCACCCTCTCTGTCCCTCCCTCTCCCTCTCCTTCTTCATTCTCCTACCCCTCTAGCTCCCTCTTCCTCTAGCTCCCTCTCCCTCCCCCTCTACCTCCCTCTCCCACCCTTTCCCTCCCTCTACCTCTCTGTCCCTCCCTCTCCCTCTCTACCTCCCTCTCGCTCCGCACCTCCCTCTCTCTACCTCCCTCTACCTCGCTGTCCCTCCCTCTCCATCTACCTCTGTCCCTCCCTCTCCTTCTCTGTTCCTCCCTCTCCCTCTCTGTCCCTCCCTCTCGTCCCTCCCTCTCTAACTCCCTCAACCGCTACCTCCCGCTCCCTCCCTCTGCCCCTCCCTCTCCCTCTCTCTCTACCTCCCTCTACCTCTATCTCCCTCTCCATCTACCCCCACTCCCTTACCTCCCCCTCCCACCTTCTACCCCCTTCTCCCTCCCTCCCTCCACTGCCCTCCCTCCCTCTACCTTCCTCTCTCTCTCTCTCTCTACCTCTCTGTCTCTATCTGTCTGTCTCTGTCCCTATCTGTCCAAATTCTGAATGGGCTTACATCCAGGCGTGCAATGCCCATTGGGCTCAAAGGGCTTAAGCCCCAGCCTCCCCCCACTTACCCATTCGTTTGTGGCAGCCCGGGCTGAGACAGCTTCCTGGGTGCGCACACAGCTGTACCGGAGTACTTCACAGGGCTTCCATTTACTTGCTAATGAGGCTTTGTTGTTTTTTTCACACCTTCTTACAGCCCATGCATCTCCACTTTGCCTAGAAACGACAAGGCAAGGTGCGTGCGCCGCCAATGAAGGCCTGCTAGGCCGCTGGCGGCCCGTGGGCCGTACTATGAGTACCACTGATGTAATTAGTTTACACAACTTTAAAATACTTTTTAAGTGCTTTTAACTTGTATTTGCTATTTTGTCAGCTAACAATTACGGCAAACCTAACCACACAACACAGTATAGTTTAACGTGACACTGTATGTGTGGAAATGCACCATCGTTTCAGATTTATAAGCAAAAGTTTGGAGGGATATTTGGCGCCGCACACACGCACGGTCTGGTTCCTGGCGCACATTGCCATGGCTGCAGCGCACAGAGACCCTACACTGCCGCACACAGAGGAAAAAAATTGGAGGGAACATTGCTTGAAATGTAGGCTTTTTCTTTCAAAGCAAGTAAGCTTTATCTGAAAGAAACAGGTTAGTATTAATTAGTGCTGCTATAGAGGAAGGAATAATTCTGATATCTATCCGATTGCATTCAGTCTGTAGCACAAGTTACTACTTGTGTAACGATATATCTGTACGAGACATTTGTTAGTGATAGATTCCTTACCTTAGAACATCCCCAGGCGTCAGACTGGATCCGGAAATTTTTGCGTAGCAGTACCCTTGCGCGTTGGTAGGCGTCGTCTGCGGCTTCGCGCCCGTCGTCGGCGTCGTGGGCGCCGTGATGACGTCGTCCGAGTACTTAGACGCCACCTCCGTGCGCTTACGTCAGTTCTTTTTTCCGCGCCAGCAGCGCAGATCCGGAAAAAGTGGGACCTTAGTCACTTTTGACTAAACTTTTTAGCATCCCTTTTGATCCTTTTCAATTCTTCGACTCGAACGGTGCCGGTAGGGATGCCAGGTTTTAAACCCTGTGAGGACTGCGACCCACTGATGTCGGTAACCGACCCTCACCGCCGGTGTCTTCACTGTCTCGGCATCGACCACGACGACAAGGCCTGCCCAGACTGCCGAGCCCTGACTTCGAAAGCTAGGCGGGAGCTGTCCCGCAAGCGGCTCGAGCTGCGGCAGTCTGCCCCGCGCCGCGAGAGGTCCTGGTCCGGATGGAGGTCGAAGGACCTGTCGCGGGGTCAGTCATCATAGCTCTGGGAGTCGACATCACTCTTCAGGCTCGAAGTCATCAGGTAAGCACAAGAAGTCGAAGAGACGCCATCACTCTTCCTACTCCCCCAGACGCTCGCGTGACACGGCCGTGGGTTCGGGTGACACCGCCCATGCGGCTCTGTCAGAGTCGCTGGCGTCGCGACCTGCCCCATACCCTCCGGTCCCTGGGCAGCAAGCGACGCCGAAGGAGATCGAGCTCTTCCTCATGGCCATGAGGTCCCTCTCTCCTCCGACGGGTTCCGCGGCGCCGCAGGGCCCAGTGGACCCGTCTGGGGGCCCTAGTGGGGCGGGTGCTTTGGCCCTGACGCCGGCGGGTGCTTCGGCCCCGACGCCGCAGACGCCTTCGGGCCTGGCGCCGCAGGGCCCTGCTGGATCCGCTTCCGGGTCGTCACCGGTTGACCTATCGACCTCACCAGCGCCAGTCACTCGGGTGTCACCTCCGGCGCCCCCTTCTGGCGACGCTGTCCCCGATGCCTCCCTTGATCCGGTTCCGGCGTCGGAACGGCGCCGCTGGGCGCCGCTTTCAACGCCGCTTGGAGAGTTCTGCTTCAACGAACCGGCCCCATCTTTTGACAACCCTGAATTTCAGGACATGGGTGATGAGGAGTATTGCGAGGGGTCGAGGACCCTCTGACACAGGAGTGTCAGTCCCAGCAGGACTGGACAGGTGAACTTGGGATGCCAGTGGTCTGGACACTTCGCCAGACACTGGTTTTGAGTCACCCCCTACCGTGGCTACGGAGGTGGGGGCAACCTACAGTGTGGTGTTGACGCGGGCGGCCAAGGCGTTGGACCTTGAGCTCCCCGCCGCGACCGTGAGGACTAACCTCCTCACTGAGGTCCTTAAACCGCAGTCAAGCTCGGCCGAGCCTCTGCTGCTGTTTAATGAGGCCTTGACTGATGTTCTTTTGGGCACTTGGTCCAGGCCCGCTACAGGTCCGCCTGTAGATTGGAACATGGCCAGACGCCACCGCCCGGCCCCGGGCGATTTGTTTCCTGTCCACCCACCCCAACCCCGAGAGCCTGGTCATCCAGGCCTCCAACTCCCAGACCGCATTCCCGTCGGCTCCACCCGATCGGGAATCCAAGAGGTATGAGCAATACGGCAAGAAGGTATTCTCCTCCCTGAGTTTGGGACTGAGGTCTTCCAACACTGCATGCCTCTTGGGCCGCTACACCCACTCTCTGTGGGACACGGTTGCGGACGTGCTGCCACAATGCCCGGCGGAGGTCAAAGCTAAACTCACCCAAGCCCTTGCGGAGGGTAGAGATGCAGCACGCTATTCCATCCGGTGTGGGCTGGATACCACCGACTCACTGGGCAGAGCGATGGCAACAACTGTGGTGATTCGTCGCCACGCCTAGTTGAGGTCCGCCAACTTTTCGGCCGATGTCCAGAATACTCTCATGGACATGCCGTTTGATGGCCGTCGCCTTTTGGGCGACAAAGCAGACCATGCGCTTGAGCGCTTTAAGGGCTACGGCCAAGTCCTTGGGCCTCTCGGCCCCGCGCCAGCAAACGGGTGCCTTTTGCTCCTTTCGTGACCAAGGAAGGGGCGCTCCCACACGTGCTGCCAGCCACGCACCGCAGACTAATTTCTAACGCGGTGGCGGCCGTGGAAACCGCCGTGGCGGCTGTCGGGGACAACGGCGAGGCCAGTCCACACCTACCCCTGCAGCATCCGCCTCAAAACCCTCCTAGTCCGTGCTTTCAGGCCCATGTGACGCCAGTGGGGGGCAGGGTTCGCCCTCACCTCCTCCACTGGCGCACGGTCACGTTGGACAGGTGGGTGCTGCAAATCGTCCGAAGGGGGGTCCCTCCCCTTCGAGGCGACCCCTCCAGCCATGCCACCTCAATACCACCGCCTGTCAGGGGATCACTCGCGACTTCTGCAGGAGGAAGTTAAGGCCCTCTTGGCCAAGGAGGCCATCGAGCGCGTTCCTGGGCCAGAAGTAGGGTGTGGTTGCTACTCCCACTACTTTCTGGTACCCAAGAAGGGCAAAGGGGGCCTACGCCGTATATCTTGGACCTACGGTACGTCAACGGATTCCTCCGGAAGGAGAAGTTCAAAATGCTGACACTGGCTCAGGTCTTAGCTGCCCTGGACCCAGGAGACTGGATGGTAGCGTTGGAATGCAGGACGCTTATTTCCACATCCCCGTCCTGCCGACCCACCGGCGCTTCCTGCGGTTCACGGTAGGCCACAAGCACTTTCAGTTTACCGTGCTCCCCTTCGGCCTTACCAGCGCCCCACGGGTGTTCACGAAGGTGATGGCGGTGGTCGCAGCTCATCTCCGCAGGTTAGGGGTTTCAGTCTTCTGATACCTCGAGGACTGGTTGTTGAAGGTGGGCTCGCCCCAGTCAGTAGTCCGCCACCTCCAGACGACGGCAGACCTCCTGCACCAGCTGGGGTTTTCCATCAATGTACCCGAGTCACACCTGTGCCCCTCCCAGAAGCTCCTCTTCATCAGAGTGGTTCTCGACTCTGCGCAGTTTCGGGTTTATCCTCCCTAACAGCGGGTTCGGGATATTCAGGCTCTGATTCCGATCTTTCAGCCTTTATCCTGAGTCTCGGTCAGGTTGACACTGCGGCTTCTGGGGCTGAAGGCCTCCTGCATACTTCTGCTGCATCACGCCCGATGGCGGATGCGGGCTCTGCAGTGGGACCTGAAGTTTCAGTGGGCCCAGCATCAGGGCAACCTGTCCGACCAAGTCCTGATCTCGGAGGGTATTGCGAGACAGCTGTCGTGGTGGCTCACGGACCGCGATTGGGTCTGCGGCAGATCCCTCTCCCTTCCCCAACCTTAGCACGTGGTTGTGACGGACGCGTCACTCCAGGGCTGGGGAGGCCACATGGGAGAGGCGGAGATCAGAGGCCTCTGGTGTCCGGCGGAATCCCGGCTCCATATCAACCTTTTGCAGCTACGGGCGATTCGTCTAGCACTGAAGGCATTCCTCCCCTCTGTCCGGGGGACTGTAGTGCAGGTGTTCGCGGACAACACCACCGCCATGTGGTACTGCAACAAACAGGGTGCGGCTGTGGACCCCCTGCCAGGAGGCTCTGCGCCTCTGGCAATGGCTGGAACATCAGGGCGTGACCCTGGTGGTTCAACACCTGGCCGGTTCTCTGAACGCCAGGGCGGACAAACTCAGTCGCCGGTGCATGATGGATCACGAATGGCGTCTGAACTCGGACGTGGAGCAAGATCTCTTTCTGCAGTGGGGAGAGGCTTGGTTAGATCTATTCGCCACCGAAGAGAACGCGCAATGTCATCAGTTCTGCGCGTTGGAATTTCCAAGGCGGCACTCGCTCGTAGACGCTTTCCGTCGCGAGTGGAGTTGCGGTCTGTTGTACGCCTTTCCGCCTATACCACTTCTGCCCAGAGTGCTGAAGAAGATCAGGCGCGACCGGGCACAAGTCATCCTTGTGGCTCCGGACTGGGCACGAAGGTACTGGTATCCCTAGCTACTCAGTATGTCAGTCGATCCCCCGGTTCGTCTGCCTCTTCAGGAGGACCTTCTGTCGCAGCAGCAGGGGACGGTCCTCCACCCGAACCGGTCCAGTCGCCACCTCCATGCTTGGAGATTAAGCGGCGACAGTTGAGGCCATTTGACTTGCCTCCTGAAGTTTGCAACATCATTCTGGCAGCCAGGCGTCCCTCCACAAAGTCGGTATACGCCTGCAGGTGGAACAGATTTGTGGCATGGTGCACAGCAAAGGCTGTGGATCTCCTCAATGCCCCTCTTTCTGAGGTTCTCCTCTTTCTTCTTTCTCTTGCCCAGCAGGGCTCTGCTCTGGGCACTATCAAGGGCTACCTTTCTGGTCTTTCAGCCTTTCTGAGGCTGCCTGATCAACCTTCTTTGTTCAAGTCCCCTATCGTTAATCGATTCCTGAAAGGCATCACACATACGTTCCCTCCTGTTCCCTTCGTGATGCCTTAGTGGGACTTGAACCTGGTTCTTACATTTCTGATGTGCGCTCCCTTTGAGCCACTTCACAACTGCCCTCTTCGCCTTCTCTCTTTGAAGACTGCCTTCCTGGTAGCCATCACCTCTGCCAGGAGAGTTAGTGAGCTCCAGGCTCTATCCTGTGAACCTCCTTTCCTTTCAGTCCATCCGGACAAGGTTGTGTTACGGACAAGGCCCTCCTTCCTACCCAAGGTAGTCACGGCCTTCCACATTGGGCAATCTATCACCTTGCCCACCTTCTTTCCGCCTCCGCATCCCTCGAGAGAGGAAGAGAGGCTCCACCGGCTGGACCCAAAACGTGCGCTCTCATTTTATTTGGATCGCACACGCTAGTTCCGGGTGGATGACCAACTCTTTGTTGGTTACGTGGGCGCTAAGAAAGGTGCACAAGCGGACCATCTCGCGGTGGATCATCTTGTGTATCATGGCGTGTTACTCCTTGGCTAAGAAGGAACCCCCTGTGGGGCTGAGGGCTCATTCCACTCTAGCCACAGCGACTACAACTGCTTTGGGCCGAGGTGTGCCCTTGCAGGACATTTGCCAGGCAGCTACGTGGGCCTCGCTGCACACGTTTGCAAGACATTATTGCCTGGACAGTCCAGTCCGGAGGGATGGCTTCTTTGGCCGTTCCGTCCTCCAGGACTTTCTGGTGTGATTATTGGTTCACAGACCCACCACCACGGGGTTGGTATTGCTGGGGTATCTATTCTAAGGTAAGGAATCTATCACTAACGTGTCTCTTTCAGATGCACAAGTTACTACTTGTGTAACGATATATCTGTAAGAGACATTAGTTAGTGATAGATTCCTTACCGACCCACCCATCCTCCCCGTTCTGCGAACCGATATCTAGGGTTAAGGTCATTGCCTTTCAGGGCCCTAGTTTCATGGCACCAGTGTTGGCTTTTGGCATAGCGCTTCATTTTTGGCGTGGAAAAGCCGTGTCTAAGAACTGACGTCAGCACGCGGAGGCGGCGTCTAAGTACTCCGATGACGTCATCACGGCACCCACAACGCCGACGACGGACGTGGAGCCGCAGACAACGCCTACCGACGCGCAAGGGTACTGCTATGCAAAAGTTTCTGGATCCAGTCTGACGCCTGGGGATATTCCAAGGTAAGGAATCTATCACTAACTAATGTCTCGTACAGATATATCGTTACACAAGTAGTAACTTGTGCTACAGACTGAATGCAATCGGATAGATATCAGAATTATTCCTTCCTCTATAGCAGCACTAATTAAGACTTGACAAAAAGGCATAGTTAGCAATACCCAAATGTAAGAGCACATCTTAGTGCATTAATAATGGATATATTTGGGTTGGAGAACATCCTAACATTGCCAGTTGGGCTTAACATGCCAAGGTGTACACAGTATAGATTTTACACACTGAGTAAATTAGGCACACTCAATCGTTTTTTAATACAGGCATGTGCATATGTCGGTTTTCTTCAATATTCCCATTTGCAAATTTCATGGAAGATTAATAATTCACTTGTAATTAGGTCCCTTTTCAGATGTTGCTTTATTTAATGGGTTTATGATTTACTTGTAAACCTTAAAACTAAATTATTTTTCAAAATATTAACTTTTTAAGGAAGAAATAATAGAAAAGGAATTTTTGTTGAGTGATTTAAAGATTTGTCACAGTGATTTGTATATATGTTTTCCAATACGAGGCAAAATCATGTTTTTCCTTTAGTATTTTGATGATGACAACCAAATAGTTTGAATAATAGTGTTGGCAGAACTATACTCGGAATAGAGCTTTTAATTAACCAAATTGGTGAGACCAATTGGATATCATTAATTTGAACTTTTATTTTCATAATGTTAAGATCCATAACGGGCTCGCCAATGAAGTCCCAATGGCAGGTTACATATGTAAAATGTTATATCTAGAGCATTGTTTCTATTGCCAGATAGTTTGTGGTCAAGGCATACCTTACCAAGCAATATATCACATTGGAGAGCAAAGGCATTTGCTGACTTTAAGTGCCCTTTGTGCACAACCTGAATACCGGCAAACATCTGCCGAAAGAAAATCACCTCATCAAAGCATTCATGCCTAAACTCAGTACATCATATAATTAAACCATACAGTAACGTTGCTAAAATTTTGTCTCAGCTTGCAATTTTTTATGGCTATACCAATAATCCTTGTACTTGTTGAAAGAATTTAAATACGATCTCTTGGATCAGGTCCTTTATCCACTAAATGGTGTGTCCATAAAAGGTTCCAAATATTAATGTAACTCCTCAAAAGTGACAGGTAGCCTGCCATATTTAATTACTTTGGGCTCAGCCTGCAAAAGACGTTTCCCTTACCACTAAAAAGTATAAGGAAAAATGTAGGGGGAAGGTAATTCCTGCCATTCCAAACGTTACATTGTATATGCTCCCAGAATCAGTGAGATGTATTGAAGAACTTTTCCCTTTCAGAAAAGCAATCAGAACATTTGTGTCTTTGGATGATATTCGATACGAGTTATTAGCTGTAGTTCTGGTCATTAGTAGCTTACAAAATAATGAATGGGTTTTATTTATTACTAAATAGGTTGACTTGTGATGGAATGATGAACAATCCGTAATAAATATGGTATATATTGTATCCTTACTGCAGAACTGGAAATTAGTGAAATCCTCTGTCTGATGGCATATGATTTTATTTTGCATACAATTGCAGAATATTTAACACTGTAACCGTCCAAAATGATGTGTCATTGTTAACTTTTTTAAACTAATGTTTCTGGTACTTACTCTAAACAAATCTTTCATCGTGAACAGTAGTTAACTTGTAATTGGCTTTCCTTTCTCTTTTAGTCGCTTTTACTGAAAAAGAAGTTGGAAGAGCACCTGTAAGTATTTTACTACAAGTGAAAAATAATTATGCCATCTATTGTATTAAACTGAGAGTTCAATATAATTGCTGAGCACAATATTTTCAAATATGAGTGGTATCTTATGTTATGTTAGGTTGATTTGTATGGTGCAGCTTATCACCCTTGTGGGTATCCAGGTGCTGGAGCAACACCGTGGCTTGGAGGTGCTCGTAATTGAACAACCAGGTCTTCCACTTCTTGCAGAAGTTGAGGAGTGGTGTAGCAGATCTGCTGTGTTCAGGGGCTAATATTTTGAAAACTTAGCATACTTCCACAATCTGTATGTCAATATTTTATGTATTCTATGATTTGAAGATTTTGGCAATTAGTTCTCCTCACAATGAGCAAGAGAAAGAAATCCAGTTATGTTTCATCGCACAAGGGACTTAAAAAAAATGTAGATTTGCAACAAGCTCACTGAAACTATTCAGGTCAGTGTATCCCCAGAAGACGGAAAATATGATTCCTTACTCCCACCGCTAGCTCCCCTAGAACTGACCTTCTGAGTTTTCCACAATGACAGACAAGCACAGATGCAAGTTGGTTCTTCTAAGATCCCAGCCACTAACAATAGGCAGGGCATGTCATGCACACCAATAGATATGCCAGACAGTATTTTAAGTCGGCAACAAACCCTTATTATTAGAGGGTAATGCTTGTATGATTGCACTTGCATGCAACTGACATTTCTGGGAAGACATTATTTTTTGTAGGAATCTGCTACCATTGAAGACCAATTCAAGGCCTTCTTGAAGTTGCAGGGACCACTGCACCACCAATCACCCTGACTCTTCCTATTTCTCTATAAGTCAGCACTCCTCACCAGTAGGCCATGATCTAACATAACATTTAAAAAAAAGCCACATGAATTCCTGCTACAAGCTGGCCCTCAACAATGGAATCGTAGTAGGCGCTTTTCGCCATTTTGTAAACTAAAACACATAATTTGCTTTATTAGACCTCCTTAAGTCTCCTGGCGGAGTGATAAAAGTGTGATTCGAAAAAACCATAGAGTATTGCTGACATTGTAACTAATTTGTGACTAAGCATGTGATTTTCTAAGTCTTTTGCTTTATCTTTGTTTAAGGAATGCTGTGCAAGCTGTACATCACAAGCATTTTGAATTTGTTGCTTGGTGAGAACTAGTTGCTTTGGCTCTAAAGCCTTTTGAGATATCTTTATGATAGATTCTTCTAGCTACAGGTTCCTCACCTTTAGAATGTCCACTGTTGCTGGAGCAGCCTTGAAAATGGCACTGTCCCCTCGACTTCAAACGGAATCGCGAGACTTCTTTGTGTTCGACAACATACAGCTTTGCATTCCTAGATCGAATTGAGGTTGCAGGACTTGGAGTTGTGCGCGAAAGCCAAACACTAGAGGCACACCTCATTGGGCCTTGGCAAAGACATTTCCTCCTGAATCGGCTTTGGGTTCAGCTTTGACTCCAGAGCCAACTCCACACCAGTACCACAATCCCTTGCAGTTCCAACTGAGTCAACGCCAGAGGAGAACGTCGACCCCATAGTTATGTCTCTCAAGCCCAATCTGTCTCCACCGCAGATGAAATCACGCACTAGTTTTAACATTCACCCCACCACCTTCTGTCCTTCCAAGGAAGCTTGCTTTGCCAAGGTGACTACAAGGGCAGACAAAGTCCTAGATTTATAACTGAACTAAGTTGAAGTAAAGGCTAACGTCGCCACAGTGGTTCCGAAACCCGGGCAGTACGCATCAGAACCTCTACTGCCATTCAACGAGGCTCTAACATTGACACACTCATGGGCATGTAGTCTTAACCTTGTTCTTGTCCACCAGTGAACATAAGAGTGGTACTTTGCCATAGACCAGCTGCTTGTGACTTTCTTTTTCACGCAGCATCCTGCTCTGCAGAGCCTGATGGTTCAGGCCTCCACCAGCAGAGTTCACCCCAATTTCTTTCCTAAGGTCGCTCCAGACAGGGAGTCAAGAATGGAGGTGTTTGGCAAGAAGATGTTTTCCTGTAACAGCCTCGCCCCTGGGAGAGTCAGTCCGCTCCTTACTGGGACTATACTCCCACGCTTTATGGGACTTAATGGCTGAAATATTATTTGTTGTCCCATAGTAATTCAGAGCCAATTTGACACATACCGTTTAGGGTGACCAAGATGCTGTCAAGCAAGTCATCATGATTGGTTGGACAGACTGCCTGGGCAGGGCGGCCAGCACTAGCCTGGTGCTCTGGTTCCATGTATGGATGAAATCCACTACCTTTTCAGGTGTTATTCAAACTTCACTCATCGACATGCCAATTGAATGAACTAAGTTAAATTTATAAAGCGTGTTGAGCAAAAGGAGTCTAAGAGCTAGCACCGGAAGAGCTACTTTGACGAATTAGAAAGGAAAATAACCTTACACATCATTACAGTTGAGAAAAGAGGTAAGTTTTTATTTGCTTACGAAAAGCTGCATTTGAATCCAAACTTGGAATACGGGTAGGCAGCAAGTTCCAAAATGAAGCAGCTATCCCTGAAAAAGTGCACCCACCCCATCTGTCCATACGAAAACTGGGAATATTCACCTTCTTCATAGATGAGTATCTCAACTGTCTCTTAAGCATGTACCAATTAAAAGCAGTTCTCAGTGGCTTAGGTCCCTGAAGGGGGAGTGCATTATGGTCCATGCAAAGAGCTTTAAAAGTCACGCGCTTCCTAACATGTAGCCAATGAAAGGAACACAAACCCTCCTTAACTGAGAGATGTTTGGTGACAACCAGTATCAACCGGGCTGCCGCATTTTTGATCTGTAATTTATCGAACGAGGACTTGTTGGTATTTAAATATAGAGCATTGCAATAGTTGTGACGTAATAGGCGATATAACCACTGCAATTCTGAGTTCAGCCATAACAAAGAGGGAAGATCTTCTTCAAAATCTTGATAATGAAGGTGCAAGAGATCACTGTCCCATTGACCTGAGAGTCAAATGTCATGGTGTAATCAAAAATCAACCCTAGATCTTTTGCAGCAGCTCCTGAGGTGGGTAAGGGGCCAGGTAAGGGGCTACGTGTCTCTGGCCGCCAACGCTCTGACCCCACTGAGTTTCGTGCTCCAAAGACCAAAAATCAAAGTCTTTTAGGTGTTAAGTTTAAGCCAGCAATTTGCCATCCAGATGCATATGTTCATCATGCAAGAGTTGAACTTGTCTGCCACCAGTGACATATTATCAGAAATGGAGACAATGATGTGGGTGTCATCCGCATAAGACAACACCTGGAAACCAAAGAATCGCACCAATTTTGCCAAGGGGGCCACATAAAGATTTTACAATGTGGGTCTTAGGGAGAAACCCTGTGGATCTTCACATGTTAGCCTAAAAGGTTCTGCCCTATAATCCCTGCAGCTGACTATATGGGAGCTATTTATCAGAAAGGATCCCAGGAGGTCTGAGTCAATATCCCTCAACCCCGCATGATGCAGTCTTTGCCCCAGTTGGGATGGAGATATCCTATTGAAAGCCGCTGACCGGTTCAACATTACCAGGATAGCCACACCTCCCTGATCCACCTGGCAACAAATGGAATCTTTTGCGGCGACCAGTGCCAATTCCATGCTGTGGCCTCTTCAGAACGTATTCTGCGATGAGTCCACATGATCTTGTACGATTGTATACTCGATTATCTTGTACAATTGTATACTTGGCTAGTTCTTGATTCATCTTTTTATCTGAAAGAGACCATTAGTTATGGATTCCTTACCTTAGAATTACCCCCAGGCATCAGACTGGATCCGGATAATTTTTTCCACAGCAGTAGTCCTGCACGTCAGTAGGCGGCGTTGGTCAACTCCGCTTTCATCGTTGGCATCGTGGTCGCCGGAATGACGTTGCAGTATCTACTTAGACACCGCCCCTCCTCGCTGACATCAGTTCTTTCTTTTTCCGCTCCAGCCAGCGCTGATCCGGAGAGAGAGGTACCTCTAGTCACTTTTTGACTGTTATTTTTCAGCTTTTTGTAGACATCTTTTTCGAGTCGTTCGACTCCTGGTACACAGGGATGTCACATCGGAGTGCCGGCTTCAAACCTTATGGCTCCTGTCACAAGTTGATGTCGGTTACAGATCCGCACCTTGTGTGCCTGTGGTGCTTGGAGCTCTACCACGACCAGAAGTTTCGCTCCGCGCCCCTGGAGATCCTGGTTGAGAGGGAGGTCGCAGGACCAACAAGTAGTGATGGTGATGACTCCACGACCGAAGTCTTTGTCTTCTGGTAAGTCGAGGCACAAAAAGAAGGTGAAGAAGCACCATCGCTCTTCGCGTTCTCCCCGTTCGTTGGCAGATGTTGGAGTGTCCCTCCCTTCCCGGGAGCCGGAGCAACCCCTGCCCAACTTTGTAGTTTTTACAGGGCCCCTACACCCCATCTTTGGGCAGCCCGACTCCGCTGGCGTGCCTTTGGGCCTCGCAGATTCGGCTGGGGATTCTAGGCCTTCGATGCCGGCGGCTTCGGCCCCAGCGCTGCAGGGCCAACACGCTATGTGGGGTGGGCAGTGTGCCCATAGAAAGGTCTGTATTGATGATGTGATGTCTATAAAATATTGATTGGGGGATCCACTATGAGAAGTTCTGAAGGGTGAATAGAAATCTGGACAAGACCCTAATTTCAAAGAGGGCCACTCAGCCCAGTATGTTTAGCACTAGAGTTACCCATTGTAGGTCTTATTTCATTTTGGCTACAAGACATGCCATATTAAGGGGCCATGCTAGTTCTGGTGTGTGGGATTTATGTATACTTGGGTATTTAAAGCTAAGCTTTCTGGTCAGTATGGACGTGCAATAACGTGTGACTATGTTATCGACTTCGATCAGGACCAGCAGTGATTCCTCCTCATTTACTCAGAATTCAGAGGTGAAGGAGTTAAAGACAATGTTGTCCCGTAAATTAGGGTTCACTAAGTAGAGAAGTACCTAGTCCGCATATAATGCAATTTTCTCCTTCAAGAGCTTTCCCCTTTCCATCCCTGCCTCTGGGCATCACATCGTACTATCCAGGACAGGGGTTTTATCCCAAGGGCAAAATGTGTGGAGAGAGGGCAGCCCTGTCGAGTGCCTCCTCGGATGGGGAGCAGATCTGATAAAATGCCAGTGACCAGTACTTCGGCCTGTAGTTGTGAGTAAAGTAAATCAATGTATCCATGTATGCGAGGGCCAAGTCCCATTTTCACCAGAAACACCCTCAGAAATGTACAGTCAAAGTCTAGGAGAAGGAGGGCACATGGTTCAGTAAAGCCATCTGGGAGTTTTGGGATCCTGTCGCTGTGGGCTACATGAGTTTGGGATGTTAGAAATGGGACATACACACTGAAAATATTAAAATTTTTACCCTCTAAGAGGCCCTGCACACCAGTGTATCTACTGTGAAGGTTTGTTACAGTTTTGAGAACTGTGAACATAAAGGTTTTTTGTAGTAGTATGGGTATTCCTCCAGAGCCCCTCATGAATCCAATAGTGAAACATCCTATCATTTTTTTTCTGTTTAAGAAATTTTTATTAAGCATTGAAAAGTGATACAAGAAGCATGTCATGAAAAATTAGAAAAAAGTACATATGAGTATAATAATAATTAAAAGACATCAATCTATAGGAATTTATATAGAAAAAAGAAGGGTATGAAGAGATAGATAGAAGAAAGAAGAAAGAAAAAAGAAAGGGAGGAAAGCAGAAGAAAAGGAAAGAGAAGAGGAGAGAAAGAGGAGGATAAGGAAGTAAAACTAAGGGATCATAAGGGACATGGAGCACGCGGTAAGGGAGAGGGATTAGAAGAGAGATAGGAAGTAAAGGGAAGCCATAATAAGTCAGATTTAATTTTCAAAGGGACAGAGGTAGAAGAGGCTATAGAAATTCTATGTTCATCACAAATATAATTCCACCATGTGTGGACCGAGAGTTTTGAATTATCTTTCCAACACGATAAAATAACTTTAAATGCAAGTGCAATAAATAGGTCTAACAACTTAGCAGAAGAGGGTGTAACAATATCAATATCATCAGATAAAGAACCTAAAAATATGTGTAAAAAAGATAATTGTGAAGAAAGAGAACATTTTCATACATATATTCCAAACATCAGTCCAAAAAGATAAAACTGGGGAACAATGGTATAGTTGGTGTTGTAGAGTACCAGTAACTTTGGAACAGGACCAACATAAAGGAGAAGAGGTTGGAGAAAATTTATGAATAGTAACCGGGGTAATAACAACTCTGTGGTAAATAAAAAGTAAGGATTGGGTAATGCGTGCAGAAACTTTGAAGAGTCTAGACCATAAACGATCCCATAATGCAGTGTCAAAAGAAACATCAAGATCAGTTTCCCAAGCAGTCTCTACTGTAGATTTAGATCGAACAGAACAATTAGACAGTTAAAGTGAATATACAAGAGCAGCTTTTGGTTGTTGAGTAGAAAAGAGAGGATAAAGTGGAGTGACAGGAGTGAAAGAGGAAAAGGAATCGGAGGAAGAAGATAAAGAGGATAAGTGAGATTGAATAGCAGAGATTATAATAGAATATTCAGCAAGAAATGAGGAGGGCAAGTTAAACCTATTTTGTAAAGCTGTAAAAGAAAGAAGAGTGGAATCAAGGAAAAACTGGTGTACAAACATTATATCCTTTTCTTTCCAGTGTTTAAAATAGAATGATTTACCTTTATATCTAAGAAATTTGTTGTACCAAACTACAGATGATAAAAAACATTGTAGAGGGGAAAGGGTAGAGGAAAAAATATTTTGCAATGTAGATTGGCAATATTTCAGAATGGGATACTTGGATATAAAGGTACAATTTGACATGAAAGGAACATGTTGAAAGGAGAAATCTTTTAAAAAAGAGCGTTCCAGAAGAACCCACTTAGGAACAGGAGTATCAAGGAAATCATATGCCAAGGAGAAGGATTGTTTGATGAAAAAGGCAGAATGATAAGAGCCAAAATCAGGGAAACGAACACCACCTTCATTTTTAGGTCGAATCAACTTATGTAACCCAATGCGGGGATGTTTATTATTCCACAAAAATTTTGTGCATATAGAATTGATACGAGAAAAATAGGATTTAGGGATTTTGAGGGGGAGCATAGAGACTGTATATAAAACATGAGGGGTAATCATCATTTTGATGGTATCTAATCTACCCCACCAAGAAAGAAATAGGGGAGACCAAATCTGCAGAAGGGATTGAATTTTCTTAATTAACGAATCAAATGTTATTTTAAGGGTATCTTTTAGAGAGGAAGAAAACCATATGCCAAGGTACTTAATTTTAGAAGGGCACCATGCAAAATCAGTATTATTAAACATATATTGAAAACACAATGAATTAAGGGGAAACACTTCCGTTTTGGATAAATTGAGCTTATAACCTGATATTGAAGAATATAACTGAACTTCATCTAAAAAGGGCGGGAGGGATGTTTCGGGATTGGACATGTAGATGAGGACATCATCAGCATACGCTGAGAGTTTAGTTTCGACAGAGGAGAATTTTAAACCAGTGATATGGGGGTTGGAACGAATGCGTTGTAGAAAGGGTTCAAGGCATAAGATAAATAATAAAGGGGAAAGGGGACAACCTTGTCTTGTGCCTCTGGTTAAAGAAAAGAATCTGGAAAATTGATTGTTAACAAAAATGCTGGCACGGGGGGATGAATAAAGGAGTTTAACTAACGCTATAAAATTTGGACCAAAACCAAACCAAGTAAGGGTTCGGAACATGTATTGCCAATTAATACGATCAAAAGCTTTTTCAGCATCTAGGGATAGGGCTGCTAACGGGGTTTTGACATTTTTACTGTGAGAGAGGACATTGGAAAAAAGACGGGCATTATCAGCAGCGAGTCTGCCCTTAACAAAACCCACCTGGTCTGTGTTGATTAAGCGAGGGATAATGGAATCCAGGCGAGAGGCAAGAATTTTAGCAACAATTTTACAGTCATAATTAATTAAGGATAAGGGGCGGTAATTTTTACATTGGGAATGATCCTTATCAGGTTTTGGAATGATTACAATGAGGGCATCCAAAAAGGACCCAGAGGCCTTAGCTTCCAAAATAAAAGAATTAAATAACTGAAGGAGTTTGGGAGCAAAAAAGGAATGAAAGGAGGAGTAAAATTCAACTGGTAGGCCATCAGGGCCAGGGGCTTTTGATTTCTTAAGGGAATGAATAGCTGAGGTAATTTCTTGGAGAGTAATTTCACGTTCTAGGTGTGAAAAGTCAACAGGAAGGGCAGGGGGGGAGGGAAGGCCTTCAAAAAATGTTGTTAAGTTTGCATCAGAAGGATGAGTATCGTCTGTATATAGGGCTTGATAGTAGTTGTGAAAAACTTCAGCAATGTCTTCATCAGAGGTAACCAGTTTGTTGAGTGAATCATTAAAAATTGGACCAACAGCTTTGCGTTCAGACTTGATTTTCAAATAATTGGCCAACATTTTACCTGCTTTGTTCTGACCCCCATGATATTTAGATTTTATTTTAAGGAGGGTATGACAGGCTTCATTAGTTATAATTTTATTAAGAGTTGTTTTGGCAAGAATCAGATCCTGAAGGGCAGATGGGGATTTGGAGGAGAAATATGTGTGTTCAAGGGTTTTAATCTGTTTAAGTTGATCTTCATATTTTTGCTTATTAAGCTTCTTTTTAGCAGAAACATAGGAAATCGTAAAAGCTCGAAAAGAAGCTTTAAAAGCATCCCAAGTGTTAGGAATGGAGGTATCAACGGGGTCATTTAAGGAAAAGTATTCATTAAAAAACGCAGTACATTTTTTCATAAAAGTGGCATCCGATAAAAGAAAAGAGTTAAATTTCCAACGACTAAATTTAGAGGAGCTAAGGGAAAGATCAAGGGTAGTATAGACCGGGGCATGGTCAGAAATAAAAATAGAACCAATAACAGATTTTTGAATGGAGGGAAGAAGAGACTTACTAATCATAATATAATCAATCCTTGAACGTGTATGATGGACATTAGAAAAAAAAGTATATTCCAATAAATCAGGATTACACACTTTCCACGAGTCATATATAGGCCGAGAAGCAATGGCAGATTGAAAAGCCTTATGGGTTTTATCAGGTTGAAATTTACTCGAAGATAACCGATCTGAAAAAGGGTCCAACCATTGGTTAAAATCACCAGCAACTATAAAATTAGGGCAATCAATGGATGCAATAAGCAATTTAATGTCTTTCCAAAATTTGGGGTCTGGACGTACAGGGCCATAAATATTCAATAAGACCATCGTCTTGTTGTGAATAACAACCTTTGCCATTGCCCAACGACCTTCATCATCATTTTGAGAGGAGATAATTTGTGCGTTTAAAGCCTTGTGAAATAATATAGCAACCCCTCCTTTTTTGTTGACCGCAGGAGAAAACACAACCTGACCCACCCAATGTCTCTTTAGTTTAAGGGATTCAATGTCAGAGCAATGAGTTTCCTGAAGAAAAACAACCTGTGAATGAAATTTGGTTAAGTGAGACAATACCTTCTGACGCTTGACAGGATGACCAAGACCACGAACATTCCAAGAGACAAAATTACACATGTTGGAAGGAGGGAAGAATGGGCGAAGAGTGGAAGCGACACACAGCAAGGAGATCACTACATAGGGGAAGACAAAAAATAACAGTTAAACATTGGAGTAGTAGAACGCTCATTTCAAGAAGGGAAAGAAGAATCAAGCAGCAAGAAAAGAATAAACGGAGAAGTAAAGAAAACAGTAGAGGTAACTTGAGAAGAAGGAAGCGAAGAAAGAGAGAGAAAAGAGAGAGAGAGAGGAAAGATACATAAAGAAGGAAAGAGAATTAGGAAACAGGTCAAGGCACAAAGGCTTGATCTGAGAAGAAGACAGTAACCAAAACATGTGAGACGCGGGTACGCCTGGGAGAGGACATGTCCCACGAGCAGACCTGATACGGACATCATGAGAAAGGATAAGCACAAGGATGTGAGAAAAATGTTAAAACAAAATAGTAAAGTAAGATAAGTTAAGAGTAGTTAGATAGATTAGAGTAGTGATTGTAGAAAAAGAAAAACATGGAAAAACCAAAAGGCATTAGCTAGCAGTGTCCATGGTGGAAGGTGAGACACTCATCAAAAAGTCGCGAAGTTTCTGGGGATCATCATAAGACTTGGTACGCCCATTGTGTGTGATCTTGCAGAAGCAGGGATGGAGAATTCCATACTGAATGTTGAGTTGTCTCATCGTGGGTCGAAGGTTCAGGAATTCCTTACGTCGAGCATTGGTAGCAGAAGAGAGGTCTAGGGAAATGAAGATGTTGTGACCAGACCACTGGAGACGACGTTTGGCCCTGGCGGCTTTCAAAACAGCCATTAGCTCTGTGAACTCCAAGAATAACATGATGATTCCACGTGGTTTGGTTGCATTGGAATTGAGGCGGCCAAGACGATGTGCTCTTTGGATGTTGAGAGGATGAGTCGATGGCGAGAGTTCCAAAAGTTCCTGAAGAAGTTTCCGAATAAAAGAGACCATGTCAGACCCCTCCAAATTTTCCGGAACACCATAAACGCGTAGGTTGTTGCGTCTATTGCGATTTTCCAAATCTTCGGTATGTAGTTTGAGTTTGTGGATTTCTTGTTCCAAAAGTGGAATTCGAGTTGAGAGGTCCTGGACATCGCTTACACGTTGTTCTAAGTTCAAAACCTTATTTTCCATAACCACCCAGCGCTCCTCAATCTGCTGAAGTTTAGCATTGGTAGCAGTCATAAAGGGTTGGAGACCACGCACCTCCTCAAGGATGGAATCCAGAACAGGATTAGTCGAAGAGTTAATGGGGGAGGGTGGATCATTTTTTGGTCTTTTAGGTTTTGTTCCTGTTTGCGATAACTTCGGCGAAGTAGAGACATTTGCCATGATGCAGGATGACAAAAGGGAGCTGTGTCCAATAATGCTGTATAATATGAAATAGAATGTGGATGCACAAAGGTGATAGGGGCACACCCTGTGGCAAAAATAGGACAATGAGAAAAAGGAGTAGCCCAATGACACACTATTTATCAGTGTGAAGATTCAGTAACAGCCACACATTATGAAAAAAGAGGCATCCACTAGATCAAAATATTGACATTGTGATAGACCATCATGCCAGTATGGAGTGCCAGACTAGATGAAAGAAAGCGCCAAAACACTCAAAGGTGAGCATAGACAGTGCATTGAGGAAATGGAGGAGACCGATGGTCATTAGAGGTCAGGAGAACAAGAAACTTGAAATGGCGTTGAGGCAGTCAGCACATTCCTTGAATATATCAGTAGTAAAAAGCTAGGCATCCAGAAACACAAAATGGCGGTCGCTCCACCACATAGAAAGAACTGCGCACTTAAATTGAGAGCAGGAACATCGCCAGAAGTGAAAAAGAGTCCACAGCAATTCATCAATGGTGCAGCATCCTAAGTTGGTAGCAGAGCCAAGCTAGCGCCAGAGTGAAAGGGGAGAGAGCAGTGATAGCGCAGATAAAACATACGAACCGGCGGCATACAAAATGGCGGCCGTTCGTGCTTTGAAGTGAAGAGATACTTACCAGTGTAAATAGTCCTTGAAACTGCGCTCGTTTCGGTTGGCAAAGCGCTGCATTGCTGAGTTCCCACCTTCCGACACTGCAATTTGGCAAGAAAAACCGTCCGAAAGACGGTTAGACGATTTCTCACGGCATTCGCGGGTTGTCCGAGACGGAGCTCACGGGAGAGACGTCCTCTATCGCCGGCGCGCAAGCCACGCCCCCGAAACATCCTATCATGACCAAAGCGTTTCAAGAAGGAGCAGGTGGAGCCTGACAAGTGAGTCTCTTGCCATAGGAGTACAGAGTGTCAGAAATGGTTGGCGTTCCAGAGCACTGCTGTTCTTTTTATACAGTCTAGGAGTCCATTGACATTCCATGTCATGACTGTGTGATCCCCCATGAGATCGTTAATAATGTAGGATGGAGCATTGTGTCCTTGGGGGGGGGGAGGAGGGGGGGTAATCTTTCTGGCTGATTGTGCGGGTAATTAAACCAGTGAGTCTTAATATGGGTCTCTTTTGTGCAGTGCGGGGCTTGTCGCAGACAGTATGCAGATAATCAAACCGAATAAGAGTACAGTTGTTTGGTACATAACCCAACTCCCAGCTAACCCCACGTACCTTCTCCCCCAAAGCATCATTTGCCCCAAACTTCCTGAACCAACAACATTGAAGGAAAGCAAAATGTTAAATGTGAATCTTCTCGTTAGTTTGAGTAGTTTAGATATGCTGCTGCCGCGTTCATGCCCTCCCTTCGCAGGGATCATGAGGTAGCACCCTTCTATGTGGTGGTGTTTTGGTCAGGCAGGCCATCCCCGAGGCTCCCATCCCCGATCGGCAGAGTCTGTTGTCTGCCGATCAAGCTCTCCATGATGGCTCCCCCTCCTATCCAGACGTGTCAGGGGAATTTGAGACCCCCCATGTGTCTTCTGAGATCTGGTATGCCACTGCTGCTTGTGTTTTACCATAGATGACTGCAGAGAGATGCACAGTGCCGAGGAAGTGCCAGGGTCTAATCCAGTGCTCGCCCTCTCAACTGTTTCTCAGTTGCCCAGTCGATTGTTGGCTGTCTGTTGCATTCTAAACTTGGAGCCCAACCTTTCTAAATAACCCTATTAACTGTGGAAAACCTTTCTTTAAAATATTAGTAAGCCACCATATGTAGGCCGTGTGGCCCACAAGGTAGGGGTACAAAAGGGGTAGTGATTGACGGAGCATCTGAACCACTCAAACACTCACACCCAGTCAGCAGATCTGGGTTTAATCCATCACCGTTCTTTAGCCCACTCTGCCACCCCAGTTCAGACATGGCCATATGCAAATCAGTCTGACCCTGTGCCTCATGGGAACAGTCTAGCCCGAACTGCCAAGCCATGCCGTCCCTGGACCGGAAACAAGCTTCCGAGGACCGGTTTCTGGCATTTCAGCCGTCTTCAGCCCGGCTTGCTTGAATCCAGTGGCAAAGTGAGGAAGGGACTCACTTCTGAGCATACCCTGCCAACTTATGGCGAACAAAGCGGTACAAAAGGCGGTAGTGATGGAGCATCTGAACCAATCAAACACTCGCACCCAGTCAGCAGATCTTGGATTAATCCATCACCGTTCTTTAGCCCACTCTGCCACCCCAGTTCAGACATGGCCATATACAAATCAGTCTGACCCCTGTACCTTCCGGCTTTCAGGTGGAGGGCTAGTTGTTTCTAATTTCTATTAAATAAAGAAGTTTCTGTGAGACATCCCTTGCTTTGTCTTGGAAAATTGGCAGAAGGGCATTGCTAAGTGGTACCTAACCAACACTAAAACATTACAGTTAAGTATAATGTAAGTTACAATTCTCAAACTGGTGAGTCAAATAAGCACAATATAATTATTAAAATTAAAAATAATATGATCACGGTAAAGGGAATAGAATTGTGAGTTTATACACTTGAGTGGGATTTGGTAGGGGGTGGCTATTCAACCAAGTTAAAATCTGTCTCTATAGACTGCACTACTTCCCCTTAGGTCAAAAAACTGTAAGCTGGAGCCAGCAGGGTTACAGAAGGATGGGTGACTCTTTTACAGTTCACCTATAGCCTCTATCCGTTAGGTCAAAAGCAAACGTCCAAGGTGGAGAAAAAAAGCAAAATGTAGCTGCTAACACTGTATTTACTTTGGTAGGCTTGACACCGTGTACCTGACTTCCAGAAATGAACATTTGCAGTAACAGCTTTTTTCAAAACGTTTGTACCTTTTTCTGAGGTGCTTCAAAAATCCCAAAACTTTCAGGAAAGGTTTCAACTCATGTCCAGAGTCAAAAATCCAGTAACCACTGGCCTTGTTGCTTTCTTTTCTGTGTGGATTCAACTGTCGCTGTCCTTGAGATTCCTTAAACTTTCCTAGCTTTAGAAAAGAAGTTCCACAACACATGCGTTGCTTCTAGTCAGGACATGGACCCCGAGTTAGGGGCTAGCTTCAATGGCTCTTTGAGCAGTTTTTAGATCCCCAGTGATTCAGGGTTTGCTCCCACTCGCTTTCACCATGGAGAGACACACACAAGACTGTACATTATTGATTAAGACTTTAGTCATAGCAACATCCTAATGTAGTGCAGATACTCTGTATGGATGTAACTATCAGGTCTATTTGATTATTTGCTTGATTAATAAAACCATTGCAAATCTTGTATAAAACAAAGACGTAAAGCACTCTTTTATAATATTAACAAATTTTCCAAAACAATACTATTTGAAATATACAATAAGAAGCGGTAAAAAAGGAAAAACAGCTATACAACATCTCTAGGTGCAATAGCGCCATACCTTCATCTAAGCTAAAGTAACACAATTGGGTCTAGGATATTCTCAGAAGCAATGGCACTGGCAACATACTATTCTTTAGGGATACAGTATTTTAGTACATAATGTCCAGTTCTGGTACATTCCTAGCTGCAGAACTCATGATTTCCAAGAAGTACTATCCCTTCCAAAAGAATGACTGTAGTTTGCATTTTGAAGTGCCATTGCGCCTTTGCTCAGCTTAGTTTATATCCGAAGGCTGATACATGCAGCGTGCATCTTGCTAGCCTCTCAGTCTGACCTGCCTTGTTTACATGATAGATTTCAATTAATTTCCCTTATTTATGAAAAGTTCAGGCTGCAGCCCTTTATACCCCTCTATACATAATAACTCAATTGCTTACCCTGGACTGGAACAATACAATAATACCACCTAGTATTTTTCCTAATAATTGAATTGTAATAGCTACATTGGCCACTTTCAGTTTGATGAAGATAAAGTGCTTTGGTGGGTTATATCTGATGGGAACCATTCTACTAGCAATAAAGTGTTCTTGTCTTACCATCCACCTGGTACTGCCCATCCGATATTTCCTCAACTGTGGGTTTGTATGCTTTTTTCTTGTAAATTGCTGTTCCTGGGTCAAGAACGTTACGGTATGTACAGTGTAGATTGAAGAGGGACAGGTGACCGGTTCTGAAATTGCTTGTGATATTTGCAATGCAGAATGATCTTGCTCCTAGTCTTTTCCTAGATTAGGGTCAGCAGACAGATTCTGAAAGGGCTTCTTGCATTGCGCTAGTCGCTATGCTTCGACCGTACCTACCTCCATGGTGAAACCAGTTCAAAATCCTTTATTTCAGCTTTTATTGTTCTCATTCCACATCCAATAGCTTTTTCTCTACCGTCTGGAGATATTGTAACACTGCACAGATTAGATAATCGTTTTCCAGGTTACAACAAGCTAATGCCACCTCTCTGCATGACATTATCCTCTGTTTGTTGAATTTCCTTCTTAGAATTGCCCATCGGTCTTCCAAAGTAGCTTCACACAGACACACCATGTGAACGATATCTTCATCCCTTGAGCACAGAACTTACACTTGATATGCCCTTCTCCATGGTGGAGCATGCCTCAGTACAGGCAGGACACGCAGCCTATATTTTAACCCCTTCGATGCTCATGACGAGCTCAGTTCGTCATGCAGTACACTGGTCGTATGCTCATGACGAGCTGAGCTTGTCATGAACAATGGGAATAAATCAGAAGTAGCACAGAGAGGGAATTGCTGCAGCACTGATGGTGTTAAGAACCTTTCTTTAATCGAGTTCTTATAAAGCTCTCCTAAGTACCACTGATGCTTGAGCTTCGTGTAGTTACTGAAAGTTAAACTTCCGAAAAAGGGGCGTCATTACACCCCAACCAAATGCACAGCTAAACTGTGCCGCTTCGGCGATAATATTTTCCTTCAAAGTAATCCATCTTAATCCTTGTAATTCATCTTTTTCATTCATTTGCTCAGTATTCCTTTCTCCACTTTCTGAGTCCACACGTAGAGTGTAAAATGCCATTTTCATATTTTCTAATGTTCCCCCTGTGTCCATCCGGACCTCTTGAAAGAACACGGCTGAAGCACAAGTTCATCTGTGGCAGCGTTTTATTCAATAAAAACCCAATGCATTTCGGGCCAAATGCCCTTCGTCTGGGGTCACTATAAATAATAGAAACAATCAACAATTAACGATTAATGTATTGGCTATCATTTAACATCTGAAGTACATATGCAATTTAAAAAAACATGTTGTATTACTTCATATTCCAAACGTTTTTCACAAACTTAACCCCTCTTTTTAGCAAAGTCACTGTTACCTTAATGTGCGCATACCATGCCAATCTGTTGACCACATCATTCTCCTGGTTTTATCACATGCTTATTTAGATCTCATACACGTTTCATGCATCTCTAATAACTGCCTGCATTTTGTTATTTACTCGCCTCATTTCCTTTCCCTCTGTTTCACTCCCTTTGTCAAGTGCTAGTCAGTTCACTACGTAAAAATACATATCTTTTAAACTTCGTTTGCTTTCCTCATTTACTGCTATTCGCCTTTTCTTTTGTTCATATGCATACGTTTACTCCTACTGCTTACTTATGACTAATCATGCACTCGACTTTCCCCAACAACAATATTCTTGCCAAACATTTTCCGTACCTGCCATAAAGCGTAAAAAACCATCTATCTTCGTCTGTGAATTTCAGCTGGCCGTTACTCACCCCACCATTCCTCACACTTTTAGCATCTCACTCTGACCTCCCGATTGGCTAGTTAATTGAATCTTCGGCCAACCCAATGCCGTAATCTCAAACGCACACTTCTTTGCTTTCAAGAACTCACTTTCCCATAATTCACTTCATTTAAACCAAACCGGAATTTCGTTTCTCTAAATACATAAAAAATACATAAAGAACACTTTTTGTCCATGTGTAAAATTCGTGATTGTTATCAGTCCGTTTCCTAATCTTTATAAAGTTCATTTTCATATTGTTTTCACACTGTCTTAGAAAAACCACGTTATAATCTTCATCGTGTGGGCTCGTGCATTGATCATTAAACGTGCCTTGTTATCCAGTTTTTAACAAACGGGTGCTATCCCAGTGCTGGGCATTAATTGAAACATCAAAAGCACTTGACAAAGGGAGTGAAACAGAGGGAAAGGAAATGAGGCGAGTAAATAACAAAATGCAGGCAGTTATTAGAGATGCATGAAACGTGTATGAGATCTAAATAAGCATGTGATAAAACCAGGAGAATGATGTGGTCAACAGATTGGCATGGTATGCGCACATTAAGGTAACAGTGACTTTGCTAAAAAGAGGGGTTAAGTTTGTGAAAAACGTTTGGAATATGAAGTAATACATGTTTTTTTAAATTGCATATGTACTTCAGATGTTAAATGATAGCCAATACATTAATCGTTAATTGTTGATTGTTTCTATTATTTATAGTGACCCCAGACGAAGGGCATTTGGCCCGAAATGCATTGGGTTTTTATTGAATAAAACGCTGCCACAGATGAACTTGTGCTTCAGCCGTGTTCTTTCAAGAGGTCCGGATGGACACAGGGGGAACATTAGAAAATATGAAAATGGCATTTTACACTCTACGTGTGGACTCAGAAAGTGGAGAAAGGAATACTGAGCAAATGAATGAAAAAGATGAATTACAAGGATTAAGATGGATTACTTTGAAGGAAAATATTATCGCTGAAGCGGCGCAGTTTAGCTGTGCATTTGGTTGGGGTGTAATTACGCCCCTTTTTCGGAAGTTTGATTAACAAGTGCCTATTGGGCATGGCACAATACCATTTTGCACGCATCCAATGAATAATTTTGATAAAATGGTTCACAGTATGAATATTAAAAGGTGTGCATCCCATTCCCCTATTTTTTGATGTTACTGAAAGTTAGCCATGCGTGGCTGTGCCTAGCTAGAGCACTTTTATCCTTCAGGAGGGAAAGTGTTTTAGTGCTTATTTTTAATTTTTTTTATTTACATTCGATTCTACCTAATGATTTATACCATGCTGGAGAGAGGCTCAGTAATGGTTGAACTTACGTAGGCTCTTGCTGGAGATCAAGCCCTCTCTTGTAACTCAAGCTAGAGATGAGGACCTAAGATATCCTTGCGTGCAGTTTTAAAATGATAGCAGCAGTTCACATAAGCTGCCTGCCGGGCCACGGATTGCTTCACAAGATAAAATTCCAATTTGATCTAAGCAGGGGATGTACGAGTTGGTAAATTGAAGATGCTTCTAAAGATTTTCATTATCATTTTTCCCATGGTTGTGGTGTCTTGACTGAAATGTTAGCCTGGAAAGGATCTTAGGTTGGGTGACTTGTGGCAATGAGGTAAGCTCTGGGCCCTTCAGTTTTGTATGCAGGGCTCCCAAACCTACTATAAGGGTGTTGCCTTTTCTTGTGATATCTTCCAGCTAGTTGATGAACATTACATTGACGTTGCGCAGTACCCCTAGGTATGTGTAGATTCTAACTTTTCTCCTCATGTGCCAAGTATGATGTTTCAGCCCTTTTTTGTTAGGGTTTTGGTCTTTTTCATATTTAATGTCAATCCATTTGTGTCCATAAGTCATTGTGAGCCCACCTTCATTCTGCTGACTAACACTAGATTGTCAGCATGCAGCACGTTCGAGATTTGAATCCCTCCCAATTTTGGACCTTGACTGTTAGTCTTGCTTAGGATTTATTTATTTATTTTTATTTATTTAAGGTTTTTATAGAGCGCGTAGTCACTCAAGAGTATCCCAGCGCTAAACCTCGTAGTCCTGATGGATGAAGTGCGGGAGGTGAGAGTGATTTAAGGGAAAAGGAAGGTTTTGAGCGATTTCCTGAAACGCAGGAGGTTTGGTTCTGATCTTAGTTTCAGGGGGAGCGCGTTCCATTGCTTCGCTGTGTGGACCGAGAAGCGGCGGCCTCCTGCGCGGGCCTTTTTCACCCTGGTAACCACAATAAGGTTTTCATGGTCCGATCGGAGCGCTCTAGTAGGTCTGTAGGGGGTGATACAGTTATTGAGGATTGGTGGGCCTTCGTTGTGGAGTACTTTGTGAGCCAGGCAGAGGGCCTTGAATATCACTCTTTCCCTGATCGGAAGCCAGTGCAGTTTTTTCAGTGCAGGTTTTGCCGATGTTCTGGCTGGGGTGTTCGTGAGCATCCGGGCAGCGGCATTCTGGGTTTTCTGTAGTATTTGAAGAGTGGTTTCCGGGGCTCCTAAGTAAATGGTGTTGCTGTAGTCCAACCTGGACACAATTAGGCCTTGGATCAGCAGTAACCGGGAATTAAAAGGGAGTAGAGGGAGCACCTTCCTGCATGATCTTAATAGGCCGAAACAAATGCCGGCCGTTTTCCTTGCCTGCGTTCTAAAGGTGAGATCTTTCTCTAACCATACTCCCAAACTCTTGACTTCCGTCTTGGGGGCAGGAGGTTCACCAAGACAGGCGGGCCAGATGTTTGGGGGTAGATTCAGTGTTTTTTGACCTAGGAGAAGAATCTCCGTTTTTGACCCATTTAATTTCAGGGCTGAGTCGCTCATCCATTGATGTATATTGGAGAGGCAGTCATGAAGGTTGGAGGGCTCTTGCTTGAGGTGAGATAGAGTTACCACCAGCTGTGTATCGTCAGCATAACTGACGATAGTGACTCCAAATGGGGTGACCAACCCCTCCAGTGGGGCCATGTACACGTTAAATAACGTGGGGCTTAGTGACGAGCCCTGTGGCACACCACACCGGAGGGGGATGGCGGGGGAGCGACCGTCACATTCCCAGACTTGGAAGGAGCGTTGGCAGAGAAAGGACGAAAGCCATTTCAGAGCCTTGTCTTTCACTCCGATGTTTTCCAGGCGTTGGGTTAAGACCTGGTGGCTGACAGTGTCGAAGGCTGCGCTCAAGTCCAGGAGGACCACTGCCACTGATCCTCCTGTATCGAGAATTTCTCTGGTCTTCTCCACTGCTGCAAGGAGAGCGGTGTCAGTGCCCTGACCTGGTCGGAAGCCCATCTGGGAGTTCTTAAGGAGATGGTTGGTTTCCAGGAACTGTGACAGTTTTTTATTTACAAGTTTTTCCGCGACCTTACCAATCCAAGGGAGGAGAGAGATCGGTCTATAGTTTGATAGATCCTCAGGGTCTAGTGACGGTTTCTTAAGAAGTCCTTTCACGACCGCCTCCTTCCAGCTGGGAGGGACTTCACCTTGGGCTAATGAGGTGTTGATCAGAGCGGTCAGCGGGGGCACTATGGTATGGGTGATATTTTTGAGGAATCTTATGGGTACTGGGTCACTGGGGGCGCCACTCTTGACTGAAGCAAATGTTGCTGCAACCTCCTCCATGGTAACCGGGCCGAAGGAAACCAAGTTAGGTGTATCAGGTTTCGCGGAGGAATTCCTCTGTAAGGGAGGAAGGTCCTTATCTCTTTCAGTGGTGTCTGTTTTAGCAGCGGGAAGGGAGGCAAGGATATTTTTAATTTTTTCATCAAAAAAGGTGGCTAGATGGATACATTTTTCTTCCGCTGCTTTGCGGTCCATAGGTTTTTGTGGGGGGTCGGGAACATGGAGGAGCTCTTTAAGGATAAGGAAGTTCTCCTTGGCTGAGCAGGAGGAATTATTTATTTTTTCCTCATAGAAGGCACTTTTGGCACTACGAAGTGCTAGTTTGTATGCTTTCATGAATGACTGAAAAACGTCTTTTTCCTTCACAGACTTATCTTTCCTCCAAATGCATTCTGACCTTTTGCACTCCTTCCTTAATGCGTTCAGTGAAGGGGTGTACCATGGAGCTGGATTGATCCTTTTGGTGTGTTTAAGAGTGCTGGTTAGTGGGATAAGACTGTCTAGGGAGTGGGTGAGCCAACCATTAAATTCTCTATCCGCCGTTTTGGGATCCGAGGAGAGAGGCGTGATGGATTCTCCTAACTTAGCTTCCCATTCCTCTGGTACCAGCTTGTGCCACCGTCTCCCGAGTGTCCTGGATTTCTGTGTTTGAGCCGGGGTGATTTGGAGATACCAGTGCATGGGGACCAGTAAGTGGTCTGTCTATGGGAGAGGGGTAGGATCCTGGGTTTTAAAATTCCTAATATTCGTAAAGATCGGGTCCAAAAGCTGGCCTTTTTCATGGGTAGCTTTTGAGTTCATGAGACGTAGGTCGACTGATGCAAGATCTGCTAGTAGGTTAGCTGCGGCGTTATCCGTAGGGTCAAGGAAATGAAGGTTAAGATCCCCTAGGAGGAGAAAATTAGAAGCAGTGATTGCTTTTAGTGTGATGTGATCCATCAAGGTGCTGGAGAATTCCCCTAGTGGGCCTGGCGGTCGGTAGACTAATAGTCCCGACAGTGAGATTGCAGGCGAGATCTGAAAAATGAAGTTGCAATTTTCGCAGTCTTTGACATTGCCATTGTCGATCCTGCAGGTGATGTGGTCTTTGTAAAGGATGGCTAGCCCACCGCCTCTGCCGACCGGTCTGTTTAAAGAGCAAATTTGATAGCCTGGGGGGACTGTATTGACCATGTCGAAGTCGCTGTTCGGCGTCATCCATGTTTCTGTGAGAAACAATATGTCCAGCATAGAATTCTGGACGAGGATATTTATCTCATGAGCGTGTCTTACAAGAGACCTGCAATTGAGAAGGCCGAGTCGGAGTGCTTGAGCACGTTCCTTTTCCTCCGTCGGATTGCAGAGGGTACAGCCCGTGAAAGGGGTGGCTTCCTTAAGGGTGTACTTACACTTGGGATGTTTAATCGCGTTCCAAGCTCGAAGCGTGTCTTGGGTGTAGGTTATGCGCCTTTGAGAATCGGGCATAGTGTCTAGGCCTAAGGCCGTCTGGGCCCGGACGGGCCCAGACGGGCTTGCCTTAGGCGCGCCTTTGGCGCGCTGACGGCGCGCCCGCTGCGCCCGTCCACTGCGCGTCCGGTGGTTACACATTATTTAAAGGGTGGAAAAGGGGCGTGTGGGCGTGGCCTAAGGGTAGGCGTGGCCTCGTCCCTCGCCGTCAATGGCGACTGGATTTGTTTGTTTAGGGGTGTTCCGCTACAGCGATAATTCCGCTGTTGAGGCGGTTCGAGGCCAAGATCTGGTGGTGCCAGAAGCGTGAGTGCAAGGTTAAAAATATAGCAATCAAGTAATACGTGACACAAGAAATAACAAATTTTAAAAAGCAGTTCAGCTCCCGGCTTCCGCCTCAGGAGTATACGAAGTTCTGGTACAATGCGCTCGCATTCAGCGCTTTATACTCAGGTGGGCGTGTGGGCGTGTGGGCGTGGCCTAAGGGTAGGCGTGGCCTTGTCCCTCGCCGTCAATGGCGACTGGATTTGTTTGTTTAGGGGTGTTCCGCTACAGCGATAATTCCGCTGTTGAGGCGGTTCGAGGTCAAGATCTGGTGGTGCCAGAAGGGTGAGTGCAAGGTTAAAAATATAGCAATCCAGTAATACGTGACACAAGAAATAACAAATTTTAAAAAGCAGTTCAGCTCCCGGCTTCCGCCTCAGGAGTATACAAAGTTCTGGTACAATGCGCTCGCATTCAGCGCTTTATACTCAGGTGGGCGTGTGGGCGTGGCCTAAGGGTAGGCGTGGCCTCGTCCCTCGCCGTCAATGGCGACTGGATTTGTTTGTTTAGCGGTATTCCGCTACAGCGATAATTCCGCTGTTGAGGCGGTTCGAGGTCAAGATCTGGTGGTGCCAGAAGGGTGAGTGCAAGGTTAAAAATATAGCAATCAAGTAATACGTGACACAAGAAATAACAAATTTTAAAAAGCAGTTCAGCTCCCGGCTTCCGCCTCAGGAGTATACGAAGGATCAATGGAAGATCAGAAAGAAACAGATTAAAAAGGGTTGTAGCAAGCACACATTCCTGCTGTAGATCTTGTGTTTCTATCTCTCTCGAAAGATGCTACTTGACCTGGGTCCACATGTTAGATTTTGTGCTGAAGCGTGTTTTCCTGCAATGGAATATTCCAACATTGATCTTGTGCCATCAGTATGTTGTTTGATTCTGATGAATCCATTAGGCACATATTAAAGTCCCCTGAGATTATAAACTCAGATTTAGGATTTTTGATTTGTACTCATAATTTTGTCTACCAAGCTTTCCGAAAGTTCAATGCTCGACTTCTTATTTGGGTGTACATAGACATTCACTATAGTGATGGTATTGGTAGAATCTCCCGGCCAAGCAGATACCAGTTGCATGACTTGAAGACCTTCTTTGGTGCCTCTGATCGCTTTGTTTTCTTTTGAGAGGTCAAGCGAGATGTAGATTGTGAGGCCCTTCTTGTAATTTCAGTTTTTGTGAGCCTTGGTCGTGGTGACAAAATAGTTTGAGAAACCGTATGTTGGCACAGAATCGACTGCCCATGTTTCCTGTAGTTACTCCACTTGGAAAGTTTGGAGGAATTTGTGTCTCTGATCATCCATTTTGCTAGTTAACCCGTTAATGTTCCAGGAATTCACCCGGAACATATTGGCCTCTGAATATCCTTTTCCTCATCGATTTATCTAATTTCATTGCACTTAACAGTTATATTCAGCGCTTAAGGTAACCGTCCACAATCTCTATCAAACACTGTTTAAGATTTCTGGTTTGGATCCATTCACTCCAGTTTTTTGTTGTTGTTCATTCTTGGCGACTTGCTTCAGGCATTCATCAGGACATAATACGCTCTTGTTGGCTAGCCAGGCTGTTTGCATTTTTCCCCGAGTTCTGCACATGAAAAGGGATAACCAGGTAATAGGGGGTTTGCCCACCAGACTTGGGGCTCATGTTATTCATTTTTAATTTCAGCCATGTGTTTAGAGGTGCATGTATTCTCTCGGGGTCCTTTGGGGACTTTAAGCTAACTCTCCTGTCCCCATTGGTGGCTGTGGAGCCTGTCAGCTCCTTACTTTGTCCAGTTGATTGAACTCTTTCCAAAAGCTGTGGTGAAGAGATTTCTTTGTTTGTTCAAAGCTGGCCCTGTCCTGCTTGACTGGCCCTTGGCCTTGTTGTCTTTGTTGGCGGACAGCCGTTTGTCTGGGGCCATGTCCCGGAGTCCCAGTTGAGCTAATGGCATCATATTGTGATGCCAATTCAAGCTGCTGACCCACGCACACAAGGGTCTACACAACCAAGGACCCACTAATATTAGCAACCGTCCGAGCTCCCACCAATCGTCGAGAAGACTACGCTCCGCCTCCCTTTAACTTACCCATACTTCCTGCATCTACCAAAACAGAAGTGGAGGACTCTCCTTCTCCCACATCACAATAAACACCTGAAACAGCCTTCCCACGCACCTCCGGACCATCACCTCCCTTCCGGAATTCGGACTAGCCCTCAAGACATGTTTGTTCGATTGAGCTTCTAATACATCCAAGCGTTTGGATACACTATCTGGTGATTAGTCGTCCTTTATACATCCTGAGCGATTGATGGCTTCTAAGTTATAAAGGGGACCCTTACATGCTGCATTAAAGAATAGATATTCAGCTATTCGCTTGGCTGTTGGAAGTTTTTTATTACGACTGTTCCTCTTCTTTCCTTCATTTGCTTTAGAAGTTGTTTTGGGGTTTTGCCCCACAGCAGGGAATTCAGTGTTGTGGCAAAGGTTCATTTACTTCTTCACCTCTCTTTGTCCAAAGCCCATATTTGATGTATTTTTAGATTTTTTTGGTGTCATTGTTGGTCCTCATCCTGAGGTGCTCCTAGGAAACTGCTCTCCATCAGTTGTTTTTCTGGATTGTCCAGGAGCCTTCTTTGGTTAGTTCCATTTCCGGCTAAAGTTCCTGGGTTGTGCCCTGGGCTAAGGAGCATCAGTTGAACAGAAGTTTCCTTTAACTCGTTAAAAAGCAAGGTGAGGGTCTCCGGAAGGTTCGCCAACTTGTCCACTATTGGCGAGCAGTTACATGTTTGCCTGAAGCTGGGAGCTTCTGATAGTGCTCATTTTATCAGTTTTATCAGTTTCTCATCAATCCCGAAGACATACACTGCCAAGGTGTTTAGAAGGCTGATCTGATAATCCATTTTATTTGCTTGATAGTTCATTGCATCTACTGATCATTGGAAAGTTTTAAGTTAGGTTAGCTAGCTATTTTCGTTCTGTGTATTGTTTCCAGGTACGTCAGTTCTTCTGAATGATGAGGTGTTTTTATCACTCTTGCATGTGGCCATCATATTTCCCCACTCTTCAGTGCTTAAATATGAGATGTCCTTTGCTTGAAAAGACATGTTACTAATCGTATGAGCCCCCCCTCTTGGGCGGCTTGCTTATTTTGGAAGACATAAGGTTTTTCCGTTCCAGTCGGGTAATCCAACTCCTCCACAGAGCTGTTGTTTTAAGGTCTGCATGAGGGTGGTCAGGTCCTCCCAGCTTTGCTGTTCAATGCTCATCTATCAGTTAATATTTCTTGTGCGGCCTCCTCTTCCTCCTATCAAAGAGTTTAGGGAGTGTGATGACGTTGCCTTGTCATCCCTATTTGGGGTCTGTGCCATCTTATTACTGCTTGCCTGATGCTCCAGGCCCAATGAGTGCTCGAGAAGTGGTTACCCAAGCTTTTGCTTTTTTGTTAGCTTGGGATGCCCAGCGGTGCTCTTACAGTTCTTTTGTTATTGTTTCCAATACCCCCATAAATGAGCTGGGACCCTCTGGACTAGCCAATTCTGTAGGTCCTTCATTAGGTGATAGGCACCTCTGCGCTTTCCCCTGTTGGTGGACAATTTCTGTTGGACTGAATGTAGGGGAGAGGCCAACAATGCTTTTATTGCTTGAGTAGATTGCTGCTCCTGCGTCCTTCTGACATTTGAACTTTGCTGTGATTTTAGGCTAAGAGGAGCTGGATTCAAAGTTGGGCCGTAGCTTTTCTGACCTTTCGACTGTTCTGGATTGTTGAGTGGCTTTTGTTGTGTCCAGCAATAACTAGGTTTAGCTCCTGTCCATATCAGCTCTCCTTTTCTCTGGCACTTCAAATTTGCCACATGAACCCTGATTTTCCCAGAACGCATGTTGCTATAAAATGTGCTGGGAGTGGTTGCTGTTTGTGTACAGAGTTGAATTAGTTTAGTTTGCTAGTCGCTATTTGTATGTTAGCTTGGTTGCTAGTCTCTGTATTAAACCACGTCAGTTTCTGGGAAATTTTCCAGTATTTTCCTTCACTAGGGGAAACTGCTTTCTAGCAAAAGGCGTACCAGATTGCCAAGTGATTATCTTTTTAATTCTGAGCTAGGGAGCACTCCGGTTCTTCAATTATCTTTAAACTTTTCAAAATGGTGCTGCGGTTCTTAGGGGTTGTCAGTCCCTAAGTATGAAACGCTAGTTATGTTTGGTGTGTTGGCCCAACGAACCGTGCACTATCCACTTGGTGCTATGCACCTGAACAGTTTATATTTTCTTAACAAACCATGGATTTTCTGTTTTGTTTAATTGCTTCTATTTATTTTTAGATATTTTTATCTATTTTTCATCTATATATTACCACATTATAACATTATATTTCCATGAATTGTATTTCATTCACAAAACCAAAACATAAGCATTACATTTCATGTAACATTCAACAATGTTATGTGCTGTACAATTTCTGTAAAATGCCCTGTGCCCAATGCATTTCGGCACTACCAAGGTGCCTTCATCAGGGCAGAATCTGTAAAAAATAAATAAAAATGACCATGTAATTTCACATTTGAGATGCCCATGGGTGGTGTTATGTGTGTACCCTGTGTGTTATCATACCTGTTCTCGTATTGCTCAACTCTTAAATCCTGTGTAGAAAAATAAATCTATTTAATCTCTCAGCCAAGCCAAGTATAACAATACGTCCTGAATAAAATAAACCAAGTCTGGATTGCAAACATAAGCTTACCACAAATCTCGAGTGTTCAAAAGTACCCTAAACGATAAACAAGGAATATATTAAGTTACCTCCTCACTACTCCAAAGCATTTCCGTATACCTTAAAACCACTCCTGTATATAGACAGGCATACCTGTTATTCCAGCACTGTTTTGTTCTGCAAGACATAATGACAAATCACGTATGCTATATTAGTACTCCAATGTTCTGAACCGTAAATTGTATTTCCTGTCCATTCCACTCCCGCATACCTGTTGAATGCGTCCGTATGATGTTCACTACGAAACATAAACAAATTCGCCGTCAATACTCAGGCCAATCGCGAATTGCTACACCTCATCTACATAACTTTCGGTACAACCGAAGACCCCTTACCTCGTTTCCAAACAATTCTCTCCGTATCAAAACGACCTGCTCTCCAATCAAAGAGTGTCAACTGTTGCTGATGGTTCCGCGTCTCATAACAGTCTCCCGCGCGCCTGAACACAAAAACATAAACAACGGACTATTGCGCTACCATTGATCGAATCGCGGACGCCATATTTCAATGGGTTTTCTTTGGCATAAATGCTGTACCTATTACCTGCGCTCGGTTCTCGAACCTCGTCCTGCCTAATATCTTAAGTATGATGTGTAAATTATGAATGTCACATCGCAGTGACCCAGCAATTCTCTTGTTGTTACCAACATAAGCTCCAACTTTAACGCTACCATCATGCTATGGACGCCATATTACAATGGGTAATTATCTCGATAACACCGTTCGCTAAACCACCACGTTATACAAACCCTCGTCCTGAACGATGTACTGAGTATATTGTTAATGTGTTCACTCTATGGTAGATGTTTTGTAATACCTTCAGGTTTATGTTTAAAAGAATATATTATGGACAATGATGGTGCGTATTGTAAATTGTACAATATAAACCAATGTATTCAAGTGCACAATAAGTTCTTAATGGGTACAGTTGTATCTTAATTACATTTCTTAATATACATTGCGATTAAATCTCAAAACCCTTTGCTACTTGTCTCAGTGCTATATTGTGATTAAGTTGGTTGAATTTATAAAACTGCTTAGGTTCTTGATATTCATAATTTTTCAGTTTATATGCGCTGACCCATAAGGGCTCTGGTTTTAATATCTGCATGAGATGCTTTGTCTGCTCATAGAAAGCAAGATAAATCATATTTATCGTTAAGACCAATGGGAGCCATCGCGTGTAAGTTTTTAATCCAAAATAATTCTCTTTGCAACAATCTTTGGTGGTTATTGATTCCTGCCTTCATGGGTACTTGTTCAATGATAAAGAACCGCAATTGAGAGATTGTGTGACCTGTGTCTCTCCAGTGAACTGCTAAGGGTGACGTTAGGTTTAAGTTGCGTATTCTGCTCTTATGCTCCGTGATTCGAGTCTTAATCTTACGTTCCGTTTTGCCTACGTAGAGCTTGCCACATGGGCACTTGATTCCATACACTACGTTTGCAGTATTACAGTCACTGGTGTGTCTCAAATCTATGACTTTTCCTGTAGTGGGATGGCTGATGGTGTTCCCCATTATCACATTATTGCAATTTGTGCAATTCAGACATTTACTCATTCCTTTGTAAGATAGAAGATGTTGGTGGTCTCGGCTTCAATCTTTCACGCAGATTTTGCCCCCTTGTACATGCGTGTACTGGTAAGTCTTTGAATAATCCTTTGGAATCTGGTTCATTCATTCAAAGTTCCCGTCTGGTGTTAATTATCTTTTTGATTTCTCTCGACTGGGTCGTGTATTTCGTTACAAAAACCATTTTTTCTTGGGTGCTTCTCTGTTTAGGCTTCAGTAAATCAGTTCTGTCTAGTGCCAGTACATTCGCTATGCTCTCATCAAGTTCTTTCCGTGGATATCCCCTTGCTTCATATTTGGTTGCCTGTTGGTGAATGGTTTTTGTTGCCTCTTGGTTGTCAGAACATATTCTTTTAATCCTTATGAATTGGGACTTTGGTAGATTTTTGATTAGACTCCTAGGGTGAAAACTTGTGTATCCTAGTGCATTGTTCTTGTCCGTTGGTTTAGTGTATAGTTGTGTGGAAAAACCTGTTGAATCTTTGATAATTCTCACATCCAAAAAATCTATTGTTTGTGAATCAATCTTGTGCGTGAATTTAATCCTGGGGTTAATTGCATTCATCATCAGAATTAACCTTTCTAGGTGCTCTTGAGTGCTGTCCCAGATTAAAAAAATATCGTCTTTAAAACGACAGTACATTTTCACATGTTTCCAGTCTTCAGTGTTCATGATGTTCTCTGCTTCAAACTGGGCCATAAATATATTAGCATAGGCTGGTGCTCCCGCAAATCCCATAGATGTACCAGTCAACTGGGCATAATGATGTTCCCGCCAGATGAAGTAACTGTTGTATAAACAGAACTTGAGTAATTGTAACAAGAATACCTTGTTTGTTGGTAATTCTCCCATTTTCAAAAGAGCCCATTCAATTGATTCAAGGCCTGCTTCGTGCGGAATCGATGTATAAAGAGCCACTACGTCTATAGTACATAAAATCCATTCCGGTTGAAAGCCCTGTTCTGTCCAAGTCAGTTTATTCAAGAAATCCTTGGTGTCATGTGTATATGATCCCCAATTCTGAACGAATTGCTGTAAAAAGTGGTCAAGAAATCGGCCGAGGGGATCAAATAATGACCCGCACCCCGACACGATCGGTCTAAAAGTGATTATTTTTGTCAGAGACCTTGTCTTTCTCAGCCTGTTTCCTTTCCCTTGCTGCTGGGCTGGGTAAACAATGGTCAACAGCAGTGAGCAAACAGGTTTGACCCACCAACAAGCAGCAGAGGCAGGAGGGTGGGCAGGTACGACTTGCGACCTGCGAGACGTAGATGAAAAGGACAATAAAGAGGACAGTGCAGGCCCATGCAATAGGGGCTGTCTGGTAAGGCCCCCTGGCATGAAGGTGTGTAGGAATACGGGTGTGTTCTGATCCAGGCATAAGCTCTTGGTAGCAGTGCGAGTGAGCTCTGGTAATGCAACAGCGAAGCATGGCAGGTCAAGACAGGCCGGGCGGTGTGGCAAGCGTGCCACATGTAGGCTCCTCTATGAGGTACAAGTTGCACTGACTTATTGTCGGATGCCACTGCACTGCCCAGGGAAATAGCAACCTATTACCTGACCGACACGCTGCTCCTCTGCTATGCTCCAGCCTCTTCAGGTCTGTGCTGCAATGTTGCAGGTGGCCCCATGCCTTCCGCTCTGCTCCAGAGGACTAGTAGGACCAGGGTCCTAGGAATTGCTGGGGCCCCTGCCAACCTTCGCTAGATCCAACATGGATGCCTAGGTGCCGGATTGGGCCACTTAGCATGCCACGTTTGTTATGAGATGTGCAAGCCATATCATGTGTTCGTATTGGTTGTCCGTCAACTACTGTGTAGCTTCCTTTTCCACACACCGCCACATCCACTTTGATGTAACCAGGAAAATAAAATAGTAGAATTGAAAGCAATTATTAAGTAAAATATTATAATGAAGTGCAACATTCTGATGGTACTTCATAGGTTCATTGCATTGAATGATGGAACAAGTGTTTGTTTAATCAACCACCCTCCTAGCCAATATCTAAGCTGACTTACTACCAGAAGTGCCTGTCGGAATTTCTTGACTATCTTTAGCCCACACACCTTTACTGAACAGCAGGTTTTTTGTTAGGTCGAGCCTAGCACAGCGCATAGCGCTGTTATATGGGAGGCTTCTTGTATTCACTCTTAACTTCTTCTTGTGGGTCTGACTCCTCCAACATATTGGATTATTCTTTGCATGTGGCTTTCAATAATGAAAGCTTGCAAATGGCCAAGACGGGCACATGTCCCACCTCTTTGTTTAATGGTCACTCCCACAGCCTTTTGCTGTCGGGAGCGAGCAGGGGCGCGCAGGGTGTCAGCTGCATTTCTCCCTGCCCACAGTGTTTTACCTGCGGGAGCAAGCAGAGCCTCCTTGTTTATCTTTACACTCCTGCCACGTGCCTTCCTTTCTTCCCTCCCCGCCTCCCTTCCTTCCCTCACCGCCTTCCTTCCCACCCTCTAATTCGTTCCATGCACCTCCAGTAGCCCCTCTATTGCAAGACTTCTCCGGGATGGAGGTACTTGGCAGGCCACCCAGTGGGTCTTCTTTATCAGGTACAGTGGGGAACGAGCGCCTCGCATTCAGCCTTCTCCTCCTCTTGGCGCCTACACAGTGCGCCAGGCTGCCGTGGGTGGTACAGCTGTCCATCATTCATGCCACAGAGGGCGACATCCGCCCTGATGCCTCTTAGAGGAGGCAGTGCGTGCCTGTACCAGGAGCCCCAGTTGCGAACACTGTGACCGCAGCCACAGGGTGCATTGGGCAGTTTGGGAATGGGAGGTTTGTGCAAGATGGTGACCCAACTCCCAGCTGTGCCAGTGATTGAACACGCAGTGCCTCTGTGCCCCCGCTGGCTGCACCGCAGACAGAGGAGGAAAGCGCGAGTGGGCATCCTTCACCATGGTGGGGCCAACTCCCAGTGGAGCACCTCCACTTTCCCCCAGTGGAGCACCTCCACTTTTCCCCAGTGATCGGTCCCGCGGGTGACTGAACTTCAGGGCCTGTTGCATGCTTGAGCAGGGTCAATGGTGCGTGGCAGCAGGGTGAGATGCCCGTGGCTCTTCCATCCATCTTGCATCTGCTCTGAGGTGCTTGTGTGATATTAAGCTGTATGGTCACATTCAGTGCTAATGTTTATAAGGAACCTGGTGCGGTGTCTGCCTGATGGGAAGAACACCTGGCCTGGGTTAATGATGAGGGCATTGGAACCTTAGGAGGGCCCCTCTACGTCCCGGTCTGTGCTCTGGTGCTCTCTGGGTGCAGTATATAGCTCCTAATCCCACCTGATCCACCCTTTTCTCTATTGGCGGAATGGAGCATGGTACAAATACGTAACAATTGTAAAAGAAAGCATCGATTTTATGAATGGCGGGCGTGCAGGCGGGCCTGTGCGCTTCTTGCCACCTCTTCATGAACCTACGAAGTCGGCGGCTGTGCCCCTGTTTAGCCTGTGCTGTGCCTCCTGCTTGTCCCAGAGGAAAGCCGGACATTCCTTGTTGGAAGCACCTCTCCAGGATGGGCAGGCAGCTATTTGGGGTGGATGCTGTGGTGTTGGGAGGCGGCTCGCGTCTCTTGTGGCTGACGACAATAAATAGATGTAAACGCTGCTCAAAAGTACTGCTTGACAGTTATCACGGTGTTTAATTTATGTAAATTTATTCCAAGCAGCTCCTGACAGATGGGTGCTGCTTGTGGTTTCATCTCATTTGGTGCCGTTCAAGAGAGATTATTGCATATTTGGCCTCACATGGTTTCCATGTTCTGTGTAATGCAGTAGTATTGGCCCGGCGATCTGAAGTCAGAAGCCGCGTGTGCGGTACCTGGGGAAAGGTACCGAGGTACCAGATCGATGGAGCCTTTTATTGTACCTCCTGGCATCAACCAAGGCTGGGCCAGAGGCCGCCTAACGCTCACCGGCTGCTGAGGCCTGGATTCAGGGTGATAAAGGCCCCTGTTGTGCACAGCTGGCCTTTGATTGGGTAGAGTCCTGGGCGAAGCCACACTTGGCACTCCTCCTCTTGAATTATCTTTGGGCCCCAGGCTGGAGCAGGGCTTCTGCAGTCGGCTTCTACTCCCCTATTGGGGTGGGGAAGGAGGGAGGTGGCCTGGGCGTGGGCCCAGGGAGCACACGCTAAGGGCTGGCCTGCTTACAGGGAGTGTAACTTTCCTTTTGTGCATTACACAGGGATAGGGTTCCTGGTTTCCTTTTTCATATCCCTTTATGTTAAATTGCATCTCTTACCAAACTTCCAAACACCTTTGGCAAAACACTTATAAGGTCCCAGAGGCGAGACCTATTGGCTATGCCAATGCTTGTTTTGTATTATGTGAAGATCTTTCTGTCACTGTGAGAAAGTTACGGTATCTCAATTCCAATAGATCGGCCCAGACTGGCTCTGACAAGCTATGGCCTTCATTAAGTAGGTTTACAGTCTCTGCTCTTATGAATCACGTCTCTGAGGATGTTGAAGATACTTCTCTGCCTAATACTTCTCCCCATGAATACACTTTTCTGGTTATTTTTAAAAAAGCAGGCCTGACAATGATTGATGTCAAATGCAAGAATGAACCAATTAATCTTGTTACACCTTCACTTTATTCAATAAAATATAGTCATATGATTGCATATATAAACAATTGATGCAAAACCATAAAAGTGCAAAGCAAACGGGCAGTTCGAAAGTTATAAAAAGATCAAATCCATAAAATGCTAATGAACAACATCTACGGTACATTAAAAAGAGTACTTAAAAAGATTAAATTCATATGATAGAGGAAAAATGAGGGGCAATCAGGCAGAAGTTGCGATTGTACATAATTCACAGAGATCTTATAAAATTCACAGGGGCCTTATAAAAGTTAATTAACATTCCCCACATAAGCACGAGAATGCTACTACCCTAGCACTCTGGCTCGAATACTCCAGGGCAGGTATTTGGCCACAGCACAAACATTAGATTCTTTGGTGTCAATGCGCAGCACCTCATTGCACACTACCTGTCCCCAAGTAATCTGCAGATCGGGAGAAGCCAGGCCTTTCTCAGTTTGGCATATCCGGGGCAGAAGAAAAAGAAGTGAGATAGTCTCCTCGGCACAACAGCACAAGGCTGAATAGTACTTTCTTTTTTTTTTTACAATGTTTTATTGTGAGATACAGACACATAAAAATATACAGTCACCTTCTTGTTGCTCTCACATTATTTTAACTTTCTCCCCGTGCATCACCCTCCCCCAATGCTGCTTTATTTCTGAGTGGGTGAATAGTGCTTTCAGTGATTTTTGGTTTACATCTTGAACAAAAGGTCTGTAGCGGTAGAGTGCCATGGCGGAATTTAATATGCAGGAGTCTAGCAGCCTAGAGCAGTAGAAAATCTAGGAAGCGTTCAAACTGACAATGTGTTTTAAAATCTAAAAATGCAATAAGTGACATAGAGTCCTGCTGCTGAACTCAAGACCCCAATATGAGCCCAATGCACCCTTAAGTGTCTGTTTAGAAAAGGTGGGCAACCCTCACAATCACGCCAATAGGCTTCTTAGCCTAATTGGACCAACATGCCCTTAACATACAAACCCACTTCATTTTATGGCCTGCATCTGCTCCAACTATATCCCTAAGGGCATCATAATAAGTAGCAAGCGCTCAGGTGTATTTGAGCCGTCGCCAGAACAAAAGAGGGCATACCTGTGCCCTGGAAAAAATTAAATGAATACCCATGTCCCACCATAGGGAGAGCAGGGTTGTGCTTTTCAGGAGGGACATCAGGGATCTTTAGAAGTTGTTCTTTGCCACACGTAGTGATGCCAGATCAGATATACCCCATAGTTCAGTCCCGTAAAGGGCACTACCTTCAGCTGTGGCCCTGTAAACCTTTAAAGCTAGTGAAATAGGACTTGTCTTTTAGGAGCAAAACAGCCTGTAGATGCGAGATGCACTATGACATAAATTTAAACTGCTTTTCTAGACTTTGGGGAGCCTTTGCATAGACTTGGTTAACCGTATCCCAAAGTAGTCAAGGAGGAAACCTTATCAAGATTATTTCCCTCAAGGATAGTAGAGCCCCTAAACGACCTGTGGGGATTCATAGTAATACATTTAGTTTTTGTGTGATTAATTATCAACCCAAGACTGTCACAAAAAGCAGCAGAATGATCAACAAGGGTCTGCAGGTAGGCTGGTGTTTTAGAAATCAGTAGGATATCGTCTACAAATAAAAGCAGGGGGGGGGGGTTGTGCCTGCAACCCTTGAGGCATCATTTCCATTCTCACCCAGATAAACTACCACATTAAGATAAAAGCAAAACAAGGTAGGGACTAGTACACATCCCTGACGTACGCCTTTACAAACCCAGATACGTTCAATCAGCAAACCTGGGCATAAGTATCCTGGTGCAAGCGCACAAGGATACTGAGCAGATCATGGGGGACTTTTTTCGCTTTCAATGTTTCCCATCATTTTCTTTGTTAAAAATATTTTTATTGGTTTCAAAGGTAAGATAGTACACAACAAAACCAAACTACAGAAGTAGACAACAATGCGTCATATATGCAGAGAGTTACAGAGAGCTAAAGCATCATATACAGTTTGTATACTAGGACTCGACAAGCCAGTAAAAAGCTCAACATGAACCTCCTATAGAGAGCGGGGGGACCCCCACACCCCCGGCACCTTCCCGACAAGTCAGGGAAGCCAACAGATTTTCTAGATGTGAAAGAGATGGAGTGCTCGCAAGCGTGGCCCATATGCGAACAGAGGTAGTCCATCCGATAGGTATTCCACCAAAGGAGCCCATACGTAGTTGAACCCCTTTCTTGAGTCTTCCAAAATGTCCGCCATTCTTTCAATCGCCAGTGTGCGCCACAACCTGGCATGCCATTGGGTAAGAGAAGGGGTCTACATTTTCTTCCAAGCAGCCGCCACAGCCTTCTTAGCCTCCCGAGGCACAGCCACATCACGGAGCGATCCCCTGGTGTTTGGCTCTTCAGGATGGGGTCCCTAATCCCCAGGAGAGTGTCCTGTAGTGTGTCCAGGATCGGATATCCCAGAATTAGTTTAATTTTGGAGAGTACCTCTTTCCAGAAGAGCCTGCAATCCGGACATTCCCACCACATATGTTTGAAGTTCCCCAGGAGCCCACATCCCCTCCAGCACCTATCGGAGGAGTTAGGGAAGATAGTGTGCAGCTTCTGAGGGTGTAGGTACAAATTGCACATCATTTTATAATGAGCTTCCCTTAAAAATAAGGAACAATTATACTTGGAAATGTCTCTATGCAGGGTGGTCCATTGGTTCCTCTCTAAAGGGGTGGCTAAAATTGAGTTCCAGAACCTTTGGTGTCTAGGGGTGTGGTGCGAACCCAGAGACCTTATGAGTGAGTAAAGGAAAGATATGGTTCCTCTTGAAGAGGCTCCGGACTGAGCAAACTTTTCGATCGGAAGTAGCTCCCTAGTAGCAGCTTTGTCATATCTGCGGTTGGATAGCCCAATGCTTAAGTTGCGTATAGTGATACTCTTCCGAGGGATGAAGGTGAAAGGCTTTGGCACATTCTTCGAAGGTCCTCAATTTCCCCCGTTCAAACATGAGTGAGCATGAGACATCCTCCCTCCCGCCAGTCCTCAAATGCCCGTAACCCCCCCCCCCCCCAGCACCAGAGGAAACTCTGGGTTGAAGTGGATGGGAATGTATGGGGAAGGGAAGGTGGTGATGGGTGTAGATCTAGTTAGCTCATCCCAGACCCTTAAAGTGGTCATTCCAATGAAGGTCTCGTTAAAGGCAAACCGTCTTAGTGAATGGTTCAGAAAGGCCCAGTCAACGCGGTCAAAAGGCCTTCTGCGCTTCAAGCGAGCGCAGTAACGTAGGTATGGCTTTCCTCTGTGCTTTCTCAATAATGTGCACCACCCTCTGAAGGTTATCATGGGTTTGCCTCCCTTTGATGAAGCCCGCCTGATCTGGCTGCTCGAGAAACGGCATAATATTTTTCAGGCACATGGCCAATATTTTAGAGTATAACTTGGCATCCAAGTTCAGGAGCGCTATAGGCCTTATAAGAGGCACACCTAGTGGGCTCTTTCCCCTGTTTGGAGTTAACGGAGATCAGAGCCTCTCCCATAGAAGGGGTCACCTCCTGCCTTTCAGCTATATCGTTGAAAAGCTGCACCAGACAGGGCACCAATTCCGGCGCAAAGGTACGAGGCCATCCGGGCCGGGCGCTTTTTGGAGCTTGAGAGAGTCGATCGCTTTTTGGACTCTTCCGCGGAAATGGGAGTACTTAAGACTTCATTTGCAGAGCCCGGGACCTGGGGTAGGTCCAGAACCTCGAGATAATGGTCCTGAACCTGTGCGTCTAATGAGTCTGCAGTATACAAGGAGCAATAGAATTCCCCAAAGGCCTTGGCTTTCCCTATTTCACTTTGGTGAGCAGTTGGCGTGCCAATAGTCTTACGGAGGGATTGGATCGAGGGGTTAGATTTGTGGGCATATTCTGCCTTTCGGAGCTCTCCCTCAAGGAGAAGACGCTCCTCCTTATGTTTCGATTTGAGGGTGGCGTGTAGTTCGATGCACTTCCCCTGCATAACTGCCTTGAAGGTGTCCCAGTTGTTGGCCAGAGAGGTTTGCGCTGGGTCGTTGAAGTAAAAAAACTCTGTGATTGCCTTCCTTAACTAATCCCATAGAAGCGATCCCTACAGAGGAAGTTCGGAAAATACCATCTAGCAAGCTTAGAGCGCATGGCGGGCCAATCAAGAATCCCCTCTAGGGGCGCATGGTCCGACAGAGAAGTCGGGTGGAACTGGGTTCCCGCTAGTATGTGGAGAAGGGACTGACTAATGAATCCGTGGTCGATTATGTAGTATGTCCTATGCGAGCGTGAGAAGAAGGAATAGTCCCAGGTCGTGGGATGGGCATTCTTCCAAGCATCCACCAGTCCCATCCCCTGCAAAGTTGCCTTAAGTAGTTTGCTGAATAACCCCCTCCCCGGTCGCCCTATGGGAGTGTGTAGTGTCTAAGGATGGGTCATGTCTCCTCTTGCGAACCCCTCCTGTGTGGCTAAAAGAAAGCTGAGGAAATCATGTTGCCCTGTGTTGGGTGCATAAGTCGTGGCAATAGTGCACAATCTACCTAGTATTTCACCCCTAACCATCAAGAACCTCCCCTCTTTGTCCACTTTAGTGTTGTAGAGAAAGGGGATTGAGGTGTGAAAAAGAAGCGCCAGCCCATTGTGTTTGGTGTATACTTAAGAGCGAAAGATCTGTTGGTAGGCCACATGTTTCAATCGTTGTTCCTCTTTACGTAGGAGGTGTCTCCGGCAGTGCAGCTATTTTTATGTGGTGGTCATTTAGGAATTTCCAGATTTATTGCCTCTTGTTAGGGGAGTTAGACCCTTTATGTTCCACGTCAAACAGTTAACCACCATCAGTCGTCATAAAAAACTTGGTAGCTTGACCCCCTAATCTCACTCCCTTGAACTTTGCCCGCAGTGTTCCTCCCCCCTAACCCCCATCCCATCCCAGCAACCCGCTAAAAAAGAGCAAAAAGTACAGTGACACCAAAACTAAATGAACCTTCACAAAAATAGACCATAACTTTGAGCTCAGAGTTTTCATTCACAGATGAGAACCTCATTTCGAGCAGTATCTGGGGCAGACCAACTTCCTCCTCCAAGGCCCATAAACAGCTCCGTAGGCACAAATAAGCTAGTAACTAACAATCTCTTTGAATGGTGTGGATGGCATGAAGACTTCGAGCCTTTCCCCCTACCATCTCATCTCAAGAATCAGAGTGTCTGAGACCAGACTGGAACGATCTCAGTGACCCCGCCGGGCCTGGGAACCAGTGGACATCCTGGTTGCCTCAGGCGGATCAAAAACCTCTGAACGACAAAGGTCCAGAGCATCGGGGGCTGGCATTTCGATACCCAGGATAGCCGCTGTCTCATCCAATTCTGTGCATTGATAGTTCTTGTACTCCAGTGTAAAGGCTAAACCAAAGTATGAAGTCCAGCGGTATTTCACCCTACGTTCTCTTAAGGCTGCAGTAACTGGTTGGACCTGCTGGCGCCGAGCGAGTGTGGCTTGTACCACATCCTGGTAGAGCGAACTCTGAGTTCTGGAAGGATACCTTATCATTAGCTTGAGCCTTCTGGAGGACCAAATCCTTGGTTTTAAAAGAGCTGAATTTCGCCAGCACGTCCCTGGGTTTTCTGGAATCTCCTCGGGCTCGAGGCCCACACTCTGTGAACTCTCTCTAGTCATACCTCCAGTACAGAATCTCCCACTACTGTTGAAAAAAGTCCCACCATAAAGGCCTCCATATCCTGGCCCTCGCATCCTTCCTCTCACACGTATGTTATCCCGACGGGAGCAATTTTTAAAATCTTCACATCGGAGCACCGTGGCTTTCAACTAAGCGTGCAGGTCATCAGACTGGGCCTCCAAGGGTCTCACTTGTTCCTCTAGCGCTGACTGCCCCCTTAATGGCGGGGGAGAAGGAGACCTTTGTTGGCTGTGCCTTTTTGAGTGGCATAGGGTCCCGTGCCCAATGCTTGTTCGGGGTGTCCCCGCAGTAGAAAATATTTTGGGGTACCGTGAGCTGTCTCTGCCCACCAATTCTGCACTCCTAAGTTGACCAGGAGACCTTTGCGTATTGGGTGAGTGAAGCTCAGTGGCATGGAGGTAAGGTGTAGCGGTGACCAGGGCACGCCATACTGAAGTAGCGGGTGTGGTTTATCCCGCAGCTTCTCGGGCTATCAGCCAGGGACCCCCGCCTAGGACGGCTGATCTTATTGCAGGCTGCTCTGCGTTCAAGACAGGGCCCTCACTGCCCGGTTACCCTTGTTTTGCTACTAGTACCTTCTTGTAGTGTTTAGGCAGCCACTCGTAGTCCGCTTCATTAAGGGTGCAACGCCCCCCAGGGCCTCCTGGGGATGCCACCGATCAGCGCCGCAGCCCTCCTGTTAGGGGGCAAGGGTGTCTCTTGCATCCAGGGTCATGCACAAAGAGCCACTGCGGGGTGGGTGGTTGTTTTGAGCAGCCTCCACAGCTCCGGGTGTCTCAGGTGAGCAGGCGACCCAGATTTAGGGTTGTTAGTGCCACTCAAACTACATATTCATTAAGGCCTAGCGCGGAGCCGATCAGAGTTGCGTCCGGTCGCCCATGATGGTTGGCCACGCCCCCTCCCATCGTTTGTTTCGGGGCACCCACTCAAAAGCAGACTTGTGACTCCATAACACTAAATAAAGATATGACTTCTGTAGGATGACCATCTTCCAGTAGATGTTAAAAAGTCTAAAAACTCATCAATGGTACTCGGGTTTCTTCTAAAACTGGCTTTAAAATTAGATCGGGCATTATATTCATCTATCCAGAGATCAACTCTGTCTAAGACCTGCCTTCAGAAGACCTTCTGAGTCACATCAGTACAGCATATTGGCTTATAATTAAGGGGAAAGTCTCAAGAACCCTATTTATAGACCAGGACTATTTTAGCTGCTTTCCAGCTAGTGGGAATTTCAGCACCCTCTAAAATTGCTTTGAGTAATTTGTTCATATAGCTGGCCCACTTGTCTAAATCAGTGCAAAATATGTCCCCTGGGATCCCATCTGGTCCAGCACCTTTACCAATGGGAATGCAATTGATAGTGGCTTTGGTTTCTTTTACATCAAATGTTAGACCAGGGAAAGAGTCATTGAACTCCATGGGAAACAGTGAGCTTTCCGCTCCTCATGTGCCAAGGGAGAATCATATACATCGGAAAAATACTTAAACCAGGAGTCTGAGTTAATTTTACTTGCTAAATAGAACGTCCCACTTTCGCACCCTTTGGCAACAATCCCCCAGAACCTCTTATCATCCCTGGTCATACCTGTCTCAAATAAATCTTACCAGTTTGGGGTTTCCCAACTCCTTTACGCTGTTACCTGGACCTGCATATACATTTTCCTTGCTTGTCTGATGTAATTTGTGTTGCCTCCCTCAGTGGCAAAGCGAAGTGCGTTTGTAGCCTGTCTACAGCCCTTACTATACAATGACTTGCCAGTTTTAGATGGGATTGATTCCTGATGTATCTTCCCATAAAAGCATTAGCCTATACAATTGAAAAATTTTTACATGTATGGATAAAAAAGCAGAGTTTCTATCTTTCTGTGAACGTGGTATATCTAGATTCCGCAAATCATCTAGGAGGGCTTTATCCATAGTAGCCCTGCGTTCTAGATCCAGTTCTACCTTAGGCCATTTTCGTCTACAGCTATTGTTCGATGGAGACGAGCCAATGAAAAGTGAGAGGGGGACTCCTTTTGAGTAGTTAAAGGTTTAAGACAGTGTGCAGTGCATAGCATTATAAAAACTATCCATTCTAGGGCCCACCCTAATGTCAAACGCCACAATTAAAGGGTGATTAGTATATAGTCGATCCTACTAGATTTATCTTGTCGAATAAAAGAGGGATGTGCTTGCAAATCAGATTTTGGGTGCCTATTGCCTTCCCTTAGCCTAGATGAACAATTGCGTTCTAAGCATTATTTGATTTTTGAATTAGAACGAAGGCGAAAGACCATGTACCGTATTGCAGTGTTTGAGTCCAGAATTAATTGTTGCCCCAGTTTTTGTCCATATCTAATAGATTCTGTGATTGTGAATTGTATTGGGATGCAAATCATTGTTTCACTGTAATGGCCATTCAAGGGGTTAGGAAATCTTGGTGTCTCAGAAAATTTCAAGGTTTTAACTTTTTACTAGAAGATAGTTGCCATCCCAAAATGATTGAGGTTTTTAACGCAATCTCTAAAGAAACTTAGTTCAAAAGTAATAAGCACTATTTTGAAGGTCTAAAGCTTGAGCCAGTATTTTACAATTTTCTTTTCTGGTTATCACTGCTTTCAACAGTGAAAAACTACATGAAGCCAACAATGAGCTGCAGAAGAAACGGGCAATTATTGAAGATCTGGAGCCACGCTACAACAACAGCTGTGAGTTAACTGCCATTCATGGCTTATTCATTCAGCTTTCACGGTTTATTGCACAGTGTGAATGTGGAGCTGATGGTGATGATTATGTAAAATCACAAGAAAATAAGTTATGGGATGCCACAAGAAATTGACTCTTCAGCATAATAAATTCATACACTTTAATCTGTGAAATAAACTAGCACTGGCAAACTGTAGTTAAATAAGTAACTTGTTTCTTTTTCCATTTGTAATTATGAACAATATGGTTAGACATGGCTTCTTTTATAAGATATGTGTGTATGGCATGCAAAATCATGTTAACAGTGTTTGATTATCTGTTTCTCAAAAGCCCTTACTCTGTGTGTATTAGTCTTTCTGGACCTAAAGCAGTTGCCTCAGCAGTCTGGTCAAAACCCCTCTAAAATGAGAAGGAAACATTCTCCAGTTCATTGTCCCAGAAAAAGAATTGAGTTGCCACCCTGAGAAAATATCAGGAGTAGTCCTGAAGGACCCTCCTAACATAATTCCTGTGGTGGCTGTGCTGCTTGTGGCCTAAAGGGGTTAACCCAGAAGTCACCTCACAACTAATTGAAATGGTAACTGCCCCGAGGTGCCACACCAACCATCTTTCCATCTTGGAACTTCCCTTGTACTAAACACCTCAACACACGTGTTAGAAGTCAACTGGTTTTAACAGTGGTCTGTTTGTCCTGAGGGCATGGCAGGAGAACTTTCTTTGCCAGGTCAAACGCACCAAGATTCAGAAAGGCCACAAGATTGAGCAATGTAGCGTATGCCTTCCTTTTATGCTCAGCCATCAAAACCTTTTCCTGCAGGAAATTCTTGATTGAATCTAACCTCCATAATCCTAGGGCAGACTATTTCCTTATCTTGTTCCATATCCTTGCTTTGTGGAATAGAAATGATCTCAGAAAAGGCTGCAGAACGTGGTAATGTAAGATATAAATTCTTTAAAGGGCAGGCTGGCAAGATGACTCGAAGCTAAGCACTGACCGTTGGCATCTCATGTGATATGCAGGTTACAGATCTGAATCTGCTTTAAAGACCTAAATCAGCCTTTTATTCTTCTGAGGTCAATAAATGTACTAGTATATGCAAGTTGAAGATATTATATATAGTATGTATTCTTGCATTCTTGATTTAAAAGAAAAATATCAACATATAAAGTAGAATATTTTATCGCAAGCCAAAGATGTGCATGCATTAGCAATAGTTTGAACAAAGTTCAGAAAGGAAGTTGAGCAGGGAAATGGACTATGATTCCCTGGTTTACATGTGGAATTATTATTTAGGATAAAATAAATAATCTTAGTCAACCTGTAGGAGGGTGTGAAATTTCTCATCTTGAGGAGGATGTTCATTATTTTTAATAAGAAATTGACATTTTCAAATCATGTAGGTATAGATCCATGGAGATCATAATTAGGCCTAACACCCTCAAGGGTTTCTCACAGTGGGGCCATCAGTAGTATTTTTTATAGTGAAGCGAGCAGCAAACGGGACTAGTTGTTGTTGTTTTTTACTCCATTTGGGCATCCAGAATTTAAGAGATCTGTCATCTCATTTTGGCCTTTGCACTCAGAGGTTTTCTTTTCAAATTGTCCTGCTCAGCAGTCGAAGTTAGATTTGGGGTGTGTTCCTTTGTACCGAGGCAACTACATTTTTGAAGGACCTACTGTCCCTTCTGATAACTGAATCTTCTTTATATCAAATTTGTCTTTATTCGATCATGAATAATCATAAAAGACACATATAACAATACAAAGTAGTTAAAATTCATGGTAAGTTTTTTTTGTTTTAAAAAATATGAAACCTATCATGGTAGGATTCTGTTAAAATTCTTAACACATATCAACAATAAAATGATTGTGAATCCTTTCCTCCTAAAACCAAATAAAAATTCATAGTAAAAAAAACATTATATCTAATTGCACAAGTTATGGCTAGATGCGTCATTCTTATGAGCAGAATATATTAGAAAAGACTAAAACACAGTACACTCAACACAATCATGTTACGTAGGGCCTTGCAAACTAATCCTTCTAAGGGTCCACGTCCAGCTCCAAAATTTAGCCAAAGCAATAACTATGACTTCACTAGTATCAGTTTTTAAGATACGCAAAGCTGTTTGACAAGATATTGTTCCTATTATAGCGCAAACCGGCTTTAGCCATTTATGACGAGGGCCCTTGTATGTAGGGCATACAAACGGAACATGCGATAAGGTCTCTTCCTCACATGGGCAGAGGTGAGATTTTGTTTCTTGATTGATCCCACACTTTTTAGTAAAGGATTTTAGCGTTAGAGATCCCACTCTAAATTGGTGATAGTTTCCTGCCACCAGGGCTCGTAATGGTATCCCAATAAGCCTCCAGCCTATATTCAATTTTGTGATCCAGAAAGAGACCTGTTAGGGAAGCACTATTCACCAGAAACAGACTTTTGGCTTACCATGTCCCTGTGTATGGCTTTAAAATTATTTTGGAAGGGAAAGAATTCCCTTCAGGGTCTTCCCACAAATGAATGAGGCCCATAGCCGGTAAAGTGGCCTTAATCTTTTGTAACCATGTGATTTTGTTGGATTTATCAGCTTCTCTAATATACTTAACTGCTCGTGCATAGGGAGCTAACTCCGGGGTAGTCCAGAGTCTGTGCCAGTAGGCAAGAAGTAATGGTCGAAGAGGTGTCGATTGAGGAAGGCAAGTCAATGCCCTCAGAAACTTGTTCTGAGCTTGGACTAATGGAACTAGATTTTCGAAGCCCCAAAGTTCAGCTCCATAAATAATTGAAGCTCTAACCTTCCCTTGGTAAATAGTTAGAGCTGATCAATCTGAGGTCTTTTGTGGGCCTCTTTCTTCTTTTGTTGAACATGTTTTCATTGCCTTTCTTTCATGAAACAAGGTTGCTGTATTAAGGTGTTCCCATTTCTGTGGTCCTCGCGGTGGGGCCATGGTGCTCTCTGCATTTCAGAATTTCCTTGCTCAACTTAGATGGCTGTTTTGTAATTTGTGCTTGGCCTAAACGTTGCAAGTGGTAACTAGAAAAGAAAGAAATGTATGATACCAATCAACAGTGCCTAGTGGATAGGATTATAGATGGAACACCCCCTCCAAGAAGGGTTAGACATTCTCCCGAAACTTAGCTAATGCCTTACCAGTTCTAGATTGCTGTCATTGTAAACTACTAATCATTCTCAACAATAAGGTTTTGTGTTGCCACTACATTTGTGGATTTTGAAACCTCTAAACTGTTAGGTGGCCAACGGATCCGAGCTGCCATCAAAGCAGAAATCTACAGATCTATGCTTCACCCTATTTCTGTTTTCAATGTTGAGAAATACATAACCAGTTCTAGTTGATGTGTTCAATGCTTTTTGAGTAGTATTTCCTGGACTAGCAGATTGAATGTTACCATTTACTAATGTTGGGTTACAGGTACCAATTTATGCCTGAAAGAAAGATACAGCTAAGTTTGATACATAGTGTAGCTTTACTATTTTGGGAACTCACCATGTTTCCTATTTAGAAGTTTGTTCACTGTTCCTGACACTATTTAAAGAGACTTTTAGTTGCAGATTATTTTTCTTAGAATTATCTCCAGGCATCAGACTGGATCCAGGATTTTTTTGTGAGCTGTACCCCTGCGCTCCCGGTAGTTGGCGTTGTTCAGTGAGTGACGTGTGGGGTGTCCATATAGGTCACCACCCCAGCCCGCTGACATCAGTTCTTTTCTTTCTGCGCCAGTCAGTGCAGATCTAGAGTAGAACTACCCCATGTTACTTTTTGACTGACCTTCTTTCGACCCTTTTGTCAAAGGGAGACATTGTCTTTTGGTGTGGCAGGAATGTCTGTGAGAAGGGTTGATTTCACGCCCTGCAGTGTCTGTCACTGACAAATGTCCTTGACGGACCGCACCTAGCCTGTCTCTGGTATCTTGAGCGCGACCACAACACCAATGCCTGTGTTGATTGCCGCAACATGCACCCCAGGCCTTTAGGGAGCGATCCCTCAAGCTCCTTACTGCTCGATGTGAGCTGCCATGGTGGTCTCGACCCCGGTTGAGAGGAAGGTCCTGGGTTCAGTCACAAAGTCATCGTTGTAAGTCAGAGTATCCCACATGAAGAAGAAGTTGAAGAGGTCTTTGACTGTGCCCCATCCGTTGAAGTCATCTGACGAGATCAGTTATCATCAACATTGAAGGCCTGGCTCTGCGGTTGAGCCCGCAGCTGGTCCGTCTCCAAGCCTCCCCAAGTTTCTGGGAGCCAGAGCGACTTACGATTACCAGTCTCTAGACCCCAATGAGGACACTTGATGTGAGGAATTGGTGGAAGCCACTGGACTGGACACCGCCCCAGATACTGGCTTGGTCTCTCCTTCTGCCATGGCTACAGAGGAGAGAGGCTCATTTGCTATGGTGGCATGGAGTTTGGCAGAGGTCCTGGAACTTAAACTGCCTTTGGTGGTAGTCAAGAGTAATATCTTGGAGTGCTTCAATTGGGAGTCATCACCTCAGAACCGCTTCTCCCATTTAATGAAGTGCTCAGAGTCATCCTGCTTGAGAACTGATCCCAGCCCTACACAGGGGCTCTTGCAATCAGGACAATTGCCTGCCACAAACTCCCTTCCCCAAGGGCCCCCAATTTCTTCACTCAACACCCTACATCGAAGAGCTTGGTGGTCAAAGCCGCCATCTCCTGAGTAAACCCTGGCACATAACCTACCACTCTACCAGATAGGGAATCCAAAAGGCTGGACACCTTGGGCAAGACAAAAAATTCTGCCATCAGTCTGGCACTGCGGTCTGTGAACACTGTGTGCCTTTTGGGCCTTTACTCCCATTCACCTTGGGTATTTGGTTACGCAGATGCTGCCTATGGTCCCAAGCCATACTCGCCCAAGCTATGGCTGACGAGAGAGATGCAGCAAAGTTCACAATCAGATGTGGGCTGGACACGACTGACTCGCTACATAGAGCGGTTTCTTCATCAGTGACCTTATGGCGCCACATCTGGCTGAGGAGGACAGGTCTTTAAGGGGATATCCAACCTTCGCTTATGTACATGCCATTCGATGGCTCCTGTCTCCTCTGAGAAAAGGCAGACTTCGTGCTGGAGCACTTTAAGGATAGCAAGGCCAGGGCCTTTCCAATGCCCCTCAGTAACCCATCTACCGTTTGCTCCTTTCGTGACCACGTAAGTAGTTTGCAAATGCGTCCCCACCCGCCCAGCCACCACGGCATGCAAGCTTCTCAACCCTTGTGTGGCTGAGGACGTGGAACCCCCAGACCCAGTGGGTTGGGCAGCCAGGGGTCGGAACATTCCACCACCCCCTGGCAGCCGCAGCCACCAAGATTCTTTAGTTTGACCTCCAACCATCTTGGGCAACCGCTGGAAGGCAGGTTACGCCATCGCCTGCGCCACTGGAGGTCGATAACATCTGACTGCTGGGTTCTCAAGATTGTCCAAAAGGGCTACTCCCTCCCCTTGTGACCACCCCTCATCCCATGCCAGCCACTTGCAACAGACCGACAAAGGACCATTTCTCCTTACTCTGCCAGGAAGTTGCAGCTCTCTTCGCCAAGGGAGTCTTAGAGAGGGTGCCAACTTTAGAAGTAGGTTGTGGTTATTATCCTGCTACTTTCTGGAACCCAAGAAGGACAGATGCTTTTCCCATACTCAATTTTTTTCTGCAAAAAGAAAAATTCAACATGCTAATGCTCACTCAAGTTCTGTCTTCCCCTCGAATCAGGAGACTTGGTTGGTAGCGTTGGATGTACAGGACACATACTTAAACCTTTTCGTCTTGCCTGCCCACAGGTGCTACCTGCAGTTCATGGTGGGCCACAAGCACTTTGTTTGCCTTGCTCCCTTTTGGCCATACCAGTGCCCCTCGGGTGTTCACCAAGGTGAGAGCGGTGGTACAGCTCATCTGCAGAGATCAGGGGGGCCAGTTTTCCCCTATGTTGATCGTCTGTTCGAGACGGGCTCGCCCGAGATAGTAGTCTCTCACAGCCGGACTCCGGTGTGTAGGAAGGTGGAATCTGACTGCATGGTCAACCCCACTTTTTTCCTGGTGTTTTGCTGGTTTTCAACTTAGTTTGACTGGGATCCTGCTAATCAGGACCCCAGTCCATCTGCTTTCTCTCCAAATTGGTTGCTCAGGGACGTGTCCAAGATTGCGACTGCATGGGACGTGCTTTGCGGTCGCTCTGGCCCGCCGAGTACTATAGCTCTTCAATCTCACTCCATCCGTCCTCCTTGGAGGCGGAGGACACACGCACTGTTTGGCCGGCATTCAGTGACTGCCCATTGAGTGCCTGGACGGCCGCTACGACCATGCCAAGTGCAGAAAAGGGCTGTGTGGTTGCCGAGCACGAAGCGCGGCGAAGGAGCCCAACTGCCGCAGTTCACCGCGGAGTGACGAGGACCAGAGTTCGGGCTCTCCCCAGCTGCTGAGGGCTCTCAGCAGCCTTTTTGAGACTTCCCTCACCCCCTTGGGGGCTCAAGGTACTTACCAGCGCGCTACCTCCCCTGCTGTGGTGAAGGTTTTGCCGGGGTAGGCCTGGCCTGCTGATCGGCCCACGAGAGAAGGCAGAGACAGCGACGCTGCCCTGCAAAGCCCTGACGACTGCAGCATAGTATCCACGCAGTGCCTCACCTGATTCTGGCAGTTCATCGCTATGGGGATGGGCCGGGGGGGTGGGCTGCACGGAGAACTGGGTTAGTGCTGCGCCGCCCTGCTGTCCCCTGCATCAGCATCGAGGTGGGGGTCAACGCCTGTGGACCAATGTTAGCTGAGGAGGTGGGGGCGCCAGCCACTCCTGCGGGGCCTTGTCTGAAGTGGGGCCTGCTCTTTGGCCCACCCTTCATCAGCCCTGCTTATTTCACTCCCCTGCTGACTCCCTTCTACGGGACCTGATCTCTCACTGCACAGGATTGGTCCTTGAGAGCGGCCTTGCATTTCGGCCCGTTCTATTGCGGGGACCTCATCATGCCAGCTGCTGGGGAGCCTATCTGACTCCGGGGGACACCTGCGAGGGGCCTGCTGATTTTCGGCACAGTGGGCGCAGCGGGGGGAGTGCCGCATATGGATGAAGCGGCTCAGGAGACAATAACTTAAGCATGCAGTGAAGCGCGCCCCCTCCCACGACTCTGAAACTTACTGCAATTTGTCTGCACGGCAGGACACTAAGCTGGCCCTAACCTGCGCTGGTGTTTCCACCGTGGAGCGGTAGGCGCTGACGCTATTCATCTGAGCACCCAGCGGCTGCGTCCACGTGGACACCACAAAGGCCTGCAGGCAGGATCTAGGAGTTCCCCTACAGGAACAGCGACTGGGCCTGCCCCAATAGCATAGCAATTAATATCCTTGTGCCCAGGGCCCTGTCCATCCACCCCCAACGCCCACCCCTTCCAAGTCCTATGTTTTATTGCGGCCTCAGGCATGACTTGGTGGTGGAGCCCCATCATACAGGGTTTACCAGGATTTAGACCCCCATGTCGTCTGGACAGCCTAGGAAGGATCGCTCAGTAAGACATGCTACAGGCCAAGACCGCGAGTCATGGATCAGAGATGGCGGCAGGGGCAACGGACGGAGCAGATGCACCGCCACAAAGGCCTTCATGACCTCGCTCTTCTCAGCACTGAAGGAGGATCTTCAGGAACTCAAGGACCAACTGGCAGTGGGTCTCCGTGAGGTCCGCCGCGATGTCTCAGAGATAGGAGACCGGGGTGCGATGTTGGAGGAGCACGAAAATGGGCGCGACGAAGAACTCGAAATGATGCAATAGGAAATTCTCCTTCTCAAAGAGCAGCATGTTGAACTACAGGGGCAGGCGGAGGACTTGGAGAACCGCTCCCACCACAACAACGTGCGTATCTGCAGAGTGAGACAAAGAGCAGAGGAAGGTGATAATGGGGAATTTGTCCAAGCCCTTTTTCGACATATCCTAGGCCCGGGAAAAAACACAACTGATATCCAAATCGATAGAGTGCACCGGGTTGGCTTGCCCCACATGAATACTGTGCCTCCACCGGACATCCTAGCTTGTGTTCACAATTTCCCACTGAAAGAACTTATCCTACTCAAAGCCAGAGACTCGCGCCCTCTACAATTCCACGGCCTTTCTCCAACGCTCTATCAGGACCTCTCTGCAGTCACATTGTTCAAACAGCGAGAATTCCGGACCATCACTCAACACCTGCGGAAAAAAGGGATCCCCTATGTGTGGGGCCATCCCTTCCGTATCATCTTTAAATTCGGTGGGAAACTACGCCAACTGAGATCTTTACAAGAAGCCTCCGACCTTCTGGGTCTAACGCCTCCTGCCCCGTCAAGTCCACAAAAGGCGTTCACGTCAGGCAATAACAGACCAGACCGCTGGCGCACCGTGAGCAAGCCCTCCTCACTGTCTAATGGGCCGGACGCAGAAGCGCGAGCAAAAGAGAGGGAAAACGTCCTAACCTTACTGGCCGGCAGCCCTGCAAATTCATCCCCCGCCTGATCCTCTTACCTAGCTCAAACATGGAATTCTCAACTCAGGTGGGCCAGAGGGCCGTCACCCTTATGTCTGTAGCTCCTCTCGTGAGCAGACTGAGGCTGTACGTCTTCTACATTGCTATACATTAGCAGAACTTTAATCAGGCACCAGGTCATGGAGGATTCTATATCAGCCGAAGGAGCACACCTAGGAGGTGCCCGTTTTTGAGCCCAGTAAGTGTCCATCTTTAAACGCCCCTCCTTTATTACTTTTATCCAGAGCAAGAGAGGGAAAAGCCCAAAAATGGGGAAGAAGGAGGGAGCGAAAAATGGAAAAACCTTGACAACCGAGGAATGAAAAAGAACCTGAGATAAGGGGGCAGGGAGTGACTTGGAGGCAATAAAGAAGCATGAGGTGTAATCAAAATATGCAGCACCCTGACATCCAGCAGTGCTGGCAGCAGGCTACAGAGCAAAACTGTGGGTTTGGCACTTATTCTTCTACAATTCAAGCAGTGATCACAAGAGCTTTCTAAACATCTCAATACTGAGATGTTAGTGTATGGATCAAGTCAAGTGTTGCCAGTGCTTTAGAACTAAAACCGAGGTGCAACACTGCTTACTCAAAATTATTTCACACCTACATTTTCACTTTTTTCTCCTTGTCATGGTGTAAATGTGATAAATAATCTGAAACAGCAGACACCAATACTCTGAAAGGGGCATCAGGTATAATAGAAGTACAAACTTTAAAATGCATGATTATTTAATAAATTAAATGATCAATTAAGTTAGCCTGGGTATTGGGTCTGAGAAACAAGGTGTCATCATCAAGCTATCATGCTGCGTGGGAGGACCAATCAAGGAGGTTTCGCAAGGTACGCCTCCCAAGCACATTTTTTAAAAGATGTGGCAACATACTACATTTTCCAACTAATTTTGGCAAAGACACTGACATTTATAACAAGCATTTGCAATGCAATAGGTCTCGCATTTACGAGAGTTTGAGCTATTGCAGTGTAAATGACAAAGCCTTTTATTTATGTGTTATTTTTAAAACAGATAAATTAAAGACATTCTCATTTACAAAGCCAATCGCTCATACTCTCGCAAATTTAAGACCTTTAGCATTGCAAATGCGTTCGGGCTTGTGCTATAAAGTTTTTTTTTTTTTTTAAGCGGTAGGAGAGATATGACAGAGCGTGGACAAAGCGATTTACGAAAATAGTGCTTGGAAGCTTTAATTAAAGCTTGCCATGTAACAACAAACATAACAGGGGTGTCCTTGTTGGAGGTTACAAAATAAGACAACGCGGTACTAAGGAGGGACTACTAAGTCTATTGACCAATTAAAAGCCACAGTTCACAGTGGACAATGACTCAAGCCAATGAAAAATATGGACGGAGAGTGGGCGGAGCTTCAGGTCCATACTTGAATACAGCATGCCTCCCACAGCAGCTCATGCGCTGCCCAGGCTCGACCTAAAAAGAGGGGCATCCTCTCTGCTATGTTCACAAGGGCCTTGATATTATTGAACATTCATATCAGTTATCACAGGATGAATTGTCTCAGAAAACCTTTGATGAAAAACACTATTACCGAATGAATGGTACGCAATGTTTTGACAGCTAAAAGATGAAAGGCTGTCCAGCTTGAACTGCAACTTGTGGCACACAGATACAACAGCTCACTAATCTATCACATTAAAGCGGGGGGAAGCTCCCTTGGATGTAACGAACGAGGATGGGGTGGGGGAGACCAGCCCTTTAAAAAAACAAGCTCGACTCACATCAACACCTCTCATCTTACCAAGGCCAGTAAAAAGGGTAACCGTGTCGAAAGGTAATAACGAATGTTACTATTCAAGGTTCTTTGAAGCCCACGCCACAGTATTAAGTGCTACGAAGTGAAATGCAATAAATGACTAGTCAGACACTTGGATTGGAACGAGTGACAAATTACAGCAGGATGTGCATGACCTCTTAACCCACCATCCCCTACCCTCTTCCAAACTAAAGTTCGAACCGGATGTAGGACAGCAAAATAAGGATGCACAGGGTGGCAGGCTGCCCAGGTTAAGCCAGGACGAATAAACAATGTTGTGACTTTACTTTGAGGCTTTGAGATTCATTCTCGTTGTAGCGTACACCGGCTGTCCGTGTCGCCGTGCTCAAAATATTGCAGATAGGACGTGTTATTCAAGCCACGCCTGCCCTCCTCTTGCCTTATCCAAGTGGACTGTCTGTTGTTATATATAAAGGATAATTCCTTGTATTGGGGTTTGAGAGTGATTCCTGCCCCTACCCCCCCACCTTTGTGTGGGCGGTTATGTCTGCTGGCTGCCGGCATCTGCCCTTGACGTCACGAGGACCTGATGAATAGAGTACCCATTGTCCTGATGAAGCCTACATCATCTGGCTGAAACGCGACCGCGACTGCGTCGACACCTTTTATTTCAATTGGAGTCCCTTGGTACCAACAAATAATTTGTTTGATTTATGTCTTGGCACCAACACAAATATAGTCTGGGTTGATTTAGTAACCCCCAGGTGCTTTTCTTTTGGGACTACCATTGTTTTGTGCTCTCATTATAAATTGAGTTGAGGCACTGATCCGAATTAGGATATATATATATATTTTGTTTATATATATCTTGTGTTTGGGGTACATAGGTATTTGATATTGTAAATGTGATGTATATTTGTATATATGTATATGTGATATTTTGTAGATAGATTGTCGGTTATTGTGCTTCCCTTGATGCCAGCTCATATGTGTTGATGAATTTATATCTGTAAATATTTCATGTTTAATTTCTGTTTCACAAGAGAATTAATTGTTTCTTGTTCGAGAATTAAATTTGGATCAATCCCTTCGGTACCCTTTGTTGCTACTTTTTCATCCTAGGATGTCCCCTGCTCAGGTATGGGAGGGTTAAGTGGGCAGAACCCCTGACCATTTTTTTGCTAGTGACTTTACTTTGAGTCATAAATCGTTTAATTAAAAATGTGAGAGTGGTAACAATTGAGCACCAAAGCTTTAATAACGCGCAGGTAGTCTAAGAATCTTCGTTTTCACAGAGCATGAAAGCAAAAGAAGAGATCTGTGCTCAGATACATGGACAAGAGGTAGCCTGAAACGGCCTGGCCCACACAGAATGCACACATTCCTGGGAGCTGTGCCCCAGTGCCAACCTGCTCCGATTCCAGCCCTGCCTGGCAAAGATCCTAAGTGGTGCAAATGCTGAATGTTCACTTTCTGGGGTACGGGGGTCTAAAACAACTTGGGGACCAATTTACAAAGGCATTTTCGTTGGTAAGCATACTTTTACAGCCCACATTTACTGTGTTTTTGGCATTCAGTTTTCAACAAAAGACATGCATAAATGCTTTTACTACTGTGTAATTGTGTGCCACAATAGCTTACGAATTACACAGTCGCAAACACCTTCAAATGGGCATAATAAAGCGTGCCGCTTACCAAGTGCAGGCGGTACATTTATTGCATGGTGGAGCGGAGAGACCCCCGGGAACGGAGAGAGGAAGTTGGGCAGAGCAGCAAATGCTACAGAAGATGGCTCTGTTGTGTGTTACGAGAACAAAGGCAAAGTAAATACCTCCTTGTATAGGGACCTTGTTTCCGTTCGAAGAGCGCGCTTCGCACTTAGTTACCACCACCCATGGTGGGCACCTTTACACGGCGGGGTGAAGCAGTCTAAAGAAGGGGGTTCATGTCCCACCCTGGTCCTGCGGAAGGACATGGGGAGTTCTAGTGCTGATGCGCCTCACTACATGTATGCAGTGGTCGAAGTGGGGGGAAAAAAGAAGGGGAACTGTGGGCGGAGACTCCGAGGGAGGGGATAACCCAAGGATTTGATCAGAGGGCGGAGTCTTAGGTGTGGCCAGAATGTTTCAAACATCCCAATTTTTTGTATTTTTTTGGCATTTCAGCGACCAGTTACAGCTTATTGTGTTATTTAATTCAACCAATGGATACGCTTGATTATTTAAGGTTTAATAGGAGTTATTGGCAATTAAATACATTCACAAAGTGGGATATATTTCCAATCACACAATGTCCCAAATACGCTTAAAAGTGGAATCACCAGCCATTTGTCTCCAAGCCATTCAGTTTCACTCATTAGCACTTCTCCTCCCTTCTTCCACAAGAGCAGTTCAAACATGAATGGCAAAATATCCTAGTTTGCAAATGTTTTCTATATAATTATGGCTCTGCCATATTTTGCCACATAATACATCATCCACTGCATAATCTTACAGTTTTAACTAATCATTTTTGTAGCTCAAACGGATAAAACGTTACTAAAAAACGTGACTTGAGTTGCTGCAAAGTGGACAGCCCTTTGCAAAGGTTGACTGATCACCTTTCTCACTGCTGCATTTTTACGTTATACTGATGAGGCATAATCTTTGCAGAGACTTAACATGTGTAAAAATGTTTTAATAAAGTATAAGAAGATGTATTGCATTAAGCTGTAGCCTTTTATGTTGTTGCATTATTTAGTCAACACTGCAGCATCATTTTGTCCTCCATTGCTGCATAATTCCAGTGGCTCCAGAGCAGGTAGCAAATGTTAAAAGTGCTTGTGCATGAAGCAGAGAGACTGTGAAGTTTACAAACTTAGTTTGGTGTGCGTGCAAATCCTGCTTTGCCGATCCTTGGTGAGTTGTAGCTACTACTGCTGAAACCAGGCCAATGGAGGTACCAATGGGTGAGGCGGACTGGCCTCAATAGCAGTGCCGGCTTTAGTTCTGGTGGTGTATGTAAAAAAACTCCTAGGCAGTAACAATATGGAGAACAACCAGCATGAAATGACAGCAAAAGCAAACTAAAATTAAAATGTCAGTTTAATAAACATATTTAAAAATCATACAATTTATAGTACAATATATACCATATAATAATGAAAAATTAAAATCATAATCCATACATAAAAATACAAACGGTATCATCAGTTTATACACACTTGATGGTTTCTAACCATAGAAACCCAACAGTCAGTGGCGAATGGAGTCGACGCGCGTTTCGGCGTAGGACACGCCTTCTTCAGGAGCCACAAATTTTGTACATACAATAATCTGAAACATGTATAAAGAAAATTCCCAAAATAATCAATCACATTATTGCATATACAAGTGCGATTAAAAGCTTTCTATTTAAATATTTCATATACTATTAAAAAATCCAAAGCTTATGACTGTCAAATCATTTCCAATACATTTCGTGTTGTTTTCCAAGACCTATTTAAATATAACTTATTGATATTAGAGCAAAAAGTACCCACACTTTTAGACATACTGAAAACTACCGAAGGTTAAAGGAGGGGGGGGGAGAGAAAGATAAATACAGGGAAAACGATAATGTAGTTGATAAAAAGGCACACATAGTGTACTAAAGTAAGTTCTCTCAAATTAATGATATGTATTGACGTTTACATCAAGTTTCAATTAAAGTTCATATTTCAACATTAGTTTCACATAACAGATGATAGCAAATTCATATGTGGACAGAAAAAGTGAGAGACTTACAATTAAGTTGAAACACACTGTATATACCGATAACGTCAAGTTAAGCTCTGATGATTAGGCTGGACCAGCAAACTGGTGGGGTCCTAGCTCTGTAACAAATGTAAAAATGCAACATATTATTCCTTATCCATCACAACTACTTCTGGTGAGTCCGTTAATAGAAAATGTAATTTATCAGATGCTATGGTACATAAAGACAGATAGAGGTACTTGTCATTTAAATGTTGAAAATACAACATTGTAGCTGATATAGCCGAAATATGGCATTAATGTAATTATCTCAGATATTAATTCCTCATCGGTTACTGGGATTTCTATCCCAGAGTACAATGCCAACTCAACGATGGAATCAGGGACATCTAGTAATAACGAGTGAACCTACATGGTACATCCACAGTCAGGTCCTCTATGACAACTGCTCAAAGGGATACAAAGTAGTAGACAGAATGATACTACACTCAAGATAATGATTACGAGAAAGAAAAAATAGGACAGTAGTAATGGCCAGATAAGTACTAAAAGGTGTCCCATAATATCATCCTCTAGCAAGACTGAGAGGGAAAAACAGACACAAACGGGGGTATCTATGTTCAAATATAACCCACCTTCGAAAGATATTCATACATGTGCTTAGCGCCTGATGTGTCACGATCGTAAAATTCTGTAGACAGTTGGTATAAATTCAGGAAAGACGCTGTGGAAAGTTAAATGCTGATTAGCGGCATATTTCTAATACTCTAGGACACTGCAGAAGGGATGAACAAAATCAATAGTGGGAAGGAAAATGTTACCTTCACGCAGTGGGACTGTCTTGCTTCAAGTTAAAAATCGATCCAGTCGATATTGGGAAATGTATGAAGTTACAATGATAATAAACGGCTTCCTGTTGATAATCAGGAGTCTGTAAAAAATGAACACAGTCCTCTAATCTTAGTACTCCGAATGAATAGGCTACCTAAAAAGTAAAACTCTACAGATATGGAATGGAGAAGCTTGATAAGTTTACATTAATATTTCGAACTGGTGGTCCCTCATGTGCAACAATGTTTGTTGGTGCCCCCAAAGATCACCTACACCTTGGACTCCCTCACTACCACCCTTAAACAGTCCCCCTCAGGTCTCCATAACCACACTCTTTCTCAGATGCATTTAATTTGATTTACAGCACCACTCACACCAGTGTACGGTGTCAGAGCACTCTACATGACACGCACTACACAGACACAATCATTTATATGTGTGTAAATCACTGTTTAGGAAATGTTACATAAAACAAAGGACTACAAGGTGTAGAAGCCACATGACAACCATACTAGTAGGCAGTATCGTTTAATAGCTCACTGTTCTATGTTAGGATTTTAACTTATAGACTTCAAGTAACAAAAGGATCTCTCTGACCAAAGCAGTAACCTACTAACCTAGTTAATATTATGTGCACTTTGTGATTTACATGGTACAGGTTCTTTGCAGCAGGCACATTAACCCCCTGTGCTACCTTTCCAAGAGTCAACCGTTCCACTAGACAAAACTCTGATCTCTCACTAGGAAGAACATTAATCACCGAAGTTATCATGACATTTATATTGTTGCTGAAAATTGCTGGAGGCCAGGAAGGAAGCAGCAAGTTTTTTTAACACCATAATATACTTGCAAACACTACGCACCCACCCGAAATAGGTACCCAGTGCGGTCACACCGCCCTAACCTGCTCAAGGTTTATGTGACCTCGGTGACAGAGTCACAGAGACTGGATCACTGTTGCTCTAGGGCAGAGGTCTTCAAACTTTTTGATGCCGAGACCCCCTTGTAAAACCTTTTGAGGGGTAAGGACCCCCTTCCGACAAAAGTTTCTAGAAACTGGTACTCCTCATCATCATCTTTTGACAACCATAAATGCGCCTGTTAGACCTCATCACATCCATCATTCATCCACCCACACTTTCACACATCCATCCATCCTTTCATCCTTCCATCCATCCATCCATCCTTCATCCATCCACACTTTCATCTTTCCATCCATACATCCATCCTTTACCCCTCCAACCTTCCATCCATCCACCCATCATTCATTCACCCACCTTTTCACACATCCATCCATCATTCATCCATGCAACCTTTTATCCATCCATCATTCATCCATGCAACCTTTTATCCATCCATCCATCCATCCACCCTTTCATCCTCCCATCCATACATCCTTCATCCATCCACCCTTTCATCCATACATCCATCCACCCACCCACCCTTTCATCCATCCATCCTTCATCCCCCCACCTTTTCACACATCCACCCATGCATCATTCATCCATCCATGCAACCTTTTATCCATCCATACATCCATCCATCTTCCTTCATCCGACCACCCTTTCATCCTTCCATCCATCCACCCTTTCATCCATTCCTCCATCCATCCTTTATCCGTCCACCCTTTCATCCTTACATCCATACATCTATCCTTCATCCATCCACCCTTTCATCCATTCATCCACCCACCCTTTCATCTATCCATCCATCATTCATCCCCCCACCTTTTCACACATCCACCCATGCATCATTCATCCATCCATGCAACCTTTTATCCATCCATACATCCATCCTTCATCAGTCCACCCTTTCATCCTTCCATCCATCCACCCTTTCATCCATCCATCCTTCATCCGTCCACCCTTTCATCCTTACATCTATCCTTCATCCATCTATCCTTCACCCATCCACCCTTTCATCCTTCCACCCATACATCCATCCTTCATCCATCCATCCACCCTTTCATCCATCCATTCACCCATCATTCATCCACCCATCTTTTCACACATCCATCCATCCATCCATCATTCATCCATGCAACCTTTTATCCATCCATACAACCTTTTATCCATCCATAAATCCTTCATCCATCTACCCTTTCATCCTTTCATCCATCCACCCTTTCATCCATCCATCCTTTCATCCTTCCATCCACCCTTTCATCAATCCATTCCTCATTCATCCACCCACCTTTTCACACACCCATCCATCCTTCATCCTTACATCCATCCATCCACCCATCATTCATCCACCCACCTTTTCTGTGCCTCTCTCATGGGGGGGTCAGTATCTCTCTGCTCTTCCTGCTTTCCCGATCATGGGAGGGCATCTCTGTGCCTCCCTGCTGGGGGCGGGGGCCGTGTCATGGGACCCACAGCTCCAGGCGCGCAAAATGCATTGACCTCAAAGGGCTACACTACAGCCTGCTCCCCCAGCCCCCCTCCGCCCCCCACCCCCCACTTCTCCTCCTCCCCCAGCTCGAAACGGCTTCAGGGACACACACACACAGTCACACCCGAGTACTTGACAGGTCTTTAGAAGACCTTTTACTTGTTAATGAGGCTTGGATGTTTTTCACACCTCGGTGTGAATCAGGCCTCCGCCATAAACACCCTCGATGAGCCCACCGCCAGGAACTGTGTGCTCTGGCAGAATCTGCGACCCCCTTCCAAGGACTCCACGACCCCCCTGGGGGTCGCGCCCCACAGATTGAAGACCTCTGCTCTAGGGTGTGCTGCTTCGTAGGCCTACCCGCAAGACTGGAGATGAACTTTAGTATGGATTGTGGTGGACAGACCTTCAAGGTTAACCCACAATTGACACCACTAGGGTACTCCTGCTTGTGCTACGACATCAGGCCTTCTAAGGTCTTTCGGGTCTTCAAAGGTCAAGCATGGGAATATGCTCCCTCAGTAGAGTGGTCTGGTGGACTGGTCATGAAGGCTGAACCCGGATCCCTAGTTCCAAATTCGACAGCTCTGGCCATAGTGCCACATCCTCTCCCCCACTGAACACAATACTGCCCTACTGAGAGAAACTCGCACTACCTTCAGCTTCAGCCAAATTGTGCCCGCTATAAACACTTGTATGTGGCTCAATTCAAATTATGCACTTGATGAGAGTAATATCCTGCCTAAAAAACATAAGTAAAAGCAAACACTCATACGGAGCACAAGATTAAGTAAAGCATGTGAAATGTAAGCAGAAACAACATGGTTACCTTAACGATCTCGCACTCACTATTCAGAAATCAGCGAGTGGTTTTACCTGAAAAGTTAAGAACATGACTACAGGGCCCTGAAGGGAACCGTTTCAATGTCCATTGCTTATATCCTTACAAAACGTAAGCAGTATGGTTTAAAAAGACCATGTCCATAAACAGAGAGCCATGGTACACCTTTTGTTTTCCAATCCACCTATCAACCAGGTATTGCAATACATCCAGGAATGGTACACATCACCACCTGGGGAAAAAAATGCTGTTCAAAGAAAGACAAGTAAACAAAAGTAGCGCTTCACTGCAAAGTCTGTAGAGTGAGACTGATGTGTTTGGATCTGATTAAAACCAATCTGGCCACATTGCAACTACTCTGTCTTGCTTTATTTAGCTATGTATTTATTTTTCATATTTAAAACCTTTTATTTCTCGCCATCCTGAGGCTGCAGTTTGGAATAGAAAAATTTCAGAAAAAGGGCATGTCCCGCAAGAGTGTTTTTCTTTTTTGGATCCATTTCACAGGGAAGCAACTAAATGAGAGAAGGAAAGAGGTTGTGAACTGTTTCGTCAAGTCACGATTTTCAGTAAGCAACAAGCACGTGTCTGCCTTGTAGTGTGAGTGGACGGTGGGAGTGTGTGAGGCAGATGAGACGTCATGCGCGCGCACATCGCCTGTCCGTGAGCGCACCTGGTTTGTCTCCCTTTCGCTCACCAAAGTCACAACAATAGAGGCTCGTCAAGCGAAGCAGGGCATGTGCTGCGTTTGCTAGGCGAGACCTAATAAAGGACATGATCTCAACAGTGTACCATGCCCTCTAGTGATGGTGATGCTAACACGGAGTGCCTTCACAATAATTCATAGCTGCTAAGGTTTCAGATTCCTTATGTGTGATATTTTCATAAAGTTCAGTGTAATTATGAGTTACTTTCAACGACTGAGTGACACTTTCTCACAAGCAAAATCAAGCGATGAAGGCGAGTGAAACATATAAATATCAGAAATTACACTCATTTGGGCAATGCAAAACTCTAAGATCTTTAACCGCATGCACGTTAGTGCAATTCCACTCCTGTGATGAGTTTTTTTAAATCGCACTTTACGTGACGAGCCCAGCTCGTCATCAGCGTGCGAGGAGGCTACGCCATGACGAGCCCAGCTCGTCATCAGCGTGGAAGGGGTTAAACTGCTGCAAAGCACCAGAAATCGAAGAGCACTGTGGGACCTGACTGTATCAAACCGGATGTGAGCGGCAGCAGCACAGATGGCACACAACTTTTCACTCTGCAGGATGCAGAAACGCAGCTAAGGAATTTCTTGGCTGCCACTATAAAAAATGCCTGGAACAACCTCTTCGGTGAGATTTCTCACGTGCATTAGGTGCATGATCTTAACTTCAACAGTAGAGACACCATGCCAGTAATTACATCAGACATAGTCCCAGTTTGTTCCATGCGCACTCTGACTCATCACAGTCTGATCAGGACCATGCACCCGGATTGCAGGCCTTTTCCCCAAGGACGTAGTCTTACTTACATGCACCTATTTGCACGGTACTATGGAAGGCCGTAGCAGCTCTGTAAATCCCACATAGCTGCTAAGTTTTCAGATTCTCATGAGTGACGTTTCTGTGTTCTCAGTGTGCTTGTCTGTGACATTTAATTGCCTTATATGTGACATTTTGAGTGAGACTATGGCAAGCAAAAGCAAGAAGTTAATTCTTCCACCGACGTGCACACAAACCTAACAGGAGCTGTATGTAAGTGTCTGTGAGTGCTAGCATTTCTTTACATGGGAGTTAAGTGTTGCAACGCAGAATGTTTAATAGTGATTTAGAAACATATATTTGTATTGATTCAAATAAGGAATGTGATTGCATGCTCATAGAGCTGTTGTAAATTGGCCAAACAATGAAATGGTTAACAGCCACTACGCGCAAGTGGGAAAAGTGTAATTTTCAGCTGTGGAATGTATAGCACTAACAATTATAAATTTATGACTTGGGGTGTCAGTCACACAAGATTGGGCCTCCTGACAGCTAAATGACAACTGTACGAATGCTGCATTATGAAGAATGATTTAGTTTCAATGATGTTCCCATGATCAGACATATGAATTAAAAATAAACATATTGATGAATTTACTTGAATTGTGATTAAAACAAACATTTGGACCTACAAACAGAAAAGTATTCTACTCCTTCTGAGTTTAGTTTGAGATTCAGATCGCTGGACCAGTCAAGTTCTGCTTCTACCAGCGCAGAGAGTTGGAATTATTGACTGCTGCCTTTTCCTGAGAAGTACTCAAGTGGGCATCAGAAGAGACTGCAACAGGTGCAAAACCGCTTTCAAAAACAACCCAGTGGTTATATCTGCATTATCGCCCATGCCTCCTTTACTTTGTTTTAATACAGTTTTAAAAATACTAGCATACGTGCTATTAAACTGTTGATGTTTGCAGGTCTTGTTTAGAGATAAGTAAACACATGTACGTTCATTATTTTGTTTATTTTTCAAAGTGCTCTTTAGGCTTGAATAATGTGTCCTAAGGGAGCATGTGCTGTTCATAACCGAGCTGGTAGCTCTATAATCTGTCCGGGGCTATGAAGCTACCCTCCCCAGAAGACCTCGTAGCACCTGTATTGATATTACTGGTCGTTGCACGCCTTTACACTTGGGCCTTCTCTGGAGGTAACATGGCCTCACACTATGCCTGCCTGATCAGCACAGCATAGAGGCCTCTTTGCACTGTTGTTTCCCTCAACATTGGGCATCTGTGAACTCTGAGCAAGTACTATGCAGCACTCGCTGCTAGTCCATTGATGCCCCCATCTTTGCACCAATGCTGCTGAGTACAGGCACCCATTATGCCTAATTAACCACCTGCCTGCCTGTCATCAGCAGAGAGAGAGCACTCTAGGGCGCCCACTTGTCTAGGGGGCGGGGAACAGAGCAGAGGAGGTAACACAATCTGGACATCCCTGCTGCCAGCCAGGACTAATCATCATCAGCAGGCCTGGGTAAACAGCAGAAGGCGCCGGATCCACTGTGGCTGCACCCAGCACTTGCTGTTCATTTGTTAATTTACCCGTCCCACCCTGCCTTCCGGATGATTGAGCAGCCGGTCTGTTAATAAAATGTATCCTAAAGTCAAGACTGGGTCATCATAGCAATGTGTCTCACATGCTAGCCGGCCAGCAGCGGATTGCTGTCGGCAGGCAGGGCCAGGCTGAGACCTGTATTTCATTCATATAGCGGTGAAAAGCCATGCACGTCTGCAGCTTTCGAAGTGCCTCTGGATGCCTACAGTGTTTCAGGGCGCTCAGTATGCATGACTCATGCATTATTGTCCAGTGATGCGGACACCAGCACTAAATGCGTTAGTCTAACTCCTGTTGTGTGGTACTTGGCAGAGCTGACAGTATGATGAAGAAGAATTAGAATTATTTGAGTTACAAAGGCAAATAGTTAAACTATTGCAAACAGAAGTTGGCCTCCATAGAGGGAATGAGGCTGCTCACTGGAGAGCAGGGTGGGAGAGGGGAGCTAGAAGTGTCTCAATGCCTGTTCAGAAAATGGAAAATCACACTGTCAGGTCTGTGGTCTTAATCCAGCTCAAAGGAAGAGTATTACATTAAGCCCAAACACAAAGAGAAGCCCTTTTGGTGGCAGAACGAACAGCAGTGACCATGCAAAAAGATACAATGGTAACTGATGTGGAAGAAAAGAGGAGCAGGAATAGTTTGTTTAGTTTACTAAACCAGTAGTGTGCACAGCATGTTAGTCCCCTCCACAAAGCAATGGCTTCTGCATTTTAGTGTGGATGAAAAAATATGAGTCTAAGACAGTAACTGTGTATAGTGAAGCATTCTGTCTTGGCCAACAATTCCGAAGCAAGGTGTCTGTAAGTGGCACACACAAACTGCTCACTGTCACACAGCCATTCTCCTTTTTAGCCACAGATACCTAGGGTAGTTCAACTCTCCACATAGGCTGTAGCCAGGATATTTCTTCTATGCAACCCTCACAAGCAGGTTGACTTTCTGTTTACCAACAGGCTCTCCTAAGAGGGTGCACAATTGTATCCCTTTATGTTCCCTTAATATAAAGTACTTTAGTCATTGACATCCTTTCTACAGACTGTCCTCAGATTCAATTGAGAACATTATGCTATCAATATTTTAAGGATAGAGGGAAAGTGAATCATACTGGAAGATCCAACACTAAATAGTGAGGGGTGAATGGGGGATGTTTGGGATCACTCCAAAGGCAGGAGAAGAAAAAGGAAACGTATATAGCATGTCTGTGTTACTTCCAAAATGTAACAAGTGGATTAGGGCATTCTGAATGTATGTGTTTGGGTCCTGTGTTAATTTGCAGTTCTGTGAAATATTAACACTTCTGTTTTACATCACAGAGTCCATTTAGAGCACCTCTTAGTCATTTAAGCAGCCCTTAGTCCTCTTTAAAGCACATCTTCAAAAGACTACTGTAGTAATGACACTCTACACGGTGATGATGAAGAGATGAATTCAATGAGATAATATCTTCAGGTGCTCTCCCAGTTAACGCACCAGCCCCCTTTATATAAAGTATTTTGCTTAAAGAATCAATCTTTTTAAACACTTTTTCCTTCATCGATTTGTCTACTGCATTGTACATCACCTCTTTATAGCGTATCTCATCTGTAAATTACCTCTATCAGGCGAACCATCTCTCTCTCTCGCAAGGCACCCCTTTCATCTGAAGCACCATTTTGCTGTAAAGAACGTCCCTTTTGTAAAACACCTCTTTCATGTAAACCACCTTTTTCCTGTAAAGCACACCTCTTCTATGAAGTACCCTTTTTGTCTAAAGCACCTCACTCACCCGAAGCACCCCTCTTCAGGGTCCGACTGGGGCAGAAAATAGGATTGGGAACCAAAATATAAGTGTCCCTTATTAGCGAACAGGATAGCTGAATAGTACGGATATTTTGCACAGTATGGAATACTGCATGCATTTGAGCTTGCTGCAGTTAATGTTAGTAATAGGATCAAGGAAATCAACAGTAGAAACTGGCCCAAAAAGAGCCAAGAAAACACCTACACAGTGACCTATCAAACCAGCCCTTCTGGCACTGCTGCCAAGCACCCTTCTCTAAAGCAGCTTCTGATACTCTTATGGATCACCTCTGGTATAAAAGCAGTGTTCCTGTAAACGATGCCTCATTTGTAAAGCAAGCCTCTCCTCTAAAACACCTACCTCCCTTTGGTAAAGCACCTGTCTAACACACTTTTCTCCTGTAAATGCCACTCTTTTGTAATGCATTTCACTCCTATAAAGTACATCTACTGTAAAGCACACACCATGTGAACCACTTTTTATGTAAACAATCTCTTGCTTAAGGCATCCCACTCCGGTAAAACACCTCTGGTTGGTAAAGAACCTTTATTCAAAAAGCAATCAGATGCAGCTATAAAGTACCCCTCATGTAATCAGGCCATACAGGATAAAACCACAGAGGTTCTTTGCCCCACATGATTAACAAAATACAAGTGTTTATTTATCCCTTCCTGACTTGCCCCTTTATTAACCTGGGTTCCAGTCCAAGAAAGTTGTCATTCTCTTACTGAGCAGCATCTGTGGCCACACATGGAATGCACTAGGCAAGCTGGAAGAAGGATTCTTCCATGCTATCTGTAACTCCCTTGTAAACTTTTCTCCGACTGGACTGCACAAAGGCAGTGTAGAAATGAGTCTTCCGTAATTAAGATGGGCTATATGATCCCTGGAAGACAGCAGCACACACCAACTGGGAGAATCTGCCTTGATTGATACAATTTTGTGGCAAATACCCCTCGTGAAGAACCAGCAGCAGCAGATTTGCAAATGCTCCTGGCAACCATGCCCTTATGCTTTCTGTGTGCATGACTTTGCAAGTTAGGTGGGCCAAAAATTGCAGATTTTCTTTTGTTTTCTTATTTTGATTTCAGCTCCAATCTTATATACAGGTAACATTAAAAAAGTTTATTTTATTTTCCCTACCTCGTGTTTTGCTGCTGGAGCTTCTGTTGCCTTTTCTAATCTATCAGGCTCAGAACAGTTACCAGAGAAATCGTTTGGGCAAAAGACAACGTGTGTACATAAAACCCATTTCAGAGCTGGCTTCTCCATACTGTGTCCCCATGGGCTTCCCCGCCCCCTTTGTGGTGGAAAGAAATAATGTGTACACGGCCATGTGACTTGAGCAGAAACGTTTTGCCGGTTCAAGCGATTAGCATCAGTCTTTTCATTGTCCAGATGCTAAATCTAAACAGAGCTGCAAACCCAATTTTTCTTCTGTATCTGATGCACTGCCACTCCTTCCTCTGATGTCAGGGGTTGCAAGGGCAGTGCCAGTGTTGCAAGGGGCAAGCCCGGGTTCGCAGTAGCGACTCCTAAATGATGCCCATGCATCTTCCCAGACAAGCTGGTCCTACACACTAGGGCTTCCTTCCTTCCAAAAGTGGTTACTGTCTTTCAGGTAGTCCAATCCATCATCTTGCCTACCTCATTTTCCTCCGCCGCATCCCTCTGAGGAAGAGGAGTGACTCCAATAACTGGGCCCAAAAGAGCTTTGTCATTCTACCTTGACTGCACAAAAGAATTCCAGGGGAACAACCAACCCTCGTAAGGTATGCTGGAGCCAAGAAATGGAAGGACACACAAAATCCGACCATCTTCCGATGGATCGTGCTCTGCATTATTGCTCAATAAGCAACCCCCAGAGGGTTTGTGTGCTTATTCCATCAGAGCAGACCATTGCATTAGCACGTCGAGTCCAGGTATTACACATCTGCCAGTGAGCAACGTAGGCTTCTCTGCACTTGTTCACAAACTACTGCCAGGTCCGTTGGGACAGACACTTTGCCTGTTCGGTCCTGCAGGACTTTTTAGTGTGAAATTGTTTCGCAGACGAGGTATTGCTTGGGTAACTATTCTATGTTAAGGAATCTACGACTTGAAGTCTCTATTAGATGAACAAGTTACTTTCTTTCAGTAATGCCTTATCTAATAGAGTCTATGTCTATCCACAGATTCGTTACTGACCCGCCCATACTGCTTGCTCTGCTATAGGATTTCTAGGGACAGGGTTATTCCCCCTTCCAGGGCCCTAGTTTCAAACACCAGTTGTCTGTGTTCTTCATGGCTTCATACTCCTGATATTGAAAGTCGTGAAAAGAAACTGATGTCAGCCTGCTGGGGTGGCGCCTTTATAGGCATGGCACACATCACTTTCTGTGTGCACGACACCACGTGGACCCAAAAGACGCCACCTACCAGCGTTTAGCGGTAGAGTAAAAAAAAAATGAGGGATCTAGTCTGATGCCTAGGGTTAATTCAAAGGTAAGGAATCTGCGGCTAGATAGTCTCTACCAGATAAGGTGTTACGGAAAGTAAGTGTTCGAGGCATATGCACTGCTAGGGCTTGCCCTTTTTATTGACAGTCCCACCCATGCTAAAGGCCACACGTTAGACTTAATTTTCTCTACGGTGCCTATCGAGGTGTCCCCGCCGCTCCCAGTCCTTTGGTCAGACCATTTTTTAATAAACTTTGTTATTTCACACGAGTTCAGGACTAGTCAAAGAACACAGAAGGATGTGCCTCGACAGTCCAGAGCGTTTCACGTAGTGACTGAAGACATGCTTTCTGATGCTCTAGGACGACATCCGTGTACACTGACAGGGAACCTGGATACTGACCTAACTTTGGTTCAGAACTGGTTGCAAGCAAGATTTGAGGAGCTAGCCCCACTGAAGTCAGCTAGAACTGCCCCCTGCCATGACTCCGCTCCTTGGTTTACCTCCACACTACGAAAAAAGCGCCAAGAGTGTAAAAAGGCGGAAAGACTTTGGCGTCGTAAGTACGATCCTGTGGAGAAAATCAAGTACCGTGGTGTCATAAAACTGTACCATAAACAGATTGCTGAAGCCAAAAAGGAATATCTCGAGCATAGAATAGACCAAGCTGACAACATGAGTAGGGAACTGTTCAGAATTGTGAAAGAGTTTGTCGATCCAGCTGCAGGTGCCCTCTCACACTCTCATACTGAAGAGTGGATTAGGCAGCTTGCCGACTTTTTTGTCACTAAAATTATAAAGATTCAAGACTCCTTCCCTCCTGTAGATCCCCCCATAGTTGCCGATGCCTCAGGTTGCAAATGGAGGTCGACACCATCTTTAGAGGTAGAGTCCGGGCCCACGCTATCTGTCTTCCCCCAGCTTTCCTGTGAAACTTCCCTTGAGCTGCTATCCCGGCTTCAATCCGGATCACCTTTGGATGCCTGTCCAGCTAAGTGTCTGGCCAGGGTGGCTTCGGCTGTAAACAGCTTGCTGAATCCCTTGCTCAATTTGTCATTGAGCTCCGGGGTGGTACTTTGAGAATGGAAACACGCACTCATTCTGCCGCTGATCAAAAAACCTCTGCTAGATCCCTTGCAGCTGGCTAACTATAGACCGATCTCCCTCCTCCCTGCTCTGGCGAAGGTGGTTGAGAAACATGTTCAGCATACTCTTACCACTTTTATAGAGAATAACAACTTACTCCATGATTCTCAATCTGGTTTCCGTGCTAATTATAGCACAGAGACGGCCCTCGTTGAGGTGTCCGACGCCATCAGGGAGACGCTCGATCAGGGGGGAAAGGCTATGTTAGTCATGCTGGATCTGTCGGCGGCTTTCGACACCGTCCCACACGCAGGTCTCCTTTCAAGACTCAGGGACATAGGACTGCGGGGGACGGTGTTGGAATGGTTTCAATCCTTTCTAGCCGACCGTCGACAGGTAATCTGGGCTCCTCCCTTCTCCGCGGTAATGCCATCGCTAGAGGTTGGGGTGCCTCAAGGGTCCATTCTGAGCCCCACCATCTTTAACATCTATATGGCACCTCTGGCGAGGGTAGCGGAGGAGTTCGGGGCCCGGGTCATCTCATACGCTGAAGACACCCAGCTCCTGTTTACCTGCAGGAAGGGAGAGGTCTTCGGTGACAGAATCAAAGGCTGTCTTGAGTGCAGTCTTTGCGTGGTTTCAGCGGCACAGCCTGAAATGCAACTCGGATAAGTCTGAGCTGCTGTTTTTCGGCTGTGCCCCTGATCCGGGCTGGAAGTCGTGGTGGCCCCAGGACATGTTCCCTCCTGAGGAATCATCCTCCCAAGTGAAAAACCTTGGAGTGGTGTTTGATGACGCCCTCTCTTTTCGACCCCATGTTCTGGGGCTTTCTGGGAAATGCTTTGGCATCCTCAAGATGCTCAGGAAATTCCTCCCACTGCCCTCCCTGCAATATCGCAAGACTGTGGTCCAGGCGCTTGTGGGGTCTTGTTTAGACTACGCAAATGCGCTCTTCGCAGGTCTGCCAAAGTACCTTTTGTCCAGATTGCAAATTGTCCAGAATTCGGCAGCCAGAGCCATATTTGGCCTGCCAAGGAGATCTAGTGCCTCATCGCTGCTAAATAGGTTGCACTGGCTACCTATTTCCAGCAGAATCAGGTTTAAAATCCTTACGCTGGCTTTCAAAGCCCTCCACTCTGTTGGCCCCAACTACATTAGGAAGCGCACTGCTTTCTATGTTCCGCGGATGATGCTGCGGTCAGCCGATTTGGCCACAATGGTTGTACCTGCTGTTAAACGAGTCCGGATGGGAGGTCGGTCCTTCCAATATGTGGCAGCTCGTTTTTGGAATGAGCTCCCTCTCTCCCTCCGTAAAGCTAATAACCTCCTAGCTTTTAGGAAGGAGTTGAAGACCGTGCTTTTCTCCGTGTAATCAGTGTGACCGCTGTGTTTCTGCCTTTCTGTTTCTGGGTTATCAGGCCTCTCTGCTAAAGCGCCGGGACACCCCTTGGGGTAGCCGTGCGCTCAAAAAGTACGGCTATAACATAACATAACATATGAGCTGTAGGTCATATACTGTGCATAGATCACTATCTGATGTTGGGCTCGGTTATTTGCAGTTTATTTTTGTTCAAAGAAGTCTTTGTAGTCATGAGATAGGTGACTCCTCCTTACGATGATAGTGCTCATGGGCATCAACTCCATCCCCAGATTGTTTTTTTCCGCCATCAGGTTTGGATGTGATTTACTGCGCTCCGGGTCGGTATAGTCTTCGAACCCCCTTCGACACACAGTCCTTCACCGCTCAACTGTATTGTTCTCGATCGTGTTCCCCTTTCGACGCGCATCCTCCAACTTCAAATAATCTTTGACTAACAGCTTTGATGCGGGCCGTCGATGGAACAGACTCCGTTTAAAAAAAATGCCCAGGTGTGGTGCTAAATTCCCACACACAGACTTACAGGAAGTGTGTAACCTCTGCCTCTCCCCCGAGCATGAGGAAAGGCACTGGGAGGCCTGAACATCGTTCCGGTATGTGATAGTTGGGCTCGACGACACAAAATGTTCTGTGGTAGCAGCTCGAGTCCAGACATCTTCGGAGCAAGTTTGAACGTCCATCCAGAACTCCAACTTGCAGAAGAGGATATCTCTGTCTCCGAAGCAGACGACTACGAGCAGACCGTCACCCTTGCTCAGCGGACAGTGAGTACTACAACCCAGCCGGCCACCAAACCCAAAACTAAGGCTCCGGTAACACCTTCAGCCTTGGGCTCAGGTCAACAATGTGAACATATTTCAGATGCCCCGCCCTCGGGCCCAGCTATGAAACCGAAACAAAAGCCTTGCGACTCGGGCTCGAGTCGCCCCCATTCCGGCACCGAACGTACTCCTTCAGCACCGAAACCTAAAACCAAGTCTGTACCCCACACTTTATTGCCGGCACCGAAGACACTTTCGCCGCTGAAAACCCCAACACCAAAGCCACCAAAAGACAAAGCTTCGGAGCCGAAACGGGACAAACCAAAAGCTTCAGAGCCGAAGAAAATCTCGGATCTGAAAACTCCCTCACCAGAGATTTCAGAGTCCAAAACACCTACAAAACTTCCACAGCTTAAGCGTTAGTAAACACTCTACGGACAAGCTTCTGGAGCCGAAACAAGACACACCACTCAAAGAACTTTCTTTGCTAGAATCTTCGGATCCAAAGCAGAAAACACTGCATATTGACTCAGAAACTGGCAAACTTCTCACCAAACCTCCTAAGAAACGGAAACTAGACCTTCCAGAGGATCCTCCCATACCTCTTAAACGCAAGGACAGGGGTACTAACCCTTCTCCCCCTTATATACCTCCCTCTTCTGATCCTAACTTGTTTGTCTTTACCAGAAAACTCACCATCACCTACACATTCACCTGTGCCACAGGAGGAGGATGATGATGGGAATGGGGATACACTAGGGGATGATGACGACCATAACATGACACAGGACCCAGACCCATGAGATGACTATGATCAAGATCCAGATCTACACAACGACCCTGATCTGTATCCCTCCAGGCCATCACCACCTGATGATAACATTGGTTTTTCACAACTTATCTGATAGAGACTACTAGCCGCAGTTTCCTTAATGTAAAATGATCCCCAGGCGTGAGACTGAATCCGGAAAACTTTTTGCCATAGCATCCCTGCGCGCCGGGGGGACAGCACCACATGACTCGGCCCTGATGTTCTCCGCGTCCGTCACGTCAGTGAGGATACATAAGTCCCAGCCCGGCGCGCCTACGTCAGTTTTTTTCTCTTTTTGTGTCCTGGCCTGTTTTCGGGCCTTCTATTCTTTTACACGCTTTGGCGTTAAAGTGGAACAGTGTGCGAATGCCTTCGGGCTTCATAACGTGTACCTCCTGTGCACGTCCCATGTCGGTGACCGACCCTCACCCAATATGCACGTGGTGCCTGGGTTGCACCACAACTCGGAGAGCTGCTACGCCTGCCAGCACCTCAAGCCTAAGTCACGGTGGGAGCGCCGGATGAAGTTGCTGTTGGCGCGCTTGTCCAGGTCGGTGTCATCCCAGTGTCAGTCTCCTACCTCGGAAGCAAGGAACCGCCGTTTTCGTCTGCGACATCGTCTTTCGTCGCGGCCAGAGGGCGTGGCTCGTCAGCTGGTAGGTCCTTCAGTTTATCTCCAAAGTCTTGTCCTCCTTTCGTGGTGGGCGCCTGCTCCCCCCCCTGAGACATGCACCCCGCCTGTCACCTTCCTACCCGCCGTTTCCCGGCATAGAGGTGACAAGGGCCCAAATGACTGCCTACTTGACGGCGCTGCAGGATTCTTTGGCCCTTCCACCACCTCCTGAGACGTCCGTGGATCTCTTGCCCCACGCGGGGTCCTCCGTGGAGTCGCCGGCGGCTCCAGTCCTAGCGCCGGAATTTTCGGCTCCAGGTCGTATGAGAGGTTTCGTCGAGGTGCGGTCCTTTGGTCTCCTCTCTTTGGCGCCTGGCGTCCCTGCCTCGCCGCAAATCCCTATGGGGCTCCCTGTGGCGTTGCAGGAGACCGCCGGGACTCCGGGCTTGCCCCTGAATCCCCCTCGGTCCTCTGAGCAGGCAGCTGCCTCACCAGAGGTCGAGCCGGTGCCGCTTCTGTGTCAGTGGCCTTCCTCCCCGGCTCCGGTGGAGTCACGGGTGGAGGCAGGGACCTGGGGTGCTTTCCCGAGTCCCCCTCGGTCCTTCTGAGCCGAGCTACCATTTTTCGGCGCCGATTCTCCTCCCCCCCCCCCCCCCCCCCCCCCCGTTCTGGCGTGGACCCCGCCCCATCCTCATGGTGAGCACGTGGTGGCAGGAGTTGGTCCGGCACCACAAGTGCCTACTTCGGCACCGCCTGACGCCGGTGGCGGACTCCACGGAGCCGCGCCGGCGTCGGGTTCTGGATTCGTCCCCTGAGGTTCCTTCTTCTCCAGAGGTCGGCCATCTGTTGGTGTGTTCTTCCCTGGAGAGAGGGCACTGTGTTGTTGCCTTTCCCCGGCATCATCCAGGGAGGGCTCCTCGCTGTCCCCACGGTCTAAATCCTCAAACCTTCCTTTCCGTGGCGCACGGATGGCTTTTTCCCCAGCCTCTCCGCCTTCTGGGGCTCCTCAGGTTCCTCATTCTTCTGTGGATCTCCCACTATTTCGGGGCTCGCCGCTTCCCCCTGGACATGGGGACGGGCGGCTCAGCCTGCAGCCGTCGCCCATGGAGATATTACTTTCTCCTCTGCTGCGCCCTACGGAGGCTATTTTTGCCTTTGCTCGGGCCAGCTCCATAGCCACTTATATTCTGAGGATGGGTGACCGGTCATTCAGTTTCCTTCGGAAAACCTTTTGGAAGTTCTCCATCAGGGCTCTGGTGGACGGGAGCTGTTCCTCCCCTTTGAAGCATCACCCCACAGTTCTCATATGGGGGCTTGAAGGCGCCCTTCCACGGGTGATCCGGTGCCTCAGGCACTTCTGCATCGTCACCGCCCTGCTCCGCAGGACCCTGTTTGTCCTTCTTTACACCCTCCTACTCAAGGCTCTCTTCTGCAGAATGCCTTTCCGTGTTTGCCTGTGGTGTTGTTTCCTCTGTCTCAGGAGGCCCGGTGGTTAGATTCATGGGGGTGTAATGTCTTCGCTTCTTTCAGCGCTGCCTTGCGGGCGTTTAACACTTGGTGTGTGTTGACCAGGGCTACTTCCAGTCTGTGGGACTCTGTAGAGTCCCTTCGTTCTCATGTCTCTCATGAGGGGGCCCATGCTGACCTACGTTGCCATGTATTGGATGGTAGGGAGTTGGCCTCATTTACTCTTCGTGCGACCTTGGATGTTGCCGATGCTCTAGTCCGTGGTATGGCCGCTTCTGTGGCTATACGTCGCCATGCCTGGCTGCGTGATGCTTATCAGGCAACGTCTGGTTGATCTACCCTGACGGGGCCCTTCTGTTTAACACTCATGCAGACTCCTCCATTCAGTGTCTTCTTGCGGGGCTTCGTCCTCCTCCTCCACATCCTCAGTAGTTGGTTTTGTTGTTCCTCCGGGTCTTAGTGGGAGGTGTTATCCCACTGCTCCTGGAATCTGGTGTTGGGGTGAACGTTACACTTTCTGTGAGGGATACTGTGCCCTCGGGGTCCTGAGTTTGCCTACCTCTCCAGTTGGATGCTGGTTCAGCCCCTTTTGGCTAAGAGTGTTCTTTTTGACTGCTTACTAACCCTTTTGTGGTTTCTGCCGCAGGTTTTCTAATTTGTTCTCTGATGTGGGATTTCTTCCCTAAGAGTGGTACCATACTTCTTGGGCCGTGTCCTACCCTACGTGGGGTATTCATAGCTATTGGATAGCCCTGCCTTATACTGGGGAGGTATGGACTTTCCCTTGTGGGTTCCTTGCCTTCCTGGTGCGTTTTTTTGGGCAGCTGCGGCGTTATGCTGCAGTGTGTTTGCCTTTTTGTCTGCTGTTTGGCCTGGTCCTCTGTCTGGGGTCCAGAAGGGTTCTTTTTCTGTGTTGACGACTTTGTTCGTCCTATTTGTTTCTCCTCTTATTTTCCGGCGTGTTGCTGGTTGGCACCCAGCTTCGCCCGCCGGTTCTTCTGGTCCACAGCCAGGGGCCTTGGAGGGAGGCCTGGCCCCCCCTGCTTATGGTTTTTCGGGAGCCTTCTCGGACTATGTATTTCTCTTCCACCTGCCTTATTACTGAGGCGCTGTTCTGTCTGGCCTGTTGACGTCCACCAGTGTTGAGTGCGGCCGCCCTCTTCACTGGGTGTGTTCCCGGTGGAGGGTTCTTGCCCTCGTTTTCTGCTCTTCTCCTTGGAGTCTCTTAGCTGCTCTTCTAACTTGGCGCTCCCCTACGTTGCCTGTACCTGGGGCTTTCAGGGGAGGTCCCTAGTCCTTCAGCTGCTGGCCCTCTTTTCACATTGCCTGTACTTGGAGCTTCTGGTGGAGGTCCCTGGTACATTGGCTGCTAACCTCCTTTCGTATTGCCTGTACTTGGGACTAACGGTGGAGGTCCCTGGTACATTGGCTGATGGCCTTCTTTTGTATTGCCCTTCCTTCTCCTGCTTGGTGAGGGTAGGGCTGCCGCTTGTTGTGGTGACACATCCCCTGTGGGGCGGTGTTCTCTGCGACACTGTGGTTCTAGTCTGCTTGGGGGGGTACTTGGCGTTTTCCCCTGTCCCGGTGATTGTCCCCTGTTGGGGTCTTGGGTTTGTTGCCTGAGCTGAAGAGGTCCTCTCGCCATCCCTCCTTCCCCTTGGGTAGGGCTAGGGTATCTATTCTACGTTCAGAAATGTGCGGCTAGTAGTCTCTATCAGATGTTCGAGTTACTTATCTTCGGTAATGATGTATCTGGTTGAGACGATTCTAGCCGCAGATTCCTCCACGACCCTCCCCCTTCCTCCCCGTTCTGCGAGAGCCCTCTGGGTCTTCTGCACTCGCCTGCCTCCGGGTGCTTGACTTTTGCTGGTATCTTTTTTACTCCCTCCTTCTGGGGAAGGTCGCCTTATTGTTGTTGTTCCATTCTTGACTTTATAGGCACTTCTGCGCCCCTTCATCCTGATCTCCTGTGTGGGGTTCGCTTGTGCTTCTTCTTTCCTTTGTTGCTTGCACTTCTGCTGGCAGTCCTTGGGGTTTCGGTGCCTTGGCTGGTCTCGACTTTAGCGTTAGGGAGACTTTCTCCCTGCTGGTGTGGTCTGAGGTTGAATGGTCATTGCGCTCCGTTTTGTCCTTCAATCAATCAATCAGTGACACTTATAAAGCGCGCTACATACCCGTAGGGTCTCAAGGCGCTGGGGGGGGGGGAGGTGCCGCTACTGCTCGAACAGCCAGGTCTTCAGCTTCTTCCTGAAGGAGAGGTGGTCTTGGGTCAGGCGCAGGTCGGTCGGGAGGGAGTTCCAGGTCTTGGCGGCCAGGTAGGAGAAGGACCTTCCTCCTGTAGTCGCTCTTCGGATGCGGGGGACGGTGGCGAGGGCGTGGTTGGCTGATCGGAGGTGGCGTTTGGGAGCGTAGAAGTTGATCCGGCTGTTGAGGTAGCTCGGGCCTTGGTCGTGTAGGGCTTTGTGTGCGTGGGTGAGGAGGCGGAAGGTGATTCTTTTGTTGACGGGGAGCCAGTGAAGGTCTCTCAGATGTCCGGAGATGTGGCTGGTTCGTGGGATGTCGAGGATGAGTCTGGCTGAGGCGTTCTGGATCCGCTGGAGTCTCTTCTGGAGCTTGGCGGTGGTACCGGCGTAGAGGGCGTTGCCGTAGTCCAGTCGGCTGGTGACGAGGGCCTGGGTGACGGTCTTCCTGGTCTCGGTGGGGATCCACCAGAAGATCTTCCGTAGCATGCGTAGGATGTTGAAGCACGCCGAGGAGACGTTGTTGACTTGCCTGGTCATGGAGAGGGAGGAGTCCAGGATGAAGCCCAGGTTGCGTGCATGGTCTGTCGGTTTGGGTGCGGTGCCCAGGGCGGGAGGCCACCAGGAGTCGTCCCAGGCGGAGGGTGAGGGGCCCAGGATGAGGACCTCCGTCTTGTCCGAGTTCAGTTTCAGGCGGCTGGTCGTCATCCACTCGGCTACCTCTTTCATCCCTTCGTGCAGGTTGGCTCTGGCGGCGGCGGGGTCGTTGGTCAGGGAGAGGATCAGCTGGGTGTCGTCGGCGTAGGAGATTATGCTGAGGTGGTGTTTGCGTACGATGGCCGCGAGGGGGCTCATGTAGACGTTGAAGAGGGTGGGGCTCAGAGATGATCCTTGAGGGACGCCGCAGATGACTTCGGAGGCCTCTGACTTGAACGGTGGTAGGCGGACTCTCTGTGTTCTTCCGTTGAGGAAGGAGATGATCCATTCCAGCGCCTTGTCCTGGATTCCGATGTTGCTGAGGCGCCGTACTAGGGTGCGGTGGCAGACCGTGTCGAATGCCGCAGAGAGGTCTAGGAGGATGAGGGCCGCTGTTTCTCCATTGTCCATCAGGGCTCGGATGTCATCGGTGGCGGCGATGAGGGCGGTCTCGGTGCTGTGATTTGCTCGGAAGCCGGACTGTGAGGGGTCGAGGGATCCATTCGTCTCGAGGAAGGCGGCCATCTGCTTGTTGACGGTCTTCTCGATGACTTTGGCTGGAAACGGGAGGAGCGAGATGGGGCGGTAGTTCTTGAGGTCTGTGGGGTCCGCTGTTGGTTTCTTGAGTAGAGCGCTGAGTTCAGCGTGTTTCCAGCTCTCAGGGAAGATGGTGGTGTCGAAGGATGTGTTGATGATGTCTCGCAGGTGGGGTGCGATGACAGCGTCGGCCTTGTTGAAGACGTGGTGAGGGCAGGGGTCGGTCGGTGATCCGGAGTGGATGGAGTTCATCGTGCGGATGGTGTCTTCGGTGCTGATCGGGGTCCAGGCGTGGAGGGTGGTGGTGGGGGGTGGTAGGTCGGTCATGGTGTGCGTTGGTTGGTTGCAGAAGCTGTTGTGTATGTCCGCGATCTAGTTGTGGAAGTATGAAGCGAGGGAGTTGCAGAGGTCTTGCGATGGGGTGATGTCGTTGTTTCCTGCGCTGGGGTTGGAGAGCTCTTTCACGATGTTGAAGAGTTCCTTGCAGTTGTGTGCGTTGTTGTCCAACCGGTCCTTGAATGCTGTTTTCTTGGCGGCGCGGATCAGCTGGTGGTGTTTCCGGGTGGCAAGTTTGAAGGAGGTCCTGTTGTCCGGTGTCGGTTCCTTTCTCCAGACTTTCTCGAGGGCTCGGCAGTTCTTCTTGGAGCTCTTGAGTTCGTCGGTGAACCATGGCGCCTTCTTGCTGCCGGGTCTGCTAGGCGGGGTCCTCAGTGGGGCGAGTTCGTCCGCACAGTTGCTGATCCACTTCGTGAGGTTGTCGGCGGCCTGGCTGGGGTTCGCTGAGCGTGCAGGAGGGTGCTGGCTCAGGGAGGTGGCGAGCTGGTCTGCTGTGATCTTGTTCCAGCTTCTGCGGGCGGCCTGTTGTTGGTGGTGGTGGGTCGTCGTTCTCTTGAAGGTGAAGTGGACGCAGCTGTGGTCCGTCCATTGGAGCTCTGTGGCGTGGCTGAAGTCGATGTCTGTGCTGGAAGAGAAGACTGCGTCGAGAGTGTGTCCTGCGAGGTGGGTGGGGGTGGATACCAGTTGCTTGAGTCCCAAGTTGGCGAGGTTGTCGAGCAGGGTGCTGGTGTTGCGGTCGTTGTTGTTCTCTAGGTGGAAGTTGAGGTCTCCCAGGAGGATGTAGTCAGCGGAGGGGAGGGCATGCGGGCTGACGAAGTCGGCGATGTCCTCGCTGAATTGTGTGCGTGGTCCAGGGGGTCGGTAGATCAGGGTGCCTCTGAGGGTGGTGTTGGGGTTGGTGTGGATCTGGAAATGCAGGTGTTCGGCGCTGGTCAGGGTGTTGTCGGTGCTGGTCGTGAGACGGATGGTGTTCCTGTGGATGATGGCGATGCCTCCTCCCATCTGGTTGGCGTTTCGGTCCCTCCGGACGATCTTGTAGCCCTCTGGGATAGCGATGGCGATGTCGGGAGCTGAAGAGGCGTTCATCCAGGTCTCCGTGAGGAAGGCGACGTCAGGGGCTGTGGCGTCTAGGAGGTTCCAGAGTTCGATGGCGTGTCTGTGGACGGAGCGGGTGTTGAGCAGGATGCACTTGAGGTGGGAGCTGCTGGTGTTCGACTTGGCGGGTGCTGGTGCGAGGCAGGTCCGGATGCAGGAGAACTTGCAGGCGTGGCAGCTGAAAGGTCCGTGGGTACGTCTTGGAGTGGCTTGATGGCATTCCGGGAGTCGGCCGGTGTTGAGAGCGATGAGGGTGGCGGCTGAGTACGTCAGACGTGTCGGTCGGGGTCTTCGTGGGCCAGGGGTCCTGGCGCTGGTCGCGATCCGGTCGCGGACGGGCGCAGACGGGCTTACCTTTGGCGCGCCTTCGGCGCACAATCGGCGCGCCCGCTGCGCGTTCGCACGGTCGCCATTTAAAGGCGAAGTGCGCGGGTGGGCGGAGCAGCTGGGAGGCGGGAGCGGGGAGGGAACAGAAGAGAAAAGGGACGGGGCTGATGGCGGTGGCGGGAAGCGGGAGGGGGAGGGAGAGCGGAGGGTGGCGAGGTAGGCGGGCACACAGGAAGGAGACAGGCACAAATGCAAAACACGAAGAAAAAAACGGGGCACTGGGTACAGGCAACAATGCAGGTCAAAACAGAGGTAAAAACAGTTGACAAACGATCTTACGGCAAACAAAAAAACAAGCACAAATTTCGGTCAGAAACCGGCAAAACAGAGGCAAAAACAGTTGACAAACGATCTTACGGCAAAAAAATAAAACAAGCACAAATTTCGGTCAGAAACCGGCAAAACCAGAGGGGAGCGCTCAAGGCGGCAGCGAGGCCGGCGCTGAGGCAGAAGGCAGGCACAGGAGCACACGCAGCAGCTGGTGGCCGTGCGGCGCGGGGGTGTCCCACAAGTGGGTCCTTGGTGTCCCTTTCATTTCCGGGCGGTGGCTGCAGACATCTTGGTCTGCTGCGTATTTCACATGCTTCTGCCCCGGAGTGGCAGTTGTATTTGTTGCAGAATTGATTTCCAGTAGCGGGCCCTGTTCTTTCAATCCAGATCAATCCAGATCTTGGTGCCTCAATACCTGGCTCTATTCTGGATGGTTCTGTTCCTCACCATTGTTTCTTTCCCTTCGGTTTAGTTGGGTTTTTTCGCACAATGTTCCAGTATTCTCACAGTTTTTGTTAGTGATGGCTCTGCGTTGTGGCACGGAAAAGTTCTCCGGAGAAAACGGACATAGGCGCGCCGGGGTGGGACTTATGTATCCTCGCTGATTTCACAAACGAGGAGGACATCAGGGCGGAGTAACGTGGTGCTGGTCCGCAGGGATGCTGTGGCAAAAAGTTTCCGGATCCAGTCTCACGCCTGGGGATAATTTTACGTTAAGGAATCTGCAGCTAGAATCATCTCTACCAGATACATCGTTACCGAAGGTAAGTAACTCGTACATTTATAGAGCTGCTCACTACTATGGGGTAGAACTACACACTGAACCCCTAGAAGAGGACTTCTTAGTGGAAACATTCGCACCCTCACAGAAATCCACCCACACCTTGCCTATGTTAAAAGGCATGTTAAAACATGCTACAGAAGTATTCAAAGACCCTGTTAGAGCCCGAATACTTACACCAAGGGTGGACAAAAAATATAAAGCAGCTCCCACAGACCCAGTGTATATCAAAGGCCAGGTACCTTTTAGACTCTCTTGTGTCTAACGCATGCAAGAGGGCTAATTCCTAAGCTACAGGCAACGCCCCTCCTCCTAACAAGGAGTCAAAGCTTATAGACTCTTCAGGAAAAAGAATTGCTGCTAACCATTGGCGCATTCCCAATGCCCAAGCTCTCCTAGTGCGCTCTGACCGAGCGCACTATGACGAGCTGGAAAAACTAATGCAGTACCTACTAGAGGAACACAAAAACAAGGCCAATTAAGCCATTCAAAAGGGCAAACTAATTACTAACACTTCCTTAAAATGTGCCCTAGATGCGGCTGATACATCATCCTTTGCCGTTAACACCAGCATATTATTGCATAGGCACACTTGGCTTCGAATCTCTGGATTCAAGCAAGAAGTTCACACCACCATACTCAATCAGCCTGTCAATCAAGAGCATCTTTTTGCACCTACTGTCGATACTTCATTAGAGAAAATGAAGAAAGATACCGAGACTGCGAAGTCCATGAGGGCCTTGCAGCTCCCTTCCAACAGGGGTTTCTTTCGTCGCTCCTTTTACAGGGGTGGCTCCAAAACAATGGCATTAGAGAATCCCTCCTCATCTTACAAAAGCCCCAATCAATCTACCTCCAAAGGATATTTTCTGGGAGGATACAGAGAGGACAATAATAGGGGAAAAGCCAGAGGTAACAACACCCGCAATTACCCTAACACCAAGCAGTGACTTCCCCTCCCTACCATTTCACTCCTGTCGACGGACATCTCTCACAGTTTCTACCGGTCTGGAACTCCATTACCACATATAAGTGGTCAAGACAAGTTATCCAGTATGGTTATTGCCTAGAACTCTCCTCCACTCCCCCAAATATCCCTCTCCGACAAAGTCCAATGCCATCACATCTGACTCTCCTAAAACAAGAGGTTCTCTCCCTGTTACAAAAGCCTGCATTAGAACACATCCCTTTGACTTATCAGGGCACAGGGGTTTACTCCCTATATTTCTTAATTCCAAAAAAGGACGGCTCTCTCAGGCCAATACTGGACCTCAGACCACTAAACCTTTGTTTCCAGTCAGATCACTTACACATGGTCACCCTCCAACAGTTGCTCCCATTGAGTCAACAAGGCGACTTTCTTTCCACTCTGGATTTAAAGGACACCTACTTCCATATTCCCATTCATCCAGCTCACAGGAAATATCTCAGGTTCGTGGTGGACAGCCAGCACTACCAGTCCAAAGTCCTCCCGTTCGGAGTGACCACAGCACCCAGAGTCTTCACCAAGTGCCTTGCAGTAGTTGCAAGGCACTTGTTGCACGTGTTCCCATATCTGAACGACTGGCTCATAAAAGCCAAGTCACACAGTAGCTGTGTTCACCACACCCAAAAAACAATTCAATTGCTTCACGACTTGGGTTTCACCATAAATTTCACCAAGTCCCACCTTCAACCATCTTACACACAAATGTACCTAGGAGCTACAATAGACGTTTCCAAAGCTCTAGCATTTCTCGACCCAATCAGAATATGCAACATACAGGCTCTAATATCACATTTTCAACCTCAACACTCATTACCAGCTCGAGGGTTCATGCAATTAATCTTGCATTCTAATTGTCCCTTATGCAAGATTCCACATGCGTCCTCTATAGGAATGCTTAGCCTTCAGTGGAACCAGACTCAAGGTCAGCTATTAGATCTGGTGTTGGTGGACAGCCACACATATCGCTCTCTACACTGGTGGATCACACAAACCTTTCCAAGGGGCAGCTGTTCCTCGACCTGATTCCACAGAGTGCTAAGAACAGGCGCATCGGTCACCGGCTGGGGAACGCATCTCCAAAACATTCCTATTCAAGGCATATGGACTACAAAGCAAAAACAATTCCACATAAACCACCTGGAATTACTGGCAATATTTCTGGCATTGAAATCCTTTCAAATCCATCTAGTAGGCAAAGCTGTCTTAGTTCGTACAGACAACATGACATCAATGTACTACTTACAAAAGCAGAGAGGAACACATTCTCTACAACTTTCACACTTAGCTCAACACATATGGAAATGGGCCATTCCACAAACCATATATCTCTTGGCAGAACACCTCCCAGGAGTACACAATCAAATTGCGAATCTGCTCAGTCGTCGCCAACAACCTCAAGTTCTTCTTCCATTCTTTCAAATGTGGGGCCCCCTAGAATTAGATCTGTTCGCCACACACCAAAACACAAAATGAAGTCTTAAAGTTTGGCTATCTTAATCTCCCGCCAGACTGCATGAACGTCATTAAAGAGGCTAGACGTCCTACTACCAGAGCTTGCTACGCAGCAAAGTGGAAACGATTTGTAATTTACTGTACAACCAATAAAATCAATCCACTAAACGCTTCCACTCAAAACATTATCTGCTACCTATTACACCTACAACTCTGTAACCTAGCATACACATCTACATACACCTAGTTGGAATTGCAACTTTTCTACAAAATAGACAACACTTGTCATTGTTTTGAGTACCCGCTATTGAAGCTATTATGGAAAGATTTAAAACAATAATTCCTCCTAGGGTTCCGCCCTCTCCAGTGTGGAATCTTAATATCGTCCTGACAAGGCTCATAGGCCCACCATTTGAACCTCTGCACAAATGTGAACTACAATTCCTCACTTGGAAAGTAGCCTTCCTTATAGCCATCACATCTCTTAGAAGAGTGATTGAGCTCCAGGCACTAACCATACAAGAACCAGTTTTGCATATTCTTCACAACAAAGTGGTTCTCAGAACTAATCCAAAGTTTTTACCTAAAGTTCTGTCTGCCTTTCATCTTAACCAGTCTGTTGAGCTACCAGTTTTTTTTCCCTCAACCAGACTCCAGGCAGGCAGAAAGGGCTCTTCACACTCTAGATGTTAAAAGAGCACTACTCTATTACATTGAACAAACTAAGTCCTTCAGAATGAATTAACAACTTTTCGTTGCTTTTTCCCCACCTCATAAAGGCAATTCCATTTCAAAAGCAGTCATTGCAAGATGGATTGTGAAGTGCATCCAAATATGCTACTTTAAAGCCACACTTAAATTAACAAATCCCCCTAGGGCTCATTCTACGCGCAAACTAGGGGCTTCTATGGCATTCTTAGGGAACATTCTGTTAGACATCTGCAAAGCTGCAACTTGGTCTACACCACACACATTTACAAAACACGTGTGTAGATGTTCAAGCAAAACAACAAGCTAGTGTGGGCCAGGCTGTCTTAAGAACACTCTTTCAAACCACTGCAACAGATACAGGTTAGCCACCGCCACAAACAAAACTGCTGTATAGTGTAGGCAGAGTACATGAGCTACAGCTCATATGCCTCAAACAAAGCATTCTACTTGCCAGTATGCATCTCTTCTTGGCATGTAGAGCTGTAGATTCATATATGCCCACCCGCCTCCCCGGGTACCTTCATCTGTTGCAGTATTATCTTACTTAGATACATCACCCACACATGGACATCTCTTTCTATTTTTTACTAACTCCATCTTCACCCTTTATGACGAAAATAATCTGTGGCTGGAGTTGATGCCCATGCGCACTATCATCGTAAGGAGTAGTCACCTATCTTGTGACTACAAAGACTTCTTCTAACAACAACAAACTGCAAACATCCGAGCCCAACACCAGATGCTGATCTATGCACAGTATATGACTCTACGGCTCTACATACCAAGAACAAATGCATACTGGTAAGTAGCATTTTCCAACTTGTTCATCTACCTTCTAGGTACTAGTCAACCATGGGAACGTGGGCATATTTAAATAATATTTATAATGGAAACCTTAGCCTAGCCTACTTTGGAATTTATTAACACAAGTTTATTTTTAGTATTGCCAAAAGTTGATCAATTCTGTTACCTGCTGTGTGTTCCCAGTTTGTCATAAGTAAAGAATAAAAATGGTAATTTTAATGTCCATGCAAATAGTTTACCAGAAGGTCAACTCTGTGGCTTTTTATATGCTGTTTTGCAAATGCCATGTAATCTTCCTGGTAAGGGAAAAACTGTGCTGACAACTGGGCTAGGCAACGTAAGCCGTACCTTACTAAAAAAGTACTATTATTAACACTGACCTCGAATATCACCCTACAACAAATACATTCAGAAGGTGGTCTACGTTTATCATCATTTTATAATTTATGCTGCCCACTCTAAATGGAAGTTCATGTATTTAGAAAGTAAAATTTACTGAAACAAGCATGATTCATTATTTATTTGCAGGGATTTATAAATCTCGAACATGACTCTTCAGGTTATCAGAGCACTCTGCGTGTACCAGTCAGATAATACATACAAGAAAATGCAGGAGGGAAAATGCAGGGAGCAATACAGACACAGAGACTGTATACCAAAATGGCTAGGTGGATCCAAGACTCTGAGCAGTACACATGAAAAGAGTCCAGCTGAGGTGACTAGAGATATTTTGCTGAACTGCCGCTCCCTCCCCAAACATACAGCCGAAATAATGCTGTTAATAGAAGAACACTCACCTGACATTTTGTTCCTAACAGAAACCTGGCTCTCCCCGGAAGCCGATCCAGCCGTAATAGCTGCGCTTCCTGCAGGCTTCCAAATCCTGCGCCAGGACCGGCCAAAAGGGAGGGGAGGATGTCTATCTATAATATACAAAGAGCAGTTCAACTGCAGAGTGGTCGCTGAAACCATTCTAGACTGTGAAAGCCTCACCTTTAATATTGAACTGTCCCCCAATAATTGCCTCTCAGGCACTCTGATCTATCGACCTCCAGGCCCCCCGAGACAGTTCCACATCAGCTTACCCACAAATGTATCCGAACGCATTATCTCCTCACCCAACTTTATCCTGCTAGGGGATTTTAACTTTCACTTTGACTCACCCTCTGACCTCACTGCTTCGATCTTAACAGGCGACCTAGCAGCCCTGCTGCTCTCACAACGGGTTACCCTGCCCACACACGTAAAAGGCCATTTGCTTGACCCCGTTTTTAGCAACTGCACTGATTTCCTAACTAGTCCTCCCATACCGCTTCCCTGGACCGATCATTTCCTGATCCCCATCAACTGGTCTATCCCTAAACCCCCTGAACATATCCCCACCACAAGACTCAAGAGAGCCTGGTCCCATCTAGCGATAGATAATTGGACCAATGCACTTACAGAGACCCGACCCCTTATCACGGATAACCCCGATCCAGCCTACCTGGCCTACGTCAACTGGATCTCCCAATCTCTCGACAGCACTCTCCCGAAAAAGGAAATTACGCTTAAACGCCTCCATAAAACTGCCCCGTGGTATACGGAGAATCTGAGAGAGGAAAAACGGTGCTGTAGGAAACTCGAAAGACGCTGGCGAACTGATTACTCAGCTGCACATAAAACCTTCTACCGAGAAGCTATCAGTAACTACAAAAGGCTGATTAAGGAAGCCCAGGCCGCCTACTTCTCGGAAAAAATTGTCCTTGCTAAATCTAAACCGAAGGAAATTTTCAAAATCATTAATCAACTAACCAAACCCCCCCCCAGCCTACCAGTGGACAAACCTGTTTCCCACTGCAACAAAATCGCCGACTTTTTCCATCAGAAAATCAGTTCCATCTACTCGGCCTTCCCCTTGATCACCCCTCCTCCGCCCATTACAGCTCCACATCCGGCTGAGCCAGTTCGTAACTCTCAATCTCCCACGCTGTGCCATTTTCCTCCACTGGAGCTTACCTTGTTGGAGTCTCTGGCACGCAAAGTCAAATCTGGCTCTCCCAACGACCCTGCCCCCCCAGAGATAATAATGGCAGCCGCTCAAACTACCCTACCCACACTAAGGGACGTCCTAAACACTTCCATCTCTACAGGCACAGTTCCTACAGTTTGGAAGCAGGCCATGGTGAAGGCCCTGCTGAAGAAGCCCAGCCTAGACCCCACGGATATGAGCAATTACCGCCCAATATCCCTGCTCCCCTGGGCGAGCAAGGTCCTGGAGAAATACATAAACCTCCAACTCACCAACTTTTTAGAAACCCACCTTCTTCTGGACCCCACCCAAACCGGCTTTAGACCCAAACATGGGACCGAGACCGCCCTCCTCATGGTCACCGAGGAGGCCAGGAAAATCTTAGATCAGGGAGGATCAGTGGCAGTGATCCTCCTTGATCTCAGCGCGGCCTTCGATACGGTCAGCCATGTTACCTTGCTGGACCGTATGGCCCAGGTCGGGATCAAGGGTAAAGCATGGTCCTGGTTCCGGTCTTTCCTGGAGGATAGATCCTTCCAGGTGTTCGATGGTAACTCAGTCTCCACCAGCATTCCCCTGAACTGCGGCGTCCCCCAAGGATCCTCTCTGAGTCCGGCACTCTTTAATCTGTACATGAGACCACTAGCTGATGTCGTCCGTCCGTTCGGGATTAAGATCATTTCCTACGCGGACGACACGCAGCTGGTGGTCTCCCTAACACAGGAGACCAATCTACCTGTACAGAGCGGACTCAGAGAGTGTCTAGAGGAGGTAAAATCCTGGATGTCCCAATCATCCTTAAAATTAAACGGGGACAAAACCGAGCTTATGGTCCTCGGCAATTCGGTCCCTAGCCTCCCGCCCACCCTCTGGCCTCCCAGCATGGGCCCTCCACCTACCCCAAAAAATAGTATTAAAAGTCTGGGAATATGGATGGACAGATCTCTCTCCTTCGATGTACAAGCCACCAAACTCTCGGCCACCTGCTTTGGCATCATGAAGATGCTTAGGAAAATCTTCCCCCTCCTTCCTATGGAAGCCAAACAAGCTGCGGTACAAGGCCTGATCCAATCCCGTCTCGACTTCAATAACGTCCTCTACCTTGGAGCCCCAGAATCCACCCTGAGGAGATTGCAGATAGTGCAAAACTGCGCTGCACGTCTGCTACTTGACATCCCTCGTAGACAGTCAGTCAGGTCCGGGCTACTCTCTCTCCACTGGCTACCTGTACGCTTAAGGGTTTTGTTCAAAGCCTTGTGCATAGCCCACCAGTCCTTTTGGAACTCTGGCCCCAGGATTACACAGGACCTAGTCCATCACTACAGGCCCAACAGGAACCTAAGATCAGACCAGTCCTTCCTAGCAGTCACTCCGAGAGTAAGGAGATCCAGATCTGGAGGTAGGTCCTTCTCCTACAATGCGGCGAGGGCTTGGAACGCCCTCCCATTACATTTAAGATCCAACTCCAATCTCACGACCTTCCGCAAACAACTAAAAACTCTCCTATTTCATCCAGTCTAACTCCCCCCCCTCCCTCTGTTTATTTCTCTCCTCGGGTCGGATCTGGTATTCTCAGCGCTTGGACGCCTCCGGGCAACAATTCGCGCTATACAAATCCACATCCTATCCTATCCTATCCTAGAGATATTTAGTGAAGGAATCTATTCATCAAAAATTTCTTTACAACTTTTTAGGTCTCGGCTGGCGAAAGCAGCGCGCATGCGCTGCTCTCATCATACGAGGCTTCTTGGAATCTATATGGATTCCGAAGCCGTGTCTCGGCTCCGCCTGCTGGTTTCATTCGTGCGCGTCGTTTGGCGTCGCAAATTATGCTAAAGGCAGTGCAATAATTGCTCCGGAGGCATTTCAATCACTCCTGGTTGCCACCCTGTCCCCTTTTTGGCCCCGCCCACCGGGTTTGGATCATTTACTGGTGAATTTCTCGTCCTCTTTTATTTCTCCGCAAGCACTCTTTTGTTTTCATTTTCAGTGCGGTACTAATGAGAGTGCACCGCGCTCAGTTAGTGTTTTTTTTTATTTAACTTTGAAATTGAGCACAGTGCCGCTTCACGGACACCGCGCTCAGTGTTAAAGTTAAGAAATTTATAAAGAAACCGAGCGCGGTGTCGGTGAAGCGGCGCCGCGCTCAGCTTTAAACTTGAGCATTTGCAATGCAATCAGACCTATTGCATTGCAAATGCTTGTTGCTGTATTGTATTTACTTTGTGTGCACCACTGTGGTCAATGTGAGCACCCAGCACCACTCGTGCACAGCGCTGAGCAAACTCTGTCATAGTACTGCACTTCCATGTTTACTGTACGTACCGTGAGCATCTAACATCACATGTGCAGAACGCCGAGCTCAGCAAGCCCCTTGCATGCTCTGGCGATGGTACTGTGCTGTACGGACCACCCAGTGTTTATTGTACGTTCCTTGTATAGATCACCCGTGAGCACCTACCACCACACATACACAACTCTGAGCTCAGCAAGCTCCTGGGCAAGCTTTGGCGGTGAATACTGCACCCTAATGTGTACTGTATGTACCTTGTATGCACCACCCCATGAGCACCTAGAACTCAAGTCACGTGCGCAGCGCCCAGCTCAGCGTGAGTACTATGCCAAGCCCTGGTGGCAACTACTGACCCCCTGTGTTTACTGTATGTAGTACCCTGTTCACACCCAGCACCACATGTGCACCTGGTATGAACCACCATAAAGGCTTTTTCCAATTGAGGAAAATTCGGAAGGTCCGCCGTCTTCTTACCCGGGAGGCCCTGACGCAGGTGGTGATCGCCACTGTGATCTCCCATTTAGACTACGTGAACTCAATCTATCTGGGCCTGCCTCTGTACCTTCTGAAACACCTCCAGATGGTGCAGAACCATGCAGCTAGACTAATCTTAAATCAGCCCAGATGGCAACAAGTATGCCCCGGCTAGAAATCTGCGCTCGGTCAATCAAGGCTTTCTTCAGATACCATCTTCTAAGCGCAAACGTGCGGGTGGTTGCAGATTCGGCTCACTGGCCCCACGGCTGTGGAACACCTTTCCTCTGGAGATCCAGCTCTGCTCTGACCTTCTGTCATTTAGGAAAGCCTTAAAGACCTGGCTTTTCCTGCAAGCATTCCAATAAATCTCGGTCGCCTGCTTCCCTGGTCATTCCCTCTATCACTGACAGCGCCAAGAAACCAATCGGTGTTAGTGCGCTTAAGAAATTTCTTTTAACCCAGCGAGCCCGTCGTAAACTGTGGTGGTGAGTACGTACGCCGTGCAGCACCCAGTTCTGTGCCAGAAAGTATACGTTACCCGAGGAATACTGTTGGAATCCTGAGCTATTCTAGCTCACCCCGTATCGTGTGTGCACAAGGTGAGGACCAGTGAGCCTCTGGTAAACTCTGGCGGTGAGTACAGTGTGCACTAAAATGGTCTGACACCGTCACACATAGGCGAACACATCAGTACATTTTCTGTTACTTGTTACAGTCTTTGCTGCAGTGTATACATGGTGTGTCATCCACATGTCCTCCACACGTGCACAGCTTTGGCGAAGCTCCATTGCTCTATAGCAGTGAGTACCCCTCGTGTACCCAATACTCTGCACGCCAGAATGTACATATAGCCAACAACGCCACGTGTGCGTAATCCAGAACATGCACTGTACACACATGTTCTGTGCGTGACAGGCGTCTTTACAGGCCTGCGCCAGATGTGCACGCCAGACTTGAACACCAAAATCAGCCGCATTCAGGTGTGCTCTCCTGCTGATTGCTCAGTGTAACACAGAGCCAGTGAAACCGATCGTGGTCAAGTCAGTCTACAGTCACACATGCGCCGCACTTATTTCCCCCAGTACTCACTACATCGCGCTCTTACTCCAGCACTCACTTACCCACTCCAACACTCAAAAACGCTGACACTGAATCCTACTCCAGAACTCACTACAACCCTCACTGCAACACACACACACCCTCCAGCACTCACTAAATCCCTCACTGGAACACACTCCCACTCTAGAACTCACTACAACCCTCACTGCAACACACACACCCTCCAGCACTCGCTAAATCCCTCACTGGAACACACTCCCACTCCATAACTCCCCTCTGCACTGGCGCACTCGCCTCAGCCCTCACTGGCCCTCCTCCACCCTCACTGCACCCTCCGAGACTCTGCTTGCTTTTCATACTCAAGCTCACTACACACACCTTCATCCACATTAAACCTTTTAAACTCTGCAATTAAAATAACTACTCACCCCCACCCTCTCCGATCCTTGGTGCATCAATACAGCCCTCGGTGAAACCTTCCCTGCCCTCACCACCTGTAACCCTATCTCTCTCACTTAGGCATTTGTTGGGGACATTGCGGGTGATAGGAGGGAGCTTCCTGCTCCATTATACCCATACGTCCTCTACCACCCCCTGTACCTGGTGAAACAGCTGCTTCCACTCCTGCCCAGGTGCACGCGGTTTATGATGTCACAGGGGGCATCTGACCGGGTTAGATGGGAGGTAAGGGGGTTGAAACTTGATTATTCAGCTGCATTCCCCACTCACATTATGCATTTACTTGCGGTGCACAGTGGGAAACTGGCACGCCCATGGGAAATTTTTATTGCTACTGAACAAGTCACAAGGCTATTAGTCATTGTTGGCACTATTGGAGCGGTTCTGCTGTCTTGCAAATAGCCTTGCGACGCGTTTCAGGTTCACTTAATCACTTGCGTATATACTTATTCTACAATGCACTCCTTGTCTCTTGCACTCACTCTCAACCATGCACCCTCTCATACACTCCGCCACTCACTCAATTGCCACTAAGTTGCTCAATCATTAATTAATTTACTTTGTTAAATCACACTCGCTCACTCCCACACTAGCAGTCCCCAGGACTTTCACTGCCAGCTGACGAGGCGCTGTGGTGTGTCGCTAGCTGTCTGGCAGATTTAGGGGAAGGAGCCAGTAATCTCTCGGTGGCTCTGAGATATGTTTTCACGAGTGAACGCCACCCTTCAACCAATATTCAGGGGCTCCCAACGATCAACAGGTGTCATTAACGAACCAGATCACTAGCTTGTGTTCTTTGGCTGAGGTGTTTAATTCATGGTGCCGGAATTTAATTTCTGCAATTAAAACAATTGCGTACCCCCACCCCAGCAGGCATGGTTCGATCTGTTCAGGCATTCTAATGGTGTCATCAACAAAGTGAGTAAACCGTTTCAGTGCCATGCCTGGTTCTAAAACCAGATTGATGATGATCTAGGAGTTGAAATTGCTTAATGTGGTTGTAGAGTTGTGGGTGTACTTATTTCTGAAATAGTGTTGCTAGAGTGTGGATGATAGTGATTAGACAGTAATTGTTGAGGTCAGACAGATCCACATTTGGTGTTTTTTTTTAGAAGAGGGATGACCTGTCCTATTTTTGGGCAGTCGTTAAACAAGCCCTGAGAGAGAGCTGAATTAACAATCGTAGTTCAAAGAGGGAGTATGGACGGGCTCAACTGTGTGATAATCTTAGTGGGCAGAGGAACGATTAAATGGTTGGAAGGCTTTAATGTTGTTAATATTGTGAGTAAGGCTGGTTCACCAGGATTTTGAAGGCACTCCAAGTAGCATTGTTTTTAATAGTATAGCAGCAAGCAGGGGATATAGCCTGGTGCTTTACAGGGAGGAGACTGGGCTGGGCATGGGTTAGCAGAAGCAGCGAGGCGCTATGCAGACCTGATTCAATTCTCCTTTCCTTTCCAATAAAATACGAGCAGAAATCCTCACCTCAAGCAAGGAATCGTTATTAACAGAGTTGGTTAGAGTTGTTTGATGATATCGCGTAATTTTTGGGGTCTGTTTTTGATATTGTCTAGTTGAGCCCTAAAGTAGTCTGCTTTGAAACTTCGGATGCGTTTGTTATAGGAGCTTCTTGTTGACCTCAGGTGTGCAATGGAGGGAGCGCTTCTCAATGATCTCTCTGCAAGCCTTAAGTTACGTCTTTCCTCATTAAGGCTGCCGTTGAATCAGGATTTGGAGTGTTGGCTTGGTATTCTTTTTAGCTGCTATGGAGCAATCGTATAAAGTATGTTAGACATGAAATGTATGTAATGATTAGTAAGAGTTGGTCCTTTCTAGTTAGCACCTTCTTCAGGATGAGGAAGGTGATTAGGTAGTGGTCTGACCATCGCAAGGAGTTGGAGATTCAAGTTGAATGGTGTTGTCCTTAGAGATGATTAGATCAGGGATGGAGCCTCTATTATGTGTTGGGTCATTATGACTGGGTAAAGTTGAGGTCCATGAGGAAGGCAATGAAGGTGTTCAGTAGGGGGTCAATAGAGTTATTCCTATGTATGTTGATATCCCCTCAGAAGAGCTGGTTGGTGTGCTGATCCGAGATGGTCATTAATTGCTCAATGAAAGGTAGGTTGTTTCCCGGTGGGTGGTAAATTGTGTGTAGTTTTTATACTACCTTGTCTTTTGCTCCATAATTCAGTACAAAGGTATTCACAAGAAGGCATTAGCCAAGTTTGTGAATGTTTTAGGGTGAGCATTGAGCGGTAAATGCATGCTAAGCCCCCCCCCCCCCCCCCCGACTTGCAGTTGAGAAGCATAGACCTGAGATGAGATTTGGTTACTAAAGCTTCACAGTGAGATATGGGAACATGTAGTTGGTTGTTCTTGTTCAAGGTTTTGTAGTTGAGACTAGGTTCTCTGAAATGGTGGGTGGGGATGGAATGGATCGTGACTGGCTCGGGTGATGAATTCCAACTAGTAAAACTACAAGGTAGCAGAAGGGATTGAATGTCCGCATCAGTAACACTCTGGGGTCTGAAGATTGGATTAAGATAGGGTTGAGTTTTCTAGTTTCGATGTATGAATTACCATGCCCGGAGTAGATCGCCCATCTAACTGGGGGTGAGTTAGGTTGTTTGGTGAGTGGTGTTCTGTTATCCCAGGAGGTCAAGTTGCATCTCAGGAGCTTCGAGATGCCGCCAGTAAGGTTCTGCTGAAGATTGGTTTTAACTAGCTGAACGTCTCAACTAAGATCAACAAATTTGGTCTCCATGGAAGTGGGGTGGGGTGGGGGGGGGGGGGGGGGGGTAAATCAGTGCCTAAGGGTTTGTAGTGCGGACAAGGGTGTGATAGGGGAAGGCATAGGAGGATGAGGATTGAGAGAGGGACTGCTAGTGGTGGTGATAGGGAGAGGAGTCAGAATAAGTATCCTAAGACTGAATGCAACAAGTAGCACAACGTGTCGGGGGAATCATAACTGACCGGTAGAGGTCCAGAATGATCAGGGACTGTGTTCAGTCCTGAAACGCTACATGCATCTCGTGTACTCGCCATAAGAAACTTACTTTATCCGCCTTGGATTTGCTGTGTGCACTTGGAATTCTGGATACAGGTTTGAGTCTTCTTTGCCGTACTCGGCCCACATCTTGAACCTTAAAATACAACAGTATAAACAGTTAACAAGTCACTCACCAGATATAAAGACTCACGCCATGGATGGACACAGAGTGTAATTTTGATAGTATACACTTGAACCTTCTATGACCTACGGGGTCGATATTCTCACTGGTTATTAGGTCTACAATATTTTTCGCCACATTACAGCCCTGAAGAAGTCAAGGGTTTAACACCCTATTGACGAAACATGTGTTGGTTGGTCTGTTGTGAAAATTACTATTAAAGACGAACATCACAAAAGAACATCAATTCTCTTCCTCTTTACCAACAGAAATGTGTTTCACTGTTTTTTTTACCTGTATGCGTGTGCATAGGACTTGTTGTTGTGAACGATCAGATAACGGAACGAGAACATTTCCATTGTTTTAAATGAAGATGGTAACTTCAGCCATGAAGATCGGAGAGGGTGTAATGGAGATTCGTAGGCCATGTGATGATTTCCTAGATGTGTTAATCCTGAGCATTAAGGCAATGACTCTCCTCCACTTTGCTTTTTTGTTGGTGAAGATGAAATCAGTGACCATGGTTCCTTTATTGACACAGAAGTAGACATCAAAAATAAGCATTTCAGGGTTTCGTTTAAGTAGTTTGTTTGAAGTTTTTGGCTGCGTTTTTAGATCGGTTAGGGTGGTATATGATCTTGAGTGCATTGCTTCCTACCTGTGACAGCAAGCAATCACTTGTACTTAAGATGTTCAAATCCATATCCATAGTGGCAACTGGTATAACAATGTACAGGTAGAATTGATCTACTTTGCAATACAACAGGCGATAAACAGGTGTTGGGCACACATTTATCCAAAAGCTGCCTCTTGGATGCTCTCTCAATTGAGTAAAAGAAGTCACATTCCTTTGTAGTTTGGAATGTTCCTGGGCAGAGAGGCTCAGTAGTCAAAGTTTTGCTGTGGCAGGCGTTGGGTGGTTATGAACTTGTACGATATCCAGCGCAGAAGTCCAGAGAAGTGCCTACAGTATAACCAAGATTAAACAAAAGTGTGAACACCAGAAAGGAAACCAACTTTGACTAACATCATAAAACTGATAAACAACCAAAAGCTTTGAGGTAGGGGAAGGGGCTAAACATTTAGCTAGTGTTGTTTGTAAAAATTACAAGGACTGAAACAGACAAGGAGCAATATAGTTCAAAGTTGGTGTAAGGAATCTTGGGATGAAGCCAGCATTTAGGTGAAGGAAGAGACGTCCCTAAAATGGAGGACTAGTATTAGCCCGGAGAGACCCCAAATTGGTACTGACGCCCCCAAAATGTAATCGAAGTATAGGCTATTAACATACCAGGGCATGCAAACAGGCTGTTAGCAGGAAGGGAGAGACGAGCCAAACAGCTTTCGGACCAAACCCTCCTCTGAGGATCTTCTGTGACCTCCAGGATAACTCCCCAGTCATCAGTGATGCGGCAACTCACGGCTCTCCGAACAGGTGAAGAGCGAAGGCAACACAAGGGCTCGGCATCCTTCGTTTGGAACATGGGTAAACGTTTCAATCCGCTGGGAGTATCTGCAGATCCAATTCCCTGTGGTATAGCAAATGGAGAGGAGAGTGCCTTCAAGAATCCTTGAATTGTGCAAGTAAGTGGAATCTGTCATGTAAGCAGAATTCACCTGGAGCAGACGTGCTCTAGTAGTTTCCTTCTTGCAATGGTGAGTGATAGAGGCTGATGGCAGGACATAAACAGGGATATTTAACGATAAAAGATCCCAAGCCCAGGAGCATGGAGTTCCAGCTCGGCTGCCATCTTATTTTGTTTAATGCAAAAAGAACAGTTGATGGACAGAATGCAGAACAATGTCATACCTTCACCCCAGTACAGAGATCTGGGCCTAAATCCATCGTTTTTTTTGCTAACCATGCCATTCCAGTTTGGACCCAGCCATATGCAAATCAGTCTTGACCCTGCGCCCAATGGGAACAGTCCAACCTGCACTGCCAGGCCTGGTCCTCCCTGGATTGGATACAAGCATCCTATGGCCGGTTCAGCCCTCATCAGCCAGGATAGCTTGACTCCAGTGGCATGGAGAGCATGGGACCCACGTCTGGGCATACCTGTCCCACTCGAGGTGACAAATGCAAAAGGAACAATTGATGGACAGAATGCAGAACAATGTCATACATTCACCCCAGTACAGAGATCTGGCCCTAAATCCATTGTTTTGTTGTTCACCATGCCATTCCAGTTTAGACCCAGCCATATGCAATTAAGTCTTGACCCTGCGCCCAATGGGAACATTCCAGCCCGAACTGCCAGCCAAGGTCCTCCCTGGACTGGAAACAAGCATCCTAGGACCGGCTGACTGGGGATGAGTGCTTGCAATGTTCAACACTCCGTCCATCATCCCCTTTGGTTTTGCTTTGTTCACCCTAAGTTGGCAGGGTATGCCCAGACGTTGGTCCCTTGCTCACTTTGCCACTGGATTCAAGATAGCTTGGCTGATGAGGGCTGTGACCCCGAAACCGGTCCCAGGATGCTTGTTTCCGCTCCAGGGAAGACATTGCTCGGCAGTTTGGGCTGGACTGTTCCCATTAGGCACAGGGTCAGACTTATTTGTATATGGCCATTTCTGAACTGAGGTGGGGGAGTGAGCTAAAGAATGATGATGGATTAAGCCCAGATCAGTTGACTGTGGGTGAGTGCTTGCAATGTTCAACACTCCGTCCATCATCCCTTTTGGTTTTGTTTTTCCTATTTTGTTTCACACAGTCACTTGTGACGAACTTTCTACCAAGCTAGTCCTGATGGCTTTGTCAGTGCTTGTACCTACAGTAGAGAGCACCTCCTTATTGGATCATGTGTGCTTTGTGTTAGTGTTGTTGCTCACTTCTCCATTCGTTTACTGTGTTTGTCCCACTTGCACAGCCTGTTTACCTCTGTTAATTTCCTGCTCTTTATTTACCAAGTGGATGATAAGAGTGCATAGGAAGGAAATAAAAGCTGTCTAGTCTCAACAGCGTTGGGGGAGTAAGGCTAGTCATGAGCCCTGGGCAAATTTTAGCATGGGAACAAAGTGAACCACCAGAATGAGTGCAGCTGCTGATCATGTCACATATTTTGCGCTATTTTTCTTGTAGCATGAAATGTGCTCTTGCTTCTGAAATGAATGCAAGGATGCATTGTGCAGTAAAGTATAGTGCTTAATGTCAGCTTTGATTTCATGTAATTTTTTGCATAATTCTGCGAAAACGTATTACATAATTTTTCACACAACCCTTACACCCATCTCTTACTCGGTCAATAACATATTATCTTGATTATAGTCTGGATGACACATATAGCTAGCTACTCATAGACCATTTCATCATATGAGACATTTTACCATTTAGCCCATGCTATACTATCTAAGGGACAGATATGTTTGGGATAGATAAGATGTTTTCCCTGATAGATCTCCAAAGTGGTGTACCTCTGAGCATTTCTTATAGTAATATTATATATCAACACATGTTTCTCTTACCTTCCTTTTTAAGAACTTGAAGTCTTAATTTACAGACCATCCAACTATTAATCGTTCTCACTTATATCAATTATTTCAGTCACCTGTGCTGATAAAGCAGCTGGCCCTTGTAATAGTAGTTCACGATTGTTCCCAAGCCTTCACATGTCACTACATAGGCCTTCCTGGTTCTGAGTCCCCCAGAAGTACAAAGTGAAGAACAGTGACAAGGAATCTTCAAATTGTAAGAATAGTAGACTGTCCAACCCAACAACTGACTTCAGGCTGTCCTACAAGGCGACCATCTTGATTATTCAAATAAATAAACCCCTGTATTTCTTTTTACCAGGGCGACTGAAGGGATCTTCTGGCCCTGGAGAGTTGTTACTGAGTTTGTTGGCGTAGAAGAATGTTTACTTCTCTTTAGTAATTTTCACATTTGTAAAATATGAAGTGCAGGTGCTAAAATGTTTTTGGGAGGCCACACCTACTGATCTGGCTCCACCCACTTCCACTAGCTCACTCTATTAGCTCCACCCTCATCTTCAACTAGCACTGTGAATAGGGACCCTACTCCTGCCGTCACATTCGGTATGGTTGGATCTTTATCTTCAGGTAATCTCAGGAATGGGCTAGCGAGGTGAGCTGACCTCCCTCGAAATGGGGAAACTCACTTACCCAGATAGGAAAAGCAGACCTGTGCCTTGGGTTAAGCAAGGCCTCATTGGCACTTTGCAGGCAGCATGTAGGCCAGGCTTGTGGGTTTAATGGTAAGAAGAGTGAAACAACTGCAAGCTATCCTGATTCCCGAGCCTATCCCAGATATGTGGTGCTCGCAGGGATTCTTTGTTGAGCTTACGGCAACAGCTGTGTGTTGTTGCAACTATTAGGTGTAGTGAGGAATAACTTTACATTTATGTTCGGGTGTGAGCACCTGTGAGACTTTTTTAACACATCAAACTTACACATTTGAAAAATAAACTTCAATGTAATGCCATTCGGGAGTAGGAATCTAATAAAAGCCATAAACATGAGAAGTCCAGCAGAAGGCTTTATTCAGAGCAACCACCAACAGATCCAGCTCACAACCCCAGCACATCCTAAGTCCCAATGACTCTAGACAATTCATGAGGTCATAGCATTCTACATCTAGCACATGCAAGTTGATTACAACAGAATCCAAGGCCAAAGTATTATAGATAATTTGGACTAGAGTTTTGTTACAGGCCACACTAGAGAAATGTTTTTTCTTTGCAGCAAAATAGAGTACTTTTTCACCACAAACTTGTCGTCAGTCCTAAAAATTACAAACATCGCTCAAAGTTGTTGAACAATCACAGACGTGCAACGCCCTGTTTGGGAGCATAATAGCAGAGTCCCTAGTATTCTTCTCTCTCTTACTCTCTTCTATTTTTCTCTCTAACCCCCCACACACCCCTTTCTACCTCTAACTCTGATTGTGTTTACTTTTACTGTACCTGCTATCCCTCCCTCAACAACCTGCCTTTCAATATATATCTTTCCTCCTCTCCTCACCCATCTCTTGCTCCATCATCTCTCTCTCTCTTGGTATCTGACCTCTCGGCTCACCCCTCTTTTCCTCTGTCTCTCTCTCTCTCTGCTGTCTACCCTTTCCTCCCTACCCTCTTCCAAGTTCGTTCGGGAGTACATATCAGCCGTAAGACAATTTCCTACTGGGAACATGGCTACGTGCAATATGATCAATCACTGTCCTTGGTGGATATGTTTTTGAGAAGAGGTTGGTTTGGAGTCTTAGTTATACACTTAAGTGATTACAATTTAGACAGTGCAACTGTCTAACTGGCGCTGCTAAAAATGATGAAGGTAATTTGTTACAAATGAAACACTGGTGGTCAGGCATGAGAAGAGTGTAGAAAGGGACCAGTAAATATGCGGCCTCAGGCAGAACGAGAAAGAAATTAAACAGAGGAGAAGATGGTGTTTTGAGGATAGCCTGGTCTTAAGAGAGTACTTGCAGACAGCAACATTATGGTAGAGGAAGTATCTTTGAATGGTGTGCATTTTTCTTTCATGGCAAATAAGCGTATTTGCTGAATTTAAGAGAAAAGGTGTTAAGCATCTAGGGGAAGAACCTGTGGTGCTAGAAGGATCCGTGATGTTGGGTGATTTTATGTTGTGGTGGGGCCGGAAAACACCCAATCGGGGTTTCCTGGTTGTCTAAGCATTGTGAAGGTCTAAACAGCCCAGCAGGTGTGAGGGGAGCAAACAAATAAGACATCTCAGAAGGTGCAGGGGCAAGAGATTGAAAGTTATGAAAACTGTGTGTGGCCTGGCATAGTTGGACACATGGATGAAGAGGGAGCAGGGGTGACAGATGGTATAAGTTGCAGTTGGGGGAGAAGGTTTGCAACACCACGAGTTTTAACAGTCGGGTCATTAAAAAGAGCATTAATAAGAGCACAATTTGTGTAAGTGAAGTAGGGTCTTTTGTTGTTGTATTGGAGTTATTGTGTTACATTGCAGACAGCAGACCTCTATTAATAAGGCAGTCTTTACTCTTTTTGTTATTTATTGATTCTGGTAATTTTCTACCTCTCGCCCAATATACTACTCTCACACAGTACAATTCAGTTGGCCAACTTGGGTGCCTGTGCGTTCAGCATGATGTGCTTAAAGAGGAAGTTACCTCTTTTTCAATGACGGGCAGTAGTCTCTCTAACATCACAGCCAGACTTAATCTGTCTTCCAATAACAGACATCTCTCTGCTAGTGATGAAGGTGTTGCCTCGCAGTAACAGGGGTCTCGTATAATTGCAGGTGGCAATTTGCACCGTGTGGTATCTTGTAACCCCACATATCAGGGGCAGGGCTAGGATTTGTGGGGATTTATCGCGACATCCACATCGCCAGGCTAAATTCCAACCGGTAAAACGTGGAGCAGTTTATCGGGGAAATATGCAAGAAAATCCCAGGACCTGCGGATTTTGCCTGCGCTAAATACCAAAATCGGCATGTAATGTAATGGCCCAGTTTACTGGCAAAACTAGGCTATCATTGTTGCGCAAAATAAAATCCGACAACATCTCTGTGTGTAATATATTTAGCGAATTATCGAACAGGATATCGAGGCACACTCAACAATGGGCCTCTCAGTGTTGTGTTATAATAAATGAAATCTTGTGTGGCACTGCAGTGAGTAGTCTCTCACAGAAGTGCTCAGGATTGCTGCTGTATCAGGGACAGCGACTTGCCCAAGTACCTCTCAAACGGAGTTAAAGATGTCTCGCTGCCAAGCATTTGGGCCAGTGAGCACAAACTCCTTTGTAATAAAATTCTTTTGGAGCGCATGAGTCGTTTATTTCAGTTAAGATTTATTTGTGACGCGGCACGCCTCAGAAATTCAGACGGCCGACCATCTTCATCAGTTTATGATTTTAGTAACTCGTAGACGCATACATAATTGTTTTTGTACCCTGCCATCGGGGCACCGGCAACTAAGTACTGTTCAACGAGCACCTCAGAAAGGCGAGTGTTGTGTACATTTACGAATGAACAGAATCAGCAGTGTAATGTACACTTAAATGAATTCCACCAAAAGGGAAGTTTTCAATGTTCACTGGTTCTGTTGCTGTATAATAACAAATATTCACAAAGGAAGACGGTGAGCTAAATAGCTGTGTTGGCGGAAAGAAAACAAAGCTGGTTAGATAATTGCCTTTCAATTATTACCCCTGGGTGACCGTCTACTAATTGATTTGATATGTTAATTCATATAACGCACGATTGCCCATGGACGTCTTGGCGCTGGGTAGATGCAGAGAGACCATGAATCTGCTGAGACTAAGTTCTAACCGGAGGTAAACAGCCAGGTTTTTACTTCTTTCCTGAATGAAAGTAAAGATGGGCTGTTTTTGATTGCAATTGGGAGAAGATTCCGAGCCTTAGCTGCATGCTGCAGAAAGCGTCTCCCCCCTCCCACCTGACTTGCTTATATTTTGGCACCTGAATCCGGTCATGCTCTGGAAATTTAGCTGCGTCATAAAAACTGTAAGGCCTTCATTTCCTAAAATCCCTTTCATCGAGGATGGTCCTTCCGGCGTGGCTGTGATATATTCACTGTCACAAACCTTTCCTCCAGGAATCCTATATACCGTGCAAGAGTTAATTATCTCTCTTTTTAGGGTGGAGTCTTCGAGAGCATGCGCTAGCACGTGCCTCGCTGGGAGACACTTTTAAGTACGAAATGGTCTTTGAGCCCGTCCGACGCAGGGACGGCGCCGTACATAAAGATGGAAACCCTCTTTGCTGCACCGCTGCCAGCAATAGTATTTGAGGCGGCGGACCGACGAACAGGACTGCTGGATTCCCTTAACTCACCTAGACATGCCTGGAACGCTCTGTTGCAGTTTCATGCGGGGGCACTGCTATACTCGCCAATAATGCCCACATCATGGGCTGTATGGCTTGCTCCATGCAGGGACAAAGGGGTAATTGCAGAATTAGAGGACCTCGGCATCCATACGATGGGCGACATGTTCCGAGACGGAAAACTGAAGACTTTAGTGGAGGCGACAGCTCAAAGGGCCCAACCCACGCTACTGCAGAGCTTTCAGTACCACAGAGTTAGGGATCCCTGGAGGGAGCACCTGGGAGATGACTTGCAGGAGCCTCCTGACGTATTGGAGCTTTCCTATGTATTTAAGACGGAGGCCCCGAGGAAACTGGTCTCTATTATGTATATAGGATCGCCATGGCAGAAAGAGAGGCTGGACACACCGAGGCGCGATCTGACTGGCAACGAGACTTGGGTGTGGTTATAGATGATAACATGTGGCGCTATTGCTGGGACAGCACGAGGTCTGTTTCGCTAAATAGGAGGCACAGGCTGGTGCACTTCAAGTACTTCAACCGAGTATACCACACGCCAGAACGGTTACACCGCTTCGGGCTTCGCGACAGTGCAGCATGCGAGAGGTGTGGTGTGCAGGATGCAGAGTTCCTGCATTTGGTGTGGGAGTGTCCAGGAGTGCAGGACTTTTGAAGTAAAGTATTTTGTTGAACTGAGCAACACTCTGGAGACAGTTATTGCCCCTTCCCCGGCGCTAGCACTACTAGGATTTTTTAGATAATTACTGAAGGCGAGCCGCGGGATTGTGGAGATGGGCCTCTTGCTGGCAAAGCGACAGCTAGCCATGTGCTGGATGAGAGGACCCCTTCCCCAGATAGATCAATGGACGAGGGACTTGACCTATTGTTGCATGCAGTCTGAAAACTACAGTGAGCTACTGCCACTTAAGAGCCGACCCAAACATTTCTGGGGATTGTTTTTAGAAAACAGAAGGCGGCTGGAAATAACGGACATGGAGCAGGGCAATGAGGACGAGCCGGCATCCCTTCCCTCACCCCCTTCCCCCTCCCCTGAGACTGGTCAGTAATGCGCCAGCTCCGAACTAGCAGGAGGCGCCTGACGCCGCAGTGGGCTGGATCTGCCCCGAGCCTGGGCCAACTTGCACTTCTAATTAGTTAACGGGTCATTACGTGCACAACATATTGGTAGGGAGAGCCGATATTGCCGGACACAACATAGTTGTTTGTTACCTCAGGTTTGGGAATGTTCATAATAAAAAGTGGTGTAAATGTTACTTTTGCGATTACTGCAATTTTGCCAAATGTACAGGTCTGAATATCCCAGTTGTTCAACGCCGCCCGACCTCCGGGATGTGGGCTTGAAGGCTGTATGATGCGCAAGGGACCTTGGGAAGTTGGTCCAGACCTGGATCGCGTGATATTTTGTGTTTGCATGCTCAGATAACACCACAATGAAAATTGTTAAAAAAAAAAAAAAAAAAAAATGGTCTTTGAGCCCGTCCGTTGCTTGCAATTTGCTAGGCCTCACGTCACTTTTCTGTGCATCCTTCTCAATTGGCTACTGCAGGTCAAACATAATTTCCTGTAATTTCCGTGGTGCAGGAACTAAGCAAAGATTGATTCGAAATAATCCGTGCCCATCTGCTTCTCCCGAAGATATTGAGGTACTATATCTTACTTCACCCGCCCCCCCCCCCCCCCACCCCTTTCCCCCAAACTCCACCTTGCCTGGTGCTTCCTCCCAACAAGAGATGTTTCAGAATGTATGAAACGCCAGCGCCCAATAAATAGCTACCTTCCCTCCCTCTGATTAGTGTCTGTGCAGCATGATAACAATTACAACTTCTTTCAGAGCCAGTCAAACTATAAGAGGGCGAGTGCAGTGCTGTGAATGTAGATTCACAAAAAGACGATTGTACACACAGAAGAGCCTCTTTCTCCCGCCGACTGTCCGCCCCTGCGCCGAGGAATATATTCCGTACAAAACAGCGCTAAACCCTTGAACAACTGATCGAAGGCACCTAGAGAGGCTCGTGACCTCTGTAAAAGGTGCCTTGGTTTCTTCCTCAGCACAGTAGTTTCTCACATGAATCTTAAATGAGCAGCTTCCTTGGTTGACGCCTCTCTTGGAACCTGTTTATAAACCTATATAATCTTTGATTGACCAGACTGGGCAGTCTCTGTGGTTGTAATCTGCGCAATATATTTGTGAGGAACCAAAACATGGTGCCTAGCCCAATTGCGTTTGCATCTCTGTCTCTGGGTATATGCTGCTAAAGAGGAGGGCCTGTGTGAGGGCTAAATCCAAGCAGGGCTCGCAACTTTAAAAGCACAAGTATGACGAGACCAGACTGGGATTTTCACCCACACATATATTACAAGTAGAGTCTATGCGCATTGTTCTCTGTAGTAGCGACAATGAGATATTTCTGGCTGAAAAGCAATTTTCAAAAATGATAGCACACTTTCGGCCTGATTATCTGCTATAACCTCACTGGCTACTTAAAGCAGCAGGCACACCTATTTCTTCCACCGTAGTCTGCAGTTGGAATCAAAGCCTGGTTGAGCTCCTTAGCATGAACACGCCCAAAAGGATCAAAATGCAGTTGACCCAGATTCACAAGCATGACATATACTGTTGTACCGCACGTGATATTCATGAGCCAAGCACATGTGGCTTCCAGATATTCTAGGAGTGTGGGGATGGTTCACCTACGGAGCCCTGCAGCACGGTGGAATTAGATCTCATTAAAGGCCTTTCTTCATAATAGTCCGGATCAGTTTTTTTTTATGTAGTCATTCACATAACCTCTGCATGCACACATCTTGCGGTCATTGCAATGCTATATAGCTAAAAATCATTTGCAAGGCCAAAAGGTGAGACCTATTGGCTTTGCCAGAGATTGTTTTGTTAGTTTATAGCAAGAGGATCAGACAAAAACACTATCTTGTTGAATAGTGAAACATTGTACTGCCTCTCATTGTTTTGGTTTGGGAATGCATAAAGCAATATGCAAAATAATTGTGTAAAGTTGTGTGAGTTGCACTTGTATATTTGAGGAGTTCTTTGACGAGAGTTGCAGATACCAGTTGTAGTGCAGCTATACATTAGCAAACTTGAGATTAATATAGGGATATACTTTGAATCAGCTCTAACGGCCATGTAGGAAGTTTACATCTGCAAGTTGTTACAGCTACACATTTTTATCATGACATTTTCATTTCATGCTAATTAGTAGCAGGGTCTTTAACAATTTGGAGACTTGCAAGAGTTAACTGCTATAGTTAACAAACATGTAGTTTTTCTGCCATCCTTCCTCAATAGACTTTTTTCAGATAGCGCTTCCCTGAGGTTTCCATTGACCACTGTCTTTCTGATAGTATCATCAGAAAGGCTGTATGTGCGCCCCTTTATAAAACACCTTCTATTTTGTGTTGCAGCCAAGTTGTTGAATAGTATATGACGATTGATCTTAAAGACATGTTGTGTAAAATGTATTTTACGTTCTTATGTTTCCCAAAGCATTAAAAATTGAAGAATTACAAGATGCCTTAAAAAGGAAAGATGATGAAATGAAACTAATGGAAGACCGATACAAAAAATACTTGGAAAAAGCCAAAAGTGTGAGTATTCTATATTTATGTCCCTCTTTCTGTGATGTTATGCAAGTCTATTTTGCTGCTAAAATGTTTCCTTGTTTACTTAAAGAAGCAGAATAAAGTAATGCACTAGTATTCGATTTTAAAACCCTAAGCATCTGTGATTTGTTCATAAAAACCCTATACATGTTATGTTACTTTATGTTAATAAAGTTTATAACGCGCACATCTACTCGAGTGTCCCAGCGTGAGCCCTAGAGGGGAGAGGCAGTGAAAAGGGACTCGGCAAAAAGGGATAAACGGTGAATTAAAGAGGAAAGTGTTTGGCTTCCTTGTCTGGCTTTCGTGGTTGGGACGTGATTAGGATCTCCGTGTTGGGGGATGTTATGCGGGGGCCCATTTTGAAGTCATTTCAAGAACTGCAGAAAGATTATCAAATGCCGTATACCCAATTATTTTAATATTTGCAATTTCGGCATGCTATTTCCCCTATCTTGGAGGGTCTTGAGGAGTTGGCCGATTTTAGCCCGGTAGAAGCTAAAGTTTTTATGGGTGATTTGAAGGACCATAAGATCTCTAAAATGTATCAATCCCTTGTCACGCATAGCTCCCCAACTCTGCAGCCCCTTCGTGAGGCGTGGGATGGTGATGTTGGCTCACTTGAAGAGGAGGACTGGGCGGAGGCCCTTGCATTCCCAGGGGGGCAGCCATTGCCATGAGTCTTCTGCTCATCCAGTTTAAATACCTCCATAGGGTATAGTTCATGAGAGTCAGGCTATATAGAGCGGGCTTGGTAGCTTCCCCAGTGTGTCTACGTTGTATGCATGAAGAGGGCACTCTGCTCCATACTATATGGGATGTTTCCTCACCGGCGTAGTTCTGGCGGGGACTGATGATGTGTTTGTCAGAGGTTTTGGGTTGGGACCTCCCTCGCACGCCTAAGCTGGTGCTCCTGCATGTGATGGATGATATTTGGGGCAGCATCTATAAACGCCATCTTATGCTCCTGGGCTTTACAGTTGCCAAGCGTGACATCGCTCGGGCCTGGAAGGCGACAGTGGCGCCAACCTTCTTGGTTTGGAAGACGGGACTAGATTTTTGTATGGGTTTGGAGTCTCCTAGCTTTACAGCGAGGGGGTGCCCCAGTAAGCACTATACGATCTGGAAGCGTTGGGTGGACTATCGAGGACTAGAATTGGAGCAGGTTCCGGCTCAGGGCCCGGGCCGGTTCTGATCTTCTTCCCCTCCCCTCCCTCTTCCTCTTCCCTTGGTGGGGATATATTTTTATTTTCTCCTCTCTGTAGGTCTAGGTCTGCTGGTGGGATTGTGCCCTTTTGCAGGGCATAGTAGTGAGCGTGGGATTGTTACTCTGACGGTATTATTTGACTTTGCTTTTCTAACAGTGCAGTGGGTTGGGGGGTTTTGTTTATTTTTTATCTCTTTTGGATTATTGAATTTGCAAGTCCCTTCAATATTGTTTTCATTTGTATATGAGAAAAGTGTCAGTCATGATAAATTTATGTTGGTGCTATGGAAGCCTCTGGGTTACAGAGCTCCGCTCTATGTGTATTTTGACAAATAAAATATGTTCTAAAAAAACAGGAAGGTTTTTCTAAATTGGCGGGGATCTTGCAGGCTGCTTTTCCTGCTTTTGCCTCGAACTGTTTGGTACCACTGCGCTATTGCTGCTACTTGCCTGCCAAAAGTGAAAAGCGCTCCACACCGAGCTACCGCCGCGCCAGGAGACACCAGCGGCAGCGGAGCGGACTCGGTACCCCAGGGGGACCTGCACTAGCGCACGCTGTGCGCGTCATCATCCAGCGCCAGGAGGCGCCTCAAAAGACGGGTCCACCCGACCAGTGACTGTTCCTGCTTTTGCCTCGAACTGTTTGGTATTATTTTATTTTATTTATTTATTTGAGTATTTTGTAAAGCGCGCAGCGGCCCCAACGGGGCGTCCCGGCGCTGAGAACTCTGAAAAATAGAGGTCAGGGGTCAGAATTCCACTGTTTAAGAGGAGAATAGATGTGTTTTCAGGGATTTACGGAAGGCTGATTCTGACTGACAAGTGCGTAAGGCTAGTGGGAGCTTGTTCCAGCGCTGAGAGGTACAGACCTCAAAGGTTTTTCCACCTGCCCGAGAGCGTTTAAATCGGGGAGTTTCCAGGAAGTGGAGGGTATTGGATCGTAAAGTCCTGGAGTTGGCATAGGGTCGCAGAGTGTTTTTCAGGTGTGCCGATCCACTGCCTTTTGATGCTCGGTAGGCCAATGTCATGGCCTTGAACACACATCTTTTGGCTATGGGCAGCCAATGGAGTTTGCGGAGGTGTGTAGTGATATGGTGTCTAGCAGGAATGCTCTCCACCAGCCGGGCGGCGGCATTTTGGACCGTCTGAAGTTTATGGCAGAGGCCTGCTGTGATACCAAGGTAGAGGGCATTGGCATAATCGAGGTGTGATATGATCAATGCCTGGATCACAGTTTTACGGCAGTCCGCCGGCAAGAAGTTAATGAGGCGTTTTATGGTGCGGATCTTAGCAAAGCAGGAGGATGCAACTGTTTGCACCTGATTGTTAAAGCTAAGTTGATTGTCCCAGCGAACTCCGAGATTTCTCACCGAATCTTTGGGGGTGGGGGCTAGGCTCAGGTCTTCTGGCCACCATATACTGGAGTCCAGAGGGGATGGTGTGTTGAAAAAGAGGATCTCTGTTTTTCCAGCATTGAGTCGGAGGGAATTAGCATCCATCCAGCTCGAAATGTCCCTAAGGCAGGATTTAAGTGGATCAAAAGCTGAGGCGGAGGGGGAGTCAAAGGTGAAAAGAAGCTGGATGTCATCAGCGTAGGAGGTAGATTTAATCCCCGTCTGTGCAATCAGCTTGGCCAGGGGGGTGAAATACACATTAAAAAGGAGCGGGCTTAGGGAAGAACCCTGAGGGACTCCCCATTTGAGTGGTCTGGCAGAAGAGGTGAATGGAGGAGTGAAGACCTGCTGTGTGCGGTCCGAAAGGTAAGATGAGAGCCATTTCAGAACAGCGCCACCCAGCCCAAGGTCCTCCAGTCTTTCCAGCAGGATTTTATGAGAGACGGTGTCGAATGCTGCCGAGAGATCCAGCAGCACCAACACCGCCCTCGATCCTTGGTCAAGCGTCCACCTCACCGAGTCAGCCATTTCAATTAGGGCCGACTCGGTGCTGTGGCCCGACCTGAAACCGTGCTGGGAGTCATGGAGAAGCCCATTGGTTTCGATGTAATTCGACAACTGCGAGTGTACCAGTTTTTCCAGGATCTTGGCTGGAGCAGGCAGGAGAGAAATAGGCCTGTAGTTACTGGGGTTGTCTGGATCCAAGTTGGGTTTTTTAAGGATGGGGACTAAGGAGGCATGTTTCCATTTGGCAGGGAAACAGCCCGTTCTGAGGGAGTTATTCCAGATAGAGTTGAGGTGGGGGTTGAGGAGGGATGCAAGATTTTTATATTGCTTGGCAGGCCAAGGGTCTTTGGGTGAGCCTGATTTGCATTTGATAAGTTCAGCCATGGAATCTGTTTCTGATATGGATGCAAATTCGAGTAGGATAGGCTGCAGAAGCGGGGAAGTCACGAGTTCCTTTTGTCGCCCTTCTGTGTTAGGAATAGGGAAGGAAGAGTAGATGGCTTCGATTTTATCCTCAAAAAATTGTGAAAGTTTGTCGCAAAGCGACAGAGAGGCGGGCTGAGTACGAGTCAGCGCATTGGGGTTTGTAAAGGATCTTACTATATAAAAAATTTCCCTAGCGCCATTGCTGGCAAGTTTGATTCTGGAGGCTAGAAAATCTTGTTTGTGTTTTTCGATCATTCTCCGGTATTCTTTAAGGGCCGATTTATAAATGGTTTTGCTGTCCAAGGAGTAGTTTTGTCTCCAGAGGCGTTCGAGGGATTTACAGGAGGCCTTTTTCTGCCGGAGCTCATCTGAGTACCATGGTGCGGAGGGTGCCGCCCTGTAGGTTTTAGTGGGTTTAATGGGAGCCAGGGCGTCTATGGCCTGGCTAATCCATGCGTCCAGATGGTCAATCTGTGAGTCCGGATCGGACGATGGACGGGGTAGAGTGTTTTTTAAATATCCCAGGAGCGATTCAGGGGTGATACGACTCCAGTTTCTGCCTGATGATTTAGGGGTGATGGCGGGTCTGACATGACAGGGAATGTCGATTTCAAAAGGGATGAGGAAGTGGTCGGACCATATAACCGGGATAGGAGATGTGGCCCGGATAGATGGTAAGTTGGAGCAGATCAGATCGAGCGTGTGACCTGCTTTATGCGTAGGTAGGGTAATTATTTGGACTAAATTGCATACTGCTAGCGTTGAAATGAAGTTGCTGCTGTGCAAGCAAGATTCATTATTAACGTGGAGATTGAAGTCTCCTAGTGCAGTAAAGTTAGCGTATCGTGTGCTAAGCTGAGTGAGATAGTCCGCCAGAGCGAGTAAGTGAGAGGTATTGGAATGTGGGGGACGGTAAATAAGGATTCCAGAACAGGAGGAGGATGGGGAGATTTGAACACTGAAGGGGAGGCCTTCAATACAGTCGATTGGGTCGTAAGGGGGGAGGGTAACCGTCCATTTGGATTTATGGATTAACGCAACACCACCCCCAGATTTACCATTGGGTCTGTTTGCACAGATGATGTTATAACCTTCCGGCAGTGCGAGGGCGATTGCAGGATTTGTGGTGTCATTCAACCATGTTTCGGTTAAAAATAGTAGGTCCCAGTCGTTGTCCCGTAGGGACTGCCAGATGTCGATAGCATGTTTACTCAAAGATCTGCAGTTGATTAAGGCGGCTAGGAGGGTCAGGGGGGGATTGGGTTCCGCGCGAGGAGGCGGAGTTCAGGGCATGGGTCGTCCTGATAGTATGGCCTGGGACGGGCAGGGAGAAGTTGCAGGCAGTGCAAACAAAGGCTTTGCTCTGAGCGTCAGAGGAGGGAGAAGGGCAGGTCGTGCATTGGGGGGTTTTTAGAGCCAACAGCTCATTTCGAGTGTAAGTAGCGGTGGTATGGCTGGTTGGTCGGAGATAGAGGCCGGCCCCGGTCGCGTCCTGATCGCGGACGAGCGCAGACGAGCTTGCCTTAAGCGCGCCTTCGGCGCGCAATCGTCGCGCCCGCTCCGCTCGTCCGCTGCGCTTCCGGTACATGCACATTATTATGAGGATGTGAAGAGGGGGGGTGTGGCCTCGTAGTGGGCGTGGTCCAGTCAGGGCGTGGGTAATGGCGGTTTAGTGAGAGATCAGCGATTTTCAGCCTTTCCAGTGCTCGTTTTGCTGGAAGAAGGGGTGTCTGCACACAGCAATCGTGTGACAGGCAGGGTAAGTGCAGTTTTAAAAGTAGCTTTCTAATTACAATTTAAAACAAACAATGTGAAATACACGATCTTTCTATCTTCTCCCGGCTGTGCCTCAGGAGATTAGCAAGGTTCTCTGCGCACTAGCGATTCAGCGCGCTTTTTAAGAGCGAGGGGGCGTGGCCTCGTAGTGGGCGTGGCCCAGTCAGGGCGTGGGTAATGGCGGTTTAGTGAGAGATCAGCGATTTTCAGCCTTTCCAGTGCTCGTTTTGCTGGAAGAAGGGGTGTCTGCACACAGCAATCGTGTGACAGGCAGGGTAAGTGCAGTTTTAAAAGTAGCTTTCTAATTACAATTTAAAATAAACAATGTGAAATACACGATCTTTCTATCTTCTCCCGGCTGTGCCTCAGGAGATTAGCAAGGTTCTCTGCGCACTAGCGATTCAGCGCGCTTTTTAAGAGCGAGGGGGCGTGGCCTCGTAGTGGGCGTGGCCCAGTCAGGGCGTGGGTAATGGCGGTTTAGTGAGAGATCAGCGATTTTCAGCCTTTCCAGTGCTCGTTTTGCTGGAAGAAGGGGTGTCTGCACACAGCAATCGTGTGACAGGCAGGGTAAGTGCAGTTTTAAAAGTAGCTTTCTAATTACAATTTAAAATAAACAATGTGAAATACACGATCTTTCTATCTTCTCCCGGCTGTGCCTCAGGAGATTAGCAAGGTTCCCACTGCGCTATTGCTGCTACTTGCCTGCCAAAAGTGAAAAGCGCTCCACACCGAGCTACCGCCGCGCCAGGAGACACCAGCGGCAGCGGAGCGGACTCGGTACCCCAGGGGGACCTGCACTAGCGCACGCTGTGCGCGTCATCATCCAGCGCCAGGAGGCGCCTCAAAAGACGGGTCCACCCGACCAGTGACTGTTCCTGCTTTTGCCTCGAACTGTTTGGTACCACTGCGCTATTGCTGCTACTTGCCTGCCAAAAGTGAAAAGCGCTCCACACCGAGCTACCGCCGCGCCAGGAGACACCAGCGGCAGCGGAGCGGACTCGGTACCCCAGGGGGACCTGCACTAGCGCACGCTGTGCGCGTCATCATCCAGCGCCAGGAGGCGCCTCAAAAGACGGGTCCACCCGACCAGTGACTGTTCCTGCTTTTGCCTCGAACTGTTTGGTACCACTGCGCTATTGCTGCTACTTGCCTGCCAAAAGTGAAAAGCGCTCCACACCGAGCTACCGCCGCGCCAGGAGACACCAGCGGCAGCGGAGCAGACTCGGTACCCCAGGGGGACCTGCACTAGCGCACGCTGTGCGCGTCATCATCCAGCGCCAGGAGGCGCCTCAAAAGACGGGTCCACCCGCAACGCGGGACGCGAGCGGGACGCCGGGCGAAGCCCGGGCAAAGGGCGGGCCCTCTGTGGCCCTCAGTGACCGAGGTAGGCTGGGCTGGGCCCGGTCATTTACATTTCGTTATTGCCTCAATGAACATGTGTTTACTTTCGTAGGTTTCTGCACGAATCGTGTACTGATATAATTACATCGTTTCTCATACTTGCCTGGCCGGGCAGGGACTGTTGTTACTCCGGTTTTTATAAGTTTTACTCTTTTATTTTATGATTACGTCTATCGTTGTGGAAAATAGTGTGGAAATGTCTAAAACTCTACGCTCAGGAAGGGTAGTGGGAGAAAAACCTGGCCGAAAATTAACTACTACCCGCACAAGAAACAAATCAGTAAATAACCCACCGTTGAAAGGTCAATGTCAACTATCTGAACTTTGGGATCTAACTGGTGTAAAAAAATCCAAACTTGTTACTCCAGAAAGATTAGATACGAAAGCTCCGGAGCTTTATACTCAAGCCCCCATAGACCCCCTACCGCCTCTGGTACAGCAAGGGGCCCTACAATCAATGGGCGGGGGGTCTTCCTTATGGGAATCTACAGAGGGGAAGGTGATGGCCGTAAGTGACTCAGTGCATATACCACCGATCCCTCAGTCCCCTATGAATGACAGGTCGGGGGGCGACTTGTCGGCACTATCTATCGACCTGGAACTTTGGGGACGCTACGTAAGTCCAGCTAAAGTGGAGTCTTTGGAACAGTTTAAAGCTTCAGGAGGTGCCACCCATTCTGGGTTATTGCTGTATAGTAGCACCCCCTCGTTAAATGGCCACGAAATATCCGACCTGTTAAATGTTTCTAGGAGCCCCGACCTTAATCTCTTGGATAATTGTTGCGCTGTGGAAGCACGAGAAAAGCCGATCTCAGAGTCTATGATCGCTCTGGAAAAACTCCTAGCCTCAATCTTACTGCTTTTGGGGAAGTTTGTAGGCAGCTCGGACTGTATTCTTGAATCAGTTACTCAAATCTTAAAGACCCTGCTGCAGAAATCTCCAACTATGAGTAATGCCTCTCCTCTTAAATCTGAGCATTACTTGTCTGAGGGGAAAACCAGAGTCACCAGAGGGGAACTGGATGGGAAGGTTGAATCTCCTATTCTGGAGTCTCACAAGGATATGCCTCTTACCGCAGCTCCTAACTGCATCAGAAATTCAGTTCTGGAGATAGAAGAGGATGATAAACCTGTGCCTGGCCCTAAAGCGGTCCAGGAGTTATTTCCTATTTTTGTGCCTGAGAGCGGAAAAGAATCCCTGGACGACAAACCGGAGGTAAAAGAAGAAAGGGGAAAAAATGGTAAACAAAAAATTAATAAAGGTAACAAGAGGAAACCAATCCGTAAATACAGAAAGAAAAAGCAGCGGAGGATTATTTTCCAAAATATTACAGCGTCAAGGGAGAATGATGAAATCATTGTGGAACCCTCTTCTACTTCCTTAAAGGTGGACATTGATTTGAACTTAACTACTTTAACCTCTGTTAAGGGGGAAAATGAACAACGTAGTCTGTTTACCCAGGAAGATACACCGCAAGCAGGGGGCTCTCGCCTATGCTCTCCTCCACGGAGCGCATCAGGAGTGCCAATTTCTTATCCATGTGGGGCCCTTAACCCCTTGGCCCCCCCCTTCGCTGCACCATTAGAGTCTGAAAATTACTGTCCTCCGGCCCGACCTGTAAATATTACTAAGGCCCCGGTGGATGTGCGTGTGTTAGATTTTGTTCCTTTATTTGATACTGACCTTTTGTTAAATAGAGCTTGGCTTCTCAAACGTTTTAGTGAGGTTGAAAGTCTCTACCATATTCAATCTAGAGACATAGAATTGGTGTCTCTGTCGGGTGGAAGTAGGGTATTGAGTATACGGGTGAAATTTTATTCGCCCATTATAGTAAACTTGATACTAGAACAAGCCGAAAACTTTCAGCGCTTAGGTATTGACATTCTCCCTATTGACAACCCAGGCAAGTCAAATCTTTTTTATAACCAGGTGCTTGGGGGTGGTGAGCAAAACGGGGTAACCTCTCCCCTTAGAGACCTAAAAATCTGGGTCTCTAGGGGAAAACACTCAGTTTCACACGTGAAGCCACTTCCACTAATTGAGAATTCTCCACTTATAGACGAAAATAACCGGTGGAATTGGCTCCATAGTGCATTATCAACTAAAACAAAGGATAACCCCAAATTGTTTCACCATCTTTAACCCCGCATTAAAAATAATTTCCTGGAATGCGGCTGGATTTCACAGCTGCCCAGAGAAACTTGCCTTTTTATCCTCTTTGGGTGCGGATGTATTGTGCATTCAGGAAACATGGTGCATTGATATGCTAACACCATCAAAAGATTTTTATGTCCTGGAAGTACCAGCTGCGCCCTCTAAGAAAGGGCATGCTAAGGGGGGGATTGCCTGCTTACTGTCAAACAAATTGCAATGGAGATTCTCCCATTATATTGATCCTAGTAGACTTTTCCACACAATAACCCTTGAAAATCTGTTCCATAATGGTAAAAAATATCCTATGGTAATTTTTAATGTGTATATACCCCCTGAGGAGTGTTTTAATGCCAGTCTGCAGCAGGTTCTCCGATATATTGAACAGATAAAAAACTCCCCATCTTCCCCACTAATTTTGCTTGTAGGTGATCTGAATTGCAAAATTTCTAACGCTAGTCTAAAACTCTTCAGGAATAAAGTTAAGGAAGAGGTACATTTTATTCCCCAGACGCTTTTTCCTGAGAACCTGGTGACAAATAAAAGAGGGAAGATTTTGTTAAAAGAACTAGAGACAGGGGATGGTATTATTTTAAATGGAAGATTCCCATCTGACGTCCCCGCTAATTATACTCATAAATCCCCCTTTGGGTCATCTATTTTGGACTATGCTATTGCAGACTACGGCCTGTTTCCCCATATTCGCGATCTTAAGATTATTCCTACGTCACTCAGCGAGCATAGTATATTGTTTTTATCGATGTCTTTAAACCCTTTGAATACGGTGTCTTGGTCGCTTAATGGCAACGAGACTACCTTCCACGTCTCTTCAGGAAGGTGCTTCTGGAACTCGGCCGCCATTAATGGGGTGCAGGACCTTTTGGCCGACACCCTAATGGTAATAAACGAGTGGAATGGCAGCGAATTGGTTTATTTTGAAGAATTCATGCAAAAGATTTTATTGTACGCAAAAAAAACTGTTCCCCCTAGGAAAGGAGAGGTAGTCCCCAATGTATTGCGTACTCTGAATAGGGAATTAAATAAACTAATTCGCGAACAGTATTTAGAAAGAGTCCAGGAACGTGGGAAAGAAATTGCCAGGTTAAAAAGAAAGAGAAGCAGACTTAAGCAAAAAATCAAAAAGGAAAGGGAGGATGAAGTTTGGATTAAACTGAGGGAATCTGCTGTACATGGTAATATTAAAGACTTTTGGGCAATAATTGGGAAGGGATGTGGTACTCGCCATAGCCCCATCCCCATTCCTATATCAGAAGAGGTATGGTCCTCTCATATCCGAGAGCTCTATGCAGGGAACGGGACTTCAGGTACTGATAACTCCATATATGCTGCCCCTGAAGACCTGATATTCTATCCCTCAGAGAAAGAAATCGAGACGGCAATAAAAAATATGCGGCCCTCTGGGGCCATGGGACCGGACGAGCTCCCTATGACGGTCCTCAAACAAGATCCCTTAAGTTGGAGCAAAATTTTGTACCCCTTGTTTAAGGCGTGCCATCTCTCCAAAATTGTTCCCGCTTCCTGGAGAGGAAGTATCTTGGTCCCCATCTTTAAGAAGGGTACAAGGGACAGCCCTAGTAATTACCGCATGATTGCACTCCTCGACTCCATCGGAAAGGTCTTTGCGAAATGCCTCCTTAGTTCTCTTTCCGATTGGGTCGAGGACGGCAATATTTTGCCGTTCGAACAGACCGGTTTCCGAAGGGAACATGGTACGTTAGATAATCTTACTGCCCTTCAGGTGATCACAGATAAATATGTCCAGGTGAGAGGTGGAGTGGTATATGCCGCCTTTATTGATTTCTCCACAGCCTTCGACAAAGTAGATCGTGGAACGCTGTGGAGAAAACTGGCGACGCTTGGTGTCCCTATTCCCCTGTTGGAACTGGTTCGGGCTCTGCATACCGAGACTTGGTGCAGGGTCTTAATGGGGGGCGAAAGGGGGCTCTCGGCCAAAATACCATCTCGGAATGGCCTTAAACAAGGCTGCTTATTGGCTCCCCTTTTGTTCTCCTTATATACGGCTGACCTCCCTGCTGCCGTGTCTGCCAGTGAGGGGATCGCCCCGATGATAGGAGGGACTCCAATATCCTGCCTGATGTATGCCGATGATGTTCTTATTCTTGACTTGACTCCAATCGGTCTTGCAAATCGGCTACAGGCACTACAGGCCTTTGCTGGCGATCATTACATGAAGATTAATATCACTAAAAGTAAAGTGATGTGTATAGCTGGTAAGAAGAAGTGCCGCTCTATAAATTACGGTTGGGCTATTGGGGGGCATAGATTGGAGGTCGTAACCTCCTATACTTTTTTGGGAAAAATATTCTCGGCCAATATGAGTGAGAAGCTCCATATAGAGCACTGCTCTCGCAAAGCTCTTGCCCATGGCAATGGGCTAAAGTCCCTATACCAGGCAACGGGGAAAAGGCACTTTTCTAGTCTTCTAGAAGTTTTTAGAGCAAAAATCCCCGCAACTATCTTGTATGGTATTGAATTAATAGAGTTGAAAAACTGGGACTTCTGCCATAAGATTGAGGGGAAACTCTTAAGATCCCTCTCGACCCTAAACAATGCCTGCCCACTAGCCGCTTGTAGGCTTGACTTTGGACTCAGGAGTTCCTGGGTCCAGGGCCTATGCGCCTTAATAAGATGGGTGGCTAGTTTGGCTAGAGCGAGAGATGGCACCCTGCGAGTTCTCCTCAAAAATGAACTATTGGGCAGTTTTAAAGAGTTCTCTAAACTCGTAAGCAACTTTAGAAGGGCTGTAAAGATACTTAAACTTGATGAAAGTGTTCTATTCTCCTACTCTCCCACGCAGTTAAAACATGTCCTTAAGGAGGCTTCGTGGGAGTTTTGTTTCCTTTCTGATAAAAAGTCAGTTGGTGACAAAAGAAATGTGGAACCTCTCATCTCTTCCTACAGGTTGAAGCAGCCACAACCCTATGCCCTATGGAATCTACCGCATGGGATACGTAGATTTTGGTTTTTGTTACGCTATGATTTAATTCCACTAAATCTACTGTTATCCAAATGGCACGGCACTTCTGCTTTGTGCAATTTATGTAAACTGAACAACCAGGACTGTATGCATGTTTTATTGATTTGTCCTATGCTACGTAATTTGCGCAATCGTTGGCTAAAAGTAATTTGTCTCCGCCTTAGCATTGTCACTTTAAAGGATTTTCTTCATGCACTTTATTGCCCTCCGAACGAAATGTTCTGTTCCTACATTTTTAACTTTTTTAAAGGATTTTTAGCTATTTATTAATACAACTGGAGATATTTTGTCTGTCCGGCCTCGCTTGATTGATTTGCTGATGTATATTGATTGCGGATTGAATTTTGTTCTCCTAACTTTTTATCTTTTGTGTATTTACTGTTGTGTAATGTATATGTTTGTGGCCCTCTTTGAGAGCCAAAACATAATAAATAAATTTGAAATTTGATTTGCAGGCTGCTTAAGTCAAATGGGAGTGAGTTTCAGGCCACCGCAGCCGTATAGGCCAGGGACGTGCCACCTGTCCTTTTAAGGCGGAATCTTGGGGTGCTTGCCCTCAGCATATTGGAAGAGCGCAGATGCCTGCTAGGGGCATAAAACTAGAAGCGCGTCCTGAGATAGATTGGACCGAAAGCGGAAAGAGCAGCATGAGCCGTTACCAGCGCTTTGAATTTGACTTGTGCTTTCACGGATAGCCATTGCAAGTTACGCAGGTGCTGCCTGAAACTAGTTCTCTTAGGGAGATTGACTAGCATTCTAGCAGGTGCAATTTGGACCACCTGTAGTTTATCCAGTAGGTAACAAGGCAGGTCGGCATACAGTGCATTGGCATAATCAATATGGGCTCATGTGACCATTTCTTTTGCTGCTAAGGGGAGAAGAGGCAGAAATATTTTTGAGTAATTTAAGTATGCCAAAGCATGTTCCTGTCAGTTTGGTAATTTGACTGCTAAAACTAAGCTTTTCGTCGAACAAAATCCCGAGGTTCTTGAGCGGAAGGCCCCGAGCGGAGGGCCTGGGAGACTCATCCAGCCAGAAGTCGTGTCAGAAAAGAGGGGGAAAATCGCAGAAGAATAAAATCTCTGTTTTATCCTCATTGCATTTAAGCTGGGTAGTAGTGAGCCAATTAAGCACTACTGTGAGACAGATTTTGACATGTGAAGAAGGTGGCTCCTGTTTCTTCCAGGTTAACAGAAGCGGAGTGTCTTCAGCATATGTGACGACTTGTATCGATGTACTCTGATATCAAGGAAGAAACGTAGTTTGTGTGGTTCTGCAACTTTTGAGACCTACTTGGCATTCATTCTTCAGTCTTTGTGTCTTCTGATAAAGGTGATCTTTAGCACCTTGCCTCGTCTCTGTAATCTTGAGATCTGGGTTTAGAAGAGAAAGACTTGTATTTCCTATTGTCTTTGTGGTATTCCAGCAGTGGGTGTGCTAGCTCATTCAACTTATTCATAGAGTTCACTAAACCACACTACTAGCTATAAGTGTGCATTTTTAAGATGTTTTTTTCCATTCTACTGCTCTGAAGTTTTCCGGGTATGACAGTGTCAACAGAGTCACTGAAGCATCTTCTACTTCTTCGCTGGAAAGGATATCCCAATAACATTTAAGTTGTGGAATATCTTCTTGGTCCATATGTCTATTAAGTCCCTTGTGTGAATTGTCAAGAAGAGTAAAGTGAGGAACCTCCCCCAACAGACAGCAAGTAACTTGGAGGCAGCTTCTCCCAAACACCACCTACTCAGGGGTGACCCCAAAAGATTCAATCTTAAGTTCACATTAAGTTTCAGTCTTAAACAGGGTCTTGTCTTGAAGGTCCTTGGCCATTGAAGCTTTGGGTTCCAATGCTATTGGTGTTTCTAACCCTTATGAACTCCTGGATATGCCACTGGTGAAGTCCACCTCTACACTTCGACATGGCTTGTAGGTGGCTTTGCTGCTGTGTACCTCCGAACCCTTCAGTCATCTGTCCTCCTCAGGTTCCCAGACAGAATTGTCAAAATGTAGGGGGATCTGTTATACTGGCAAGATGTATAAAGCAAAACGTAGCATCTCAATACTAATTTCCTTAGAAACACTCTCCAGTAAGAACCCCTTTAACTTTAAAGAAGCTAGTGCCTGTCTTCCAGGAGACCAGAAAAACAAAACATCCTGACAGTTTTGCAAGTCTTTTTTTCCCCTCTGATTGGAGTCTAGACCAAGTAATTACCAGTTTTCTGTGTTTATTTCTGGAATTTAGTCCCAAGCCTTTTGTTTTATTCAGTGGAAGAGTCATCACAGGAAGAGGATGTAGGCTTATGGGTAGATCTGCCGAACCTGGTTCAAGCTTCGGCATCGGCTCGGCATCCTGTGATTATGGGCCAATCACTTAATCTCCCTGTGCCTCCCAAAAAATGAATGTGTCCTTGTGTAATACAACTGGTGCTCATGTAAAGCGCTCCAATACCTTAGGGTTGATTTTGCGCTATATAAATCTTCAAAAACAAACTGACTATAGTGCACACAAGCCATGACCTTTAAAGAAAATACACAAGTTTGATCTGCATATGATTTGGATCTGTGTTCTACTTCAGCCCTTTTGAACCTCTTCTGACAGGAAAGTGTGCTGCAATGAATTATTTTTAACATGCATATCTTTATTACAGACCCCAGGGAGCCTGAATCCCTGAATACCAGGGTCCATGTACCGCAAAAGCGTTGGATTTTTTGATGGCTTGGTCCTCGAGAAAACTGGAGGGAGGGAGAAAGGGAAGGTGGATTGCACTTGAGATCAAGTGTCTTACACAACCATTCATCTCAACTGTGGTGCAACCACCATCATCTGATCCATTTTCATAGAAGTAGCCTCAGCTGCAAATCCTCAACAAAATGATGATAAGTTTTACATTGCATTTGAAATCCCACAGGGTTGTATTTGGCAGTGGCTGATTTTACATGTTCTGAATGCTGATAAGTCAAATGACGCACACACTTTTTTGGAAAGAATAGAGGAGGCTTCTTGCAGACAATATATCCATTCTGTAGATACCACATACCTCTCTGAGTGAAATTTTTAAAATAAACTTTTTATTAGTTTTATAACAGTTAAAGAACACTGAAAGTACAGAATAGCAATTCATCATAGCATTTAGGTCACACCCACTTGTTTCTTATGGGTTCACCATCATCTTTTTCCCCTGCCAGCACCAGTTCAATTTTCCAATCGCCACTATGCTAGCGGTGGTCTCCTTCCATCTACCCAAGGTCAGTGGCTGTCCGGCTATAGTCATCTGTACATTTGCCATTACTGCCATATCTTTACCCACTTTTTGGGGCAGCCCTTCCCCTCGTAGTCCTGTCTCTCCACCAACATCTCTGATGACTTAGTCCAGTAGTGCAGTCATCGACTGACACGTTGGTGGTCATAGTGTCCAGTGACTACTCAGATTCTATCTCTATTGGTATCTGTTGTGTGTTTTTCAAGCCATGCGCCTGTTGTACATTTGTGATCCCAGTAAAGCTTTCACTCCAGTGGCAACAGGAAATACTGAAGCAAGATGATTATTATAAAGTGAAGGGCATCCCACTCACAAGATTGTGCTCTTTCCATTCTTTAACTCTCATCTGATCCTGTTGCAGATCAGAAACCGAACGCAAAGGATGAGATGAGTTACAAAGTCCTTTGTGTCAGTGGCTAGGTGGAGAGGAACCTTCTGGAATTTGAAAAGCCAGAGCCACACCATTCTGACTGTTTTGCTGCTTCAACCTACAAAGTAGGCCAGTATTGTAAAGTAACAAACATGCTTCTTTACCTCACTCTTACTTTATTTATATGATGATCTTGGATGAATGTATCCTTACACAGCGGGCACCTGACTCTCCTATGAAAGCTAAGAAATGTACCCTCACTGCTCTGTAATCTCACAGCTGATGTTTGCAAGGGTATGTGTAAGGGACTGCTTATTACAACAATGTTCCAGTTTTTTTAGTTTATCATCTTCTTCACACTGTGGGTTCCAAGTCTTTTATTTATTTATTTTTTTAATTTGCAGATTTAGATTGTGCCTATGACTTGAACACATACTCACAGGTGAAATTCCCCCACCTCTACTTATCCCTATGGGATTATGATTTAGCGACGGCTGAAGTAATTCAAGGGTGGCCTTTGGTGGTTTTCATGTGCACCTCCTGTACATGCTCTTTCATTACATTACATGAAGATTGCCGGACTGTAAGCAGGTGAATGGTTGGAAACGTTTATGCATTGTAGGGTGTTAGCTAGAGCTATTGGTCTCTTGTCGCTGGCATGCTTATTTCACTAGCAGTACAGGTCTTCTTCCTGTACAGCAAGCAGTGGGAGGACCATTTACTCCCACCAATGGAGGTGTGGCTAGAGAAAGACAGTTAGCCTCATGCAAGACCATTATTGCTGAACTTGGAGTTATGGTGACTGAAAGCTAATTTGTACTAAGGGGGAGATCCTTCCTAACCACAACCATAGGTCCCTATTGATAGTTCTTATCCACAGCTCTCTCGAGGAATCCATCTGTTCCCTTGTAGGGGATTTCCGTGTATAGTCATAATCATGCGAATAGTCCCACCCATGTGCGTGGACCCCGGAGCACTTCATTAGATATATAATTTTAAGTTGTCACCTTCTGCCTTTCTTCAGGAAGGCCTGCATAGACACTTAAGAGATAAAAAGACAATAATTCAGCCTAACTAACTAGGCTACACTGGCCATTACTTCATCTTGAAGTGAAAAAAGATAGCCAGTAGGAGGCGCTAGGGGGCGCACAGCGGAATGGCTGCTTGAACTGCAGCTCCGCCGGGCGATATCACACGATGTGATTCATTGCCACTAAAACCCCACCAAACCACCCTGCAAGACCACGTTCTAGTGTGGGATGATGTGGAGCACAGTTGGATGTGTGCGGAGGCGGCCGCTTCCCCTTCATCGCGGAGAAAAACCGAGGTCGCGGTGACCTGCATCGGACTGCCTGACAACATGGCCGGCGGCCGCCTGGAGGTACGTTGCGAGCAGAGCACGAGCGTGAGCGGGAGAGCCGCTTAACCCCAACATCAGCGCCCATCCTTTCACGCGGACCACCAGGGCCGGAGAGCGTGAACAAAACGCTGCATACCTGAGCGCTAGCGGCGGAGTCCGCCACCACACCGCCTGTTTTGCCTGACAAGATGGCGGCACCCCCTCCAGAAGTGGCGATATCGGCGGCCTAACGCCGTCGGACCCCTGCTCGAATAACGAGGCGCCCCAACGGCGGACCCAACGGCGGACCGGCGCATAGAGGATCTGGGCACACTACAGCGCGCATAGCATCTGGGCACAGCACATTGGGGGCCTTCTGGCGTCCGCCGACTTGCAGACCAAGGAGCAGGAGACTGGAGGGAGGACAGACTTCGGGGGCAGCGAACCACACGCACAGGGGGCAGTGGCCCCGGATGGATTAACAACAGGGCGCCCTATATGCACAGGCACGTACGCAACCATCACTCTCGACCCTCAACGTTGCGGTACTGGCAGGTATACATCGCTTCCATAACACTGCAGGGCTACTACAACAGGAGAAGGCCACCTTGGGAACGACCTAGCCATTGAGTACATCTACTGCCTGCCACCAAGACGGAAACACGGCGACGTCGACCAGAGTGACGAGGGCGGCTAGACCCCAGCTGAGTAAGGCGCCTTCACCGCCCGCCACCATGGACAAGCCTGACAAACAGCAGCCAAAACTCTCCTTTGAAAATAGGAAGGGGTCTAAGCCGGTGGATGACGCAGCGGAGGCTGGCGGGTCTTCGGCCTCGCCACCGTCTACCAACATGGAGAAGATACTACTGGCGATCCAAACAAATCTTCAGGACATCAACGGGAAGTTGGACAATCTAACGTGCAGGATGGATGGCATGGCTGCCCGACAAGAACAGCACGGAGAACGACTGGATGAAGCCGAAACTAGGATCTCTGCGGTCGAGGATGAGGCGCACACATCCACCTCAAAATGCGCGGGAATGGAGCGCATCCTGGAGGTAATAAAAGCAAAGGAGGAGGATTTGGAAGCGCGCTCGAGGCGCAATAACGTGCGAATAGCGGGCCTGCCAGAATCCACCAACACGGGCCGCATGGAATAGTATGTTGAAGGGCTCTGCAGGGATATCTTTGGACCGGAAGCCTTATCGCAGATCTTCATTGTGAAACGGGCCCATAGATCGCTAGGCCCCAAACCGCCTCCAGGTGCCACGCCCCGGCCGATAGTTGCGAGGATCCTAAATTACAGGGACAGAGACGTGATCCTAAGGCTTGCAAGGGAGAAGGGCAAAATCGTTCACCAGGGCAACACTCTGGAATTTTACCCCGATCACACGGTCGCTGTGCAGCAAGCACGCAGGGAATACACTGCGGTCAAGGCCAAGTTGCGAGAATTAAACGTTGGATATTCCATGTTGTATCCTGCCCGGCTGCGAGTGGTGTGGAAGGAGCAGACGATAGTGCTACCGACACCTAAGGCGGCCCTCGAACTTGTCAAGAAAATACAGCAAGAGGCGAGATCGGAAGCCCGACGAGACCAGAACAGAGAATCGGACTGAGGCGCCTAGACCACTCAAACTTTGCAGAGCGGTGGAGAATTCTGCACAAACTGCCACGAGGTTCTGCCACATTGTCACTTTCGGCTATCTATATAAGGTTTGTTGATGAACATCTGCTTGAGGTGAGCTGCTGGCGTTTTATTTTTGATTTGTGCATTGGGCGGTGAAAGGGTGGGGAGCGGCTGAACTAACTGTGACTAGAGCCCTATCCTGCCCTGACCTGTCGCAGGCACTCATGTTCGAACTACACTACCAGACCTCCCTCATGGGAGCTCAGAACCAACGGCCATGAAGCGCCTGCTCCTACCGCACGTTGGGGCACTGGATCGGGTCCTTATGTGTACTCTGTGCTCACAAGCCCTCAGAACTGGAAGGGGAACAGCCTATAACGTAGCAGACTAGTGGCCATTGTGCTTCGTCCCACGTCGAGAGATGTGCACTACTGGAGGCGTCTCGACCGCACTGGCGGCTGAGGTCCAGGTTGGGTGGGGCCGGGCAATAATTAAGTGCGGGGACAGAGACACACTGCTTTGAGTGGGATTGGCCCCTCCCCTGCACGTCTGTACATTATGGAAGGGGGTTCTGTTTTCTCTAGGGCGGCATCATTGCCTACATCCAACGCAGGGGTGGTACTGGGAATGTGGGCATGTGGATTAATGGACACATACTTTGCGTTTCAGTTAGATTCATGTTAATGTCGCCTGCACCTGTCTGTCGGGTGACGTGCTGCGCCACTAGCGGTCCTCCATGAGGGTACAACCCTACACGAGTTTTGCCATGAGCACCAAGTTGTTGGTTACACTGTTGAGGGAGTTGTGCTCTGAGAGGGTGAGGCTTCGGCAGGTTGGGGTTGCTGGAGTGGGAGGGATCTGGGGAGGAGGGATGTTTAACTGTTTACTAAGACCGAAGGTATTGCAAACCAGTGCATGTTACGTGTTAGCCCTGCTGGGGCTTGTGTCTGCAGGTGGTGTTCATGGAGCTGGATGGGGTCGGGATGGGGGCGGATTGCTTGCGTGCTTAGGATTGAATGGTACTGTGTTAAATGGGTACGCCAGGTTCCAATGCTGGTAGCAGGTACGGACTAAACGTCCTTACGTGGAATATACGAGGGTTCTCACGCCCACAGAAAATTAGGCAAGTGTTTGCCAGTCTCACCAGGTGGAATATTGACATTGCATTCCTGCAGGAATCGCACTTGGCTCCGCATACTCACGCTACATTGGGGTCGAGATGGGCGGGATCGTCCTACAGAGCCTCATATTCCTCCTATTCCCGGGGGGTGATCATCTTGGTCAAGAAAGGGGTACACTTCGAAGAGAGACATGTGACTCAAGACCCAGCTGGTAGATACGTGCTGGTGTCCGGCAAGCTCAGGGGGCAACACATTACACTCCTCAACATATATGGCCCGAACATCGACGCACCTGACTTTTATCGGGAAATCTGGGGACACTTACAGGACCACACTGGCACACACATTTTATGTGGGGGGGACTGGAACGTAACACTACGGGACGGGCTGGATCGATCTTCCCAATCAGTGGAACAACACAAGCAGGCGAGGCTTATGATAGACCACATGATGAGCGATCTAGCGTTAGCGGATATCTGGAGACTACAACATACCGACGAGCCAGGCGCTACTCACATTACAGCATCGCACAATAGTTGGTCCAGACTGGACTATTGGCTAGGGTCCAGGGATATTGCACTATGGGCTCGTACGGTAAAGGTGCTTCCACGCACATTGTCGGACCACAATCCGGTAGTATTGCAGCTAGACATTCCGCACTACACACCTCCCCCCTTTCACTGGCGTTTTAACTCCCAGGCCCTCACAGACCCCGTATATGTTGACACCCTGATTAAGGCGATCAAGGACTACTTCACTAATAACTCTCACACTACGGGCGACCCATGTCTACTCTGGGAAGCCTTTAAGGCCACGATAAGGGGCGTCTGCATTAGCACCACCATAGGTGTACTCAAAGACATTAGGAGCCAGATCCGCCGCTGCGAAAGTCAGATGAGGGATTTGGAACTGCAATATGAAAATACACGGGACATACAGCTATTATCCCAACTACGAGACTTACACACAGAACATGCCGACTTCCTAACGTCAGAAATCAAATATCTAGACCGCAAACACTCCGCAAGGGCTTTTGGTGAAGGGGGTAGGCCAGGGCGAGTACTGGCGCGGAAAATTTGTGAAGGGCGGGGGCATTCGGCGATCCTTCGGGTCAAATCTGAGGCGGGTGTAGTTCACACACATTCGGCGGACATAGTCAAATGTTTTGCGGACTCCTACTGCACACTATACCAATCTCAGCCAACGGCTACAGCGGAGGAAACTTACGAATACCTCCATGATGTGGCGATTGGCTGGCTGTCAGATGCCCATCGGGAATATCTGGCTCGGCCGATCACGGTAGAGGAGGTCACTGAAGTGATTGCATCGCTCCCAAACGGTAAAGCGCCGGGTCCGGATGGATACACGTCCGAATTTTACAAAAAATTTGTCGATATCATTGCCCCATATTTGGTGGACATGTACGGCACCTCCTTTGAAGGTTCACTGCTCCCCCCCACTCTGCGTGAAGCTATGATCATTGCGCTCCTCAAACCGGCTAAAGACCCGGACTACTGTGACTCCTACAGGCCCCTATCCCTAATAAATGTGGACTCAAAAATACTTGCAAAGTTGCTAGCTGTCAGATTGTCCCCCCTGATGACTCGCTTAGTGCTCCCGGACCAAGCAGGGTTTGTCCCCACGAGATCCACCTCACATAACACAAGGTCCCTGTTTGCTCTGGCGCACTATCTAAAACCCTCGGTTAAAGCAGTGGCTGTACTACTCGACGCCGCCAAAGCGTTTGATTCAATAGAATGGAGATACATGTTGACCGTCCTCAATAGGATGGGTTTTCCTAAAAGATTTGTTCAGTGGATCTCCTTGTTGTATACCAAACCGTGTGCGAGGGTCCGGATAAATGGGTACGTTTCGGCGCCATTCGACATTGGTCGGGGAACGAGACAAGGCTGCCCCCTGTCACCCCTGCTCTTCGCGCTAGCGTTGGAACCACTAGCGTGCATAGTGCGTCAAAATTACAGGGAATCGGCGTTGCAATTTGTGTCCAGACCACTGCACATATCGCTCTATGCGGACGACATGTTGCTTTATGTTCGCGATCCAGAAACACATTTAAACCCGCTCCTTAGGGAGTACATCCGCTTTGGGGGTCACTCAGGGTTGGCGATAAACTGGTCCAAATCCTCGCTAATACCCCTCACCGATTCCACTGATTCCTTTGCAATAGATTATCCACTAGAGTGGCAGCGCGACCCCATACGCTATCTAGGTGTCATGTTTCATAGGGACCCAGACGAAGTCATACGTGCGAATTACGGAGTGGTCATCGCCAAACTGGAAGATAAGGTCAATCGCTGGATACACTTGCCATTGTCCATAGCTGATCGAATAGCGATCGTCAAAATGAACATCCTGCCTAAGTTGTTGTATCTCTTCAACAACATCCCAATCACGCCTACACGGGAGGTCTTTCGGCGCATCAAATCACTAGTACTAACCTTGATCTGGGCGGGTAAGCAGGCTCGCATTGAATTACAGACCCTAACGCTCCCAGTGGCAAAGGGTGGTTTCGGGGTTCCCGATTTTCTCCTATATTATCTCTGTGCCCAGGCTCAGTACGCAGCGTACTGGTATCACGAAGTCCCCTACATTACACACGTGGCCATTGAGGAAGGGGATGCCCATCCGGTCCCACTATCGGCGATATTGACACACACTAGACCCCCGCTTCATTCAAAAGACATCAACACGGTAGACACCACGATCAAGGCATGGAATAAACTAGGACAATTGGCCCACAAGACCCCATTATATGCACCGAACATGCCATTACAGCACCATCAGGCCTTATCAGTCACTAGCGAGAAAGTGGGGATGTCACTACTGTCCAGAGCCGGGATCGACAAAATGAGCGACGTATTTCAGGGGGGCACATTTATAGAACTTGATAAACTAGATTACATACAAAATCAGACTCTTATGTTCCGCTTCTCATATTACAGATTGACTAGGGCATTGAAGGGACATTACCCTTCATTCCCAGAGGAGCCGGAAACGCTAGCGCCATTACAGATGCTGATCACCACGAGCGATCTGTCTCATTTGGTATCCAAACTTTACTCTGCTGCACAATCGGACATAGCAGGCCACACACTTAAAGCCAAAGAAAGATGGGATACACTACTGGAGGCTCCACTGACGGAGGTGGAATGGTACAGTTCATGCGCACTGACTCAGATACTTACACCAAACGGGAATCTGAGGATTATTCATTTCAAGTTCATCCACCAAAGCTATTACACACCGGTGAAAATGCGCAGATATGGGCTTCAAGAGGAAGACAAATGTAAGCGCTGCAACAGGGATGGGGCAGACTTTGTACATTTGGCATGGAAGTGCGAGCGTGTGGCGAGTTACTGGGAGGAGGTCACAACCGCGTTGTCGAGCATGTTGGATGACGAGGTGCACTGCACACCACAGGTCTGTCTGCTCGGTATTATACCCCAACTCAGAGCGCTGAAGCGCAAATTCTGTGCTATCGCACTGCTGTTGGCCAAAAGACAGGTGGCACAATGTTGGCACAGCCGTAAGGTACCGACTGTAAAGATGTGGATGCATAGCATGTCTACTTGTAGGGATAACCTACAAACGTATGAAGAGGACTTACCTGCTAAATCTAAGCCCAAGGATGTATGGTGCTTTTTGACAGACTATTTGAACTCCTTACAGGAGAATGGGGAGGATTAGTTGATGTGCGGGTGACGCCGTGAGGTGAGTGAGTGTCGTGTGGTTATGGCCCCTGAAGACTATTTAGAGGGAATTATGGAACACTGCTTAGCTCACTGTATAGGATGTAACTGAAGGCAATAGCAGGTCTTAAGTTGGGGAAGTTAGAGTTTGGTTGATAAAATCACAAAATGTAAGACTCATGTTGATTGTACAATGCGTGCCCTGACTGGAAAATACCGGATGGTTCTATCTACCGTTAACAGATGACTCTGCATATTAATTTCTGATTGTACTGATCTAACAAGGTGCAGTGGCGAGCCGGCCTCAGGGTTGTGGGCTCATGCTGTGTATTCTACTTTATGTTAATAAAGGTCTTACGCAAAAAAAAAAAAAAAAAAGATAGCCAGTTAACTTTTAAATTTAGTAATTTTACTGAGTTTCAACACATAGAAAACTCCCCTTCACAAAACTCCTTTTTCCATGATAGAGATTCAAGGGTTGGACAGAGAAGCCCCCATAGGCTACCATTATGTGTCTGCAAATGGATACCGTGCCTTTAAGAGTCTCCAGAGACCCCGGGTATGCCATGATGCACAGCCAGAGGCAGTTACTTTCAGTTCTTTTTTCCAGCTCCTGCTAGCAGGACCCTGGAGCATTGAGCTCTACCCTTTTTGGTATTTCCTTCAAATTTTGCTTCAGTTTTAGAATTTTTGCAACTTAACTCGATGTCTTTGGCATGTACCTACCTTCTGCTGTCCTTTTTTTTTTTTTTTTAAATTTCTTTTATTGTTTTCAAGAGTAGAAATAAACATTACAGCATGAAGGAGGCATATCAGATAGGAGAGGCCACTAGAACCGATAAGTACATAGATTCTGTGAAGCAAATGGATGGCCAATTGTATTCGACATGAAAAGGTTCAGTGCCTGAGCTGCAAACGTCCCCTATAGTGAGGCAATGAGATTGTATGAATAAAGACCATAAACAAAACTCCCACCCAATCCCCCCCCGTCCCCATTCCCACCCTACTCAGTGTGCCGAATCTGTGGAACAAACATAGCTACATTCACATAGTAGAGTGCCAGACATCTTCGGAAGATGGGGTACTCTAGAGGTCAACCTGTTTGCTACCGCGGAAAACAGCAAATGCCGCTTCTTCGCCTCCAGGTTTTACTAACCAGGGACTCTGGGGAATGCACTGTGGATCAACTGGTCAGGCGGCTTTCTGTATGCTTTTCCTCCAATTCCCCTGATCCCGACAGTACTGATCAAGCTCTCGCTATTGCGAGCCAAGATGATCCTCATTATTCTGTAGTGGCCATGTCAGTGGTGGTTCGCAGACCTACTCCACCGGTCTCTCCTGCCACATCTCCATCTTCCATGCCGGCCAGACCTTCTAACGAAGTTCGGCGGACAGATGGTGCACCCCAACCTCTCATCGTTGAATTTGGCGGCATGGCTCCTGAGTGTGTACAGTACGGACATTTGAATCTTCCTTAGGACTGCATGGAGATTTTGAAGGAGACCAAACGGCCATCTACACGTACTTCCTATGCATATAAATGGAAGAGATTGTGCATCTGGTGTGTGTCTAAGAAAGTGGATCCTACCTCCTGCAAGGAAGATTTCATCTTTCCTTACCTGCTACACTTAGCTCAATCTGGCCTTCAGTTTCATTCGATTAAAGTTCAGCTGGCAGCTTTAACTGCTTATAGGAAATGTCCTTCGCAAACTTCCTTTTTTTAAATCCCATTCATCAGAGATTTTCTTGAAGGATTAAATAAAGTGTTTCCTCCAATTAGACGTACTTCCCCTCCTTGTGAGCTCAATGTGGTTCTTTCTTGATTGATGAGTGAACCGTTTGAACCATTTATAGGGCTTCTCTTCAGCATCTGTCTTGGAAGACGGCTTTCCTTCTGCCTGCAGGGTTAGCGAACTTCAGGCCCTCTGTTGTAAAGATCCATATACAGTTTTTCATTCCTCTAAGGTAGTTATGAGGACTCAGCCTAAGTTCCTCCCTAAAGTAGTTTCAGAGTTTCATGTGAACCAAACTATTACATTGCCTGCATTTTTTCAGAATAACTCTTCTCCTGCTGAGAGGTTGCTTCATTCCCTTGATGTCAGGAGGCTCTTGAAGTTCTATTTGGTCAAGACGAAGGATATTCGTAGATCAGACCAGTTATTTGTAAACTATGGCACGGTCCAGACTGGTCTAGCTACCTCCAAACAATCTATTTCTAGGTGGATTGTTTCCTGTATTCAGTTGTTACCAGAAAGCAAACAATACTCTTGTTAATAAGCCTAGGTCGCCCTCTACCAAAGGTAAAGCAGCTACAGCTGCTTTACTTCGTAACGTACCTGTTTCGGAAGCCTGTAAGGCTGCCACTTAGAAGTGAGTCCATACATTTACTAAGCTCTACTGCCTAGAGACTGATGCTAGGGCAGATGCTCAGGTTGGACAGGCTTCACTTCGGAATCTATTTGCAAAATAGTGAGGTTATTCTCTGTTTCTTCCATTGCTGGGGAGTTGTTTTGGGATGAGCTTGCTAGTCTATTCACATGATTATGACTATACACGGAAATCCCCTACAAGAGAAGGAATAGTTTCTTACCTGTAACTCCAGTTCTCTTGTAGGGGTATTTCTGTGATAGTCATAAGCAACCCGCCCGCCTCTCCGGTGGCAGAAACAGATGTACTCAGGACTCAGCAGGCATTGCTACTCTACGCCTTCAAAAAGAACTGAAAGTAACTGCCTCTGGCTGTGCATCATGGGATACTGGGGTCTCTGGAGACTCTTAAAGGCACGGTATCCATTTGCAGACGTTTAATAGCAGCCTGTTGGATTTACCTGCTGAATCTTCTACATTCCTGCAAATACGCATCACCATGTTAGTATGTTGCTTTGTGTTCTCTTTAAATGTATTTCCTAAATGTATATTTATTTTTTTGCTCTGCCCTCCTATCCCCTGTGTATCACGGACATAATCAGAACTTGTATCATAAGTGGTAACTGCCTCCTTTGTCAAAGTTAGTTCTCACATGTATTGAGGACTGTGCAGCAGTTTTCATTCAGTAAATTTAGGGCTTGCAAGTGCCAATGGCAGAGAATGCATTTTCTGCACGCAAACTACATTCTGGGGATACTTGAAAAGATGGTAAATCTGTTGGAAGTTCCATTATCCATCTGAAAAAGTTGCTTGAGGTAAGTAGCTTGTTAGTACAAGTCCTGTTGTATAGCAACACAGAATGTTTTGCATTTGTACCTTAATGCCTAAAGAATTATCACGGTTTCAGCTTTTTAGGCTTTTTTTCAGCAAGTTACCATCAAAATAAAGTTTGCAATCCATATTCTTAAATATGCTATTTTTACGAAGAACGGTTGCCCCAAATACTACCTATTTAGCTTGCTTTAACTTTTGCATAAAGTAGAGTTTGCTTTCATTGATGCTAGATATTAGGTTGAAGGGTGACTTATTTACATGGATGTTATAGAAAGTCAGAGGGTAATGGCTAACATTTATATTTTTAGAACTTCTGCAAATTGTTACTTTGGGGTAATTTTTATTGGATAGATCTGTTACTTGATAGAATATTTGTTTAATGTTGAATACAATTTTGTGTTTTGTAGGTTATCCGGACATTAGATCCCAAACAGAACCAAGGTTCCGCACCTGAAGTACAGGCTTTGAAAAATCAATTGCAAGAACGTGAAAGAACAATACATACGTTAGAGGTAATTGTACATCTTCTAAAAATATTTCAGACAGTCCATGTGTACTTTCATCATCCCTCTGAAATTATATTTTCAGTTTTCACTAGAGATGAGCTACAGTTTTGCAGAATCCAGATCTTTAGCTCATTCCCGTGCTCTCCCAATTTCTGATTCCAGTGCTTAGTTTCATTCTTGGATGTGTGAAGCAGATCTGCCCACTTACAATTTGTAGTGAAAGCAGGTATCTGAAAGAGACACTTAGTGATAGATTCTTTACCTTAGAATAGATTCCTTACCTTAGAATATCCCCAGGCGTCAGACTGGATCCGGCAAGTTTTGCTAGCAGTACCCCTGCACGTCAGCGGGTGGCGTTGTGCGGCTCCGCGTCCGTCGCTGGCGTCGTATGCGCCAAGATGACGTCACAGAGACTACTTAGGCACCAGCCATGCGCGCTGACGTCAGTTCTTTCTTTTTCCCGCAAGTAAGCGCAGATCAGGTTAGAGCACGTACTCTTAGTCACTTTTGACTATCTTTTTTGGGACTTTTGTCTCTTGTTGGTCTTCTCTGGTGCGTAGGGATGCCCGGTTTTAAATCCTGGGGGGCCTGCCGTTGCAATATGTTGGTGGCGGACCCTCACAACGTTTGTCTCTACAGCCTGGAGCGCAACCACGACTCCCGGTCCTGTATGGACTGTCGGGCCATGGCCCCGAAAGCCTTGAGGGAGCTGCGCGGAAAGTTGCTTGAAGTTCGGCACTCGTCCCAGTGCCGGTCGCAGTCCAGGGTGTGCTCTCGTGAACGCTCGCAGGGGCACCATCACCGCTCCTCGGGCTCCAAGTGTTCACCCTCGGATTCGGGTAAGCAATGACACAAAAAGAAGTCGAAGAAGTGTTGTCGCTTTCAGACGTCCCCCCCCCCCCCCCCGTCGGTCCTCGGATGCGGTCGAAGGAGACCGGGGTTCCGCCTCGCGGCATCTTCGGAGCCTGGGAGTCCCGCGTGCTACCCACCTTACTCGGGTCCGTCGGCGACTCCCGCACAGGTGCAAGAGTTTCTTGCTGCCATGGACCACCTGTTTAGGCCTCTGGCTCCCGCCGGTGCTCCTTTGGGCCCCTTGGTCCCGTATCAGAATCCTGCGGTGCTGCCACCAAGAGGTCCTTGTAGGAAGGTGGATATCTGACTATGGTTGCCCCCAACTTTTTGCCTGGTGTTTTGCTGGTTTTTCGACTTAGTTGACCTGGGGCCCTGCTATTCAGGACCCCAGGCCCACTGCTCTCTCTGTAAAATGGATTCCATGTACTCTCGGTACATATCTAATTGGATATCGAGTCACATTATCAGCCCCTGTACAGTGTACCTTAGGTACCCAGGGCATAGGTGCACCCAGAGCCTACCAGGGGCTGCAGCATGTATTATGCCACCCCTGGCTGGCCATCCAAATCTGACACAACTGGCTGAGCAGTCAGCTGGAGCAAGGTGGTGTAATCACCCTTTGCTTTAGATATAGTTCCCTATATCTAAACCTAAAATGGACACATATATTCCTATCAGTCACTCCTATGGAAGACCTTATCAATCCTGAAGGCAGAGTGCTTGGAATTATGTGAGATGGTGCTCTGGCATGAGCTGAGCCCGTTTGCAGCTTGCGGAACCAAGTCCTAATAGCTGTTCCATGATAACGCTATACCATATACTCTTAGGTGCATTATAATCCTCGCGGTTAAATGCTAACTTTGGTATAGCATTATCAAAACATGTCGAGTAAGGTGTCATACGAATTGGAATACCACCCCCTCGCCAATTCTGGCGACGGAGGTAGCATTCCACCCTTCTAGAGGGACACAACATGTATGTAACTGTGAACCCCGGTTAAAGTTAACTCGAGCCTCAGCATCACAAAATGGATGCTGCCACCACAGACACAAGTCTGACCTCCTGCTGCTGGGAGTCCTTCCAGCGAGGGAGGCTTGGACAAAGGGTTTCCTGCCTTGGGAGGTGCTAGCACCACCCCAGACAGGATTTTGTGTATTAGGTAGGACAGGGCTGAAAGGAATGAGACATGCCTGGGGCACACAAGGTGTCCCTGTGCATACACCGGTCTAAACCAGTTCCTGGGGCACCCCAGCCCCGGAGCTGGCACAAGACCGGACAAAGGAAAGGGGGTGTAACCACCCCCCTTCCTGGTCCCACCCAGCGGAGGGACCTAGTCGTAGTGCAGCCCCCCTTTAGCCGGATAAAGGTAGGAGCAGGTCCCATTCCAAATTAGATTATCCTGATCAACTTTACAAGAAGAAACTCTGGACTTCGACGTTCTGCTCCACAGAAGACTGAAGAAATCTCCCTTGTGGGCAAGGAGTGTCCACCCTGCACAAGCAGGCACCATCAGCGTACAGCGGCTTCCCTTTGTCGTCTTCCTGCAAGGATCCAGACTTCAGAGCCCGACGAGACCCGGATTCCCAGACCTCTCCGACCTCTACCCACATCTGCAGCACAACTGAGACCCGTGGGTGCGACGAGACACGTGGGACATCTTGAAAGAAGCAGCACTTCGCTCCAGCGCGACTTCAGAGGCATCCTCGTCCAAGTGCTTTGGGGACTGAGAAGCCCCGACCCCGAGCAGCTCCTGCACCGAAGACCAGCCCTCCAGCATCCACGAGACCTGCGTGGGGCCCTTATGCCTGTTTGCTGCTCGACGCGTTGTCTGGTCACTTGCCGGCTGGCTGGTGACCTCCTAGACGACGAACTCCGACAACTTCACTGCTGGTCTGGTAGCTCCAGACTGGCCCTTGCTCCCTGCCAAAAGAGGAGCACCCCGGACCCTTCTGGTCCACTCCAGACGCCGTTTCCACTCACCGTGTGGGTTGCCTTTGCGAAGGCCTGTTGAACCCGAATCCGGAGATGACACTGCCGACAGCGAGAGCCTGCGTGGGACAGCTCGTGCCTCCATCCTTGTCGTCGAAGACACCACCTGGTCCACGTGGCTGCAGAGACAAGCGTCCACCTTCACCTGATTGCGACGACGACATCTGGTTCCACTCCTGGTTCCACTCCAGTCACTGGCTAGTGACTTTGAACATTGTCCCCTCTGCTTTCAGGTTCTTCTCTTCACTGATCCACCCTTGGATCACACCGGACATCTTCCTCCTGACCGCCTGCAGCATCTTTTCCTCCAGTCTCCATAGACTTCAACGCCGGAACCCGACACGACTTGGCACCTATGCACCCGCAGCCTGTGGGTGAGGTAACATGAGCATCTCGGTGCTCAAGGGTAGCTTGACTCTCCTAGTGTCCAGTTCCACAGTCGTTTTTGTCCTATCTAGTCAGGGTCGTCCGTACTCACCTTTTCTTAAAACTGTACAGTGCATAGACGTTTGTACGCATCTCGCGTGTGAGTTCACACTCTGCACACGCGTTCCGTGGGCCTCCTAGTACTTACCTCAAGTTAGTATAGCGTGGTCCCAGCGATCCTACAACCTCTGGACAGCTCCATTCCTTTGATTGACTATCACATTCCACTTTCTTAGTATATGGTTTGTCGTGCCCCTAGGGCACCATTGTAAATCGTGCAACTTAAAAGTATTTTTCCTAAGAGTTTGTCATGTGCTTTACCCTCTGACCTCATAAAGAGTTCAGAGGTGTATGTTAGTTAATAAATACTTGTTTATTTTCATAACAACCTGTGTGGTGTCCTTTCACTTGGTATTCAAGGGGTTATATGTGGTAAAACAGCTGCTTCACATGCCAAAAGAGTTTAGCCTAAAGACTGCTTTGTCCATGCTACCATTAGGATAGCTGGTCTATAAGGTTGACTTACAACCAATCACCATAAGGGTTGTTTGGACTGATACAAGGTGATCACTAGAACTAGTGAGCATCATATATCAGGCCAACTTCTCACAGTCCTACGCTGCGGGCTCCAGCCCCAACGCCGCCTTCTGCTCCGCCTGTGGCACCGCAGTGGATGCCGTCAGTTCTGCCTCTGCCCCGGTTCCCGGCCGGTTTTGTCCGCGCCCGGGATCCGAATTGGGACATGGCGCTGGTTTGGCCCCGGCGCCGATTCCGACGCCGTGTGTTCCTCCCCGGCACCTGCCCCTCCGCCACGGTCTGCACCGCACACGGCGGAGGCTGAGGATGACTGGGAGGGGTCCAAGGACCCTCTTGCTCGTCAGAGCGAATCCGAGCAGGATTGGGCGGACGACTTGGAGGAGGCCGACTGACTCGATTTCTACTCTGACCCTGGGTTTGCCTCTCTTCCGTCCACTATGGAGGAAGGTGCCTCGTATATGGTGGTGCTCCATCGGGCAGCTGAGGTCCTTAACCTTGATCTCCCTACAGTGGCCCTGAAAACTAATCTCCTCACTGAAGTGCTCCAGTCGGCATCCACTACATCGGAGCTGCTGCTACCGTTCAATAACGCCCTCACTGATGTCTTGTTGGGCACTTGGTGGCGGCCGGCCACAGGGGCGCCTGTGGATGAGAACATCTGACCACTCATCATACACCCAAGAGTCTGATCATTCAAGCTTCGACCTCCCAGAGTGCCTTCCACACGCACCATCGGATAAGGACTCTAAGAAGCTGGCGCAGTTCGGCAAGTGGTTGTTCTCTTCGGCCAGCCTGGGGCTGCGTTCGGTGAACACCGCATGTCAATTGGGCCGCTATTCCCACGCAGTGTGGGATACCGTTGCTTAGGTGTTGCCACAGTGTTCTGAAGAGGTCCAGGCTGTGCTGTCCCAGGCTGTTGGCGAGGGTAAAAATGCAACTAAGTTCGCCATTCGGTGCTAGGGGTCCTTGCTCCTCTACTATCCTCTAGGTTGGGGTCTTTTGGTTGTGCCTCTGCTCTTGTTCCTTACAGGGGTTGTCACTTTCTGTGTTGGGGGCTGTCTGGGAGTCTTGCCGTGCTTTGTGTGTCCCACACTGCTTCCCCCGTCATTGTAATTGGTTGGGGTTGTGGTCCTGTGATATGTTTTCATGCCACTTTTCATGTGTTCTTGACTCGGGGGGGGGGGGGCTATCTTTGTGCTGGCAGGGTTGCTGTTCAGGGCGATGATCTGTTCTTTATTCTTTTCCCTGCCTGGGGTACTGTAGTGTTTGCACTGCTCCTTATGGTGTTGTTCCCCACCATTCCTTTTTTCTTTTCGCACGCTGTTCCTATACTCTCACAGTTTTGTCTGATGGCTCCGCGTTGTGGTGCGGAAAAGTTCTCAAAAGAAAGGAGTAGGATCATTTGTACCCCTCTGAACTGGGATTATCCATTCTACCATGTGGGTATGATGTAGTTCTTTCAATAAGTTCTTGTGGACATTCTTACAATAGTAAGCCAAAAAATATGAAAAACTCAATTGATAATTGCAAATCTCCTACCAACCTACATACCAACTGTGAGAAGTTGGCCTGATATATGATGTCTCCAATTCTGGGGGCACCTTGTATCAGTCCAAACAATCCCTTATGGTGGTGGTTGTAAGTCAACCTAATAGACAAGCTATCCTAAGGGTAGCATGGACTAAGCAGCCTTAAAGGCTTAACTCAAGAGGTCGTGTTAAGCAAGCTGTTTTACCAATCACAATCCTATAATATCAAATGAAATGACACCACACAAGTTATATATTATAAAAATATATGTATTTATTACTAGAATAATCCTCTGTACTCTTTATGAGTGCAGAGGCACAAGCGTTTAAACAAAAGCACAGTTAAACATATAAAAGTTGCACAATTATGGATGAGGCCCAGGGGCCACGCAAACCATATATTAAAAAAGCGTATAAGAGATACCAATCGAACAGTGGTTAGGCCTAGGGCCTAGAGAATCGCTGGGAGCAGTCGGGACTAGCAATGCTGAAGTCGGGAAAAGCCCGCGGGATTCGGGTGCAGCGCTGAAAGCACAAGCATGCACCAATGCAAAGTCAATGTTGCGTAAAAGTTATAAAGTTACTGTTTAAAGAGACTTCCGCTTAACCTAGAAGGATGAAACTTTAGACACATATATTAGAGGTGTGTACCAGTGTAGGAACGCCGGCGTTGCTGAGTTACCTCACCCACAGGAAGCGGGTGCACAGATGCAAAGTAGTGTCGGGTTTCGTCACGCAGGTTGATGGTGCTTGGAGCTGAAGATGCTGCAGGCGTCGAGAAGAGAAGTGTGATCCAAGGGTGAATCGAAGATATAGATGATCTGAAAGCAGAGGGGACAGAGTCTGGGTCACTCAGCAGTGACCAGGAAGGAACCAGGAAGGAACCAGGCAATGTCGGGCGCAATCAGATCGTTGACGGGAAGCTTGTCTCCGCTGCCACGTGGACTCTGGGGCTCCGAGGGCGTCCAGGAGTGGATCACGAGCTGTCCAACGCAGGCTCTCGCTGTCGGCGGTGTCGGCTTCCGGATTGGAGCAAACAACTCTTGGCAACCGCAACCCACGCAGGATTCGAAGATCGCTTAATACTCGGACCAGGAGGGTCGGAGCTGGTGCTCCTTTTCAGGGGAGCGAGGGCAAGTCTGGATCAACCAGACTCACGAGTTAGGTTTCAAGGTTCGTCGGCACAGGGGCCACAAGCCAACGGGCAAGTGACCAGGCCAACGCGTTGAGCTAAAAGATGCAGAAGGGCCCCACACAGCACTCGGTGAGTGTAGAGGAGTGAGCTTCGGTGCAAGAGAGGCTCAGGGCTGGGGCTTCTCAAACCCCAATGCACAGCTTTGAGGGTCACTCGTGGGCTGCACGGTCAGCGTCTCGTGGTCTTTCCAAGATGGCGGGCCCCACGCTTCAGGTCGCCTCCACGAGTCTCAGCTCTGCAGGGACTGTGGATCGGGCTGTTAGAAGGCAGGCACGCTGGGTTTTGTCGAACTCTGTTGCTCGAGTACCGGAGGGAACTGCAACAAAGCAAACTAAGAGGTGCTGGATGGTGCCTGTTTGCACAGGGTGGTCACTCTTTAACCACAAGGGAGATTCTTCAGTCTTCTACGTCGAGTAGGATGTCGAAGGGTCCAGAGTTTCGTTTCATAAGTTTCAGTCAGGATAATCTGAGTATATTGGCACTGCTCCCATTCATATACCAATCTGGGGGGCTGGATCTCCTGCTAGGTCCCTCCTATGGGTGGGACCCAGGAAGGGGGTGGTTACACCCCTTTCCCTTTGTCCAAGGTCGCGCTGGGACTGGGGCTGGTGTGCCCCAGAACCGGTTTGACCGGATTATGCAAGGGGAAGCCTTGTGCACACTGTCTGATTTCATTCAGCCCTCCCTGCCCCAATAAACTATCTCCTGTCTGGGGTGGTGTAGCACCTCCCTGCGACAGGAAACCCTATGTCCAGGCCTCCTCTGCTAAGTTTTGTTCAGCAACAGGAGGTCAGACTTGTGTCGGTGGCAGCAGCATCCATTTTGTGATGCTGAGGCTCTGGTTAGGATTAACCGCGTTTCAGTAAAGTAACATGTCTTCTCCTTCTAGAAGGGTGGAATGCTATCCCTGTCGACAGGACTGTCGAGGGGATAGTATTCCAAATCGTATGACACCTTACACGACATGTCTTGATAAAGCCAAACCAAAGTTAGCACACAACCGCGATGGATTATAATGCACTTAAGAGTATATGGTATGGCATTATCCCGGAACAGCTTAGGGAGTTGTTCCCGACAGCTGCAGACAGGCTCAGCTCATGCTAGAGCACCATCTCACATAAAACCAAGCACTCTGCCTCCAGGATTGTTAAGGCCTGCCATAGGAGTGACTTATAGGTATATATGTGTCCAGTTTTAAGTGTAGATATAGATATACTATATCTAAGCAGGATCACTGACATAATATAGAATGACAAAATATAGACTTACCAAAATATAGTCACCAAAATATAGAATGCCAAAATATCGAATTCCTATCTACAAACAGGTAAGTACAAAAATATGGAATCCAAAATATAGTCTGTAAAAAATATAGTCAGTCAAAATATCGAATTTTTTTAAATGTCTTAAAAGTAATTTAAAATTAATGAAATGATAAATATAATTAACTAAAACATACTTAAAAATACTCAAATAACCTTAAAATTAAGATATAATTAATTTAAGTTATTAATAAAAAATGTACAATATTTTACCGTAGGATAGCAGGGGGGTAACATTTAATATTACCACTCCAGTGAGTGCAACAGTAGGGAAAGCGTTGGATAGCGTAGGGGTAAAAAATACTATTCCCACTCCAGTGAGTGCAACAGTAGGGAAAGCGTTGGATAGCGTAAGGGTAAAAATTACTATTCCCACTCCAGAGAGTGCAACAGTAGGGAAAGCGTTGGATAGCGGGAGGGTAAAAAATACTATTCCCACTCCAGTGAGTGCAACAGTAGGGAAAGCGTTGGATAGCGTAGGGGTAAAAAATACTATTTCCACTCCAGAGAGTGCAACAGTAGGGAAGGCGTTGGATAGCATAGGGGTAAAAATTACTATTCCCACTCCAGAGAGTGCAACAGTAGGGAAAGCGTTGGATAGTTGGAGGGTAAAAATTACTATTCCAACTCCAGAGCGTGCAACAGTAGGGAAAGCGTTGGATAGCGTAGGGGTAAGAATTACTATTCCCACTCCAGAGAGTGCAACAGTAGGGAAAGCGTTGGATAGCGGGAGTGTGAAAATTACTATTCCCACTCCAGAAAGTGCAACAGTAGGGAAAGCTTTGGATAGCGTAGGGGTAAAAATTACTATTCCTACTCCAGAGAGTGCAACAGTAGGGAAAGCGTTGGATAGCGTAGGGGTAAAAAATACTATTCCCAATCCAGAGAGTGCAACAATAGGGAAAGCGTTGGATAGCGGGAGGGTGAAAATTACTATTCCCACTCAAGTGAGTTTAACAGTAGGGAAAGTAATGATTTAATATATTATTAATAATAAATTAAATATCAATACCAATAAAACATTAATTGAAATTAATAACCAATTTAATATTGTGTAATAATTAGAAATACAACTACATTAGTTATTAAAAATTAATAACCTATTCATAATTATTCAACAACTAATTAATTTTAAATAACAAAAACTAATTAATAATAAAAATTAATACCAATTAAAAATTAACAGTAAATTAATTATCAATACACAAAAAGTATTTTTAATATGTAATTAATTACAATTACATTACTTCCCACCCTATTCCCCTATAAACCCACATCTCACTACAGAAAATACATTAATACAATTATCATAATTATCAAATATTTAATTAATACAAAATAATTACCAATTAATAAAAATTATTTGCCAATTAATAGAAATTAATTACCAATTACAAATTAATTAACAATAAATTTAAAATCAATACGAATAAATGAAAAAAAATATTTACTTTATTACAATTAAATTACTTCCCACCCTATTCCCCTATAAACCCACAACCCGCTACAGAAAATAAATTTAGAAAATTAACATAATTAACAATTAATCAATTAATACAAATTAATTGGCAATTAATAAAAATTAATTACCAATTACAAAATAACAATAAATTCAAAATGAATACCAATAAACAAATAAAAATATTTAATTAATTACAATTAAATTACTTCCCACCCTATTCCCCTATAAACCCACAACCCGCTACAGAATTAAATTACGCAAAAATTAAATAACATAAAATTCATTACTTAAAATACATTACAAAAATTAATATACCTTTTTCACACATATACTAACATACAAAACACTTTAAAAAAATTGATATTAAAAAATCGATATATTTAATGCCTATATTGTATATTTCGATATTTTGACTTCTATATTTTGAAAATCGATATTACTTACCTTAAATTCGATATTTTTAACCACTATATTGTGTCCATTCGATATTTTGTCCATTCTATATTTTTACTTCGATCATTCTATATTTTGGAATAGATATTATGACTGTTTACCATCTAAGCAAGGGGTGATTACACCACCTTGCCCCAGCTGAGTGATCAGCCAGTTGAGTCAATTTAAGAACCAGCCAGGGGTGGCAAAAAGCTATGCTGGAGCCCCTGGTAGGCCTTGAATGCACCTATGCCCTTGGCACCTATAGTGCACTATATAGGGGCTGACAAGGTGTCCAGTACCAAATTGGTTATGCACCTAGGGTGCATGGAGTCCATTTTAAGGAGAGAGCAGATAGCCTGGGGCCCTGATTAGCAGGGAACCAGGCCAACTAAGTCTAAAACCAGCTAAACACAAGGCAACAAATCTGGGGTAACCATAGTCAGGTGTCCACCTTCCTACACCAACACTTCTTCCTATAAAAGCAAATGTGGGTTGGTTTATGCCACAGGACAGGAAAGACCCAAAACAAAAAGGGGCCTATTTAGAGCATGGAAACAATGCTGCAAAAAGGTAATTGATTGTCACAATTTGGCTTTATTTGGGCCTGGAGTCAGCCCGACACCAAGGACATTTACAATCCCAAGACATTTTTGAGAACTAGCAGATAAAGGAATTCAAGACTGATGTGTCTTAAATCCAACCACCTTTATTACTTAGAATGCTCCGTAAACATCAAAAAATTGTTGACAAAAACCAAGTTTCCCCACAGTTCTCCATGCATGTAGTCTTTTGGCCTAAAGTTGGTTAGCCCCAGGAAACCCAACAAACCCTAGGTGTTTTTGTAACTATCATAGGAATTTGTTTCTTGGGTGGATTCTGCTAGTCTTATCTTGAAGTCCCTACAGGTGTCAAGGGTTAGAAAACAAAATGTTTTCCACATTATTCCCTTGTATTCGATGTCGTCTTTGGGACTTGTGTGATCCAGCACTCAAGGTACCCTACTATCTTATTGGCATTTCTGAAAAGTAGAGACCCAGGGAATCCTGACAGTTGTCATTTGCATTGATCCAACCACATTGTCTAATTCAAGATGCCCTGCAAATGTCAAATTTAGATTAAAACAGGACTCTCTCTGGTTTATGTGACTGAAACACCATGACTTGTGTCCAGTGGCAATAGTCCCACCATCCTGAGTCTCATCCTTTACCAACAAAAGTGTTAAGACATGTGGGTGCGACTATCATGCGGAACAGGAATAGGCAAAAACGTTTAACCATGAGAAGTCATTGTTGTCTTCAGATGGGCACACTCTTAGCTGGTACCAGCTGTGTACAATATACCTACCTATGCAAGTGAGGTTCTGTTTTTATTGGAAGTTACATGACAATTCACAATTGTAGAATATATGCTGTAGGCCACAATTTGCAACGTTTTTTGTCATGGATTTAAGGAAATTGTATATTTTAAGCCATAACTTGACATTTGCAGGACTTTTTGGGTAAGAAAAAATATCTTTGCATGCTGTATCGCCCTAGTTTCGTCTTGTTCCCTAACTTTAAAAAATGTTTGGTGCAAGTAGGTTTCCTTTGGTACCCAACGGTTCTTGCCCAAATACCTACAGTAGTCACTACACAAAAAGATCTATCTTAATCCTGCATCTTCATCTGGTCACATTTTCTGGCCTGTTATTTCCTATGTGACAGGCCAGCCCACATGCATGGGATACTTTGTTTAATTGGTGGTAGTGGTAGAATTTTGTTTTGGAGGGCATAGGCTATTGCTCACAAATTTCGGAGTTTTATGTTGTATATAAATATGGGGAAATCGGAAATTTTCTTTACTATAAGTTTGCTGTTTGTAGGCCATTCAAGGTAATCAAAATTGATATTATCCCTGTAAACACCACCTCTCTAGCTTTCCATGAACGTTTTTGGCTGAGTTTGTTTCCCTGGATCTGTGTTGATTCTGGGTCCATATACTACAGCCATCAACTATTGTGAATTACCAGGACCGGAGTCCTCATCAACTAAAGACCCATATTCGGCAGTCATCTTGCATGTGAAGTGCAATGCTATTGGAGCCCTCAGAATAGCATGGAAGTCGAGGCCTCTCCAGGGATGCAGTAACACTGTGGATAGAATACATCAACGAAAGTAGCTAGGGGAGTAGGACAGAGAAAAGCGGAAGAAGAAAAAGACAAAACATTGTGGGACAGTGATGTCTTTGTGTAATACTGCTGCAAGGTCGTCCTTTGGTGCAATATATGACATCTGATCACTGCAATGAGTAGAGACCATTCAGTAGAAAATCACTTGTGTGTCTTTCCTCACGTTGTTTGTGCTAAGGCTATACAAACAGGTTACCTTCATGGTTAGGTTTAGTCAGATTCTGCCAATCTGGAAGGAGCCACGGCCCGTTCTTATGGGCAGAGTGGCCACACCACCCTCACCCTTTTTTCGACAAGAAGAGTGTCTGTCAGGCTGATCAACGGGCATCCTGACAGACTCTTTTCTTGTTCATGTCTGGCAGCTAGGAGCTAGACGTGTACAAAATATGCAGACTCCTGGCAGCTTAAGCTGAACTTTGCTGAGCTAAAAATGACACAGCTCCTATGGCTGTGACTGCTGTAGCCTGGCAAAGCTCCTAAAGGCCCACTCCTTTTGACAACGGAGAACGTCATTGATGGCCGTGGACCTGTGTTCTTCACTTTTTAAGCCTTGAAGCATCAAGGGCTGTCTATCATGGACACCTCATGGCAGTCTCGGATTGTGTCAGCAGCTCTCACTGGGTCCATCCCACTTTGTGACGAGGTAGGGGCTGCTGCCTCCTCATATTGGCAATAAGTGAAGGTGGCCGTCCCAATCCCTCAAACCTCTGAGGCTTCCCTCTCAGATCTGCAGCAGGTAAGTGTAATGTTTTTTGTATGTTTGGTGCATGCTTGTGTGTATGTATGAATGTTTGGGAGTGACTGTTGTGAATGGGTGTGTGTGTGTGTACTTGTGTGAATGCATGGGTGTTAGTGACTGTGTGTGCACACGTATTGCCCACTGACCCTTTCCTACTAAATTACCAGCCACCACTCTCTGGAAGTGTTTACCCACTTGCTGCAAATGAGTATACAGCTAAGACGTCCGTTCTTTACTAGTCTGTTGTAAAATTAATGTTCATCATTGCATCTACAGGCTCTCTCTCTAAGAACCTCTGCTCGTCGCCATGCCTGGTTGAGATCTACTGAGTTCTCGCCAGATGTCTAAAGCTCACTCATGGACATGCCCTTTGATGGCACTCACCGCGGCCAAGTCCTTAAGTTTTTCTACCAAAAGCCCAGCTGCTCCTAGTTTTCGTTCCTTTCGTGGCAGCGGAAGAGGCACCCAGGCACGTTCCTTCAGCAAGCCTGTGCCCAACCCGTCTCAGCGGGGCCGCGGTGCGGTTTCTGCAGCGGCGAGTCTGGGAATCAGCATGGGGGTCAGTCTACCTCCGCCCCACTGCTTCAACCTCCAAAATCTTCCGAATCACAGCTTTGGGGGGCACCCCACACCAGTGGGTGGCAGGATCCGCCATCACTTCCCCCACTGGCATGCTATCACATCCGACAGGTGGGTGTTGCAGATCATCCGCAAGGGTTACTCCCTTCCCGTCCACCCCTCCAGCCATGCCACCTCAGTACCACCGCATGTCGGGGGAACACTTGGCACTTCTCCAGCAGGAAGTCACCGCCCTCTTGGCCAAGGGGGCCAACGAGTGCGTTCCTGGGCCAGAAGTAGGGAGCGGTTGTTATTCCCACTACTTTCTGGTCCCCAAGAACGACAAAGGGGGCTTGCGCCCCATCTTGGACCTCAGGAACGTCAATCGCTTCCTCCAGAAGGAGAAGTTCAAGATGTTGACTCTGGCTCAGGTCTTGGCTGCCCTCAACCCTGGAGACTGGATGGTAGCGTTGGACTTGCAGGACGCATATTTTCACATCCCCGTTCTGCCCGTCCACCGGCGTTACCGGAGGTTCACGGTAGGCCAGGAGCATTTTCAGTTTGCTGTGCTCCCCTTCGGCCTTACCAGCGCCCCTCTGGTGTTCACAAAAGTGATGGCGGTGGTTGCAGCTCACCTGCGCAGGTCACGGGTGTCAGTCTTCCCCTACCTCGACGATTGGTTGTTGAAGGCGGGCTCGCCCCAGGCAGTTGTCACCCACCTTCAGACTACAGACGATCTCCTGCATTTGCTGGGGTTCTCCATCAAGATGCCAAAGTCGCACCTGAGTCCCTCTCAGAAGCTCCCCTTCATCGGAGTGGTTCTGGATTCGACGTGGTTTCGGGTTTATCCCCACGAGCAGCGAGTCCGGGATATTCAGGCTATGATTCCTATCTTTCAACCTCTATCCCGGGTTTCAGTCAGGATGACTCTCCGGCTCCTGGGCCTGATGGCCTCCTGCATCCTGCTAGTGCAAAATACCAGATGGCATATGTGCGGGCTCTGCAGTGGGACCCGAACTTCCAGTGGGCACAGCATCAGGGCAACCTGTCCGATCATGTCCAGATCTTGGAGGGCATTGCACAACAATTGTAGTGGTGGCTCACGAATCGCTGTTGGGTCAATGGCAGATCCCTCTCCCTTCCCTAAACAGAGCAGCCAGTGGTGACAGATGCGTCCCTCCTGGGATGGGGAGGCCACTTGGGAGAGGTGAAGATCAGAGGCCTCTGGTCTCCGGTGGAGTCCCGGCTCCATATCAACCTTTTGGTGCTTCGGGCGATCCAACTTGCACTGAAGGCATTTCTTCCCTCTGTCCGGTGAAGTGTGGTGCAGGTGTTCACGGACAACACCACCGCCATGTGGTATTCCAGCAAACAAGGCGGGGTGGGTTCGTGGACCCTATGTCAGGAGTCTCTGCGCTTCTGGACATGGCTGGAACATTACCTGTGTGGTTAAACACCTGGCAGGTTCTCTGAACGCCAGGGCGGACGAATTCAGCCGCCGGCGCTTGATGGATCACAAATGGCCTCTGAACTCCGACGTGGCGCAAGGTCTCTTTCAGCAGGGGGGAGAGCCTTTGTTAGATCTATTCGCCACCAAAGAGAAGGTGCAATGTCATTAGTTCTGCATGTTGGAATTTCCAAGGTGGCACTCGCTCGGCGACGTTTTTCGTCGTGAGTGGAGTTGCAGTCTGTTGTACGCCTTTCCGCCTATAACACTTCTGCCCAGAGTGCTAAAGAAGATTTGGCGCGACCAGGCCCAAGTCATTCTTGTGGCTCCGGATTGGGCACGAAGATACTGGTATCCCGAGCTACTCAACATGGCGACCGATCCCCCGATACGACTGCCTCTTCGGGAGGATCTTCTGTCGCAGCAGCAGGGGGGACGGTCCTCCAACCGAACCTGTCCAGCCTTCACCTCCATGCGTGGAGATTGGGTGGAGACAGTTGACCGCTTTCGATCTTCCTCCCAAAGTTTGTGATGTCATCCTGGCAGCCAGGCGTCCCTCTACTAAGACGGTATGCGCCTGCAGGTGGAACAAGTTTGTGGCATGGTGCACAGCTAAGTCTATGGATCCCCTTTCTGCTCCTCTTGGCAAAGTCCTTCTGTTCCTTCTTTCTTTGACCCAGCAGGGTGCTATCAAAGGTTATCTTTAGGCCATCTCCGCCTTTCTACGGCTTCCAGATCAGCCTTCTCTTTTTTAGTCTTCAGTTGTTAACCGTTTCCTGAAAGGCATTACGCACATGTTTCCTCCCGTGCCATTCATTATGCCTCAATGGGACTTAAACCTTGTCTTAACGTATCTGTTGTGCGCTCCCTTCGAGCCCCTTCATAACTGTCCTTTGCGACTTCTCACTCTCAAGATTTTTTTTTCTGGTAGCTATCATCTCTGCCAGAAGAGTGAGTGAGCTCCATGCTCTTTCTTCTAAACCTCCCTTCCTTTCTGTTCATCGGACAAGGTGGTGCTAAGGACCCGTCCTTCTTTTCTGCCCAAGGTTGTCACGCCCTTCCACATTGGGCAGACCATCACTTTGCCCACCTTCTTTCCGCCTCCGCATCCTTCAAAAAAGGAAGAGAGGCTCCACCGTCTGGACCCAAAACGTGCGCTCTTGTTCTATCTGTAGCACACACAATAGTTCCAACTCTTTGTTGGCTACGTGGGAGCCAAGAAAGGTCAGGCTGTGCACAAACGAACCATCTCTCAGTGGGTCATTCTGTGTATTAAAGCCTGTTACTCCTTGCCTAAAAAGGAGCCTCCTGTGGGTCTGCGTGCCCATTCTACTCGGGCGACAGCAGCCACTACTGCTCTTGGAATAGGAGTCCTTTTGCAGGATATCTGTCCCACGTGGTCCTGGCTGCATACCCTTGCCAAGCATTATTGCCTTGACAGCTAAGTCCGGAGAGACGGCTTCTTTGGCCGTACTGTTCTCCTGGATTTTCTGGTGTGATCTTGGTTCGCAGACCCACCACCGGGTTTGGTATTGCTGGGGTATCTATTATAAGGTAAGGAATCTAACACTAACGTGTTTCTTTCAGTTGAACAAGTTACTTACCTTCGGTAACGATATATATGTAAGAAACATTAGTTAGTGTTAGATTCCTTACCGCCCCACCCATCCTCTCCGTTCTGCGAACTGATTTCTAGGGTTAAGGTCATCCCTTTTAGGGCCCTAGTTTTATGCACCAATGGTCAGTGTCTTGCATGGCTCTGTGTTCCTGGCGCGGAGAGTCGTGTACAGAACTGATGTCAGTGCGCTTGGGCACGTCTAAGTGACAACATCCCAACACCAACTTCGCACGCGGAGCCGCACGATGACGCCTACTGACGTGCAGGGGTACTACTGACGAAAACTTTCTGGATCCAGTCTGAAGCCTGGGTATAATTCTAAGGTAAGGAATCTATCTCTACTAATGTTTCCTACAGATATATTGTCACCAAAGGGGAGTAACTTGTGCTTTAAGACCACTGCTTCAGAAACATTACATTTAACTATGTCAGTCTACATACTGGACTCCACACATTGGAGTGCCACACTCTGGCTTTCAATAATGTTTGCTTAGTCTCTGTGGGACTGGCCATATTCAGAGTCGGAGTTCAATCTTCCTTGTAAAAAAGATATATATGGGCCATCCGCATCCTCCCTGTTGCTCCACCATCTCCTAAACTCTCCTAACTATTCCTTAGAAGTCCTTCTACCCATCTGTTGCTTCCAAATCTCTCTACCTGCCTGTAGAAAAAGAGTGAACTATGAATATCCGACCAGTCGCTCCAGTATCTCCACTTCCTATGTAATTTAGGCTTATTTGCTCTTACTTGCCTCTATCCATGCTTTAATAAAGGAAAATGTAGAGCTTTGAGGAGTTCTGACCCCTCCATCAGTACAAAGACTACTCCCTACTTATTTGAGTAGATTGGTCCTCATGGATACAGTATCTTACACACAGCAAGTTGTATTAAGGCTTTTCTTTGTTTCTTTGTCGACCTTAGGGTAAGTGCTAATGTGAGTTTGGACACAGACCCAACTCCCTGCCTGTTCCAAACCTGGGCACTGGTTCCGACGCGGCATGAAGCCATATTGATCGGGGTGTATCAAGGTTGTGACGACCTTGACCAACCCGGTGGCGAGCAACTTCGCTAAAATCTTAGGCTCAACATTGAGCAGCGAAATGGGCCTGTCTTAGGAACATAATGTCTTAGGTTTGCCTGCCTTGTGGATAACCGCAATATTTGCCACCCGCTGGTTGTATGCAAGCTGACCTATTTCCTTACTCTCCAAGAACATAGCTCGGATATACGGAGCTATTTTATGAGCATTCAATTTGTACAATACTATTGGTATCCCATTGGGGCCCGTCGCCTTCCCAGATTTTATACCTCTAATCGCCTGCGCTAATTTATCGTCCGTAAAAGGGGAGTCTAAATACTTCCTACCATCTTCCGATAATCCCGGCATGCAAATATCGTTGATCATTTCACTATTCTCCGCCTCCGTAAACCCACCGACCGTGGTGTACACCCCTTTGTAGTACTCAGAAAATTAATCTGCCACTGCCTGCGTATTTATAATTCTGTCAGATCCTAGCCCCTCTAGCTCCGGCACTAACCTAGATGCCCATTCCGCACGCTCCAGCCAAGCAATCAGCTTACCAGACTTGTCCCCATGCTCATATATTCGACTCTGTATGGCATTATTCTGGACAATGGCTCTCTCCCTGGCAAGGCATTTGTATTCATCTTGTCTTAACTTCAATAAATGAAGGTCTTCCTGAGCGGCAGATCTAGCCACCCTTTCCTCTAATCTTATCACATCGGCCTCTACACTAACCACCTCCGCCTGGTTTTTCCTCTTCCTGCCCGCCACCAAGGATAGGATCTCACCCCTCACCACGACCTTGTATGCCTCCCACAGAGACTGCGCTGAATCGACAGTACCCACATTTTCCAGGAAATAGCGTTCCTAAACCCGGAGAATCTCCTTTTTGGTAGTGTGATCCTTCAAATGCCACGCACTAATGGGAGCTACCCTGCCCACCGCTGGCTGTCCAAGCTCAATCTGTAACCATATTGGGGAATGATCCGAGATGCCCCTGCCGAGGTACCGTGCCTCTCTAACTGTAGCAGCCATAGCTGCCGGTATCAATATGTAATTTAACCTACACATACTATTATGCGCGGCAGATACATGAGTAAAATGTGTCTGCGTCGGATTACGTAACCGCCAGCTATCAACCAACCCCAACATTTATGGAAGTCCGGGAGCCACCGCTGCGACGGCCTGTGTGGTCCTGCCGGAAATCTATCAATCCCCCCGTCGAGTACTGCATTGAAATTACCCCCCAACACCAGGAGGCCCAAAGGCAATGTCAGAAAAACAGCCCTCAGGTGTCGGAAAGTATCAGACTGAAGGCCAGGTGGTACGTAAATTGACAAAAAGGTAACCGTCTTCCCCCCAACTGCCCGAAACATATCTGCCTCTTTGTTCCGACCATGTAGCCTGAATTGCCAAAGGGAAGGGGTTCTTTGTCAGAATTTCAACTCCCCTCCACCCCAGCATGCGCCACCAATTTATACCCCCCTTTATGGAGGGCCATGCATCGATTACCGATAAGGTGTCTCCTGCAATAATTTGACTTCCGGGTAATGCCTTCTAACAAGTTGATTCACCATCCCTCTCTTGATCCTGTCACCCAGGCCATTTACATTCCAGCTCAGGACCCTTATCCACCGATCCCTGACTAGCATGCAACATTTAACCCACACCACTAGCGTCCTGCTGCAACATTGTCACCTGATGTAAATAAAAAACAATAACGAAAAAATTCACAAAAAAAACAAACAATGCAATTATTTCTACATAAAATAGAATCAAATAACGAAACCACAAAACCCAACCCCTTGCTCCCTATCTCCTCCCTCCACCCCTGCACATGGTAAATGCCCATCCCCAACTCGCAGTGTGCCTGTCGCCACATACTTCCCCAAACAATTAACTAAAAGTAGTAACGGGGAAGAAACCAAAGCCCTGCCCCTCCCCCCGCCTCCAGGGTAGTCAATTGTGCCCTATGTTTACAGTTCTTTTATTCACAACAACGGGAATGGTTACTTTCTTGCCCCAACATTCGAGCCTCTCTGCCAGTATCCATAAGTCCCTGGACACAGTCTTACTGTTCAAGTCCCTCCTCCTCAGATCTGAACTCGTGTTCTGCACCTCCACCCGTGGGCTTACTATCAATCCAGTCTGCTGCCACCTCTGGATTATCGAAGAACCAGGTCTTCCCTTCCATTTCTACTCGCAAGCTAGCCGGATACATCATCGCATACCGCAGCCCCCTATCTCTTAACTTCCTCTTCACTGGAAGGAACCTTTGACTCTGTTTCTGAACTGTCTGGGTAAAATCCGGGAAGAAGGAAAGCGTTGCATTCTCATATCGTAGTGGGGTCCCCACCCTCGCCGCCTGCAGGATGGCATCGCTGTCACGAAAATTAAGCACTTTGGAAATCATTGGTCGAGGGTGCGCCCCGGGTCTAGGTCTTCGCCTACGCAATCTGTGGGCCCTCTCTATAGTGAAGTAGTTGCTAAGAACCTTCGGCTTGAGATGGTTTAGGATGATATCTTCTACGAATAGATCCGATGTCAGACCTTCCGATTTCTCGGACACTCCCAGAATGCGAACGTTGTTGCGCCTGGCTCTCCCTTCGTAATCATCCAGCTTCCGGTCCGTGGCTTCTCGTGATGTCTTCAGGGCGCATACTTCCCGCTGCAGTTCCGCTACATCATCCATCAGGCTTGCCGTCTTGATGTCTAACGACTTGACCGTCTCGTTAGCCTTCGTAAGATCTGCCGGAATCAAATTCACCTCTATAGTGATTGCATCCAGCTTATTATCCAAGGATTCCATTGTGCCACCAAGTGAAGACTGAACTCCATTGATTGCCGCCATAACGTCCGTCAGAGTTGGCTCAGTCAGAGCGTCTGGTGTGTCTCCCGCTACAGACTGGACCTTCTTGGGCTCCGGCGGGGATCCCTTGGGCATTGCGTAGCGATCTAGTTTGTTAGATTGCATGTTTTGCCCCTTTCAAGGACCTGGGCGCCGGCTTGTCCGAGTCCGGTTTCGTCGCCATCACCACGCTCTCCTCTCTCGCACGGAAGGCTGCAAATCTCAACTGGGTACCCTGCCACAGATAGCAGCAATGATCCAGTGCTCTGGGGCTCAGAGTGTAGCACTCTGACACCGCCGTCACCTTATTCCATAGCTTTTCCTCCATGCTCTGAAAGGCCCGGCAAGCAGGCAACACTGACCACAATTCTCATATGGTTATAGACCATTGGTAAGGTGAAAGAACGCCTCTGATACCGCCAACAACCGCCAGCATCATAGCAGTGTGCTTGCCAACGTTTCTCCCTTTAGCAAGAGCCACCAACGCCACAGTCTGCCCGCAAATCTGCCTATTGGGCTCCCAAGTCAGTCGCGCCGGTCCTCACTACCGCCTTCTCTTGCCGGTGTTCACAGTTGACACTACCAGGTCCTGTTTTTGCCGGGCACCACTTCACAAAGTCCCGGGGGTGCGCCGCATCTACCACTCCAGGCAGGGCCTCCGCGGGCAGAGAGCGCAATCACTGGCTCCCGCCGCAGGGCGCCTGACCCGCCACTCGGTCTCTGCAGATACCGCACCAATCGCTCCCCGCCGAGACCGGGCCGCGGCGAATCTCCGCAATCCTCACTCCCGGGGGCCCCACTGCTGACGCTCCAATGTCCCGCAAACCCGGGGGCAGTTACTGGCGTCAAACAACGCCCGATGGATCTCGTTGCGATCAAAGCCCCGTCCAAGCAGCAGAGGGCGCGGACCACTCGCGGGGCCGGACCGTTCCGGTTGCTGGCCCCGTTGTTATTCACTTGCGGCCGGGGTCGCAAAACACCCAAGACCCCGGCCTGCAGGCAAGCAGGCCTCACACCTTGCGGGTGACTTTTCCCCGGATAGCCGCACCGGAGCGAGACGCGAATCGGAGCGTCAAGCGTTGCTTCCCTTCTGATGCTGAATTCTCAGCGAGGGGCACAGGATGGTTACCAGGATGGGTCAGGAGGCAGCTCGGGTCTCGGGAGCTAAGAGCTCATGCAGCCATCTTGGACGTGCGCGAGGCTCCTCCCTCAACATTGTTTTTTAACTCCTTACAGAGTGATTAATTTACAACTGTGTTTGTTGTGCTCCTTTGTTAGGAAATATTTTACTACAGAGTACTTTGCTTCACTTAAGTGATGTCTTACTTCTGAACAGTGATATTTTACTACAGACTACATTGCATCACTGAAGTAATGTGTTCCTTCTGAATACTGATACTGCATTTCCTTATATGGCTCTTTTTGCCCCAATGACTAACTTGAAGACATAATCTGGCAAATATTTTATTTTACCATTTCTGAACATTTGTCGGTTATTTTCAAATTGCATTCTTCCGTATGTTTGAGGAACAAAATACTGCACAGTAAGCCACAGTGTAATATAATAAAAACTTAACAGGTCAAACATATATTGATGTTATCATGCATGTCTCTTTTTAGGCAATTTCTAAATATATTTTACACCTTTATTGTAATTTTTAGAAAGAGTGTGAGAAAACAAAGGTCCAGAGAGAACAGGAAGAGAAGTTAATAGTGTCGGCCTGGTACAATATGGTAAGATTTTTAATTTTTCATTATTAGTTCTAGTTCTTTTGATCTAACTCAGAAACTGTCCCTCGTCGTTACATGGAATATTCTTCCATACAAGAATAACGTGTTTATATTATTGCTAAATTATTTTTAGGCAATTTTTGTGGAATTTTCCAAAATAAATCACATTTGGCATAGCTGTAGAGATCAATAAGCGCATTAGCCTTCCACTGTGCAGTCAAAGGGCTCGAAATATTCAGTCCCAAGGTAAATGACATGTTTTTGTCAGCACAAAAAATGGAAAAAGCATGGTGTATATTTGACCCTTTGTTCGAGGCAGTTATATTGTTTTTGTACATTAAAAGCAAGGGTCTGATAATAGATTGAGTTGTACAGCCCATTTGCTTGGACATAAAAAATCAGTGAATGCGCTATGAGTAATACCCAGAATCTTTTTACTTTTAAATAGAGACACAATCCAGCTAATAATGTCTGTATATCAATTTGTGGGACCACGTTTGATTCAGATGCAAAAGTATATTTTTGGCCAAATAGTGGAGGCTTTATGGAAGGACTCTGTTAGACTGATGTCAGAGACTTTCGCTCCTTAAAAGGTGGAACTGCGCATGACTTAACCAAAGAGCAGGCTTTCTACTCTGTTAATGATGAGCTTTTTTAGGTTTTTTGAGCGCACATGTACGCCGTGCTGTTTGGCTATCCTCTTGTATCTTTTTTGTACTGACTCCTTGGTCCCTGCTGGGATCGGAGTGTGTAGTCTGGCTGAAGTTTAGGATAAAGGTACATATGGTCATGTGTGCAGTAGGTCTAAAACCTTGACTGCCTCAATGAGAGCGTCTCAGTCCACTGCTATTGGTTTCTTTTGTAGGCCTCTGTATTCTTCTCTGTGGAGTGCACCGCTTTCTGCCGTTCCCCATTTAATTAGTTCCTCCCGCCAGGCCAAGACATTCGGAGGGGATGTGGATTTCCACATTTTTGTTATTTAGCAATTCGCAAGGAGCAGTGCCAGATCTACAAATTTAGTTTGTGCTTTAGGCCCAATAAACAAATATCTGCAGCACAACAAGTGGCATTCCCTATTGTCTTACTTGTGTCCTCGGTCACTTGTAACCAGTACGTTGACAAGGCAGGACAGGACCATATCCTGTGCAGGAATCTTACATTCGGTTCACGGCATCTGGGGCATGCTGCCGACGCCTCCGGATACATTGTATGTAATCTATGTGGTGTAAAGTACGCTCTATGCAGGATCATGAGTTGTATTAGTTTGATTCTGGAGTTACGTGAGATCTGCTATCTGAAAGAGACACGTTAGTGATAGATTCCTTACCTTAGAATATCCCCAGGCGTCAGACTGGATCCGGAAATTTTTGTGTAGCAGTACCCTTGCGCGTCGGTAGGCGTCGTCTGCGGCTCCGCGTCCGTCGTGGGCGCCGGGATGACGTCGTCGGAGTACTTAGATGCCGCCTCCGCGTGCTGACGTCAGTTCTTCTTTTTTCCGCGCCAGCAGCGCAGATCTGGAAAAAGTGGTACCTTAGTCACTTTTTGACTAACTTTTTTGAGATCTTTTTGATAATTTCTCGAGTCTTCGACTCCGATCGGTGCCAATAGGGATGCCAGGTTTTAAGCCTTGTGGGGACTGCGACCGACTGATGTCGGTCACCGACCCTCACCGTCGGTGCCTCCACTGTCTCAACGTCTATCATGACGACAAGACCTGCTCTGACTGTCGGGCCTTAACCTCGAAGGCTAGGCGGGAGCGGTCCCGCAAGCGGCCCGAGCTCCGGCAGTCGGCCCCGCGCAGTGAGAGGTCCCGGTCCAGACGGAGGTCGAGGGACCGGTCGCGGGGGCGCGGAAAAGCTGTGTCTAAGAACTGACGTCATCACGCGGAGGCGGCGTCTAAGTACTCCGACGTCATCACAGCGTCCACGACGCCGACGACAGACGCGGAGCCGCAGACGACGCCTACCGACGCGCAAGGGTACTTCTACGCAAAAATTCCCGGATCCAGTCTGACGCCTGGGGATATTCTAAGGTAAGGAATCTATCACCCACTAATGTCTCAGATATATCGTTACACAAGTAGTAACTTGTGCAATGGGAGGTGTCAGGGGCTGGGGTGGACAGAGACTGAGACCAGAGCACTGTTTGTCTACAGTTAAGCAAGATTTATTAAAGGTTACAAGTTTATGAGTGTTTGTAGTATTCCTTCCTTCTTGGGGTCGTTTTCTGTATGCAGGGAACGTCACGGTTTGGTCCGGTGTCCCGGTTCTCGTGGCCTCAGGGAAAAGGAAAAACAAACGGGTTTTACTGATCGATTCTCAGTGATACTTGTAGTGCTACCTTCACCAAGTTAAAGAAACAGGGGTTGTGATTTTAGTGCAAGGGTCACCGCGGGGCCTCCCGCCTCCCTGACCTTGCTACCTCCCACCTCCCCAAACACCCCACCAGAACGCCCCTTTCAACAGCACTTGCCTTGGGCTGTGGCCCGACTCTCGGACCACAGCAGCAGGACCCGTGGCGTCTTCTCCCTTCAGCCCACCGGGTATGGTAGCAGTGTTGGTAACGTCGCTCAGCAGCACTCGCAGTGTACTCTCCTCTGCCTCCGGGGGTTCCGCAGCCGCCTCCGCCCTCGCGCTCTCCTCTCTTCGAATCTCCTCCGCTCTCACGCTCTCCTCTCTTCCGATCTCCTCCGCCTCCGCTCTCACGCTCTCCTCTCTTCCGATCTCCTCCGGGTGCTCCACAGCCTCCTCTCCACCCTGGCACACCGTCCGTTCCACGCCTCTAACTTTTATGCTTCCTGGTTCCGTCGGCCGACGGGGCTCCTCCCCCTTCCGCTGTTCAACCACTAGACCGCGATTGACTTCCTGGTTCTGTGTTCTTGGCAACCAGGAAGTGGTGTTTCCTTCTTCTTCGTCCACTTCAGAGTGCTCCAGCCTCTCTTCCTCCCCACAGGAGGCTAGAACATTTCCCATTCTTTGTCCTACAATTACCTTCCGATATCTTGCAGCCATTTGTCACTTATTTGAGTGAGGGGTGCTAGTAGGTGGGCCCTCAATCCACAACATAACCAAGGTGTCAGGTGTTTACCTTTGCCCATTAAGTGTACCGCCAGTATGATTTCGGGGATGTTCGGTACGGTACAAATCCGAGCCCAGTGTAGTTTGACATGCAGTAGAATATTCGTGTGCATATGAAAAAGGGAATCTGGCAGTTTGTGTACTTGTATAAAATCCATGTTGTTCAACAGCATACCGTCACCAAACAGTGTGCCTACTGTGGACACCCCTGCCTGTTCCCATGTCTGCAAGCGCCTTGAGGTCAGTGGGCCCATTGGAGTGTGGAGGTATATTTTGTGCATATGATGCAATGTTTGATGTATATTTAATGGCCATCTTCCAGTATGTGAGGGCAACTTTATATAACATTGGGGCCTGGGCCGGGTGCGCACACTAGGGTATAATAATATATGCAATGCACCAAGCTTAAGCATGCGTGGTATGCTATTTCGTGCAAATTATGGCCTGCCAGCCAGTTCGATAGCCATTGCAGCTGGCTGGCATAACAATAGGCCTTCCAGGCCCCCCACATCCCCACACTCCGGTCTATTGGGAGTGGCATTTTGGTCAATCCCACCCACATGCATCCATTCCCCCATATTAGCTCAGTTAATAGTACATTTAAAGTTTTAAAATAAGATGCCGGTATGACCATAGGTAGGTTGGTAAAATAATATAATAGCCTTGGGAGCATTACCATCTTAAATATGGCCACATATCCAGCCACTGTAAGGGGGAGAGACACCCAAAATGTCACCTGAGGGCGAATGGATGAGATGGCCTTCTGGAGCTTACCGTCAAGCAGATCCTGTATGCCACAATATCGTATGGTTTCTTCCCGGTTTAGGGAGAGATGTCACCAGTGCCTGAACTGTTGTGGGGGGCAACTTACTTTTTGCAACGCCGTTTGATACATAAGTAAGTGCGTGTAGCAAACTTGTAGAATTCAGTAGGGAGACAGTCAAGTGGCAGTTCCTTTATTCCCTCCTTGCTTTCGTTATGTGTTATTTGTGCCTCCAGCTCGGCCCTATCCTCAGCCAATATCTGTGAGATTTTCACGTCTTCTAAGACGTTTGCTACCCTCTCCTGGTGGGTCGATTGGGGGGGAGAATATAGTGCTTTATAATAGTTAAGGAAAGTTGTGTTGATCTCCCGCTGCGTGGTAACACGTAAGCCTGCTGGGGTATTGATTTCTAATATTGGAGTTCGCGGCAGTGGTTGTTTGAGTATTCGTGCTAGCAGGGTACCTGGTTTATCAACTTCTGTGTGTAACCTCTGCGCGTAGGTGCGATAATCTATAACACGCAGGCGTTCCAGTAATTAAGCATACTCAATGCATGCTTCCTGTAGGATTTGAGTTTAATCTGCGTCTAGTGCTGCCTCTCCCTTTAGCTTCTTTAGCCCTTCTTCGTCACCCTGTTGCTCCCTGTGTACTAATTGTCGAGCCCCCACTGTTGTGCTAATAGATATCCCCCTATTTACTATTTTAAAAGCTTCCCATTCTGGAAGAGTGGAGGAGGCTGTACTTGCATTTTCCTCAAAGTGGTTGTCTATTGTCATGGCCAGAGTATCCGAAACACACTATCTTCCAAGTAGCAGGGATCTTAGAGGGGTGTGATGAGTGTCCTGAATTCCGTACCAAGACCTTAAAGAGCAATAATTCAGGGATAGTATCGCATGGCTGCTTCACCAGTGAGGGATTTGAGGCACTGTGGAGTCCTGCTGTGGTATCATGTTGCCTTTTCCTATTATTGGAACTTCCAGGTCTTTCCTAAACTGTTGAAACAACTGAGGTGCTGGGGAAAGGTGTTCCAGGACCAAGCAGCCAGTTAGGAGAAAAAGCAGCCTCAGCTATTAGCCCCCTTATGCGCTTTTTATCTGCTAGGGAGAGGGATCAGGAATGGAGTTCCCTGATTGATTGGTGGAAATTTGTTTGTTGACGTAGGCCAGTCCCCAGTTATATAGTGCCTTGCAAGCGTGGGTGAGCAGCTTGAACTGGCATTTTGTGACTGGTAGCTGTGGAGTTTCCTGGTAACTAATGGAGTTCCCTGATGTGTGCTTTGGTCTGGGGAGGTCGAGGATGAGTCTGGCTGCTGTGTTCTGGATGGTCTGGACCAGAGAGAGGACAGTTTTGTTTTTTCTCCTTCAGAGAGACCAGTGATGGGCACATTACAAGCAACCCTCCTTGAGAGACTTAGGATTGTCTAGTGACAAAGAGTGCCCAAAGGAAACTATAGTGGCATAGGGAAAAGGGTCCAATGCTGACGAGGTTGATTTCCAAAAAAGAGTATACGCCGTGGTAGGAGTGTAGAAGAAGTGGCAGGTAAAGTCACAGGGGCACACCAGGCATGAGTCAAGGCCCTCTGAATTAAAGTTCTCAAAGACTACCCTGATACTGAAGCAATCTATGATTGAAGAAATGTCAAAACTAAACAGAATGAGCCATGTGAAGTTAAAATACCTCATTGGCAGTAAACCCTCTTAACAGACCTCGCCTCCGAAAGGAGCTCAAGAGCATGGAAGAGGAGGAGGCTTTGATTGAAAAGACAGGCCTCGCTGCTTTGCTGTGAACAGAAGGCTCTAGACATTGGAAATTAAACAAATAATGGCTGCCTTTTGGACGAGAGGGAAGCTCTAATGGAGAGTGAAGAGTTTGATAACTCCATCAAGAGATTCCAAATCCCTTTAATGGCTGTGAAGGCCAATGCCTGTGAAAAAAGCAAGCAGGGCTGGAGTCTTCTACAATACCTGATCCGCAAGACAGGGAGTGGTGCCCAGTGTTGAAATAATGTACATACAGTCCTCTGAGGACACCATCAATACAGTGACAGATCAAGATCATCACCATGCAAATGAAAGCCAACATGTCTACTGCCATGGGCCCCCTGCGGACAAGGAAAGCAAGAGGGTGGAGATGGTGGGAAGCAAGATGGAGTGGTTGGTCTCCACAAAATAGCGCATGGCAAACTCTGCACTGCTCAACTCGAACACCAGCAGTGGGAGGAGGAGAAGTTGATGCAGCACCTCTATGAGCAGTTTAAGAAGTGGGTGAAGGCAATAATCCAAGATGGAAAAACCATCTCTATTATAGGGCTTAAATCAGCACTCGATGCTGCGTACACAGCAGCAGGCAGTTGTGTTCTTGATGACATATTTGCAGTGTGGGGCAACCACGCTATTCTCAAATCCGATAATGGCTCTCCTTTCAATAGCAAAGAATTCCAAGTTTTTTTGTTCGTCCCAATATCAAGCATCAAAAGCGTACACCTCTCTGGCCCCAAGCCAATAGTGTTATTGAACTATTCATGGGCACCCTCAAGCAAGTAATTCAACGAGCTTTGATGGAGGGGATCATGCTAAACAAACCCTGTGTCAAGCGGTTTGTGCATATCGATCAACTGCTCACTCCACAACTGGTGAGAGTCCTGCAACCTTGATATTTGTGCGAGCCGTCGGAACCAAGCTACCACAATCGACAATGGACCGATCAATGAATGCTGATAAGGTTCATGTCGCAGACACTTCTCGAAAGTGCAAGATGAAAACCTGCTGATCAGCGCCCAGGAAACAGTCTTCAACAGAGGGCACTGGGTACTGGTCAAACAGAATAGGAAGCAGAGAACAGGCACTCCATTTAGCGTCAACCCTTTGAGGGCTGTAACATGCAAAGGACATATGGTGACAGCGCATTGTCTGTAAAAGTCCATCAAACAGGACTCGTCATACTTTAAACACCTACGTCAAAGTTCGTCAGCTCCTGAGACCACAAGTGAGGAGACCCCTCCTGAATGTCCAGATCAAGCAACTGAGCCTATGTCATTGGTGCACAATCAAGGTGCACCTCAACTACCACATAACATCCAATCTGGCAGGCCAGTACGAGAACCTCGATGACTGATTGATGAACTATGATGCTAATGATAGCTGTACTTTGTATTTAACAAAAGGGTAGATGTAGTGTCATGATACCCTTGCGAGTCTGGGCGAATTCGAAACAGGAATTGGCTAATCTGCTTGGAGGTGTTAAGGTGTGCTTATAAAAAGTTATGATGCAGTGCATGCATTGTGTGGTTGTATGTTGAGGAATAAAAATGGCTGTTACAGAGCTCCGTGTGTGGTGTGTTCATTTGCCTACTCCTGGGCTAGGAAAGAAGGTACAGAAACGTTGGGTTACTTTGTGTGACTTTGTTGGCCTGATACTGGGCATCAATGTCACACACCATGCATAGCCTACAGGAACGTGAGGAAGGAAACATGCACTCTGACAACTTGCAGCCACTTATATTCAAAGACGATACAAAAGGGGATGATGGACGGAGCGTTTGAGCAAATCAAACACTCACCCCCAGTCAACTGATCTGGGTTTAATCCATCACCATTCTTTAGCTCACTAATCCACCCCAGTTCAGACATGGCCATATACAAATCAGTCTGACCATGTGCCTCATGGGAACAGTCCAACCCTGGCTCAATCCCTTCACCACAGCTGAGAACGTGCAATGTAAGCACTTTTATGAACTGGAGTTCCCAAGAAGACTCTTTCAGAGTCTCATTCAGTCTAGAGTGAAGAAAGGAACTACTATATGACTTCCCAATGCTACCTCTCAGTTCCACAGCTTTTTAGAAAATCAGGAATCACTTGGCCCAGGCCATTATAGTTGCTCTGGTTTGGACCAGGTGAGTGTGGTACCCATAACTTATGGGCTTAAGCATCTGTCCTCCAATCAGGCTACCACATTTGGGAGGACCTCCTGGCAGTGCAGCAGGGCACGGTTTTCAATCTAAGCTTGCGCAGCCTACACCTCCATGCGTGGAGATACAGTTGCAACACTTAATCCAATTTGATCTATCTCCCAATGTCACTGATGTAATTGTGGCAGCCATGTGTTCTTTAATGCAATCTGTGTATGCCAGGGGCCTTGGACAAGAATGTAGCTTCATGCACTACTTAAGAGTTGAAGCCATTGCAGGCAAACATTTTTGAATGGGTTGTTTGCTGTGTTTTTGACCCAGCAAGGCCTTGCTCTGGGCACAGTTAAAGGTTACCTGTTGGGCTGTTTGGCCTTTTTACATTTACCGGACCAACAGCCCTAATTCAATTCACCAGTTGTGATACGTTTTCTGAAAGGTTTACAGCACTTTACTACCAAAGCCCCTTGGGATGCCAGAATGAGGCTTAAATCTGGTTCTGACGTTTCTAATATGAACCCATTTTGAACCAGCTCATAGTTGTCCATTCCTCCTACCCACTCCAAAAACAGTCTTCCTAGTGGTGATAACATTCATGCAATGGGTGAGTAAACCTAGGCCCTTAAGGTGAAGCCTCTTTATACCACCTTTTTTTCGGACAAACTGATTTTAAAGATGTTCCTCCTTTTTATGTTGAACAAGCCAACTCACATTTGAATATATTGGCTCTGCCTCATCCCTTGAAGGAGGAAGAGAGACTGCATCATTTAGATCCCCAAGAAAGCTCTCTGTTCCTACGTCAATTGCACCAAAGAACATTGCATGGACGATCAGCACTTTGTGGGGTTCTGTGGAGCGAAGAAAGGCAAAGTGGTGAAAGATGGACCATCTGTCACTGGATAGTCCTCTGCATTACATAATTCTACGCTTTGACAGAGAAGCAGCCTCCACAGTGCCGAAGGAACCATCCCATCGGGGCCAAAGATACTACCACAGCATTCGCATGCGGTGTGCCAGTCCTCAGTATGTGCCAGGCTGCTACGTGTGTATCAGTGTACATGTTAATGAAGCACTACTGCCTCGACAGTCAGGTCTGTCAAGAGGGGCCTTTTGCCCACTCTGTTCTACAGGACCGTTTAGTCTGAACCATTCCACAGACCCACTACCTTGGTAGGTACTCCTTTTGTATCTATTTACAAGGTGATGAATCAGAGGTTAAACGTATGCATCAGAAAAACAAGTTACCTACCTACAGTTACAGTCTTTTGGGTGGCTAGTCAATGACTTCATACCTCCCCATTCTGTGTAATGGTCTATTTCCGATCTAAAAATGTCCTAAATTTGAGATCTACAAACTTGTACCTCTGATAATTGTTCGTCTGCACATCCGATGGGGTGGACAAAATTCAGAAAGAAACGGATGCCAACATGCAGGAGTGGCACTTATATGCAACTCCATTGTCATTTTCAGGGCAGAGCAAAGTCCGTGGAGAATAGCACGGCACCAGCTACTGATGTGCGGAAGAAATGGTATTAAAATCTTCTGGGGATTATCTGAAGATGAGGAATCTATAGTTACATATTGCTGTCATTAGAAAGAGTATTATCAAATATAAGTAACTTGTTAATTACTTTGTCTCTTATTGCATCACTCTGTAGGTGGTTGCTTATACTATAATTGTTTAGCAGTTAGAATTTAAAAATCAGAAAACAGATTCTTAGGTTAACTTGCTTAAAATTTCAACTCTAAGAGGCAGTCAGTATAAGAACATAGTGTTTATGGCATGTGTAGCTGTAGATACAGATGCTGTGCATACTCCTTCCATCTAGTGTTGGGCTCTGAAAGTGTGTAATTTGTTTTTCTTGAATGTAATATTTGAGTCACAAGGTTTATTGACCACCTATTTCTGGTAGTGGTCATGGGCATCAGTGCCAATGAAAAAATAAAAAAATTCCACTGTCTGCTTCAGACATGTTCTCACCGAGCTCCGGGTCGACGCCTCATGATGTTATTGCTGAGCCTGTTCGGGTCCTCTAGATTAATTGGTGTAAACAATCATTGTGTCTTCTCTTCTTTTCAAAGTGTTGTGAACTCTTGTCTGGATCCAGGGTGGGGGCGCACCTAAAGTATTTTATTCTTCAAGGAATGATGACGCCACATCAGGTACTTGCAGCTGCTAGCCCTCAAGGCATTTCTCTGTCACATGCAGCACAAGATAGTCCTCATTAGCACAGACAATATGCCCACCATGTTCTACCTATATATGCAGGGGGGATATCTCCACAGTTGTCTACGTTAGTCCAGAATATTTGGCGATGGGCACTCCCATCACAGGGTCTCTACCGGCGCAGTACCTCCCGGGTAGCAGGCAACGATTTTGCATACCCGCTCAGCAGGATGTGGCAACAAATCCATGAGTGGGAACTCCACCCACAAGTCCTACTCCGGTACTTCCATCACTGGGGGTTTCCCGACCTAGAACTCTTTGCCACCAACGAAAATGCTAAATTCCCAAACTTCATCTCCAGATACCCACAATCCTTGGGCAATGCCCAATAGATGAACTGATGAGGGATATTTGCCTATGCTTTCCCGCCTCTCCCACTTCTTCAGTTTATGGTTCAGGAGCTTCAACAAACATCCTTCACTCTCATCTTGATGGCCCTCGCCTGGGCCAGGCTGCCCTGGTTTACTACCCTCCTCGCCTGTTTCTAGTGCCTCATGAGAGACTGTCCAGCAAGTAAGGCCTTATCATGCAGAGCCACTGCATGCTGAGGCACCCCTACCCCAAGCAGCGAAATCTTGCAATTTGGCTCCTGAAGTTTTAAAATTTGGCTACCTCAACCTACCAGAGTGTATGACCATCCTGAGAGTGGCCGATGGACCTTTAACACGAGCCTGCTATTAAGCCAGATAAAAACAAGATTTATGCGCTACTGTATCCCTAGGCACATCAATCCTTTCAATGCAGCAACCCAAGACAGTGTTACCTGCTTCACTTACAACAATCTTGCCTTGCTTACACCTTCATAGACTTCATTTAACTGCTGTTATTGCTTACCTTCAAGACAGGAAACGCGTATCTCTGCTCGGGGTTCAATTTATAAAAGCTTTTATGGAAGGACTCAAATCTTCCCACCAAGGGAACATCCTACCCTGGCCTGAATCTCAACATAGCCCTCACCAGACTTATTGGCCCTCTTCTTGAACCACTTCACCTATGCCATCTACAGTTCCTTTCCTGGAAGCTAGTTTTCCTAGTGGCAGTCACCTCCCCTAGACAAGCGAGTGAGCAACAGGCTCTTACACTAGAAAAACCATTCTTTCAACTGCATGCCGTTATATTAGTCCTTGGGGTAAATTCCAATTTATAACCAATGTAGTCTTTTTTCCACCTTATTTAAACTATTGAACTCCCAGTGTACTTTCCTTAGCCAGTGTCCGTGGCAGAAAGGACTCTTCACACATTAGATGTTTAAAGAGCCCTCATGTATTTCATTGACTTGACAAAACCCTTCCATAAGACACAGCAGCTATATGTCTCCTTTGCCAAACCACACAAGGACCGTGCTTTCTCCAAAGCAGGAATAGGATATCTGATAAACTTTTAGCCACAGATTCCTTACCTTTTGACTATTCCCAGGCATCAGACTGGATCTGGAAGCTTTTCAAGCAATACTTCCCCCGGTAGGTGGCAGCGTTCGGCTCTGTGTCGTGCCGGAAGTGATGGACACAATACCTATATAGGTGCCACCTCAGCGCACGGACATAGTTAGTCTCTATACTTCTATTACCAGGTTGACCTACCCCTCATTCACCACTTGACTGGTCTTGAACCACCTTTTGTCGACTTTTGTGAGATTTAATCTCCTGGGGAGAGGATGTCACCCAAGAAACCAGCTAGTTTCGAACCATGTAGGGCCTATCATAGGCAAATGTTGGTAACAGACCCCCACTTGGTGTGTTTGTCGTACCTAGAGCCAGAACACGACTCGAAGGCATATGAGGGCGGCAATGCCATGCGCCCAAATGCACTGAGGGAACTTACTCATGCTCCTCTCTGCCCGATGTCGATCGTATCCGCAACGCTGGTGGTCCCATTCACACGGGAGGTCCCAGAATTGTTCACTGAGCCTTTCTCGACGTTCTTCATCGGTCTCTAAGTCATTGGTAAAGTCAATAAAGTCCCACAAGAAACCTAAGCAGTCCAAACACTCTTTGACTTCCCCACATCTGTTGAAGTCACCCAAGAGACGAGGGCGCACCGGAACTACAGGCCCAGCGAGTCGGCGGGGCCTGACCCTGGGTCCGTTCCACTCTTCCCTAATTATGCCAGAGCAAGCCCGGCCCAACTGAAGAACATTTTTGAGGCCATGTGCCTCACCTTTTGGGTGGCCCCATGGGCATGGAAAGAGACCCTATTGGCAATAGTAGGCAGTTTCTCCCTTAACCCCAGTTGGGCCCCAAGGTTCCCGTGCTGCAACTGGAGCTGCCGGCGAGACCAAGAATAAATGCCAATGCCCTTTTGCAGTACCATCCCCATCGTCATCCCTACTCTGAACCCCTGCACAGGGACTCATGTGAATAGGACTGTTGCCCGCCTCCATCGTTCTCCTCTTGGGGATCCCAGTTTCCTTACCCAGCACCCCAGGCATCCTGAAGGCAGAGTGCTTGGTTTTATGTGAGAGGGTGCTCTAGCATGAGCTGAGCCCTTCTGCAGCTTTCGGAACCATCTCCTTATAGTTGTTCTATGATATAGCCATACCATATACTCTTAAGTGCATTATAATCCTCGCGGTTAATGCTAACATCAAAACATGTCATGTAAGGTGTCAAACACTTAGGAATACTAAACCCCCCCCCCACCCCGCCAGTCCTGGCGGCGGGGTAGCATTCCACCCATCTAGAGGGAGAAGACATGTAGTTATTGCTTTACCCGGTTAAAGTTAAACAGAGCCTCAGCATCACAAAATGGATGCTGCTGCCACAGACACGAGTCTGACCTCCTGCAGCTGGACAAAACTAAGGCAAGGGAGGCCTGGACAACAGGTTTCCTGTCGAGGGAGGTGCTAGCACCTCCCCAGACAGCCTCTAGTGTATTGGGGCAGGGTGGGTTGAATGTAAAGATGCTTTTTCAGACACTGCCTGGGGCACACAAGGTGCTCCATGCGTAGCCCAGTTCAAACCAGTTGCTGGGGCACTCCAGCCCCGATCTGGCGCGAAACTGGACAAAGGGAAAGGGGTGTAACCACCCCCTTCTCAGGGTCCACCCATAGGAGGGACCTAGCAGGTAATCCAGCCCCTAAAATCAGTATAAAGATAGGAGCCGAGTCTAGAGACTTTAGATTATCCTGGACTGAAACTCTGAAACTAAGCTCTTGGACCTTCGACGTTCTATACCGACAAGAAGACTGAAGACATCTACCTTGTGGCCAAGGAGTGACCACCTTGTGCAAACAGGCACCAACAGTAACTTGCCGGTTTGCTTTGTCGACGCTCCCGCCGGAACCTGAAGACTCAGCGACTGAGGAACTGGACTTCCAGACTTCTCCTACTCCGATCCACATCCACAGCGAAGCTGAGACCCGTGGCGGACACGAGAAACGTGGGACCAGGCACCCTGGACTACCTGCAATTTGCTAATAGTGCAACGACCGAGGCACCCTCGAGGTTGTGCATTGGGGTATGAGAAGCCCCAGATCCGAGCGCCATTTGCACTGACGCTCAGCCCTCCCCACTCCACGAGTGCAGAGTGGGGCCTGCTCTTGCATTTCAGCTCGATGCGTCTTCCCGGTTGCTAGCCTGTTGGCTAGTTAGTCCCCTGAAGACTTTTCTTTGAATCTACACCGCTGGTCTGGTTGCTCCAGGCTCGCACCAGCTTCCCTGCAAAGGAGAAGCTCCCCGGACCTTGCTGGTCTGAACTGAAGCCAATCTTCCCTTCCTGCATGGATTGCGTTTGCCAAGGCTTGTTGGGTCCAATCCGGATACCGACACCGCAGTCAACTAGATACTTCGTGGGACAGCTCGAATCCAGCTCCTGGTCATCGTCGACGCCTCCTGGTCCTCGTTGCTGCAGAGACAAGCTTCACCTTCTTCACCTGAAGCACTCAACATCGCCTGGTTCCTTCCTGGTCACTGGCTAGTGACCCAGACTCTGTCCCCTCTGCTTTCAGGTTCTTCACATCTTTGATCCACCCTTGGATCCACCCTGACACTTTTCTCCTGGTCGCCTGCAGCACTTGTTTGCAGCTCTCCATAGGAAACAGCAACGAAACCCGACACGAAAAGACACCTATGCACCCGGCTTCCCTGGGTGAGGTAACTAGAGTACTCCGGTGCTCCCGTGGGTGTTGACACTCGAAGTGTCCTAGTTTAAAGGGTTTTACCATAGTCCATCCGGAAGTGTCCTTAATCAACTACTTTGTAACTTTTACGTTTCCATTATAACTCTATGGTAACTCGCAACTGTGTTTAGACACTGCACGTGTCTCCCGTGGGCCTCCTACTTCCAATCCCTTGGTTGTCCAGTGTAGCCCCAGCGATTCCCTAGGCTCTAGGCCTATTCACTATTCCTAAAGTGGTTCTTATACCACTTACTTAGTATATGGTTCGTGAGGCCCCTAGGGCAGAATTGTATTTGTGCAACTTATAGTATGCTTAATGAGTAACTTGTAATGTATCTCGATCTCTGACCTCATAAAGAGTTCAGAGGGCTTGTGTTAGTATTTAAATACATATGTATTTGATATATAGCTTGTGTGGTGTCCTTTCATTTGGTACTCAAGGGATTATAATTGGTAAAACAGCTTGCGTCACATGCTCTCTGAGGTTTTAGCCGAAGACTGCTGGTCCATGCTACCACTAGGATAGCTTGTCTATAAGGTTGACTTTACAACCACCACCAATAAGGATCGTTTAGACTGGTGCAAGGTGCCCACTAGAATAGTGAACAAAACAGGTGATGGACCGAATGTGGATCAATGTCACACATTCACCCCAGTCCAAAGATCTGGGCCCAAATCCATCGTTTTTTTGCACTCCACACCACCCTGGGTTAGACAATGGCGATATGCAAATCAGCTCTGACTCTGTGCCCCATGGGAACAGTCCAGTCCGAACTACAAAAGCCATGTCCTTCCCAGAACGGAATCAAGCATCCGAGGACCGGACCGGTTTCGAGGTAACACCTCTCATCAGCCCGGCTAGCTTGACTCCAGTGGTGTGGAGTGCCTGGGACCCACGTCTGAGCATCCCCAGCGCACTTAGGGCGGAATTTGCAAACAAAACAGGTGATGGACCGAATGTGGATCAATGTCACACATTCACCCCAGTCCAAAGATCTGGGCCCAAATCCATCGTTTTTTTGCACTCCACACCACCCTGGGTTAGACAATGGCGATATGCAAATCAGCTCTGACTCTGTTCCCCATGGGAACAGTCCAGTCCGAACTACAAAAGCCATGTCCTTCCCAGAACGGAATCAAGCATCCAAGGACCGGACCGGTTTCGAGGTAACACCTCATCAGCCCGGCTAGCTTGACTCCAGTGGTGTGGAGTGCCTGGGACCCACGTCTGAGCATCCCCAGCGCACTTAGGGCGGAATTTGCAAACAAAACAGGTGATGGACCGAATGTGGATCAATGTCACACATTCACCCCAGTCCAAAGATCTGGGCCCAAATCCATCGTTTTTTTGCACTCCACACCACCCTGGGTTAGACAATGGCGATATGCAAATCCGCTCTGACTCTGTGCCCCATGGGAACAGTCCAGTCCGAACTACAAAAGCCATGTCCTTCCCAGAACGGAATCAAGCATCCGAGGACCGGACCGGTTTCGAGGTAACACCTCTCATCAGCCCGGCTAGCTTGACTCCAGTGGTGTGGAGTGCCTGGGACCCACGTCTGAGCATCCCCAGCGCACTTAGGGCGGAATTTGCAAACAAAGCAGGTGATGGACCGAATGTGGATCAATGTTCACATTCACCCCAGTCCAAAGATCTGGGCCCAAATCCATCGTTTTTTTGCACTCCACACCACCCTGGGTTAGACAATGGCGATATGCAAATCAGCTCTGACTCTGTGCCCCATGGGAACAGTCCAGTCCGAACTACAAAAGCCATGTCCTTCCCAGAACGGAATCAAGCATCCGAGGACCGGACCGGTTTCGAGGTAACACCTCTCATCAGCCCGGCTACCTTGACTCCAGTGATGTGGAGTGCCTGGGACCCACGTCTGAGCATCCCCAGCGCACTTAGGCGCTGGGGATGCTCAGATCAGACATTGATCTACATTCTGTCCTTCAAATAGTTTTTTGTAATTTTCTCCCTGAGTGTACTGGGGTAGCTCAGACGTGGGTCCCAGAGCCTCCACACCACTGGAGTCAAGCTAGTCGGGCTGATGAGAGGTGTTACCTCGAAACCGGTCCGGTCCTCGGATGCTTGATTCCGGTCTGGGAAAGATATGGCTGTTGTAGTACGGACTGGACTGTTCCCATGGGGCACAGGATCAGAGCTGATTTGCATAAAGCCATTATCTGACCCAGGGTGGTGTGGAGTGCGAAAAACGATGGATTTAGGCCCAGATCCTTGTACTGGGGTGAATGTAAGACATTGATCTACATTCTGTCCATCAAATTGTTTTTTGTAATTTTCTCCCTGAGTGTACTGGGGTAGCTCAGACGTGGGTCCCAGAGCCTCCACACCACTGGAGTCAAGCTAGCCGGGCTGATGAGAGGTGTTACCTCGAAACCGGTCCGGTCCTCGGATGCTTGATTCCGGTCTGGGAAAGATATGGCTGTTGTAGTTCGGACTGGACTGTTCCCATGGGGCATAGGATCAGAGCTGATTTGCATAAAGCCATTATCTGACCCAGGGTGGTGTGGAGTGCAAAAAACGATGGATTTAGGCCCAGATCCTTGTACTGGGGTGAATGTAAGACATTGATCTACATTCTGTCCATCAAATTGTTATTTGTAATTTTCTCCACTAGAATAGTGGACAACATATGCCAGGCTAACTTCTCACACTATGTGCCTATTGGGGCATCATTCTCATACACTGAGATTCGGTTGCACAAGTGCTGCCTTTGACTCCAGAGGGGGCACGGGTCATACTCTCTAAGGCTGTTGCAGTTGGGAGGGATGTAGCAAAGTACTCCATCAGATGTGGACTTGACACAACCGACTAATTGGGTAGACCGATTTAATCATCGTGGCCTTGCGGCAACACGCCTGGCTGAGAACATCTGATTTTTCAGGGGATGTTTAGGGTTCCATCTTGAACATGCCCTCTGATGGCTCTCGCCTCTTTGAGGACCAAGCAGATGCAGAGCTGGAGTGTTTCAAGGCCAGCAGGACTATGGCTAGTTCTTTGTGGTTGTATATGACCCATTATCAACCCCAAACCGCCTTCTAAGGCTACAGAAGGGGTCTCCAACCACACCCCCACCATTCCACCCACCATGGCCAGCATTCATTCTTCGGTTTAAAGGCCGAGGCCGATGGTCCTAGAGACCACGTGGGACGGCCAGCAGTCAGGTTAGTCTACCACATCCCTTAGTCAGCCGCTACCTCCAAGCCTCTTTAGTATACCCTCAGACCATCATGGGCACCCAGTAGGAGACAGGATATGCTATCGCCTCCCCCACTGGCATTCAGTAACATTAGGCCATTGGGTACTCCAGATAGTCCATAGGGGCTATTCCTTTCCATTTGTGACACCCCCTCCACCCATCCCACCCACTTACGATAGGCTGATGAAGGACCATCTCTCCTTCCTCCGTCAAGAAGTGTAGGCTGTCTTGGCCAAGGGAGCCATCGAGACGGTGCCTGTATCAGCAGTAGGAAGTGGTTTTGAATCCTGCTACTTTCTGGTGCCAAAGAAGGAAGGAGGACTTTCTCCTAGCCTACGTCTGCCCCTTCTAAACTTTTTTGAAGAAGGAGAAATTCAAAATGCTTGCGCAAGTTTTTTTTCCTATGTCCAGAAGAGTGGATGGTAACGTTGGACCTGCAGGCCCACAGATGCAGTTTCCTGTTCACAGTGGGCCATGAGTACTTTGTTTTTTATGCTACTTCAGCCTTACCAACACCCATCAGGTGGTGGTTGCAGCTCATCTGCGGAGGCCTGGGATTTCAGTCTTGCCCCTACCTCAACAACTGGTTGTTGAAGGCGGGAGTCTGCTTGGCAATTCTCATCCACCCTCAGACTTGACAAACCTCCTGCACTCGCTGGGGTTCACTATCAACGTGCCAGAGTTACACCTGACTCCCTTTCAAATGCTCCCTTTGATCAGAGCTGTTCTGGACCTATCCTCAAGAGGGGCAACTCCAGGATATTCAGGCTTTGATACAGGTATTTCAGCCTCTATCCAAAATTTTGGTGAGACTAATCTGAGGCTGTCAGGCCTCAAGGACTCCTGCATCCTGCTGATAACACATGCGAGCTGGCATATGTGGGCTCTGCAGTGGGACCCGAAGGCCCAGTGGGCACAGCCTCAGTGGAATCTCTGCAACATGGTCCAGATCACAGAGGGAACTGTAAAATACCTGCAGTGATGGCTAAAGGACTAAGATTGGGGCAGTGGCAGGTCCCTCGCCCTTCCTCAACCAGATCTAACGATAATGACAGATGCATCACTCCTGGGCTGGGGTTGCCATCTGGGAGAGGTGGATATCAGAATATTCTGGTCTCCGGCAGTTCGAGCTTCACATAGACCTGTTGGAGCTTTGGGTGATTTGCTTGCCGTTAAAAGCTTTTCTTCCTTTGATCAAGGGAAGTCTAATACAGGTGTTCATGGACAACACCACCGCCATGTAGTACTGCAGCAAACAGGGCAGGTGGGGCATCCTTGTGACTCTGGATTGGGCATGGAGAGTCTGGTGTTCCGAGCTGTTAAGCATGACTATCAGTTCTCCAGTCAGGCTTCCTCTTCGGGAGGATCTTCTATTGTAGCAACACGGCAGGGTTCTGTACCCGAACCTACGCCCACGCCACATATATGCATGGAGATTGAGCCTCTACTGTTGACAGCTTTTGCCCTTCCTTTCCGTAGTCTGTGATGCCATTCTGACAGCCACTCGTCCCTCCATCAATTTAGTATATGCCTGTCGTTTTGAGAGATTTGTCATGGTAAGCTTCCCACAACATTGTCCCCCTATCTGCACCTCTCTCTCTCTCGAGTTCTCCTGTTTGCATTTACTTCGGCCAGCAGGGCTCTGCATTGTGGACAGTTAAGGGTTACCTGTCTGTCATTTCAGCATTCTTGTGGGTACCGGGCCAACTTTCTCTCTTTACATCGCCCAGTGTGGCTAGGTTCCTTAAATGCCTGCAACATATGTTTCCATCTACGCCATTCATCATATGGAACCTCAACCTGGTCCTCCGCTTTCTCATGTGTGCACCGTTTGTGCCGCTGCACAATTGCCCTCTTAGCTTATTGACCATCAAAACAGCCTTTTTAGTGGGCATGACACCGGCGAGGAGGGTAAGTGAACTGCTAATGCTCTCTGTGCACCCTCCTTATATCCCCTGTTACCCAGACAAGCTGGTTCTATGGAGGCATGTTTGCTTCCCTCCAAAGGTTGTAACTGCATTCCATGTAGCATTTTGCAAAAATAAGAGCAACTCCAATGTCCATGCGAACATGGATATCTACTCAATACCTACTCAGGTATGCAGTTTTCATTAAAACAGCTAAATAACTGTTGAGGTTGAATCAAGAGAAATCCAGCATGCTTTAAATGTTTTCAGCCATTCAAATATAATTTATTATGCATTTAAAAATGCACAAATTGTAGAAAAAGTAAAAGAAAACAGTGTGAAATGCACATTGAGCCTAAGTGAAATACCATAACCAATAAAAATGTGAGCCAGTGAATATGGTACAGGTATACTAGTTTTAGCAAACAGCCACATACACTTAGTTAAGATTGCATAGTTTTTTGATCATCAATGGTTTATCTGCAGAATTGTCAACATCGTGTCGACCCTATTAATCGATTGAAGGATCTCTTCAAGACTGAGGCTGACCGGGTTACTGAGAGCGAAATATGGGTGTTAGGAGTGGATATTGTTCTAGTATCTATTGATTGAATTAATTAATAAGAAAAGAACATACTGGTTTCTTTCAATGGTAACTGGCTTAATCCAAGCAACCGAGTCCCTGTCTGAGAATGTACAAGTGCCACCAATTGTGTGCGTCAGCAGAACAATAGGATACTCATGGGGCCATGCCTAAAAGTCAGAATGAATTAAAAAGCATTTGGTTAGTCAATGCAGGATTAAAATACATAAATGGCAATACAAGGATCGCAAGAAGAAGGTCACTTACCCGTGGAGTACTGAAGCACATGGTCAGAAATAACCAGGGCTCCGTAATGGAGGTGTACTTCCAGCTCTATACGATCGACCATCATGGTTTTTAGGAAGCTAGTTGGCACAGTCACCAACTACATTTATGGCATCTGAAAGAAACACGTTGGTGTTAGATTCCTTACCTTAGAATATTCCCAGGCGTCAGACTGGATCCGGAAAGTTTTCGGCAGCAGTACCCCTGCTTGTCGGTAGGCGTTGTCTGCGGCTCTGAGTCCGTCGTCGTGATCGCCATGATGACGTCGCAGGAGTACTTAGACGCCGCCCACGCGCGCTGACGTCAGTTCTCCTTTTTTCTACTCCAATAAGAGCAGATCCGGGAAGAGTGTACCCTTAGTCATTTTTTTACTAACTTTTTGGACTATTTTGTCTATCTTTTTCAAGTTGACTTCGACTCCTGGTGCCAGTAGGGATGCCCAGTTTTAAGCAGTGTGACGCCTGTCACCGACTGATGTCGGTTACTGACCCCCACTGCCGGTGTCTCTACTGTTGGGGGCCGACCCCGATGACCAGTCATGCCCCGACTGCTGGGCCATGACGTCGAAAGCTAGGCGGTAGCAGTTCCCCAAGCTCCTCGAAATCTGGCAGTCGGCTCCACGATGCTCGTGGTCCCGGTCGTGGGACCGGTGGCAGCGCCGCAGTCATCACTGTTCGTCGGGATCCAAGTCCTCGCACTCAGGTAAGTCGAGGTATGGCAAAAAGAAGTCGAAGAGGCGACATCGCTCTTCTGACTCCCCTCGCGCGTCTCGGCCGAGGGTTCGGGTGGCAGACTCCTGCGCGCTCCGCCGGAGCCGCAGGAGTCTCATCCGGTCCCACATCCTCCGGTTCCTGCAGTGCGACTCCGGGCTAGATTTGAGACTTCTTGTGGCCATGAGGACTTTCTTCCCGCCCTCAAGGCCTGCTGGCGCGCCTTCGGGCCCCGCAGGTCCAACTGGGGGTCCTACCTTGCTGGCGGTTTCGGCCCCGGAGCCGTTGACTACTTCGGTCCTGACGTTGCAGGACGCCATGGGATCCGGGCCTGGATCCCGGTCGACGCCAGTTGACCTTACGACTCTTCCGCTGGTGCTGACCCCCATGGTGTAGCTCCCTGCGCTGTCCTCGGACGACGCCGTCCCTGGTTTCAGCCCCGGTCCAGATCCGGCGTCAGAGTGGCGCCGCTCGGCGCCGTCTCCAGCATTGATGAATGAGCCCTTCACCTATGACCCGGCTCCGTCATTTATGCCTGTTTATCAGGACACAGATGAAAGGGAGGAGTCTGAGGACCTTCTGGGACAGCAGTGCCAGTTAAGTCAGGACTGGGCAGATGAACTGGGAGAGGCCACTGGTCTAGACACGTCGCCTGTCACTGCCTTTCTCTCTCCTCCCTCCGTGGCTACGGAGGAGGGGGCTACTTATGCTGTGGTGTTGCGCAGGGCGGCCAAGGCCCTGGCTCGTGAGCTCCCTGCAGCAGCAGCAGTGAGGACTAATCTCCTCACTGTGGTGCTTTAACCGCCAGTAAGCTCTTCGGAGCCTCTGCTGCCGTTTAATGAGGCCCTCATCGACGTTCTGATGGGCACTTGGTCCAAGCCCTCCACAGTGCTCCCTGTGGATCGGAATGTGGCCCGACGCCACCACCCGGCTCCGGGGCACCCCTGCTTTCTGTCCGTACACCTCACCCCCGAGAGTCCAGTGATCCAGGCCTCCACGTCCCAGACCGCATTCCCGACCGCTCCCCTGGATCAGGAATCCAAAAGGCTAGATCAGTTTGGCAAGAAACTGTTCTCCTCGGTCAGCCTAGGATTGAGGTCTATTAACACCGCTTGCCTTTTGGGCCGTTATTCCCACTCTGTGGGATACGGTGGCAGACATGCTGGCCCAGTGTCCGGAGGAGGCCCAGACACGGCTCGCCCAGGCTCGTACTGAGGGGCGGGACCCAGCACGGTATTCCATCCGATGTGGACTTAACACCACAGACTCACTAGGCAGAGCGATTTCAACGACGGTGGCGATACGTCACCACGCCTGGCTGAGGTCTGCCAATTTTTCAGGGGATGTCCAGAACACACTCATGGACATGGTCTTTGATGGCCATCACCTCTTTGGCGACAAAGCAGATAGTGCGCTTGAGGGTTTAAAGGACTCCAGGGCTACGGCCAAGTCCTTGGGCCTGTTGGGGTAGCGCCAGCAACCTTCTGCTTTTTGTCCCTTTCATGCCACGGAAGGGGTGCCCCCACAAGTTCGTCCAGCCACAGGCCGCAGAACCAACCTCAGCGCGACCACAGAGGTGGAGCCCGCCGTGGCGGCGCAGGGGGTCAGAGAGCCGGCAAGTCTACATCCGCTCCCGCAGCATCCGCCTCAAAGCCTTCCTAGTCAGAGTTTTCAGGCCCATTCCACACCAGTGGGAGGCTGGTTTCGCCATCACTTACTCCACTGGCATTCCTTCACTTCGGACAGGTGGATGCTGCAAATCGTCCGAAGGGGCTACTTCCTCACCTTCGAAGCGACCCCTCCAGCCATGCCACCGCAGTACCCCCGCATGTCGGGGGATCACTTGCAACTTCTACGGGAGGAAGTTACGGCCCTCTTGGCCAAGGGGGCCATTGAGCGCGTTCCTGGGCCAGAAGTAGGACTTGGTTGCTATTCCCAGTACTTTCTGGTTCCCAAGAAGGGCAAAGGGGGCCTGCGCACTATCTTGGACCTCAGGAGCGTTAACAGCTTTCTCCGGAAGGAGAAGTTCAAGGTGCTGACTTTGGTTCAGGTTCTGCCTGCCCTAGACCCCGGAGACTGGATGGTAGCGTTAGACTTGCAGGACACCTATTTCCATATTCCCGTCCTGCCGGCCCACCGGCGCTACCTGCGGTTCAAGGTAGGCCACGAGCACTTTCAGTTTACCCTGCTCCCCTTCGGCCTCACCAATGCCCCTCGGGTGTTCACGAAAGTGATGGCGGTAGTCGCAGCTCATCTCCGCAAATTAGGGGTTCCAGTCTTCCTCTATCTCGACGACTGGTTGTTGAAGGCGGGCTCGCCCCAGTCAGTTGTCTCCCACCTCCAGACTACAGACGACCTCCTGCATTCGCTGGGGTTCTCCATCAACGTGTCGAAGTCGCACCTGTGCCCCTCTCAGAAGCTCCACTTCATCGGAGCGGTTCTGGACTCAGCGCAGTTTTGGCTTTATCCTCCTGAGCAGCAGGTCCGGGATATTCAGGCTCTGGTTCCGATCTTTCAGCCTTTATCCCGAGTTTCGGTCAGGGTGGTCCTACGGCTGCTGGATCTGATGGCCTCCTGCATCCTGCTGGTACATCACACCAGGGGGCGGATGCAGGCTCTGGAGTGGGACCTGAAGTTCCAGTGGGCACAACATCAGGGCAACATGTCCGACCACGTCCTGATCTCGGAGGGCACAGCGAGACAGTTGCAGTGGTGGCTCACAGAGCGCGATTGGGTCAGTGGAAGATCCCTTTCCCTACCCCAAACGGAGGACATAGTGGTGACTGATGCGTCCCTCCCGGGATGGGGGGGCCACATGGGAGGGACCGAGATCAGAGGCCTCTGTTCTCCGGCATAGTCCCGGCTCCATATCTACCTTCTGGAGCAACGGGCGATCTGACTTGCTCTGAAGGCATTTCTTCCCTCTGTCCGGGGAAGTATAGTGCAGGTGTTCACGGACAACACCACTGCCATGTGGTATTGCATCAAACATGATGGGGTGGGGTCGTGGACCCTATGTTAGGAGGCTCTGCACCTCTGGACATGGCTGGAACATCAGGGCATCACCCTGGTGGTTCAACACTCTGAACGCCAGGGCGGACTAACTCAGCCGTTTCTGCCTTCTTGAGGCTCTCTGATCAGCCTTCCCTTTTCAAGTCCCCTGTTGTAAATAGGTTCTTGAAAGGCATTACTCACATGTTTCCTCCTGTTCCCTTTGTAATGCCTCAGTGGGACTTGAAGCTGGTGTTGACCTATCTGATGTGTGCTCCCTTTGAGCCATGTCATAACTGTCCTCTTCGTCTTCTGACTCTAAAGACTGCTTTCCTGGTTGCCATCACCTCTGCCAGAAGAGTGAGTCAGCTTCAGGCTCTTTCCTCTAAGCCTCCTTGCCTTTCTGTCCATCCTGACAAGGTTGTTCTGAGGATTCGTCCTGCTTTTCTCCCTAAGGTGGTTACTGCATTTCACATCGGGCAGTCCAGTACCTTGCCCACCTTCTTTCTGCCTCCGCATCCCTCAAAAGAGGAAGCGAGGCTCCACCGTCTGGACCCAAAATGTGCGCTCTCCTTTTATCTGGATTGCACAAAACAGTTCCGGGTGGACGACCAACTCTTCGTTGGCTACGTGGGCGCTAAGAAGGGGCGGGCGGTGCACAAGCGAACCATCTCTCGGTGGGTCGTTTTCTGCATTAAGGTCTGTTATGCCTTGGCTAAAAAGGATCCTCCTGTGGGGCTGCCAGCCCATTCCACTTGGGCCACAGCGGCTACTACTGCCTTAGGACGGGAAGTACCTTTGCAGGACATTTGTCAGGCAGCTACTTGGGCCTCGCTGCACATGTTTGCCAAGCATTACTGCCTGGACAGCCAAGTCCGGAGAGATGGCTTCTTTGGCCGCTCCGTTCTCCAGGACTTCCTGGTGTGATCTTGGTTCGCAGACCCACCACTGGGGTTGGTATTGCTGGGGTGTCTATTCCAAGGTAGGGAATCTAACTAACGTGTTTCTTTCAGATGCACAAGCTACTTACCTTCGGTAATGATATATCTGTAAGAAACATTAGTTAGTTAGATTCCTTACCGCCCCACCCATCCTCCCCGTTCTGCGAACCGATATCTAGGGTTAAGGAAATTTCCTGTCAGGGCCTAGTTTCATAGCACCAGTTTCGGTTTCTTGCAAGGCTTTGTGTTCCTGGCGCGGAAAGCTATGTACAGAACTGATGTCAAGCTTTCGACATCAAGGCCCAGCAGTCGGGGCTCGACTTGTCATCGTGGTCGGCCCAAAGACAGTAGAGACACAGACGGTGGGGGTCGGTAACCGACATCAGTCGGTGACAGGCATCACACGGCTTGAAACCGGCCATCCTTACCGGCACCAGGAGTCGAAGTTGACTCAAAAAAGGTAGACAAAATGTCCAAAACGTTAGTCACAAAATGGCTAAGGGTACGCTCTTCCCCGATCTGCGCTTGCTGGCGCGGAAAAAAGAAGAACTGACGTCAGCGTGCGAGGGCGGCGTTTAAGTACTCCAGCGACGTCATCCCGGTGTTCATGACACCGACGACGGACACGGAGCCGCAGACGACGCCTACCGACGCGCAGGGGTACTGCTGACGAAAAATCTTTCCGGGTCCAGCCTGACGCCTGGGGATATTCTAAGGTAAGGAATCTAACTAACTAATGTTTCTTACAGATATATCGTTACCGAAGGTAAGTAACTTGTGCTTTAAAGTGCCTGCCATAAGGTGAAAAGGCACACTTATCTCCCAGCAACTTATGTCCTTCAGAAGGAAGCTGGGTGGCAAATATGATGGGGGCAATTAGCGTCCACCAGGGACATGTATCGTGCGACTGATTTTGAAAGTTCTATTGCATGTCTTATATCGCTGTAATCTTCATATAAAGCCTACTAAAGGATCTTTTTATTTATGCCCTCCATGTCACTTGGATTTAAAAAGATGTGGTAGGGGGCGAGGTCTAGCAGCTGATGGAGTAGGACGTGCACGGCAGGAGCTCCGGGCCGCCGCCAGCAATATAAGCATATATTAGCAGCCAGATGGCAGTGGGTGAGGCCTCGGACGAATTTGCTGAGCGGTCGTGACACCTGGAGGAAGGAGCTAATGACTGCGGACCCTTCCTCCTAGCCAGAAACGGCGAGAGCGGACCCGGTGGAGAGGCACCCTGACCTGGGAGCTGGGCGCCATTTTGCGGACTGAGGCCTCTGGCAGTGGGGTGTGGGTGGACGTGCCTGTCACTCTGCCCCTTCGACCTGAAAGTGGCTGGCGGCCTGCTGCAGCAGACGAGGGGGAACTGCAGGGGCTGCGGCACTCTATGTGCATCCTGGGTGAGATCTTGACTGAGCCTTGCAGTGGAGAATGGCAAGAGCCGACCTGTCGGAGAGGCGCCCGACCCGCGGGATGTTGGGCGCTATTTCGAGGACAGAGGCCACTGCTAGTCTGGTGCGGGTAGACGTGTCTGCTATTCTGCCCCCTCGGCCTGGAGGACATTGGTGGCCCGCCGGGGCAGAAATGAGGTAACTGTAGGGGCTGCCGCATTCTGCGTCCATCCCTGGTAGGAGACTGCCTGAGCCGGACTGCGGGGGGTGCCCTGGACCGTGGAGTCCTGGTCACCATTTTGCTTCTGGAGGCCGCCCGGGCCCTGAAGCGGCTACTTATATTTGATGCCCTGCACCCTCTGACTGGCGGCAAGTAAAGAGCTGCTGGCGGAGGCGAGAGGGGGAAGCTGACCACGTGGCACTTGGGGATCGGCCCTGAGACACACCATGCTGCTAGGAGAGCGCTCTAACTGATGGGGCCTTGGTGCCATTTTAATGCTGACAGCTGCCTGGGCCTCGGAACACCAGGACCTTCCTTTAGTTCTCTGCCGTCTGCCTGGCGGTAGGTGATGAGCTGTTGACGGGGGCGAGAGGTGGCCACTGGACACGCAACGCCCTGAGACAGGCCCCGGTAGACGCCCAGCTTGATAAGAGGGTGCCCTGGTTTGTGGAATCCTGGCACCATTTTCCTCCTGTGGCCGTTTGGGTCCTGGAGCGGCAAGACCTTCTAGACGCCCAGCCTCCTCGGTCCGGGGGCCAGGTAGCGCGCTGCTGGTGGGGGCAGTGCAGAGACCTCTGGGCCTCGAGGACGGCCCCAGAAAGAGGACTGCCTGCTGCCGCCCTGCCTGGGGGCTGTGTGAGGACTCCCACTGCACGGCCTAGAAGCGGAGTCTTTCTGGTGGAGCTGGCGCAAAGACTGAGACGGCGAACCTGGCAGGAGTGTGGGGACAGCACTGGCGGGAGGGAGCCCAGAGGCTTTGGAGGAGTGCTCGCCATATTGAGTACTGCTGCGCAGGGGGGCACAGGTGCAGACATTGACTTGGACCATCTACCCAGCGATTGCTTGTGTTTTTTACTGATCCACTAGTGGGCCCTGTGGAGGGGGTGCGGGGGACTGAGGTGGCTTGCGGGGGCTCTGCTAGCCCGTTTCCCGCCTGTCCGCCGCTACAGGGTGGCCCCAAGGGGACATAGCATTCGACCTGGGTTTACTGGCCCCTCTGGTACGGTGAGACTGCGTGGAACGATATCAGGCTCCTACGACTTTGTAGCCCCGATCCCAAGCTCCTCGCAACGCCTTTCATCGGCCTCCTGGACTGAGTGTGGGTGGCTGGCCCTCTTGAACCTCTAGCGTGCTTGAAGTGGAGATCTGTGACCCCTGGGGGGGCCCCAGGGCTGATATAGAAGCACTTCCATAGCGCAGACTACTGCAGAGGTATTGAGCCTGGGTCGGGGCTTGCTACACAGATTCCTGCTTGCCCCCTGGGATCTTGCCAGAACGGGTGGAGGACGCCCTGGTATGCAGGTGGCGGAGACCTGTTGAACGCGCCCCCCTCTTCCTGAGACATTGCGCCTGGGCTGTGTTTTCCTGCAGGAGTGGAGTGGTCCACCCTTGCTCTGATCATTGCGACATTTGGTCTACAGAAAGCATCTCGCCCGATGGGGGTCCTGGGGGCCGTACACTGAAGCCGTTGTGACACTACCTGGTGCTCCCTACATTGGAAGATTGATAGGCTCCCTGGGCACCGCAAGCCACTGTGAGCACTGGTGTGAATTATAGCCGCCCTTGGACATCAGCACGCCGAGGGGTACCTCTTCTTTCGTGATGACGTGCTCTAGAGGGGGGTAAGGATGCCCCGGGAGGGATCCCCAAGGATAACCCTGTTACAGCAGTGTGAGGCAGGACGGGGCATCTGCCCCGGCCGAGATGGACCCGCCTCCTGGAGGGGATTTGCCGCAGGTGATGCAGGCGTTTATGGCCGAGTTAAAGACGGAGATCTGCTCCCTGCGTTCTGAGGTGCCCTCCTGTGTCTGAGAACTCCGAAAGGAAGTGACGGACCTGGGAGAACGGGTGGACAGACTGGAGAAGACTGTTGACGCCCGCACGGAAGATCAGGAGCAACTCTGGCAACACTTGGCCACCTTGGAGGAACAACACATAGAACTGCAACTTAAGCAGTAGGACCTGGAGAACCGGAGCCGCCAGAACAACCTCCGAATTCGGGGGTTCCTCTTGGTGCAGAGGGGAAGGACATCCTGACATATGTGGCTCAACTCCTCCATGAGGTGTGGGGGTGACGACGCCTCTCCGCCGACCCTGGACCGGGCCCATCGGGTGTCTGGGCCCGCAGGGAGGCCGGGAGTGCTCCTAGACATCTTCACCTGAGTCCACTTCTTCACCGAAAAAGAGGCCATTCTTAAGGCGGTGTGAAATAAGCAGGACCTCACATATGACGGGCAGAAGATCCAGATCTGCCAGGACCTGGCTCCCAACACTCTGAGGAGACGGCGTGCCTTCAAGCCGGTAACGGATAAGCTGCGAACCCTGGACATTTCGTATCAATGGGGACACCCGTTTGCTCTCATTTTTTAATGTGAATCCAAGCACAGGGTGCTGCGGTCCTACAGAGAAGCGCCTCAACTACTCCGGCTCCCAACTACGCAGCCTGCCAGCCCCACCCGTTCCCCCGACTCTGACGCGGGTCCCTGCTAACCGTCATGGTCCGCTGTACGCAGCCGTCGCCGCTCCCCTCCTCTAGACCAACACTCATCCTCGCAGACCAAACAGGACATTATAGAACACATTAGGTCCCTGGAGGGGGAGGCAGTGGGAGCTACTCAGCGTTCATCAACCCCTTGACACTGACACCATGCTGGACTGTGCTGCCTGTTCCAGGAACCACTCCTCTCTCCACTGGGGTGGAGGACTGTGTTAATGCCCACATATTGCTCTGGCTACCTGAATGCAGCGTAGGTGGTGCCGGAGCTCCTCGCCTGGTTGACTCTGAACGCAGCTGCAGGCTTACCCCAACTGTTCTTGTGAGAGTGACATTTCTGAACTATCCAAACCTCGGGGTGTAGGATGTGCCTGGAACAGGACGCTGTGGCCCGGTTGGCCATTGTTTGTTTATTCTCTGTTTTCTCTCTCTCTTCTCTCCATTCTCACTTTTCTACTCTACCTTCTCTTGACTACTAGGTATGGCTGGCGGGTGGTATTGCAGTTGCATCGCATCTCCCGGGCGGTTCGACATAGGCCCTTCCGTGCATTTACCCCTACCCTGAGCTCGCCAATTCTGGAAACACTCGCCCCTTATGAATGGGCCACTGGTCACATTCGGTATCTGGGTCTGCAGTTGACTCCATCCCTCGACACGTGGTCCCAGGTGAATTGGAGTGAATGTAGGAGGGCTGTTCTCGATGAACTGAGGGGATGGAAGCCCTTGCTGATGTTGTGGCGGGGCAGACTTAATGCCATTAAGATGTCGATACTCCCCAAAATTGTATATTTATTCCAATACCTCCCCACTCCTTTACCACAGCATCAAATACAGGGCTTCCAACGCGAACTCACCACATTTATATGGGGCGGGCGTAGACCGTCGTTCTCTCACAAGATTCTCATGCTACTGCGGGACAGAGGGGGACTGGCCTGTCCCAACCTCATGGATTACTACTGGGCCTCCCATCTCCGCTTTGCGTAGGAATGGACAACAACTGAGAGTGAAAAGGTCTGGCTACACATGGATAGAATGGTAACTGGGCGTAGCATTTGGGACCTCACATGGCTCCATCTAGCGGCACGCTCCAGAAGCGCCTATATAGCGGTGCCCACTGAAACGGTCCTGGATATCTGGGACAGGGTGGCGGTGCGCAGAGTTCTTACGACATTCCCCTCTCCGCTTTCACCCATTGAAGGGAATACATTATTCCCTCCGGCCTATCGCATGCAAGCTTTTGCTGAGTGGGCGCAAGGGGGGTGCAGAGTGATTGGGGATCTATATGAGGGAGGCACTCTCAAAACATTCGCTCAGTGTAGAGGAGTTTAGTCTTCCAGTGGAGGTGGGACTACAGTATGCACAGCTACGGCATTGGTTCTCCTCGACAGAGATGCAACAGGTGGCTTCCCGCCCTTTCACTCCCTTTGAGTGGCTGGTCCGCTCCTTTGATGAATCGAAGGCCTGGTATCTCGGATCTATCTGATCCTGCAACACCCCCTGGAAACGCCTTCCCACCCATACCAACGTCAATGGCAGTTGACGTCCACCACGGAAATCACGCCTCCATATCCCCAAGGTCTATCGCAGCATCCCACAGCGAGAGAATGCATATAAAATCATGACCCAATGGTACTATACGCCCACATGACTACATAAGATGTTCCCTGCGGCTTCTCCCCTGTGTTAGAGGTGTTAGACTGCGTCTGGACATTTCATACACATTTGGTGGGCCTGCCCACTCTTGACATTGTTCTGGATGGAGGTCCTCAGCCATATTAAAGGGGTGTTGGGATTCCCCCTGCCTGAAACCACAAGCAAAGTTCTTTTGGGCATCAAACCTGCCCGCCTGAAGGCACTCACCCACATTGATTGGATTCTATTGCTTCAAATGCTCGGAGCTGCTAAGCAGCTTATAGCGCTATACTGGAAGAAAGCAGAGGCCCCTCCAATTGCTGCTTGGTACGTGCGCTTATGGCATGTCATAACTATGGAACTCTTTACAGCGCGGCTGCAAGCACGAGACACTCGTTTTAAAGCTGTCTGGCAACCTCTGATTAAATACCTTTGCGCGATAGTGCATGCATGTTACATGCCCACTAAGCTTAGAGCGCTGCGACTTTTTGAAGATGCTATACTCCCACCTGCCCCTGACAGATTGCTCCCACAAGCAGACCATCTAGAAGCGTAACCCCCCTTCATGGGTAACAGGGCCTGCAAGGGGCTGTACGCTGTATTCTCTCCTCCTGCCCACACATACCACTCTTCTCCTGACTCCTACCTACTTCTTTTCTCGCCTACTTACTCTTCCTTCAACGTCTCTTGATCTTTGTTTGTCTTTCTGGGGCCTCTAGCTCATGAACTCAAGTTCTGGTTCCTCAGAGGTTTTGTACATTCCTGCTCCATCTTGATAGCACAATATAATGCACTGCGCGGCCGGCCCCACAGGGGTTGTAGGCGAGATGTTGTGTTAAAACTTGCCCCTTGTGTAACAAGTGAAACATCTGCAAACGCGGCCGGCCCTGTATAGGGTTGTAGGCTTAACGCTGTGTACATTTAGACCTGTACTCTGTTCCCCTTTTTAGGTCTCGCTCTCGAATTCGGGACCGTGGACGCGCACGTGCAGCCCGGAGCCGTGCACATCTCCTGTCCCAAATTTACTCGCAATCGCGCGCGCACTCACACAGCCACACTCACGCATGCACACACACATGCGTGCACGCACACACACACGCATGCATGCACACACGCAGGCACAATCGCACGCGCGCGCACACACACAGCCACACACATGCATGCACACACACACACACACACACACACACACACGCACACACACACCCCCCTACAACTAAGCCCCACCCGCCCTCCCGCTCCACTCACCGGGCTACAGGCTCCGTCATGCGGGGCTTCCCTCTTGCATCTGCTGCCTCTGCTCCTCCTACGTGCTTTCTGCCCTTATCGTTGTTAGTTAGTAGTCTCAGCAGCAGTCACAGGAGGGCGGCGCTTGACGCTGGAACTGCGCAGGTGCGTTGACGTACGGTCATGTGAGTCTCCAGTTCCGATGTCCGTGTGCTTTCTAGTTTAATGAGTTGTCGAGCACTTGGCTACACTAAAACGTTTCAATTGTGAAAAGTATTCCGTTAATACGTTGCACATAACTTAACAGTTACTTGCCTTTTTATTAAAATAAAACACGCATGTTAAAGTTCTTCAAGATTACGATGCTTATGTTCGTCTTTTCTATAGTGTAGCATTTTAGGCATTGTTGTCCATTGTTTGTTTTGCTACCTGTCTCACTTCGTCTTCCCACGGCGCAATGTCATAACTAGCTCCACTTTTCCCAATCCATCATGGCGGCTGAAACAGTGTTGTGTGTCTTTGCTAGGTTACTGCTCAATGATATGAGACTGGCGAAAAATAGATCTGCCCTGTTCCCGATCCAGCATGGCGGCGTGCCGGGTAGTGGTTGCTACGGGGGTAAGGCTCTGCAGTAAATGACATCCGCCGGGCAGCATGATGTGAGCGGAGATTCCCTTTCCTGAGCCGGTGTTCCGTCTATAACACTAAAGCTGGTATGTCTCCTGATCTTGAAAGTGTCATAGCGAGGAGGGGCTCAGGCCCTGCCTAGCGGAGAGACAGCCGGCGAGGGTGGGAAGCTCACCGACCACTCTGCGGAGCTGGTAACTGTCCTTTCCAACAATAGTTTAAGGCAGCTTTCACTAACGACAGCTGGCTACAACCTTCCTGCAGCACAAAGGTTGTACACCCCTTCAAGTACTACAGTTACATTTGATACAACTCTTCAGCCCAAACAATCAATCTTTATCCCCCACGACAGATATCTGCCTTCTATATCCGTGAACGCCCACAGCCAGGGCTTGAGTCGAGGGTAGACGCGGTATGCTGAACTCGTCCAGGCGTAATTTTTTGACACGAGGGCACTTTCCGCAGGGCCTGCACATTGTCTGCTTTTGTTCTGAGCAGCAACTTGCAGGTGGGGATGGGGTTTACAGATTCCAGCTTCGCCCATAACAAAAGCAGAGTTAATGGGCCATTAGTCCTCCTTTTGTTGGAGTATCCTGGCTTGGGTTTAGTCGCCCTAGTGCTTACACAAATAATTTAAATATCCCTATTTAATAATGTTTCTTTTATTGTGCTTTAGCACTACTTATCACAATGCAGGGTGTCAGAGCGCTTTACATCAAATGTGCAGATTATACATTGACAATAAATTATATATGTGTACATCAATATAAAGGATGTGTTACATAGGACAGTGAGGTTTACAGGATGTAGGAGCCACATGCCTTTCATACCTCACTGTGCTATATTAGGTGGATTACAGTTTATGAACTGTAGTTAACAAAAGGATCTCGGTCTTAAAAGCAGTAACTCACTTACCCATTTACATAAAATAAAAAACTGTCATCTGCGTGTTACATAATGTGCTTTGCAGAAACATATTAACCCCTCTATGCTACTTTGATTCAAAACTAGGACTAGGCAAAACACAGATCTCTCGAGAAAATGTTATCCTACAGAGTTATCTTACCATTATCATTATTACCTGAGATTTAGCTGGCACACAAAGATCTCTGCAGCAGGTGCTTTAACCCCATAAGATATTTAAAAATGCCGACATTGCAACCAATTAAGCAGAACCGATTTAATGCCATGTTTCAGCTTGTTTCCTATTTCTTTGTGGCAGGGTTTAACCCCTTAACTGCAGCGGCTTTTCCGCCGCAGTGCTAGAGGGCAGGGGGGGGTGGGCGCGCGGCTGGCCCACGCTTACGACGGAACCGCTCCATCACGGCGCTCGAGTGAGCTGCGCTTGTGACGGAACGGTTCCGTCATGGCCCCGCCCGCTCAATGAAACGCGTCGCGCAGGCGCGAAATCAGCGCCGAGCGGGCCGTGACTTACCCGTTCCGTCACAAGCTCTGCTCACCCGAGCGCCGTGACGGAGCGGTTCCGTCACAAGCGTGGGAGGGGTTAAAGAAAAACACCACATCAAAGCCATCAGCCTTCCTCCCACAGGTATCTGAAGCTTCCCCCAGCATGCGCTCGGCCTCAGGCATTTCTCCTTCCCCCCCTAATTATTCACCCCTGCTGTTGCTGCCCACGTCCGTACTTTTTTTTGTGCCTTTCTGCCCTCTGTAACACTCGTTTTTTTCCCATGTTTTTCTGCCCTTATGCCCTCTGTTAGACTCGTGTTTTGTGCCCTTCGGCCCTCTGTTAGACTCATTTTTTTGCGCCTTTCTGCCCTCTGTTAGACTCGTTTTTCACTTTTTTTCTGCCCTTATGCTCTCTGTTAGACTCGTTTTTTGTGCCCTCTTTTAGACTGGGTTTTTGTGCCTTTCTGCCCTTTGTTAGACTCGTTTTTTGTGCCTTTCTGCCCCCTGTTAGACTCGTTTTTTGTGCCCTTCTGCCCCCTGTTGGACTCATTTATCCCTTGTTTTTCTGCCCTCTGTTAGACTCGTTTTCTGTGCCTTTCTGCCCTCTGCATCACCACATCATCACTCAGCGCCACCACATTTTCACTCAGCACTACCACATTATCACTCAGCACCACCACATTATCACTCCGCACCACCCCAGCACCGCTCAGCACCACCACATTATCACTCAGCAGCACCACCCAGCACCACCACAGCATCACTCAGCACCACCACAGCATCAGTCAGCACCACTCAGCACCGCCACAACATCACTCAGCAGCACCACTCAGCACCACCACATCACCACTAAGCACCACCACAGCACCAGTCAGCACCACTCGGCACCACCACATTATCACTCAGCACAACCACCACAGCACCACTCAGCAGCACCACCACAGCATCACTCAGCACAACCACAGCACCACCACAGCACAACCACAGCACCACCACAGCACCACCACAGCACAACCACAGCACCACCACAGCACAACCACACCACCACCACCACAGCACAACCACAGCACCACCACAACACCACTCAGCACCACCACATTATCACCTAGCAGCACCACTCTGCACCACCACAGAACCACTCAGCACCACCACCACAGCACCACTCAGCACCATCACAGCATCACTCTGCACAACCACAGCACCACCACAGCATCGCTCAGCACAACCACAGCACCACCACAGCACCACTCAGCACCACCACATTATCACTCGGCACCACCGCAGCACCACTCTGCACCACCACAGAACCACTCTGGACCACCACCACAGCACCACCACATCACTCAGCAGCACCACCACAGCATCACTCAGCAGCACCACCACAGCATCACTCAGCAGCACCACCACAGCATCACTCAGCAGCACCACCACAGCATCACTCAGCAGCACCACCACAGCATCACTCAGCAGCACCACCACAGCATCACTCAGCAGCACCACCACAGCATCACTCAGCAGCACCACCACAGCATCACTCAGCACCACTACAGCATCACTCAGCACCACCACAGCACCACTCAGCACCACCACGTCACTCAGCACAACCACAGCACCACCACAGCACCACCACAGCAAAACCACAGCACCACCACAGCACAACCACACCACCACCACAGCACAACCACACCACCACCACCACAGCACAACCACAGCAGCACCACCACAGCACCACTCAGCACCACCACATTATCACCTAGCAGCACCACTCTGCACCACCACAGAACCACTCAGCACCACCACCACAGCACCACTCAGCACCATCACAGCATCACTCTGCATAACCACAGCACCACCACAGCATCGCTCAGCACAACCACAGCACCACCACAGCACCACTCAGCACCACCACATTATCACTCAGCACCACCGCAGCACCACTCTGCACCACCACAGAACCACTCTGGACCACCACCACAGCACCACCACATCACTCAGCAGCACCACCACAGCATCACTCAGCAGCACCACCACAGCATCACTCAGCAGCACCACCACAGCATCACTCAGCAGCACCACCACAGCATCACTCAGCAGCACCACCACAGCATCACTCAGCACCACCACAGCACCACTCAGCGCAACCACAGCATCACTCAGCGCAACCACAGCATCACTCAGCGCAACCACAGCATCACTCAGCGCAACCACAGCATATGTTCTCTCAATGTTTCAAGCTTTATTACAAATGTCACAAAAAAAATGTTAATATTTCACTTCTGTTCTTGGATTTCGTCACAATAAAATACACTGAACATAATCTTCACAAAAGTTATTTTAAAAAGTTTAAGCTATTGCCATTATAAATTACAATAACTTTTATTTAGGTATTAATTATTAAAAAAAAAATAAAGTAATTGTTATTTGTAATATCAATACATCTAAATCACGTAAATACAACACATATTGCATTACAAATGCTATAGGTGTCACATTTGCGAAAGTTATAACTATTGGCATTGTAAATGACAAAGCTATTAATTTCGCTATTTTCAAAACCAACACATACATTAAAAAAATTGTCATTTACAATACCAATAGCTCAAAGTTTCCTAATGCGAGACCTATTGCATTGCAAATGCTTGTTTAATTTTCTTTCCCTACAGTTGAAAATAAAAATCCCCCTCCCCCCAAAAAAAAAATATGCGGTCATAATTCACGCTAATCAGGCTTACCCTAACAGCGGTAAGCCACTGTATATCCCCACCCTTGTCACATTTAAGGCATTCAGCTATAATTTCTCTTCTTAAAGTTGATGCTGGATTTTGCCAAACTGTTAGCCCAAATATGGCCGGGGGAGACCACATATAGGCCTCAATATAGAGCAATATTAACTCCTTGTGGCAAACAAAATGTGAGGAAGAAATTGACGCCCCCAAAAGTCTTCGGCAAAATCTATTTTCTACTACATGAATGCTACAACATTTTGTAAACCCCCAAACTTCAGCACCGTAAATTTTGGTGGGTATGCACTGTGTTTTATATATTTTCATTATAGATAACACTACCTCAGTTCTTTTAGGTTGCGGAAGACACAAAATTGAGTTAGTGGCCTTTAAAAATTTACTCCTGCTGTGTGCCAAATGGGCTGCCCAGGAACCATTATCTGAAAATACTAGCCCCAGACATGGGAAAGTGCAAGTGCATAGCAAGCGTTCAGAACCTGAGGTAATTGTATTAATAAGGTGCTTTTTGGGGCCGCAGCTCATTAAAATTGATTTCTTAAAATTAGTACAAAGATCTCGGCTGGCCATAAAATCTACAAAGCCCCTAACTAAAGTGCATAGTGCATTCGGAGTGTGGCCCATTAGGACCGCATCGTCCGTGTATAGTAGGACGGGTAGTAAATTGCCATTATTCATCTGGACAATGGTAGTTAGTTCAGACAGTACGTTGTGTAAATCATTAATGTATAAAATAAATAGTTCAGACAATCCTATGGTATTTTCTATACACAATTTCAATACATACAAAGGAAAATAAAGTCAAAAACACAACATGCAAAAAACACTTGAAATCTTCGTCCACCTGTCCACTGTCATTCAAACTCCTCATCCAAACCTGCACACACCATACACATCGCCTACCATACAATGTCTTTCATTTTAGTATCCATAGTATATATAGAGATAAACAATTAATTACAATGACAGGAGCACAGTACAAATTATCAGGATAAATATGGAGTTATTCAGCACTTAGTATGTTTGAATAGGCACAGTTTTGTAGAAAAACAACCTCTTAAAGATCATTCAATTTTGTTGGCCCATCGATCCATCGTCCATGATTGTATGTTTTCACGTAAGTATCTCAGTCAGTCAATTATCTTTATTTCACAGTATTTCTGCTACATATAAGTGCACAGAGTAAAAATAAAGACATTTAAAACAATCTAAAATCAATTATATTAATAAAACATTACAATTGGATTCTAAAACATTAAAAACAATGACTAGCTTCTTTAAAATTCCAAATAAATATTTTAATGTTTCACCCCTCGAAACCTGGAAAGATAGGGGTTATTAAGTGCTGAGTGGTGACTAAAATAATTACATTCACATCTTGAGTGGACTCAGGGTTCCCAAGCTAGGCAAGCTCTCCTCCATTTCATACAGGACCAAAGGAATGAAGCCAATGCAAAGCATATGCATCATTAATTTCTTTTAAAGTGCTGTGCGACATTGGCTAAAATGATACCGATGCAAAAGAGGCAGGATGTACCTTGAGCATTGTTCTTCATAAAAACAACAAAAGAAGATTAAATGAAGATCATACTGCTCGGAACTACCATTACAAGGGCATGCTGTTAAATCGCTAAGCAAATACCTTTTTGGAGGGAAACCCATCATCAGGGGGATTAGATTAAGTCGGAACCTCACCAAGATGAATGTATGTTGTAAATTCCATTACCCCTATATAAATACGATTAGTCCTCCTCCATATTGGGCGAGGTCATTTGATATACCTTACAGAAGATTTAAAATAGTTTTCTTATTTTCTCTCGTATTCTGCTTTTAATGAAAAAATCTAATTTTAGAGAATTTCAAGCAGCTCCTAGGGTTTCTATGCAACTTGGCCAGACCTGGAGAAGTAAATATGTGCTTTACATTCTGCAGCCATACAATCTTATGTGCGTTATCCAGCGAAAAACAGTCCTTTATTATCGTTTGGTTAGATTGGCAGTATCCCTCCTCCAGATCGAGTGCCATTTTAGGATGGGAGCAAGCCTAATACTATCCGACACATGTAGTGAACCTAGTTCGAAATGGCAATTGTAATTCGAACAGGAGCGAGGAAGGGCCAATAACTTCTTAAGAAATCAATACTCTAGCCTTTGCAGGGAGTCTGTTGCCCCCATACCACAGAACCCTGCCTCATAGGTAACAGCAGGAATAGTCTTCGCACTATATACCTTTTTTATTGCCTCAATGGGTTTTGACCCCAACTTTTTGATAAAATTACAGATGGCAGTCACATTTCTCTCCATTACAAGAGCCCTGTTGACCAGCATATTTAGCCAAGAGTGCTTTTTGTCAAACAAAACCCCTAAATAGGAGAAAGAGTCCACCATTTCCAACCTTCTTTTCCCTATGTAGAAGGCTTGGAGTTTCTTAAAAGTGGATGCCCCTGTCACCAGTAGGAAAGATTTTGATTTGTTCACTCTCAGATCCAGACTTTTCATAATATCCTCATAGGCCGTTCTAAGACTTTGTAATGCCAATCCTGTTCTTGCTATTAAAACACCATCATCTGCATATGTCATTATTGGAAGTGGAACTACATTGAAAGAGGGGACGTCTGGAATAGAACCTATGACTGCGGCTTCTAACCCATTAGTATAGATTGAAAAAGAAAAAGGGGGGGGCAAGAATCAGCCTTGTCTAATGTCCCTTGACATATGAATAGATCTTGTGCACTCCCCATTTTTTTCATTACTGACACATGCAGTGGCTTGTGAGTACGTCTGGCAGATAAAATAATCAGATAGAGACTACTGGCCGCAGATTCCTTAACGTAGAATTAGCCCCAGGCGCAAGACTGGATCCGGAAAATATTCTTTGCTACAGCATCTTTGTGCGCCGGGGGCGGTACCATGTGACTCCGCCCTGACGTCATCCGCGAGCGTGACGTCAGCGAGGACACATAAGCCCCACCCCGGCGCGTTGACGTCGGGTTTTTCTCTTTTCCGCGTGCAACGTGGATTCGGATCGTGTCCTGGCCTGTTTTCAGGCCTTCTTTTCACGCTTTGCGTTAAGGAACAGTGTGCAAATGCCTTCGGGCTTCAAGCCATGTACTGATTGTGCACATCAGATTTCGGCGACGGACCTTCGCCCTATCTGTATGTGTGTATGTGGTGTTTGGGCGAGCACCATGACTCTATGGACTGCGAAGCTTGTCAGCACCTCAAACCAAAGTCCTGGCAGGAGCGGCGGATAAAATTACTATTGGCCCGCTTGTCCAGGTCGGTGTCGTCCCAGCGTCCATCCCCTACCTCGGAAACCAGAAACCGCCAATTCCGACTGCAGCATCGCCATGCTCCATGGCCCCAAGGGCGTCGCTCACCAGCTGGTAGGTCCTGCAGCTTGTATCCGAGGCCTTGTCCTCGTTCGGTGGAAGGTGCCGGTTCCCCTCAGGACGTGCGCCCTCTCCAGTCGCCACCCTACCCGCTGTTTCCTGGCCTCTGGACGACTATGGCCCAAATGAAAGCCTACGCTGCGGCTCTACAGGCTTCTTTGGCGCCTCCTCTTCTGCCTTAGACCTCTGAGGATCCCTTGCCTCACGCTGGGCCTTCCGCTGCATTGCCGGCGGCTTCGTCCCTGGCACCGACTGGTTCGGCTTCAGGTTGTTGGAGGGTGGTGTCAGGGCGGGGTCCTGCGGGGCTCCCCTCTTCGGCCCACGTCTTCCCTGCCTCGCTGCAAATCCCTATGGGGATCCCTGTGGCGTCGCAGGAGATCGGCGGGGCTCGTCCCCGAGTCCCCCTCGGTCCTCTGTGCAGGTGGCTGCCTTGCCAGAGGCCGAGCCGGCGCCTTTTCTGAGCCGGAGGCTTTCCTCCCCGGCCCAGACGGTGCCGCGGGTGGAGGCCGGGGCTTGGGGTCCTTTCCCGAGCCCGTCTCGAGTCTCTATGCAGGCGATTGCCGAACATGCTCCGACCTGTACCATTGTCCTAGGGAGCACGCGGTGGTGGAGGTAGGCGCTGCGCCGCCTATGTCGTCTCGGGAGCCGAATGGCGTCTCGCCGGCGCCTGTGGCGGACTCCATGGTGCCATGCCAGGGTCGGGTCCTCTACTAGTCTTCAGAGGTTCCTTCCTCTACGGAGGTTGGTCAGCTCCTGGTCTCTTCTACTCCGGAGACGGGCCGCTGCGTCGTTGCTTTTTCACCGGCGTCTTCTAGGGAAGGCTCTTCGCGGTCCCCACAGCCTCAGCCCCAGCCCTCGGACCCTCTCTTCCGCAGCTCGCGGTTGGTTGCTCCACTAGCTTCTCCGCCCTCCCCGGGGGCCCCTTAGGTTCCCCACTCGTTCGTGGATCCCACCTTTCAGAATTGGTCGCTTGTTCCTCCAACTGGACTTGGGGATGGACTGCTTAGTTTACAGCCGTCGCCCACGGAGGAGCTGCTTTCTCCCCGCGGCGTCCTACGGAGGCCAGTGTTGCCTTTGTTCGGGCTATTTCCACGGCCGCTGGGATTTTGCGAATGGGTGACCCCGTCACCCCATTCCCTACGGATCATCTGTTGGAAGTTCTACACCTGGGCTCTGGTGGGCGGGAGCTGCTTCTTCCATTCGAAGCTTCGCTCCACGACTCTCTTGTGGGGGCTTGGGGCGTCCTGCCATGGGTGATCCGGTGCGTCAGCCGCTCCTACACCGCCACCGTCCTGCTCCGCACGACCCGGTCTGCCTTTCATTCCACCCTTCTACTCGGTGCCCTCTTCTGCAGACTGCCTTTCCGTCCTTGGGAAAAAATAGGAGCAAAGAGGGAAACAAACAGCTAGGACGCCCTCCACTCAATAAGTCAACAAACTACTATTGTCCTAGTGTTCAAGGCAGTTACCATACCATACTAAGATCTGCAGGGGTCCCATTGGTGGTGCGCTCGTGAGGTGCCATCTCGCTTTCTCACCTTTTTTCTGTCGTTACACTAGGTGAATGTGGGTTTGCACTTGTTTAAGTCTGTCTATCAGAGTTGGGCTATTTTTAACAGTGGCAGTAGACTGAGTCATCCCCTACTCTAGATTCATTGCAAGAAGAGAGGTATGTTGTAATTTATGTACAACCAGCGATGCCTGCAGATCTTTGTATGGTATGGTAACTGCCTTGAACACTAGGACAATAGTAGTTGGTTGCCTTTCCGTCCTTGCCTGTGTGGTTGGTTCCTCCGTCACGGTAGGCCCGATGGTTGGATTCATGGGGGCGTAATATCTTCACTTCCTCTAGTGCTGCTTTGCGAGCGCTTAACACACTTTGTATGTTGGCCAGGGCTACCTCCAGCTTGTGGGATTCTGCGGAGTCCCTTCTGTCTCACGTCTCCCAAGACGAGGCCCGAGCTAATTTACGGCACTGTGTGTTGGATGGTTGGGAGTTGGCCGCGTTTATTCTCCGTGAGGCCTTGGATGTTGCTGATGCTCTGGGCCGTGCTCTGGCCAGTTCTGTGGCTCTCTGTCGCCATGCTCAGTTGCGGGATGGTGTTTTTCCTGAGAATATTAGGGAGCGTCTGGTTGACCTTCCCTTTGAGGGGGTTCTTTTGTTTAACACCCACGCAGACTCTGCCATTCAACATCTCCTTGCAGGGCTCCGTCCTCCTCCCTCTCCGTGAGCTTGGCTTGTTGATCCTCCGGGGCTTGATGGGAGGCATTATTCCACCTTCTTCCTGTAGTCTGGTGTTTTGATTGGCCCACCTGTATGTTCTGTGTGGTTTGCAGTGCCTTCGGGGTCCCTAGGTTAGCCCTCTTTCCTGTTGGCTGCTGGTTCAGCCCTTTATGGCAATTGTGTATTTTTTGGCTGATCTGTAAGCCGTCTGTGGTTCTGGCCACAGGTCCTTATGTTCTTGTTCTCTGCTGCTGTGTTTTTTCCGCTAAGAGTGGTTCCCATGTTTTCTTGGGACGTGTCTTACCCTAAGTGGGGTACTTGTAGCTATTGTATAGCTCTGTCCTACGCTGCGGGGGGTTGACTCCCTTGCTTGTCCCTCGCCTTCCTGGCGTTACTGTATGCCACTGGTGCGGTTTCTTTGCTCTTGTCTGGGCATGGCTTCCGCTGCTCCAGATTCTGTCCTTTTCAGTGTCCGCTACTTCATTAGGCCGGCTTTGGCAGGCCGCCTGCGGCATTGTGCTGTGGTGTTTCCGCCCATTTTTGTATGGCGTTTTGGCCTGGTCCTCTGTCTGGTGTTCAAGTGGGGGATTGAATTCCTTCCCCCTTTTTCCTGCTTTGTGGCTGGCCTTGTCCGTCCTACGTAATTCTCCTCCTCTCTTCTGGCTGGTACCACTTCTTTCGTGGGTCGGTTTTGTCTGGAATGTCCTCCCTTAGGGGTTGTTCTGTTTTTCCCTGACCTTTGCCTTCGGCTTGCGCTCGGCCTGTTTGGGGTGCACGGCTTCTTGGTACTTGCCAGCTGCCGGCTGTGCACGCCTGCTCTTTGGTCCACAGCCGGGGGAATTTTTTTATTTTTTTATTTAAAGGCCTCCCTTCTTGTCCCCATTCAACATCCCTTGCAGGGGCCCTGTGTTTCTTCCTAACTGGGGAAGTTCTCTTGCAGCCCCTCCTCCCCCCTGGGTATGGTTAGGGTATCTATTCTATGTAAAGGAATCTGATGCTAGTATTCTCTATCAGATGTACGAGTTACTTACCTTCGGTAACGATGTATCTGGTAGAGACGATTCTAGCTGCAGATTCCTTCACGACTCGCCCTTCCTCCCCGTTCTGCGAGGACCTTCACCTTGGTTTTCTGCACTCGCCCCCTTCCGGGTGGCCTGTCTCCTGTGGGTGTTCTCTTTGCTTCCTCCCTGACTGGATGCTTCACTCTGTTTGATTGTTCCGCCCCTTCCTTGCTGGTTAGGGGGCGGGTGGTCCATGAGTACTTTTGCATTCATTGCACCCTGGTTCTTTCCGGTGTGGGGGCCTACTTTTACTCTTCTTTCCTTTTGTTGCTTTGGGTTTTGGACTCCTCTGCGGTCCTCTGAGTTAGGATCTTTAACTATACCTCACCCCTTAACTCCTTCAAAGGGATACGGCCTTCCTTGATGGTGTTGTCTTGGGGGTAATTTGCCGTTACTAATCTATTCCAGACTTGTTGCCCTTCATTGTTATGGATTGTGATTGCAGACTCTTTGTATCTGCTAGGAGGTTTTTTTCACGTTTTCTCTACCTCCAGGGAGGGTGCCACCTTCGATTTTAAGATTGCACCTATGAGCGTTGCTCTGCTCTTTCCCTGCTATGGCTTTCAGTACCTTATTGCATAGCATTTTTCCAAATGGTACTGTTCCTTTCCTTTTGTTTCCCTTTTCTATTTTCACAATTTTTTCGCACACTGTTCCCATGTTCTCCACAGTTTTGTTGTGATGGCTTCGCGTTGTGGCGTGGAAAAGTTCGCAGAAGAAAACTGACATCAGCGCACCTGGGTGGGGCTTATGTGACCTCGCTGACATCATGCCCGTGGACGACGTCAGGGCGGAGTCACGTGGTACCGTCCCCGGCGCACAGATGCTGTGGCAAAGAAAATTTTCCAGATCCAGTCTCGTGCCTAGGGATAATTCTACGTTAAGGAATCTGCGGCTAGAAGCGTCTCTACCAGATACATAGTTACCGAAGGTAAGTAACTCGTACATCGCTACATCTATACCCATCTCGTCCATTATTAGCCATAACTTAGGGTGGGTCACACATCAAATGCAGCCGATAATGGCCATAAATATCTGCCCTTTCCCAGCCTTCATATATTTTGCGATTGTCAAACTCAAATTCAAACACTGATCAATCGTCCCCCTACCCCGTTGAAAGCCATACTGTGCTGATATTAAAATGTTCTTCTCGCGGATCCAGTCCTCCAAACTGTTCAGCAGTAAGGGCCCCATCAATATTGAGGTGCTGTCCAAGAGAGAGATTGGTCTATAGTTCTACGGTAGAGCTTTATCCCATTTTTTGTATAGATTGGGACTATTATAGTTCTACTCCAGGAAGATGGGGTTCCCACCTTAAATAGAGCGTTAAAGATGTTAGTCAACAGTGGGGCCCAAAGATCCTGATGCTCTAGTAAGAAATCTGTAGGCACCCCATCTGGGCCTAAAGCCTTGGCAGTACTACACTTGGCCAGCCCATATCTTACTTTGGCCAAATTAAATACCAGGTGCTCCTTAAATGCTAACTCCTTTATGTCTGAGCCAGCCAAAGGTTTCTCCACTGCCCCAAAAATCTGCCCAAAATGAGCCACCCAGGCATCCTCACTAGCGTGGGTGTCCAGTGCTGGCTCACAATCCTCTTTAGGAGGGTAGCATTTATCACTTTCCAAAAGTCCCTGCTATTCTGAAGAATGATGGCGGAGCACTGGCGCTAGCTTTATTCTGCCGTATTGAGTAAATAAGAACATTAGACCTAAATGCCGTGGTCTACCTGCTGGAAACACGGGACAGCAAGCTTCGGTGCAGCACGCTCAGCAGGTATTGGGTTGCTGCGGGTGCTGGCTGGCGTCCTCGCGGTCCGGATTCAGCGTCGGTGTCACCGTTGTGGGCGTGGCGGTGGGGTAAGCCGAGCCAGGGGAGACACCAGGAAAGACGTGTGGAGCAGCGCAGGATTGCGGAGCCGGCGTCGGAGCCCTGAAAGAATGGCCCCTAAGGCGGCGGCGGGAGTATCGGCAAAAGCCACGGCGGCGGCTAGGAGGAAAGCCCAAGCAGTCCAGCCAGCAGAGCAGCCGGAGACGGAATTAAAAGGGGATGAATCCCCAGCCAAGTTGTGCACACCCCCAGGAGAGGCATTAAAAAAGAGGAATCACGCCTCTGCAAGATCACGGCAAGTGACTCCTTCCATCCCTGAGTTGTTCGCCCGAAGTGGCAAGGGGCAGAACGCTAAGGATGGGAGCATCGATGAGACCGCTACTCCTGCGCCCGCGCCACAGATGGTCATGGCTTCAGGTATGATTGCGGCACGCACCCCCCTGCCAGAGGATACAGATGATCAGAATGATGACCTGACGGAGGAATCAATAATGGTGGTTGAAAGAGGGCAAGAGCGTACAGGGACTGATGGGCTAATTTTAGATAATGCTGATAATAAAACCGTGGCTGAAGCAGTACTGGGAAGCCAACTTGAGCTGGTATCAGGGCAAGAATGCAGTGCTGGGGTGGCTGGAGGAGAAGGGGCTGAAGGTTTATGCCCTTCCCTGGCCCTAATGGCCTTAAAGGTCGGCAAGGAGAAGGAGAAGGAAAGTAGCGAGTGCTTTTAGTCCGTCTCAGAGGAGGCAGAATGGTCAGACGATGACCGGAGTTCATCTCCGGAGGGGAGTGACTATGAGTCCGATAGCGATATCGAACAGAATCCCCCTAGCACAGCTAAAAGACCAAATGCTCAAGGGAATGTCCTGGATAAGCCCGTGCGGGATTTAACACTCATCAGCCATGCCACTGCAGGGGAGCCCGAATGCTGAGGCCCCATTAACTCACCCCCCACTCCTTGATGTCATTTATCAGACCATTCTTACGCATAGGGAGGAATCACGCCAGGACAGTCGAAAATCCCAAGCAGCAATGCTTAAGATGCAAGGCGAGGTAAGAAAGCTGTCTAAGGCATATGTCAATGTGGGGGACAGAGTCGCAAACTTGGAGGAAAGGATTGTGGCAACTGAATCAGAGGCCGCCGCAGCCACTACCAAAGTGGAGTCTCAAAGCACTCAGGTCACTGACATCCAGTGGAAACTGGAGGACATGGAAAACAGGCTAAGGCGTAACAACCTACGGGTGCTGGGGATACCAGAAGGTGCCGAGGGGTCTGATGTTAGGTCCTACATGATTAATCTCTTCTAGACAGCATTCCCAGAACTCTCTGAATAGAACTGGTCGGTGTAAATTCAGAGGAAACTTCGTACTCCGTTTAAGGTCCGCCCCGGGGCAAAAAGTAGCGACAAGCCAAGGGCAGTCCTAATATTTCTGGGCAACTTTATTCTTCGACAAGTCATATCGGAAAAAGCCCGACCGGAGGCAAGAAGGTCCAGCGAGGGAGTGTCGTTCTTTGTTAGGCCAGACTTTTGCTACGTAACAGTTGAAAGGCGCTGGAGGCTGAGACAATTGATCAAACTCTTCCAGGACAAACATCTGCAAGTTTATATTGTCAATCCGGCGCAGCTCAAGGTGGTAAAAGAGGGTTGTGTCCAGTACTTTTCATCTGAAGTAAAAGCAAAGGAGTTTCTGGACTCTCTTGGTAGCTAGCAATGTTAATTAGGAGCATTTAGGGCCCTAAGACTGGACTTTTGGCACTATGAAGGGTAGTTTACGCTACTGTACTGTATTGTATTGTACGTCTATAATTTCCTAACATTATTTCTTCTCTATATATATCATTTCACTCAGGCTTGTTTCTTTTTTTCTTCTCGCTGGGGGAAGTAATATGGTATTTAATGCCTTTTTGTAATTGTTTAAAGCACCTACCTCACTGCTGCTGCATACGCGCATCACAAGCACAGACCTAGGTCTGAGCGCTTCACATGGGAGGGAGAAGGGGGGGAAGGGTAGGGAGGGCATCGTGGGGGGGGGAATCCAGGGGGGGCAGGGAGGTAGTGGGGGGGGTAGCACGGGGGGGAAGCAAAAAAAGAGAATTTATGGTACAAAGGTTGATCTGCTCCCTAGTGTAGGTTATGGTATTTCTGCTAGAAGCATTCTTTCCATCCAGACGTTGGCACTAAAAATGAAGGAAATGTTCAATCCCAATAATGTCGAGCCTTAGTATATATTCGGTCAATATTGGAGGGCTTAATGACTGGAGAAAGAGGTCCAGATTGTCCGAGTTTGTTAAAACAGAACCCATCGATATTCTGTGTTTACAAGAAACACACCTACCCTGGGCCAAAAAACAGCTACTCAGAATGGGGGGTTTCGATATTATCACATGTTCATCACAGACCTCAATGGTAAGGGGGGTGGCCATTTTAGGTAAAACTGTGCTTGGGGGGCCAAACGTACTAAGGCTGATGTGTTAGGTAGATGGGCTTTGGCTGAGATGGGGTGTGGTATAATGATATACTGGATATATGGCTCTAACCAAGATGACCCTGAAGTCTTCGAAATATTGGAAAGGGAACTGTCAAGCTGGCCTACCCCCATTCTGCTATGCGGAGATCTGAATATATCAGCTGACCTGGTCAAGAAAAGTTTGTATGTAGGGCGGAAGCAGAGAGTGTTCAGAGCGCTAGGCTCCCTGATGCAGTCGCATGGGTTAGTAGATGTATGGGGAACAAAGGAGCCTGACGATCCCGGGTTTACATATTTTTCAATGCCTTACCAGAAATACACCAAACTGGATTATTTTCTAATCTCATCTACAGAAATGAGCAAAGTTAACATCAGGAAGCTCCCCAAGGTTCTATCAGACCATAGCCCGTTGGCAATAAGATATGATGGTGTAAGGCCTGCCAAGAAAAAAAGGGTCTGGACATTTAATAGAAAACTTTTGGCAGACACTTTATTTATTGAACATCTGAGGAAATGGGCCAGGGAATTTTTTGAGGCCAATCGGTACAGTGCATCCAGAAATAGTGTCTGGGGTGTGTTTAAAGCTGGATTAAGGGGGAGACAATCAGCTATACTGCCCAAGCTAGGAAAAAATTGCAAGCTGATAGAGATAGGCTCATAGCCGATCTGGTAAAAGCAGAAGAACAACATGGGCAGGATATAATACAAGGGAAGGATGGAAAAGAAAGCCAATCGAGAATGAGTTCTATTAAAGCAGAAATACATAAACAGATGGCTGAAAAAGCTGTGTCAGAATATTGGACATATAGAGGGAAGATGTATGAAACAGGGGAACAGGCGGGCAAGGCGTTGGCGCTGAGGATTAGGCAGGATAATACAAAAAATATAATAACCAGTATTCAGGAGAATGGCCGTGAGTTTGTTGATTCGCAGGAGATACTCTGGGTTTTTGCAAACTTTTATCAAACCTTATATAAAGAGGCAGTGGGGGAGGAGCCGCAGGAAGGGTATCCGGATGGAGGACCCAAACTGGGCGAGCTCGAGAGGGAAATGTTGGAGAGCTATATGACTGCCGAGGAAGTGCGTGATGCGCTATTAGATCTAGCTGCTGGTAAGGCCGCAGGGCCAGACAGCATTCCATTAGAGGTGTATAAGTGTTTATCAAGTGAGGTGGTTCCAATGTTATTAGATCTGTTTAATGGAATAATGTGTACTGGAAAATTACCTGAGACATGGAAAGACACAAATATAGTGGTTTTCCATAAAAAAAGGGAAATCGAAAGAAAATCCTGGGTCCTATCTGCCGATCTCCTTTATAAATGCGGATAATAAAGTTTAAGCAAAAATGTTGGCGCCGCGTATGGGGAGGTTCATTGGCGGTCTGGTATCCCCTTGGCAGCATGGCTTCATCCCGGGTCGAGGAACAACCGATCATATTAGAAGAGCAATCTCTCTGTTTGAGGCTCATGCTGTCGGGGGGGAGGGGATCGCCATGATCCTCCTCGACGCGGAAAAAGCCTTTGACCGCGTTAGGTGGCATTACCTGTGGAATGTCCTTGTAGGGAGAGGTTTCGGTCAAAGAATCCTGATGGCCATAAAGGCTATGTACTTTGATCCGGTCGCCAGAATACAGTTGATGGGTGAGTGTTCGGGTAAAATTAAGATAACAAGGGGAACCAGTCAGGGGTGTCCCTGTTCACCCATCTTATTCGCGCTTTACATTGATCCATTGGTTAGACAGATTCTGGGCAATTATGAGATCAAGCCGGCTATAACCAATGGATTTGAGAGTAAAATATTAGCCTACGCGGACGACCTGGCAGTGATTTCATCAGAACCTGCCGAGGCTATGCAGGTACTGGTGGAAATCACCAAGGAATTTGGGCGACACTCTGGATACCGCCTGAACGAAGGGAAAACCCAAGTATCTGAAAGAGACACGTTAGTGATAGATTCCTTACCTTAGAATATCCCCAGGCGTCAGACTGGATCCGGAAAGTTTTGCGTAGCAGTACCCTTGCGCGTCGGTAGGCGTCTGCGGCTCCGTGTCCGTCGTGGGCGCCGTGATGACGTCGTCGGAGTACTTAGACGCCGCCTCCGCGTGCTGACGTCAGTTCTTCTTTTTTCCGCGCCAGCCAGCGCAGATCTGGAAAAAGCAGTTCCCTGGTCATTTTTTGACTAACTTTTTGGATCTTTTTGATCTCTTTCGAAGTCTTCACGACTCCGACGGTGCCGTTAGGGATGCCCGGCTTCAAGCACTGCGGCGGTTGCGAACGACTCATGTCGGTTACGGATCCGCACCGACTGTGCCTGACGTGTTTGGGCGTCGACCATGACGACGAGGCCTGCTCCGACTGTCGGGCCCTCTCGAGGAAGGCCAGGCGGGAGCGGTCCTGCAGGCAACTCGAGATCCGCCAGTCGGCCCGCGCCATGTGAGGTCCCGGTCCCGGTCCCACGGGAGGTCGAGGGACAGGTCGCGGCGGCGGAGCCGTCACAGCTCCAGGAGTCGGCGCCACTCCTCCGGGTCCAAGTCATCAGGTAAGAAGCATAAGAAGTTGAAGAGACATCATCGCTCTTCCGACTCCCCCCGACGCTCGCGTGATGCGGCCGGGGGTTCGGGTGACACCGCCCACGCGGCTCCTCAGGAGTCGCGGGCGCCGCGTTCGGCTCCATACCCCCCGGTCCCTGGGCTGAACGCGACGCCGGAGGAGATAGAGCGCTTCCTCATGGCCATGAGGTCCCTTTCTTCTCCGACGGGTTCCGCGGCGCCTTCGGGCCCAGCGAACCCGTCTGGGGCCCTAGTGGGTCGGGCACAACCCCGACGTCGTCGGGTGCTTCGGCCTCGACGCCGCCGGTGTCTTCGGCGCCGCAGGGCTCTGCGATCCCGACGCCGCCGCTGCCCTCGGGCTCGGCGCCGCAGGGTTCGGCGGTCCCGGCGTCGTCCGTGCCTTCGGGTCCGACGCCGCAGGGTGCCGTTCGGCCCTCGTCGGGCGATGGAGCTTCCCCGGTGGACCTTACGACCCCCCCGGGGTCGGTCCGCGTGGTGTCCCCGCCGGCGTCGGTCCCGGCCGACGCCGTCCCCAATACCTCCCCTCTATGGGTCCCGACGTCGGGACAGCGCCAGTCGGCGCCGATCCCGACGCCGTTCAGGGATTTCTATCCCTATGATCCATCCTCATTCGCTAACGACCCTGAGTCTCAGGAGATGAGGGAAGAGGAGGACTGGGAGGGGTCTGAGGACCCTCTGACAAGGGAATGTCAGTCTAGCATGGACTGGACAGGAGACCTTGGGGAGGCCAGTGGCCTGGACACCTCTCCAGACACTGGATTCGTCTCTCCTCCTTCCGTGGCTTCGGAGGAGGGCGCTACATATAGTGTGGTGTTGATGAGGGCTGCTAAGGCCTTGGGCCTTGAGCTCCCCGTCGCGGCCGTGAGGACTAATCTCCTTACTGAGGTCCTTAAGCCGCAGTCATGCTCCATGGAGCCAATGCTGCCGTTTAATGAGGCCTTGTCGGACGTTCTGTTGGGCACTTGGTCCAGGCCCGCTACAGGTTCGCCTGTAGATAGGAACGTCGCAAGACGCCACCGCCCGGCTCCGGGCGACCCATGTTTCCTGTCCACCCACCCCACCCCCAAGAGTCTGGTTATCCAGGCCTCTAACTCCCAGACCGCCTTCCCGTCAGCACCCCCTGATCGGGAATCCAAGAGGTACGAGGCCTTTGGCAAAAAGGTCTTCTCGTCCCTTAGCTGTGGACTGCGGTCTTCCAACACCGCATGCCTCTTGGGCCGTTACACCCATTCTATATGGGAAACGGTGGCGGAATTGCTGCCAGAGTGCCCGTTGGAGGTACGGGCCAAACTCGGCCAAGCCCTGGTGGAGGGCCGGGACGCAGCGAAATATTCGATCAGGTGCGGACTGGACACCACTGACTCGCTGGGCAAAGCGATGGCTACGACGGTGGCGATTCGACGCCACGCCTGGCTTAGGTCCGCCAACTTCTCGGCTGATGTCCAGAATACACTCATGGACATGCCGTTCGATGGCCGTCGCCTCTTTGGCGACAAGGCAGACCACGCGCTCGAGCGCTTTAAGGACTCCAGGGCTACGGCCAAGTCCTTGGGCCTCTCGGCCCCGCGCCAGCAAGTGGCTGCTTTTCGCTCCTTTCGTGGCCACGGAAGGGGCGTCCCCACACGTGCCGCCAGCCACTCGCCGCAAACTGTCGTCCAGCGCGGCGGTGGCCGTGGAAACCGCCGTGGAGGCGGTCGGGGAGGCAAGCGGAGCCAGTCCACACCTGCCCCCGCAGCATCCGCCTCTAAACCCTCCTAGTCCGTGCTTTTCGGCCCATGTGACGCCAGTGGGAGGCAGGGTTCGCCATCACCACACTCACTGGCGCACAGTCACTTTGGACAGGTGGGTGCTGCAGATCGTCCAAAGGGGCTACTCCCTCCCCTTCGAGACGACCCCTCAAGCCATGCCACCGCAACACCACCGCGTATCGGGGGATCATTTGCGGCTCCTGCAGGAGGAAGTTTCGGCCCTCTTGGCCAAGGGGGCCATTGAGCGCGTTCCTGGGCCAGAAGTAGGACGTGGTTGCTACTCCCACTACTTCCTGGTACCCAAGAAGGGCAAAGGAGGCCTACGCCCTATCTTGGATCTGAGGAGCGTCAACGGCTTCCTCCGGAAGGAGGAGTTCAAAATGCTGACACTGGCTCAGGTCTTGACTGCCCTAGACCCAGGAGACTGGATGGTAGCGTTGGACTTGCAGGATGCGTATTTCCACATCCCCGTCCTGCCGGCCCACCGGCGTTACCTGCGGTTCACGGTAGGCCACGAGCACTTTCAGTTTACCGTGCTCCCCTTCGGCCTTACCAGCGCCCCACGGGTGTTCACGAAGTTGATGGCGGTGGTCGCAGCTCACCTGCGCCGGTTAGGGGTTTCAGTCTTCACCTACCTAGACGACTGGTTGTTGAAGGTGGGCTCGCCCCAGGCAGTCGTCACCCACCTCCAGACTACGGCGGATCTCCTGCACAGGCTGGGATTTTCCATCAATGTGCCGAAGTCACACCTGTGCCCCTCTCAGAAGCTCCTTTTCATCGGAGCGGTTCTCGACTCGGCGCAGTTTCGGGTTTACCCGCCCGAACAGCGGGTCCGGGATATTCAGGACCTGATCCCGGTCTTCGGGCCGTTATCCCGGGTTTCGGTCAGGTTGACGCTGCGGCTTCTGGGGCTGATGGCCTCCTGCATCCTTCTGGTGCATCACGCACGGTGGCGGATGCGGGCTCTGCAGTGGGACCTGAAGTTTCAGTGGGCCCAGCACCGGGGCAACCTTTCCGACCATGTCCTGATCTCGGAGGGCACTGCGAGACAGCTGCAGTGGTGGCTCACGGACCGCGATTGGGTCAACGGCAGATCCCTCTCCCTTCCCCAACCGGAGCACGTGGTTGTGACGGACGCGTCCCTCCAGGGCTGGGGTGGCTACTTGGAGAGGCGGAGATCAGAGGACTCTGGTCTCCGGCGGAATCCCGGCTCCATATCAATCTGTTGGAGCTGCGGGCGATTCGTCTGGCACTGAAAGCATTCCACCCGTCTGTCCGAGGGAGTGCAGTGCAGGTGTTAACGGACAACACCACCGCCATGTGGTACTGCAACAAACAGGGCGGTGTGGGGTCGTGGACCCTCTGCCAGGAGGCTCTGCGCCTCTGGCAGTGGCTGGAACATCAGGGCGTGACTCTGGTGGTTCAACACCTGGCAGGTTCTCTGAACGCCAGGGCGGACGAACTCAGCCGTCGGTGCTCGATGGATCACGAATGGCGTCTGAACTCGGACGTGGCGCAAGGCCTCTTTCTGCGTTGGGGAGAGCCTTGGTTAGATCTATTCGCCACCGAAGAGAACGCGCAATGTCATCAGTTCTGCGCGTTGGAATTTCCAAGGCGGCACTCGCTCGGAGACGCTTTTCGTCGCGAGTGGAGCTGCGGTCTGTTGTACGCCTTTCCGCCTATACCTCTTCTGCCCAGAGTGCTGAAGAAGATCAAGCGCGACCGGGCACAAGTCATCCTTGTGGCTCCGGACTGGGCACGAAGGTTCTGGTATCCCGAGCTACTCAGTATGTCAGCCGATCCCCCGGTTCGTCTGCCTCTTCGGGAGGACCTTCTGTCGCAGCAGCAGGGGACGGTCCTCCACCCGAACCTGTCCAGTCTCCACCTCCATGCATGGAGATTGAGCGGCGGCAGTTGAGGCCATTTGACTTGCCTCCTGAAGTTTGCAACATCATTCTGGCAGCCAAGCGTCCCTCCACAAAAACGGTATACGCCTGCAGGTGGAACAGATTTGTGGCATGGTGCACAGCAAAGGCTGTGGATCCTCTCAATGCCCCTCTCTCTGAGATTCTTCTCTTCCTTCTTTCTCTTGCCCAGCAGGGCTCTGCTCTGGGCACTATCAAGGGCTATCTTTCGGCTCTTTCAGCCTTTCTGAGGCTGCCTGACCAACCTTCTTTGTTCAAGTCCCCTATAGTTAACAGATTTCTGAAAGGCATCACTCATACCTTTCCTCCTGTTCCTTTCGTGATGCCTCAGTGGGACTTGAATCTGGTTCTAACATTTCTGATGTGTGCTCCCTTTGAGCCACTTCATAACTGTCCACTTCGCCTTCTCTCTTTGAAGACTGCATTCCTGGTAGCCATCACCTCTGCCAGGAGAGTGAGTGAGCTCCAGGCTCTTTCTTGTAAGCCTCCTTTCCTTTCAGTCCATCCGGACAAGGTTGTTTTGAGGACTAGGCCCTCCTTCTTGCCTAAGGTGGTCACGGCCTTCCACATTGGGCAGTCCATCACATTGCCCACCTTCTTTCCGCCTCCGCACCCCTCGAGAGAGGAGGAGAGGCTCCACCGTCTGGACCCAAAACGTGCGCTCTCATTCTATCTGGATCGCACACGCCAGTTCCTGGTGGATGATCAACTCTTTGTTGGGTACGCGGGCGCTAAGAAAGGGAAAGCGGTGCACAAGAGGACCATTTCTCGATGGATTATCATGTGCATCCAGGCGTGTTACTCCTTGGCTAAGAAGGAACCACCTGTTGGGCTGCGGGCTCATTTCACTCGAGCCACGGCCACTACAACTGCCTTGGGCCGAGGTGTGCCCTTGCAGGACATTTGCCAGGCTGCTACGTGGGCTTCGTTGCACACGTTTGCGAGGCACTACTGCCTGGACAGTCAAGTCCGGAGGGATGGCTACTTCGGCCGTTCCGTTCTCCAGGACTTTCTGGTGTGATTATTGGTTGGCAGACCCACCACCACGGGGATGGTATTGCTGGGGTATCTATTCTAAGGTAAGGAATCTATCACTAACGTGTCTCTTTCAGATGCACAAGTTACTACTTGTGTAACGATATATCCGTAAGAGACATTAGTTAGTGATAGATTCCTTACCGACCCACCCATCCTCCCCGTTCTGCGAACCGATATCTAGGGTTAAGGTCATCCCCTTTCAGGGCCCTAGTTTCTTGGCACCAGTGTCGGTTTTTGTCATGGCTCTGCGCTTCTGGCGCGGAAAAGCTGTGGCTAAGAACTGACGTCAGCACGCGGAGGCGGCGTCTAAGTACTCCGACGACGTCATCACGGCGCCCACGACGCCGACGACGGACGCGGAGCCGCAGACGACGCCTACCGACGCGCAAGGGTACTGCTACGCAAAACTTTCCGGATCCAGTCTGACGCCTGGGGATATTCTAAGGTAAGGAATCTATCACTAACTAATGTCTCTTACAGATATATCGTTACACAAGTAGTAACTTGTGCGATATGTCGCACTTGCTAAGGTGCTCTTAGTGTATGAGGGGAGGCTGATGGCGGCACAACAGGTACCCTGCAGGCATTGACCGACACTCTTGGTCAATCCCCTTGCCGATTCACTCCAGGAGGCATACCAGGCAATTCGCCAGCGTATGCTTGATGAGGGAATCCCCTCATACACTAAGAGCACCTTAGCGAGTGTGACACATAGTCGATTAACACTCACTTAATAATAGAATATGATATTTTTTAAACATTGCACTCACTTTCTTATGGTCCTGAGGAAAGCCAGCATAACAAAAGGCACTGGCTGAAACATGTCGACCTACACCGAATGTAGGTGGTCTTAACTTCACCACCACAACGTCCCACTGCCTTGTTTTTAACCGCTCACGGAGACCCGGTTATTAAAATCTAATTTACCCTTGGGTGCTGGGATCACCCTGAAGCAGTTTTAATCTTCACTACTTCACTCACCACACTGCAATCTCAGTAACATACCAGCTCCACTGTACTCCGGTGTCGTAGCACACCCGGGACGCGCTAGGTGTCACTGGGTGGGCCCGATGATGAAGCATGCCGCCAACTAGGTTGGTGGGTGAGGGCTTCATGAACACCTACTAGGTGCCTGCTGATAAATACAGCCTAAAGTCCTGCATAAGTCACCCTTGGCTAGTCCTTGTTGATATCATATATAAACCCCGGACTTCATGTCAGCCGACCTTGAAATAATCTACAGATTTACCCTGGGCGAAGTACTAAGCTACGCTTGTGTAGTTTTCGCTTCTTCGCACTACGCGAATTGCACGTAGCACAGTGCAAACATGCATAGTGTAGCGGTCATTTTTGGCTTCCTCGCGGTCCTCATCGTCAAGTTGGCGATTGCGAGCGAGCAAAATGACATCCTGGCAAGACTTTTTCCTCATTTGCGATCAGCAACATCAAGTTGCCGATCGCGAGCGTGGAAAATAAACCTCCCGGCGAGATTCTCAATGCAGGGAGGGCAGGTTTCGTATTGCGAGGGGTCCCGTATGCTCGCGAACGCTTGCCATGAGAAACTACTAGTCCGTGTTGAGAAAGCTGCCGCTAGAGTAGAAAACTACTCGAGCGGCAGAAAACGACCGCTTGCACTGTGCAAGATGCAGTTGCACTTATTGCACAGTGCGGACGAGGATCCGGCACTGTGTAATCAGTGCGAACAGCATTTTGCACAGTGCACTACGCAGTTCGTGTAACTCGCATAGTGCGAAGTGCACTTCGTGTAGCAACGCGTAGCGCTACTACGCGAACTACACCCAGGGTTACTACAGATATATGCTTGAGGTTATTCTCCATGACGTTTTGGATTTACGCTCAAGTCTATCTTCGAATGTGACAGATCTCTTGTAGCTGCCTTTTAGCGTTCATCCGCCCATGATCAGGTTTGGATGAGGAGTTTGAATGACAGTTGATAAGGGGACGAAGATTTCAACTGTTCGCTACATATTGGGTTTTTTACTTTATTTTCTTGTGTATTTATTGAAATTGTTTACAGGAAATACCATAGGATTGTATGAACTATTTTGTAATTACCTACATATAGAGGCGAGAGTACCTTCATCTTTGAAAGTATCCTGACACATGTGGCTTGGTCGTATTATGGACTTATGCAGCCTAAAAGGGTGATATAATCACTTATAACATTGCTGTGGCAGGTTTTGTTCTTTTGATTTCCTTACTTATTGTTACTCCAGGAGGATGACTAAGGTGAAAGGAGTCTCCACGAGGGTAAAAAGATCTAACCGGCAAGTCAAATGTTTCTAAAGGAGAAGTATGGTAGCATTGTTTTTTCGTCTCATCAGGCCCCCCAAAAAGGGGGCTTCTTTACAGTCTCTGCGTATCAAAGGAATTTTATCTAGAAGTATGACTTCTTCACTGAATTAGAATGTCTGAATAATATCACCCATCAAGTCAACAAGCTGTTTCTGACAAGCATGAAGTTGTTTTTCATGTACCTACGGCGCAGGGATGCTACAAAGGTGTAGGGCTTTTCTAGTTTGATTGTCACTCAGAAATTTCTGGCAGATTTGTTTGCGTAGAACTGTTTAGATGCAGGCTTTGTGAAGAGCCAGTAATCTTAAGAGTGTCTAGCGTGTACTTGATGTATGTTTTCACAAGTGCTTACTTTCACCTGAAAATATAAAAATATACTGTTATTCTTTTGAACCCTTTGATGTCTGTAACTACATTTGGAATATTACCAGTTGAGGAAATGTGTGAATAATTTTTTGTTGAACCTGTAATTGCATGGAAGTTATTTTAAATGTCACCTTTTGTAAACAACAGTAGTGCCCTCCCAATCCCTCTCAGGGTGATGCTGTGTGGGCAGTGTGAGGAGGGACGTTATCCTTCAACATTCCTTTCACAAGCGAGCCCAAACCAAGATGGCTGATCACCATTTGCACTTCTATGCTGTGTCAATGTGCAGCCATTTAATGAGCAATAGGGCAATCATTATGACATCTGCTGACATGTTTCTATACTTGATATTCTCATCGTTGAGCAACATAAGGAAAATTCACTCATATCACCTAGAGGAACGAAAGTTGAACATTAGCCAATTTTTTGCAAATTAGTAAGGGCAGTTGGCAGTGCCAGCAGAACCAATTGGTAGTATTAGAGGGCTTTTACATTACCTTGGTGCTACCATTAGATCGAGGAGAGAGGGAAGCCCGGAAATTGAAATAGACAACTCAGTAGTCTTTCGGGTGAATGTTACAACTACCACAGTGCTTACAAGCAATGCTCCTCAACCTCTGTTTGATTAAGGTCATTCGTTTTCAGCTAAAAGAACTGTGTTTATAGTAATAAAACAGTTGTGAAATATATTTAGCCATGGGAATACAAAGAAGAACTTGCATACATATTATGGCGTTGCATCCTTACTGCCTCTGCATCCGGTTTTTGCACGTATCAAGTTTATTTAAGTGTGATGTTTCTTTTTAGCCAGGGTAATGGCTTATGGAGGACCAAGCCTGGTCTTACTTTCTTCCTTCAGTTGTGATTGATAACTACTTATAGTGAATTTATATTATCTTCCAAGGTCTTTAGGGATGGAGTATTTTTTGCTATTTTAAGATCAATATCAATTGTTTTCTTCTTTCCACAGGGAATGACTCTACATAAAAAAGCTGCAGAAGATAGGCTTGCAAGTACGGGTTCCGGACAGTCCTTCCTGGCAAGACAGAGGCAAGCAACCAGTTCAAGGAGATCATATCCTGGTCACGTCCAGCCAGCTACAGCAAGGTAGAGGAGCCCTACCTTGGAGACACACCCACCATCTGTAACTCCAGTTGTTCTTCGTTTGAACATGAGAGCATTTCAGGAAGCTCAACCAGCGTTATTTCCTTTTGAATTTAGTTTTTTTCTACTACCACACAGTTATGGGCAATTTCAGGAAAGTTTTTTTCTGAAATATCCCTTATTGTCTTGCTAATGTTGCAAGGGTCCTTATTAATACATTTTGTAGTCCGTTCCTCTGTGTCAATTTTAATGTGCCAAAATAGTGTACACCACAAATTGGAGCTTTAACGATAAATTTTACTTTGCTTTTTTTAAACCCTGTGATGTCTGACGTGAAGAAGGCTTTTCTGTAAGCATATTCCTGTGTTAGACAATTATCTTTAACTTTATACAAGTGCTTATCGATTGACATGCTTGACAATACTATTTTCAAAGGGAAGTTCTCTCCTCTCTATGTATCGCATTTATAGGACAACACAGCTTTGAGCATCCAATTTTTTGAGTCTTCAATGTCATGAATCCATACTTATTGATCAGACTAAACTAAATGCTGCAACATGCCTGCCATTTAAAACTCCTATACTTTGAGGTACTGTAATGGTCACCTCTGGCCAGTGGCAATACAATTAAATATTTAAAGTTGCAGCTCATGTGTTTTGTTTAAGTAACAATTTCTCATCTTTCAGCTACTTAACTAAGAAAAGACTCTTCTCTACGAATTTCCGAATTGATATATTCTTTTTTTACTGTAACTCCATATCGAGCACATGTTTGTATACCTCTAATATGTAACCATCGTTTATAGTGTTAGGCATTGTATTGGAGGCCTGATTGTTGTAGCACTAGTTCGCTCCAACAAGTATCCTGAAGTGGCACTCCTATCTAGGTAGTTACACATGAAACTTGCAGAGGAAGGTAGAGTGCCTGCCTCTGCCAGCATCATTTTCTGCTACAAGAAACAAATGGAATATGCAATAACCACCTCTTCCACCCTAGGCTCTTACATTTCTCTGCAGTCATCACACCGTCCAGCTTCAGAAAAGAAGCAACCGAATGCAATATCTACAAGTAAGGAGATGGCGCTCGGGGGTCGGTAGGCTCAGCAGTTATATAAGGTGTATGTTTATGGAAAGGATGGCGAAGGCAGGCAAAAGAGAACACGAAAACTTGAAAATGAAGCCGTAAGGATGTCCTATATCAATTTACTGCAGTGTACAGCGTGAGTTTGCTCACAGCTTGTGCACAAACGTAGCACTTTTGTACACACCAAAGCTCTTTCTTTAGCAAGCTATGCTGCATTAAAATAGTGTGAAAACGTGTGATCTGTTTTCCGAGTCGTGAGTCCTTTCATGTTGTCGGTTTTTAATTCTATAGTCCCTCCTTGTGTTGCAGTTGTGGAATGTGCTGCTGGGAAATATATAGTCGATCCAAGCCACTGGAAATGATTCTGGTGGCAGCTCGTGCTAATGGGGTGGTATTTAACTGTTCTGTTCCCTTGAGAAGCAGGGTCGGTTCTGATTTGCATAAGACAGCCTTTGTCTAGAGTGGCATGGTGGACGAATAGCAATAGGCTGCAATGCGGCCCCAAGTGATTGCAAGTGGCTGAGATTATAGTAAGTATTCTATTAATCACCGTGTTGTTGCAGCTCTTCCCCATAACCAGACTGCATGGCCAACTGATCTTCATAGTGTTATGTACTTTGGCTAAAATGCCTGGAGTGAAGTATTCTTTATCAAAACGAGCGAAGAACCTTTTCCAGGTGAACGAGAAAAGCTGTGTTTATTGATGAACATTGATTGAAACCAAGGCATATTTAACCATCTGTTTTTTCCATTTTAAAATGACCAATTTCATCTGAAATCGTCTGCAGGGCTTGTAGGAATTGGAATGTCAAAGGAGTTATGGGCAATGGTTCTTTCAAGTATGTTTTAGGAAAATATTAATGTGTGTGTCCAAGTGCCTAAAGCACTATGTAATTGACACACGTATTTAGTAAACAGCTGTATTAGTCTAGTCAAATAATGATCAAAATCCTATTTTTTTTCAAAAATGAATGGGACACGTAGATGATATATCCATGCTTCATATCACTTGTGCTAGGCTTATACATAAAGGTGTTTACTTTTATCTGTTTTAAATAGAAGGCAAACGACCCGTGCTCCTTCAAATATGTTTTTGTTTTACAGACTCAAAGTAGCTCGCTGTAAACACAATTAGTTTAATCCACATGAATATCTCGTTTAAGCCATTAACTGTGTGTGACCAATTAACCACCACAGGACATCATTTTCTGGGCTTGAGTGATGTAGAAAGTAGCACATTTAGCTTGTGACACTAGTTCAGAGCGTGCCCAATATATGTGCGTGGGCAGGTCCGATTGAGTCTCAGGAGTGAAAGCGTCCTGCCAAAAGAAAGTTAGTCTTACTGTGAAACAAGCCTGAGCTCTTTCAGCTCAGAATGGGGCACACAATATCTTTTTGGGTTATTTATGCTGGCCTTTTTAACAACTTTAAAACACTTAAAAGCATTACCTGTACTTTGAAATGAGACGACAATATTCCTTCATGTGTGGCCTTCAGACATAAAGCAATGTGAGATTGTTATTTCACTTTTATGATCTGTTCGGCTGCCACTTGTGTCACGAGGATCTTGGTGGTTATTGCCATACTATAGCTGACTTTTAAAAGTAGATTTTGATTCTACTGTTGAAAAGAGTAAATGTCCCAGGTGGTTTTGGAAGTGGTTTACGAGGCAATCAAAAACATTAGCAATTCGACTTTCAAAAAGACACACCCTAAAGTTTTGTTTTAATTAGCCTGAGTGCGCAATTACATACTACATTCCAGCATCTTTTATTTTACGACATTGAGCAGATAAAGCTCCTAGTTTTGAAAGTGACGTGATACTTCAGAATTTTAACTTAGTCTGCCGGATAAATGAGCTGTAAGTACAGAGGGCCTGACTGAATTTAAGGTCCAGTTGTAACTTCCTCTAATTTTGCATATTTATCGGTTGCTAAATCCCAACCTAGACTTTGGGTAGTTGAGGTAGAAGTTGGCCAAGGTTCCTTCTGTAAACATTTATGCTAAGTACTTCAGTTTCAGATGCTCTAACATATCTTGAGCTCCTCAAAAAACATCAACTAACACTCCGATTGAAGGCTCTATTTTACCTACAGAGGCCGGAAATTATATTTTTGTACAGTACACATTACATTAAATGGCTAGTTAACCTCAAAGAAACCTTTATTCAGTTAGTGCAACTTTTAGATTGCAAAGTTTAAAATTTCCTTTTAAAGCACAGTTTAGAAGACTGCTCAGTGGCCAAGCAGTGCCTGTGAAACCGCCTTACCTAAACTTACTAGTTTAATGTTTGTTTTTTAAAAACAAATTCTAAACATTGCTTTTTCAAGGATTCCTCTATTTGTGCAGTACTTCAGAATATCACTTGATTTTGTTTTCTTTCTTCAGATTAGTGTGAACAGATTTGTGTGGTACTACAGTGACTTAATATCAATAGATAGTTCCCAACAAGAAAGCATGCATGTTTTTAATGGTATGCAAAACTACACCAGTCATCATTTTCAAAACTAAGCATTTTTAAAACAATTGCTATAATGGATTAGTAATAGTTTATTTAATTGGAAAGCTATAATAATGTATTTCTGGGGTTTTGATTAATGGTTGATGACTGTTTAGAAAGTATTGCATTCAACAGAATGAGATTTTCCTAAAAGTTTTCAAGACAGAAAGATGTGCATAATTCTAAAATGTGTTTATCTATAATAAAACTTGAAAAAAGGCACAGAATTACATCTTTCTTTCATATAATTGTTGTTAAATGTTATGACCCTTTGAAAAGTTAGTTAAGAAGTAAGAATCACTTTAAAAGGTAGCTGATTCCACCTTGCCAGCTGTTGTCCCATACTCCTCTTGATCTTGTTTAAATTAATAATCGGAGGTTGACCTGATAAATTGTAAAAACTCGTTGGTAGTCGTGTCAATAGTTTACATTTCTTCACTTTGACATTTCTTTGACTTTGCAGCCCTTAAACCGAAACCTGGTGACAGCAACCCCTTTTCCACGAATTCTATTTTGTAAATATTTTTTAGGGCGTGATTTTGCAGATAAATCCCAGAGAGTGCTATGTATGTAGATAGTGTGCATTTGTCATACTGAGCTTCAAACTGCAGTCTGATTTTATTTTCTTAATGTTTTAGAGAACATTTATAAACCGGATTGACTAAGCCAATAGGTATGTCTTTCTCAAGGCTGACTGCTTTATTTTCTTTAACATATACATTAAGAACTAGACATTTTCAAAGTAGTCAAAAGTTTTTTTTAATGCTGCCGCTAAGATGGCATGCATATGTTTGCAAAAATAGGTGACCAATCGCAAAAAAAATAAATACATAAGTTAAAGCCGAAATTAGAGCAGAGAGTGGCCTACCGGCCCAGGGACTGATGTGAACTGCCTATTAGTGCACATGGGCAGAAGCAGCATATAGTTACACTCAGTGAAAAGCACCCATTGCTGAAGTGTACTGACCCAACCCACTAATCTCTGCTGTATGCTGTAGTGAGTGGAAGCAAAATGTGAATGACACCTGAACAGACCAGTTGATGAAAAGGACCGACCAAAAGCCCGTGTGTGTGTGTGTACGTCTGTGTAAATATTTATACATATGTACTTTATTATGAATTTTTGGAGAACATAAGGCTGGTGAAATGGCTATAGCTAATTTTAAGCCCATGTTACAAATGTTATGAATATCTTTCAATGGATGCCACCATGGTTGTGAATATAATTCTGGATACATTGTTATAAATCAAATTTGAATTCCATTAGCACTGTGTAGTAGCATGACACAAATAACCTACTCAGTCTATAGCAAATTGTCTATTGCAGCAATTATGGTTTTGTTATCTATGTTTTTGAAGAGCAAATAACAGTATAGCACTTAATTAATTTAAATACATATTTTAATTGGAGAAGCGGTGTAGTTGATTCTAAATAGAAAGCTATAGATATCAGTTTTATAGCGATTTTTTGGAGATAGAAAAATGTATTGTTATTTTTCATCAAATATTTAAGAACACATTTGTTTATCCAATCCTATATTGAAGTCTGCCAATTTAAAAATATAACAATAGCAAACAAAATAAGTAAAGTTGCTTTTCCACAACCCTCATCCATAAGAGATAGTATAGTTACTGTAACAATGTTAAATTGGATTTCATAAGTTTCATTATGAGAAACTCAATTTAGGAGCAGAAGGAAATCACTCAAGGTTTTGCTGAATCGAAGATGGTAGCCTATTTATTTCAGTCTTTCACTTGATGAATGTGTGCTCTTGCTTACACCTTGCCAGAACCTTGCCTAACGACCCTCAATAGGCCTGATCATTTTCAGACGCCACAGGCTATCTGACTCTATATGGTACTGAACGATGTTGTGTATCTAGCTTGCTTAGGCTGCCGAAATTGAAGTGATTTTCCAGGTCCTGCAGTTGAGAGCACTCTCATTCTCTCTCCTGGAGTAGTTCTCGGAGGCATCTCAACCATGACCACATTTCTTTACCCACACATAAAAGGCTCAAGATATATGGAGAGATATAAAAAAGTTGTTTTACTTCAGTGGACATTCCCTACTTTAGTTTTTCTTCTAACAGGGCTTCTGCTTAACAGATAGAGGCCTTTCAGACCTACGTTTGCTGTTTTGGCAAACTACCTGCATGCTTTGGTGAGCAGTAAAACTCCCATTTTAAAATAAAAAACTGATGACAACTCACCAAGAATTTCATGGCATTGTTGCCTTTTGGCTGCAGAGATCTGTCTGCCTCTTTGTACTAATGGGCTATCCCCTCCCCTGCCGGCCTCCCTTTTGTTGCTGGTAGAGTTGCCACCGTTTTTAGAAGAAAAAAACTACTGATTATTTGTTTACTTTTTGATATTGCATACGGTTGACGTGCTGAAAGAAAAGTCATTTAGAAATAATTTACACAGCTCTCAAATCGGTTTTGACGTGTTTGCTGTTTTAGATTTATATTTCAAAAGTAGAAGGAAAAACGGATTTCACTTTTTTTTCTCATTTTATTTTTAATGAATGTTGGTTTTTTTTTTGGACTGGTACACATTTAAAAATTGAGTTTATGCCTGTAAAATACGAGGCAGGTGGCAACCTTAGTTGCTGGGGTGAATAAGGGGTTGAGCACAGGAAATTAATAGCATACATAAAGTGTACCATGTTGCTCCCTTAGCTTTTTGCGCCTGACCTGCATTCACTTAAGCAGCTTTGAAACCAGAGTAACTCTCCTTATACAACCTCCAAGAATGTAAGTATTGCACAGCAATTCTTGCACTCCAGGGAACACTTTATATGTCTTCTGTCACCTTGTGTAATATGTAGTAATTATTATACCCCAGCTACTTATCACCAGCGGCTCCTACGCTATGGCGGAGGAGCTTTGCCCAACAAAAAAGTCAGGAAAGGAAAACTAAAACAATAATAAACATTTGTTCTATTTTTCCTTCCCTGCCGAGTCTTGGGGGCGGGGCCTGGGTGGTGACAGGCACTGAGGGTAGTAGTAGGTGCTCTGCCTTCTCTGCACATGATGGTTTGACAGGCTATCTCAGGCTGGCCAAACCGTCATGAGCAGTAAAAGCTCTCTCCAACCCAGCTGCATTGCTGGGTTGGAGAGAGTAGCAAATCGAGGGCACTCCGGCCAATCTTTAAGCTGTTCTCGTGCATTAGAGCAGCCTCAGGATTGGCCCTAGGGCCGGCAGGGAGCCTGGGCCTGGAGAAGAGGAGCTGAGGAGCAGCTAATTATCTTTCTTCATTATTAGTCTATTTTTTATTTTGCCACCCGCAGCCCCTATGCACCCCACAACTCCATCACCCCACCCCCCGACTCTCGTCCACAACATCTGCTGCTACTTCTTATCATGCTTGTTTTTTAATGTTAATTTAATGGAAGTTTTGACATTTCCACACAGTTCCCAATAATCTGAATTCACAGCGTACCCAACTGTCTGCATCCTATTGTTTTCTGAAAATCAAAGACTTACCAAAATGCACTGTTCTCCATGAATTAACAAACTTTTCTTGGGAAGGTTTCCTCCCATACCACCTTGTAGTTACATATCAGTCCTAACATCAAAATAAGTTTTTAAAATACAGCATATTCTGGTTGTCTTTTTAAAAGGATTTTTCTTTAAAGATTTGCGCAGCCCAACCATTACTTTTGTTGTCTGAGTCCCACGAACGATTTCTCACTCTCGTGGATACTTTTTTCATAACACATTTCATTGAGTTTTGCATGACAAGTTACATATATAGAACTTGATACAATACTTGGCGAAAGCAAAAAAGACAAACAAAAGGAACAAAGGGCATAACATATGGAGAGCCACATTGGTCGCTATTGGGAGTGCCATGGCCCATTGTAAAGTACATTTTGAATTGAAATGCCCTGGAATGCCCACCGCTCAGTCGTTCCCGGGGTGTCCTACCACCACTCATTGATTATGGTTAGGTGTGAGGCTCTGTAGTACATTTTGACAGCTGACACAATGCCACCTTCAAACGGGGAAGCGGCAGAGAACTGCATTAATCTTCTGGTAGAGGGATCATGGTATATTGTCCATGTAGTTTTGTAACTCGTATAGGAACATGGGTAGTGACACAGTTTTAAAATAGAGGCCTTGACCAGGAATTACCTAAATAGCACTGAGCACGGTTTGACATGGAAATCAAGTTATCCATCAATGGGCTGTATGTTTCTTTCCTATGTGGCTTTAACTTATGAAGTAACTTGTGCTCCTAGATAGGTAAAGCCATGCAAGGCAACCTGAATGAAAGTGAATAGTGGCGGTAGTCATTCCCTGTACATTATTTTGCTCTTTAATTTACTCCAAACTTTTCGACAGCCACCGGCTTCAGATGCCTGACTAGCACGGAGGAGAATGCAAGATGTTCTCAGAATCTTTACTAACTAGATCTATTTATTATAGACCTAATTCACAACTTTTTTCTGCAAGAGTCTTAATCAGACTTACAGATGGATATCTCACTCTATAACGTAATAATAGCATTTAATAGGGAATTATCAGACAGATTCATCATTGAAAAATTGGGCTCACAAAGGGCCAGATTCTGAGAATCTGGCCCTTTGCGGGCGCAATTTTTGCATTTGGGATTCATCATCCCAAATGCAAAAATCGGTAATTGCGAATTCGCTAAATTGCGAGGAATTTCATTTAAGTAATCTCTATTTGAGATTCCTTAAATGCAATTCATTAACCATTTTTAAATTGCGAAATCGCAATTTCGGGCCGCTATTTACCGCGAGGTCAAACCTCGTGGTAAATAGTGAAAACTTAGAAAAATGCTTTTCAATGCATTTTTCTAAGTTGCATGTTACACACACACATGTCCTTTGGACATGTGTGTGCGCAACACCAATGTAGATTACATTTCAGGGGTGCTACCCTTGAAATCGCATCCTTATTTGCGATTAGCAAATTGCTAATCGCAAATATGGAATAACTCCCCATTCATTCCTATGGGCCTTTAGGCCCATAGGAATGAATGGGGAGTTATTCCTTATTTGCGATTAGCAATTTGCTATTCGCAAATAAGGAATGTGTAGGAATCGCTATTTATTTAACGATTCCTACATGAATCCAGTTTTGCAAGTCCTTAATAGCGATTCCTTAATAATCGCTATTAAGGACTCGCAAAACGGGACAATGATGAATCTAGCTGTATGTTTTCCCAATGCAGTCTGGATGTTCCCATACGTGCCTGCTTTGTGCAGAGATTTAAATACAAGAAAATATCCTGACTCGAGCATGTTACATTAGCTAATAATTATTAGAGCTGAAGCTGTGTTATATGCCAGCTATTTGTGGCAACCCTCATGGGTTCCGCATCTTTTTTTAATCCATCTAGATAATGGGTTTTCACTCTGGCTAGTCATTTGAGTCTGATGGTAGTTATCGTCAGTAAATGGTGGTTGTGACAGCACCGAGATGATTACGCTCTTAAAACGCTGCTACTGATCAACATAGTTTGTGAGAGCATCCCATTTCTTGAAGGGTTCTATATATTTGTAGCTGTGTGCTCTCAGGAGTGTCGCATTGCATTGCTGCCGTGTACAAAAGGCAGTTTCTGTGATTCAAGACCCCAGGTTCAGGAGATTACAGTAACCCATTGTAACAAAAGCAGCTGTAGAACCCGAGTAAGCCTTTGCAAAGCAGCATTCTTGCTCTAAACTGTAGTAAATAGAAACAGATCTATCTGTCCCTGTGCTCACATAAACAATGATTTCGTCTCAGTTTGCTCACAAACACGTTAGGGATTACTTTTGAACTGGAACCCTTAGTAAGTTGACGCTGTAGAATGTCAGATATTTTAAAGAAAGCCAATGCGTACATGCTGACTTTACTGAGTCTATCGCATTGCTGCTACTTTTATTTGCTTTAGGCAGAACGTACTGTAGTAAAATACAGACACACACCGAAGGATGGTATATTATATCATGTTCATATTACTGTCTGTGTTAGTTGGAATCTGCTTAAAGTTTTTCAGAAAGATCCATTTTATTTTTATGAAAGCGCTTTCTCCCATCTCTCTGTTGTTCAAATAGATAACTCTCACTAACATTTGCAGTATTAATAACACACTGTTTAATTCATTTGATGTTGAACATGCATGTTGCCTGTCCCCTAAATCTCCGAAGAAGATAACCCAGACCTTATCACCCCTTCCTCAACACAATACACACAACATTAATTATATCCTCAGCATGTCCTACACTTTTAAGTAACAGAATTTCTTTGCTGATAGTGACTGTGTGGTCTTGTTGTTTGCCATCAGCAGGACTCTACCACCCACTCCTCTTATCAGGCTACCTGGCAGTTCTTTTAGCACAATCTCTTCCTGGCGAGATCAAAACTGATTTGCATATGGTTGAATCCTTCTGTAAAAGCACGATGGCTTAAAAAACAATGGACCTTCTTGGAGTAATTACCAATTGTTCAATTCAGGATGCATTTATTACTTTTTGTGATTTCCAAGACTGCAGACCTTTCAATATTCAAGGCATAGATTTAGACTTAAATCATATTTCAGTGCTGATTCTACGTAATTGTTTCAGCAGGTTCTCTATCTTGTTTTTACTTAAATGGATGTGATCATGTCACATTTGTTCGAATGATTGAAAGTCAACATAAATGTCCCTGAACAAATTAGGCAGGACAGCCCCAATTATTGAAATCTAAATATCTTTTAACAGTCCTGGAGTCTTGTTCTCCCTTGACAGCTCACTCTGTCCGTTCTTACAATACCTATCGCTTTCCCATTCCGTGATGTTTTACCCTAAAGAAACCCTCCAGACCTACCTTCTGCTTGATGACACCCACCATTACAGATCCAACCCTCATTTCAAGAATCCCATTATGCTTTTACCAGATCTCTGCTCAAATCTCACTTATGTACATTTGACTTTACTAACAAGTCAATGTTAATGTTAATGTTAATGGGTGTCTTATATAGCGCACGGCTACTCCAAGGAGTGTCCCGGCGCTTTCTGACCCATAGCTGAAAAAGGAAATGAGGAAACAGAGACATAACAGATTACTGATTGTAGAGCCATGTTTTCAAAGCCTTTCTAAAGGCAAGCAGATTGGGAATGCGGCGAAGATCAACGAAGAACGTCCACCTATCCTGACTTTCCTAATGGGTGGAACCGTTGCCAGGCCAAGACATTCAGATCTGAGAGATCGGGTAGGTTTATAGAGAGAGAGCCGTTTCTGAATGTAAGAGGCCCCTACCAAGTGGAGTGCCTTATGGGCCAGTGTAAGAGCCTTAAATGTAATCCGCTTCTTGACAGGAAGCCAATGAAGGGAAAGAAGCAACTCCGATGCCCTAGCATGACGAGGCAGGCCAAAAATAGCCCTTGCCGCGGAGTTCTGGACTACCAGAAGTTTGTGCAGGAGGTAATCCGGCAAACCCAGGTAGAGGACATTGGAATAATCAAGCCTGGAACAAATTAAAGCCTGTACTGTCAACTTCCTGTGGACTAAAGGGAGCAATGGAAGGAATTTACGCAGCATTTTTAACAGACCAAAACAAGTACTGGTGAGACCTGTGATCTGAGTTTTCAGTGAGAGGGTGTTATCGATTTTAATCCCAAGGTTTTTAGCAACCACGGAGGTAGAGGAAGGGGGTGACATGCTCACCGGCCACCATTCCTGCCAAGGCGGGTCTGCCTGACAGCCAAAGAAGAGCACCTCCGATTTATCAGGGTTGCACTTGAGGCTACTTCGCTGAAACCAGTCGAAGACAGCCCCAAGGCAACCACGGATGCTCTCCCCATCGAACTCCATGCCTTTCTTACAGGTGAAGAGAAGCTGGGTGTCGTCAGCGTATGATATGATCTGGGCACCCAGGGACTCCGCCAGTGGAGTCATGAAGATGTTAAAAAGGGTCGGGCTAAGCACCGACCCTTGTGGGACTCCGACATCCATAGCCGGCACCTCGGCGGAGTACGGAGGGGCCCAGACCACTTGTCGACGACCCGCTAGATAAGATCTCAACCAGCTCAACACCGTCCCTCTGAGACCAATCTCGTGAAGTCTTCTCAAGAGGGCCTCATGAGGGACGGTGTCGAAGGCCGCCGACAGATCCAACATCACCAGCATAGCTCTTCCACCTGAGTCGAGAGCTTCCTTAATGGCTTCATTTACTTCCAATAGAGCGGTCTCAGTGCTCAAATTGGAGCGGAAGCCAGATTGGGTAGAGTGGAGTAACCCCTGGTCTTCAAGGAAGGAGGAAAGCACAGAATGGACGTGCTTCTCGACGATCTTAGCTAAGCTGGGCAGGAGAGATATGGGCCTATAGTTAGCATGTATCTCCGGATCAAGGCCAGGTTTTTTTAAGAGTGGAACAACCATTGCCTTCTTCCAGGCTGGCGGAACAGTGCCGCTAGACAAGGATAGGTTCAAAGCATGGTTAATTAAGGAATTTAAAATCTTGGCATTTCTAGCTAGAAAGATCGCCGGACAGGGGTCTAGCGGAGAGCCTGATTTGATCCTGAGTAGGAGATCCAGAGAGATAGATTCCGATAGAGGTGGAAACTCCGATAGAAGGGGGCAGGAATCAGATGGAAAGGACGTCGGATTGCAATCAGTCGGGGATACACTGGGGGCAGATGTTGGGAAGGATTCTTGGATCAGTTTAATTTTGGTATTGAAGAAAATGGCCAGCTCCTTTACCCAAGGTTCGGAAAACTTGTGCTGAACTGTACTGGATTTGGGAGAGACAAACTCCTTAACGATGGTAAAGATTTCTTTACAGGAGTTTGATGCTGACTCAATTCTGTTGGCAAAATAGTTCTTTTTTGCCTCCAAGATGTCTGCGTGATAGGACTTGATAGATAATTTGTAGGCAGACTTGGCTTCCCTATCATATTGCTTCCGCCAGAGTCTTTCGGCTAACTTACAGTTACGCCGAGCCAGAGCAAGTGACTTAGAAAACCAAGGGGCCGAACTACCCTTTGTAGATGAATGAGGCGTAGAAAGAGGGGCAAGATCATCAAGCCTCTCGGTCAGCCATTTCTGAAAAACATCGAGGTCCCTCTCCAGATGGCCGGATAGAGTACAGGGATGTTCCTGATACGCTTGAGCAAGACTCTCGGGGGTAATTTTGTGATAGGGTCTACTGGGGTGCCTGAGGTGGTCCGAGTTTATACAGGATGATTTACTTCTGCCCTGAATTAGAAAACTGATCAAAGAGTGGTCAGACCAGAGAACAGGAGTGGAACGGGTCGTAATAAGGGGAATGGTGGAGAATACTTGGTCCAGAGTGTGACCCTTGTCATGAGTCGCACTTGAAATGTAAGGAATTAGACCAAGAGGAACGGTGATGTCCTTGATTTTAATAGCTTCACTGTCCAACTCGACATCCATATGGATGTTAAAATCCCCTAACACTATGCAGTGTTCGACCTTCAGGCAGAGAGTAGTGATAGCTGATTGAAGCTCATCAAAGAAGGAACCCCGCAGACCAGGAGGTCTATAAACCAGGAGCCCTGAAAATGATTGGTGAGGGGAAAGAGTGATGGAAAAGGCGAGGGATTCGCAACCAGAAATAGGCAAGGATGGAATAATTGCACAGGCGAAAGATCTTTGAACTACAAGTGCGACACCACCACCTTTACCCAATGCCCTATCCTGTCTGTAAAGTATATAATCTGAAGGAATGGCTGCCGCGATATCAGGGTTAGAGGACTCATTGAGCCAAGTTTCCGTAAGCATAAGACAAAGTGGTTTTTCAGATGTCAATAACTCAAAGATGTCCAATGCGTGCCTATGCAATGAACGGGTGTTTAGTAATAGGCACTTAAAGTTGTTAACAGGGAGTAAATGGGGCCCCTCAGAAGCCCGATATATGTTAGGATACCATCCACAACCTGGACAGCAACATTTACCGTTATATCGGCCAGGAAAGACATACCGACAAGTCGCGGTATTAGTCTTATATGATAGTAGGTCCGCTGCAGAGTAAGTAAGCCTGTGGCCAGAGCCTTCCGCCGCGCCGTCCGCTGCCGTGACGCGGACGGGCGCAGACGGGCAGGATTCAAATTACTAGTACCTCCACCTAACCAAAAAAGCGCACAGCTAGATCTCAACCACCACCAGCTGCTGTACCCCAATGCAACCCTAAGCTAATTCTGCTGGTTCACTGCACCTGTCCCATTTTAGATATCATGATCTTTCACACCCACACAGTCACTTGTGCACACGCACATTTACTGTGCCACTGTAACTGTGGCCACAGCTGCAAATCATTCCCTTAGAGAGAAAATATTCATACTGGTAATAGAACAATATGCATATAATAGAAGTTGATGCCCAGACCTGTTGAGTTTGTCAATACTCTTTTAACGGGGATGTGAAGAATTAAATGATATTTAAAAAATCCGTCAGCGATTTTTAAGTAGTTTCCCATCCATTTATAAAAATATTAAGCTTTCTTTATTTTTAATGGCAGAAAATTTGCTTTTCTAACATTTTGTTTCTTTATTTTGTATTTGCAGTGATGTGGTTGCATGAGCTGCAGCATGATTATACGCACAGGGACTGTCATTGCATGGCCTAACTTTGTCCGCAGACTGCATAATCCTCAGACTAACCAGCTGTTGTAGCAGTTGCCTAACATCTGGGAACTTGATAACAAAGCAAAGAGAAAAAGTTCCACATGCAAAGAAGCTTATCAGCATTATTAACTCTTGCTCGACCTTTGCCTTTCAAGTCGGCATTCATTACTGGTCTAAACTGTGCGAAACTACGTTTGTGGTGTTTCGGTTCTTTTCTTGCCTTTCGTTTCTGTCACTGCATCATAATTACCATGAAGGTGGACTTCACAAAATGTGTTCTATTTTATACGAGGATGATTTTCCACGATATAGAGGTCAAAACAAGTGTGCTCTTAATGGTCAAGGAAACCCAAAATGTGCAACAGATATACATCTTTCCTGTGTCTACCTCCTAAACCTCTGTACAAATAGAGACGATTTCCATCTTTGGACTAGTTTGAGCGAATCGTTCAGTCCTTAGTTTGAAATTAATCTATCTTGAAGTCTATTCAGAAAAGGATCATTGTCGTAAGGCAATTTGAGGTTCCCTAAATGTCACTTTAAAGGCATGTGAAATATAAATACTGTTAGTCATTCTGTGTAGACTTAAGAGTTCAACTTTTCTAGAGTGTTCTGTGTGGGAGGAAAGTGATCAGTTGCAAACTTAAAATGCAACAGCCTTGTAACACAATTGTGGTCTACTGAAGTGTCCTTATGTTTTGGTTGGAGAATGTCTATGCATATATTTATTTTTGCTTACAGGTTGTAGCTCTTTTATCTGTCTTAGTAATGTAATTCAAAACTGCTTGATGCTGCTTATGTTTTTTAATATTTAAACTTTTTCCATAGTCTCCTAATATTATGTGTGTAATTTGTAACTGAAAGATGCAATTTAAAAAAACTGTTACAGCAGTTAGCCATTCACAAATTCCTAGAGTTAGAAAAATAGTTCTGTGTTGGATGAGCAGTATTGGCACCTGAAAATGACAGAGAAAGCTGTACCTAGTATTGCATTCGTTTGTTTCATTTTTAGCTATATTAGTTTACATTGCATAGTTTGAGAAGTTTTTAAACACAGTATTCTATTATAAAAGGTAAATAGCCTTGCTGCTCTAAGATTTTTTTTAATATCAAATATTCTGTTTATTTATGCCAGGTTGAGTTAGGAATACATCATAGGGTGGTTTCAAATTGAGAATTGTTGCTCATCTGTTGACATTTTATTTGTTGCAATGTGAATATTGGCTTTAATGTCGCCTCTTACCAGAGTTGCTAATTCCTTCCAAAAGTGAGTAAGGAAAGAAAATGCCCCCTAATACTTGTGCCATAAGCCCTTGGTGGAAATATCAATGGTCATGTAACCAGTCATACAACAGTTGACAATTTGGACAGGAATAATGGCCATGAGTCATAAAATCACAATTTAACTGTTGCCCAAAAGCATGTTTTCCATTTCCTCACACTTGATGCACAATAAATGTTGTGTCTGACAATTTGCGGTCTCTTGAACACGCTTTTGACTTGTGTTGAAGAAACCCCTTGCATTGTCTTGAAATTTTAATTTACTGCTTTAAAGATGTCAAATGGTGTTTTAGCTTTTCAATAGTAATGCTGCTTAACCGTTTAGTATTGAGAGAGAGTAAACTTGATATATGTTTAGCTATCCTGGTTTCGAAGTATAAGAATCTAACAATTGTCACCAGCAATGTAATGATATATTGCCTTTTGGGGGGGGATTGGTTTATTTTAATGAAAGGCTATCTGTTCTCCAAACTATATGGGAGAATAAACTAAACTGTTGTGAGGAAATGTAGAAGTTTGCTTACTCAAAAACCTCATGAATGTTGAAAGTAGAACAACGTTTCTGCAAAAAATAGTTTGGATCCATAATCCTGTTTCCATTGCAATTCATATCTTGATTAATGGATTGCCAGCTTTTCATGTTAATATACATACTTGTATATAAGACAAATAAAAAGGTGTCTCCCCTCAAATTGTTAATGTACCTACACTCCGTTTAGATACAATAATGCTTCTAATGCATCAAAACGTGTACAGATGTTAAAACAAGTTGTAAATAAACGCTTGTATAAAACAGATTGTGTTGTTTATTTTCTAGACTACACTGCTGTTAAAACTAACGCATTAAATATTTTGCCTTGTTACTGAAATCTTAATTCTTACTGTACAGAGCTGAATATTAAAATGGCTTATGATTGACACACTAAGATAATATGTATCTGAAAGAGACACATTAGTGATAGATTCCTTACCTTAGAATATCCCCAGACGTCAGACTGGATCCGGAATATTTTTCGTCAGCAGTACCCCTGCGCGTCCGTATGTGGCGTTGTGCGGCCCCGTGTCAGTCGCTAGCGTCGTATGCGCTGAGATGACGTCACGGAGACTGCTTAGGCGCCACTCATGCGTCAGTTCTTTCTTTTTCAGCGCCAGCAAGCGCAGATCCTATAAGACCACGTACCCTAGTCACTTTTTGACTAACTTTTTTGAGACTTTTGACTCTACTGCTTTGGAGTCTTTGACTCCTGGGGCCGCGTAGGGATGCCTGGGTTTAAATCCTGCGGGGCCTGTCTCCGTACGATGTCGGTGGCCGACCCCCATGGCATCTGTCTATACTGTCTGGAGCGCGACCATGATCCCCGGGCATGTTCCGACTGTTTGGCAATGGCTCCGAAGGCTTTGCGGGAGCGGTACCGAAAGCTACTGGAGGCCCGAAAGTAGTCTCTGCACTGTTCGAGGTCCAGGGCTCGCTCAAGGGACCAACTGCAGAGCCATCACCATCGCTCCTCGGGGCGAAGTCTTCAAACTCGGAATGTGGTAAGAGACATCATAAGAAAAAGTCGAAGAAGCTTTTGCGCTCTCCGACGTCCCTCGTCGGTCTCTGGACGCAGACGGGGCCAGGGGTACTTCCCCCGCTGCTTTGTTAAAGCCTGTGAGTCCCGCGGCCTACCCACCTTATCCGGGTCCATCGGCGACTCCGGCCCAGGTGCAAGATTTTCTTGCTGCTATGGACCGCCTTTTCAGGCCTCTGGCTCCTGCTGGCGTGCCTTCGGGCCCGCGGTCCCAGCTGAGGGCCCTTCCTTGCCGCCGGCTCTGCTACCGGCGGTTCCGGTGCCGCAAGGTCGTCCGCCGGAGGCTCCGGCCTGGTGCCGCAGGGTCATCCACCAGTGGCTCCAGCCCCTCCCGCGGCTCTGTTCCCGTGCCGCAATGGGTCCCGTTTGTCCCACCTCCGCCCTTGCCCGGGTTTCCGGTTAATTTTGCTCCGGGTTACGACCCTAATTGGGACATAGAGCCGGATCGGCGCTGACCGGCACCGTTCCCGGCGTCGTTGGACCATTTGTATATTCCCATGTCCCTCCCCGCCGCAGCAGCCTGTGCAAGGGCATTGGAGGAGGGGGATGACTGGGATGGGTCTGAGGACCCTCTTGCACGCAGTGCTAGTCTGAACAGGAATGGGCAAAGGAGTTGGAGGATGCAGGTGACCTTGACCTCTCCTCTGAGCCTGGTTTGCTGTCTCTTCCTGCTATCATGGAGGAGAGCGCCACATATACTGTGGTGGTCCGTAGAGCAGCTGAGGCCCTTGACCTTGATCTGCCTACTGTCACTCTCAAAACCAACCTCCTCACTGAAGTTCTTCAGCCGGCGGCAGGCTCTCTGGAGCCTCTGCTGCTGTTCAATGTGGCGTTAACGGATGTTTTGATAGGCACCTGGTCTAGACCAGCCACAGGAGTTTGTGTGGATAAGAACGTGGCCAGGCGTCATCAAATGGTGCAGGCTGACCCTGCCTTTTTAAAGAACCATCCATCTCTGGAGAGCCTGGTCATCCAGGCCTCCACTTCCCAAAGCGCATTCCCTTCCGCCCCGTCGGATAAGGAATCAAAGAAGCAGGAGCAGTTTGGCAAGAAATTGTTTTCTTCTGCCAGCTTGAGGCTGCGGTTGGTGAACACCTCATGCCTCTTGAGCCACTACTCTCATGTTGTGTGGGACATGGTGACGCAGACGCTGCCCCAGTGTCCGGAGGAGGTTCGGGCAGTGCTTTCCCAAGCTGTTGCTGAGGGGAAAGACGCCGCAAAGTTCGCCATCTGTTGTGGGCTGGACACCACAGACTCTCTGGGTAGGGCAATCTCCACTACAGTGGCCCTCCGTCGCCACACCTGGCTGCGGTCCACTGGGTTTTAGGGGATGTTCTGAGTTCCCTCATGGACATGCCCTTTGATGGGGCCCGCCTGTTTGGCGATAAGGCAGACAGTGCGCTGGAGTGTTTTAAGGACTCTTGGGCTACGGCCAAGTCCTTGGGTCTCTCCATCACGCGTCCGACAACGCCTGCTTTTCGTTCCTTTTGTGGCCACGGAAGGGGCACCCCAACACGTTTGTTCAGCCAGAAGCCTGTACAGAACCAACTTCAGCGCGAACGTGGTGGCCGCCGTGGTGGCAGAGGGGGCCAGCGTGCGAGTCAGTCCACCTCCACTCCTGCCTTCCTAGTCCGTGCTTTGGGGTACACCCCACGCCGGTGGACGGCTGGATTCAATATCACCTCCCCACTGGCGTTCTGTCACCTCAAACAGGTGGGTGCTGCAAATCATCTGAAGGGGCTACTCACTCCCCTTCGAGTCTGTCTCCCCCCAGCCATGCCACCTCAGTTCCACCACATGTTGGGGGATCACTTTGCACTCCTCTAACCGAAAGTCACTGCCCTCTTGGCCAAGGGGGCCATCAAGCGCTTTCCTGGGCCAGAAGTTGGATGTGGTTGTTATTCCCACTACTTTCCGGTCCCCAAGAAGGACAAAGGGGGCTTGTGCCCCATCTTGGACCTCAGGAACGTCAATCGCTTCCTCCAGAAGAAGAAGTTCAAGATGTTGACTCTGGCTCAGGTCTTGGCTGCCCTCGACCCTAGAGACTGGATGGTAGCGTTGGACTTGCAGGACGCGTATGTTCATATCCTCGTCCTGCAGGCCCACCGGCGTTACCTGCGGTTCATGGTATGCCAAGAGCATTTCTAGTTTGCCATGCTCTCCTTCGGCCTTACCAGTGCCCCTCGGGTGTTCTGGTGGTGGTCGCAGCTCATCTGCACAGATCAGGGGTTCCAGTCTTCCCCATCTCGCCAACTTGGTTGTTGAAGGGAGGCTCGCCCCAGGCATTAGTCTCCCACCTCCAGACTACGGCCGACCTCCTGCATTTGCTGGGGTTCTCCATCAACGTGCCGAAGTCGCAACTGAGTCCCTCTAAGACGCTCCCCTTCATCGGAGCGGTTCTGGATTCGACGCGGTTTCTAGTTTCTCCTCCCGAGCAGCGAGTCCGGTATATTCAGGCTATGATTCCGATCTTTCAGCCTCTATCCCGTGTTTCGATCAGGATGACCCTCCAGCTCCTGGGCCTGAGGACCTCCTGCATCCTGCTAATGCAACATGCCAGATGGCATATGCGGGCTCTGCAGTGGGACCTGAAGTTCCAGTGGGCACAGCATCAGGGCAACCTGTCTGATCATGTCCAGATCTCAGAGGGCACTGCATGACAATGGTGGCTCACGAATCGCGATTGGGTCAATGGCAGATCCCTCTCCTTCCCCAAGCGGAGCACACAGTGGAGACGGATGTGTCCCTCCAGGGATGGGGTGGCCACTTTGGAGAGGTGGAGATCAGAGGCCTCTGGTCTCCGGCGGAGTCCTGGATCCATATCAACCTTTTGGATCATTGTGCGATCTGACTTGCACTGAAAGCATTCCTTCCCTCTGTCTGGGGAAGTGTAGTGCAGGTATTCATGGACAACACCACCGCCATGTGGTATTGCAACATCAGGGTGGGGTGGGGTCGTGGACCCTATGTCAGGAGGCTCTGCGCCTCTGGACATGGCTGAAACATCAAGGCATTACTCTGGTGGTTCAACACCTGGCAGGTTCTCTGAACGCCAGGGCGGACGAACTCAGCCGCCGGTGCATGATGGATCACGAATGGCGTCTGAACTCGGACCTGGTGCGAGGTCTCTTTCTGCAGTGGGGAGAGCCTTGGTTAAATCTATTTGCCACCGAATAGAATGCGCAATGTCATCAGTTCTGCGTGTTGGAATTTCCAAGGGGGCACTCGCTCGGCAACTCTCTTCGTCGCGAGTGGAGCTGCGGTCTTTTGAACGCCTTGCTGCCTATACCACTTCTGCCCAGAGTGCGGAAGAAGATTCGGCGCAACCTAGCCCAAGTTATTCTTGTGGCGCCGGATTGGGCACGAAGATACTGGTATCCCGAGCTACTCAGCATGGCGATTGATCCCCCTATCCGACTGCCTCTTCGGGAGGATCTTATGTCGCAGCAGCGGGGACGGTCCTCCTCCCGGACCTGTCCAGCCTCCACCTACATGCGTGGAGATTGAGAGGTGACAGTTGATTCCGTTTGACTTGACTATAGAAGTCTGTGGTGTCATTTTGGCAGCCAGGCGTCCCTCCACTAAATCGGTATACACTTGCATGTGGAACAAATTTGTGGCATGTGCACAGCAAAGGCTGTGGATCCTCTTTCTGTCCCTCTTTCAGAGGTCTTTTGTTCCTTCTTTCTTTGGCCCGGCAGGGCTCTGCTCTGGGCACTATCAAGGGCTACCTTTCTGCAATCTCTGCCTTTCTCAGGCTTCCTTATCAGCCCTCTCTTTTTAAGTCCCCTGTTAATAGATTTCTCACCTTTTCCCTCCTATTTCGTTTGTGATGCCGCAGTGGGACTTGAATCTGGTTCTTATTTTTTGATATGCGCTCCTTTTGAGCCGCTTCATAACTCTCCTCTTCCTTTATTAACTTTAAAGACTGCTTTCCTGGTTGTCATCACCTCCGCTAGGCGTGTGAGTGAGCTCCAGGCCCTTTCTTGTAAGCCTCCGTTACTGTCAGTCCATCCACACAAGGTTGTGCTTCGCACTCGTCCTTCCTTCTTGCCAAAAGTTGTCACTGCTTTTCACATTGAGCAGCCTATCACCTTGTTCACTTTCTTTCCGCCTCCGCATCCTTCCAGAGAGGGAGAGGCTCCACCGTCTGGACCTAAAACGTATGCTTTCCTTTTACCTGAATCGCACACAACAGTTCCGGGTGGATGACAAACTCTTTGTTGGCTACGTGGGCACCAAGAAAGGCCGGGCTGCACACAAGAGGACTATATCCCTCTGAGTCGTCTTGTGTATCAAGGCCTGTATTCTCTGACTAAAAAGGAACTTCCAGTGGGATTGCACGCCCATTCTACCTGGGCTACAGCAGCTACTACTGCATTGGGATGTGGTGTCCCCCTGCAAGACATCTGTCAGGCAGCTATGTGGGCCTCGCTGCACACTTTTACCAAGCATTATTGCCTTGACAGTCCAGTCCGGAGAGATGGCTTCTTTGGCCGTTCTGTTCTCTGTGACTTTTCAGGTGTGATCTTTGTTCACAGACCCTCCACCAGGGTTGGTTTTGCTGGAGTATCTATTCTAAGGTAAGGAATCGATCACTAACGTGTCTCTTTCAAATGCACAAGTTACTTACTTGTGTAACGATATATCTGAAAGAGACATTAGTTAGTGATAGATTCCTTACCACCCCACCCACATCCTCCCCTTTCTGCGAACTGATTTCTAGGGTTAAGGTTATCCCTTTCATGGCCCTAGTTTATATGCACCAGTGGTCAGTATCTTGCATGGCTCTGCGTTCCTGCCACGGAAAGTCGTGTACAGAACTGACGTCACCGCGCGAGGGCGCCTCTAAGTAGCTCCAGCGATGTCATCTCTGCAACTACGGAGCCAGCGACGTACGCGGAACCGTATGATGATGCCTACCGACACACGGGGTACTGCTGATGAAAAAACTTTTCGTATCTAGTCTGACCCCTGGGGATATTCTAAGTTAAGGAAGCTATCACTAACTAATGTCTCTTACAGATATATTGTTACACAAGTAAATAACTCGTGCATCACTAGTGAGTCAACACATGGCTGGTTCCCTGAACACCAGGGCGAACAAACTCAGCCGGTGGTGCCCAGCAGATCACGAATGGCATCTCTAGCCGGAGGTGGCGCAAGGACTGTCAGCAGTGGGGAGAGCCTCGACTCACCTCCGTCGACATCGCACAAGGTCATCAGTTTTGCTTGTTAGCTCTCACTTGGTGACACTTTTTGTCTCGCGTAGAGCTCAGTCCTCTTATACGCCTTTCCGCCCATATCACTCCTGTCCAAAGTGCTCACGAAGATCAGGAGCAACCAAGCCCAAGTCATTCTTGTGGCTTCAGACTGGGAATGGAGAATTTGGTATCCCGAGATTTTGCTGCAGATGAGCATCAATCCTCCGTTCCTACTGCCCCTTTGGGAGGCTTTCTGGCGCCAGAGCAGGGGAGGGTCCTTTACCCGAACCGGTCAATCCTCTGCCTTCTTGCATGCAGATTGAGTGGCGACAGTTGATAGCATTGGACCTTCCTTCCAAAGTATACAAAGTTATTCTGGCAGCCAGGCTTCCCTCCACTAAGTCAATATACACATGCCGATGGCAAAAATGTCAATATTGTACAGAATGGTCTATTGACCCACTGGCTACCTCCCTTTCTGACATTCTCCTTTTCATCTCTTGCCCAGCAGGGTTATGCTCTGGGCACTGTAAAGAGTTACCTTTCAATCCTTTCTACTGTTGCCAGACCAATCCAACTATTCAAGACCCCTATTGTAAACAGATTTCTGAAGGGTCTTAAACATTTGTTCTCCCCCACCTTATATCATGCCCCAGTGAGACCTTAACTTGGTCCTCACTTATCTGATGTGCGCACCATTTGAGCCACTGCACAATTTCGCCCTCCAGCTGCTCACCATCAATACAGCTTTTTTAGTGGCAATTACTTCTGTGAGGAGGGTCAGCGAGTTGCAGGCACTTTCTTATCAGCCTCTTTACCTGACAGTATTCCCAGGCAAGATAGTGCTCCACACTAGGGCTTCTTTTTTGCCTAAACTGGTGGCACCTTACCATCTAGGGGAGTCTATCACCTTGCCCACCTTCTATGCTCCTCCAGATCCTTCTAAAAAAGAACTTCTCCAAAGTCTGGACCAAAAAGGGCATTCTCGTTCTACCTTAAACTCACCAAAGAGTTCTGGGTGGATGACCAACTCTTTGTGGGGTACTTGGGAGCAAAGAAGGGATGTGCTGTGCAGAAGAGGACCATCTCCTGATAGGTTATCCTCTGCATTAAAATCTGTTACGGTCTGGCAAAGAAACAGCCTCCTGAAGTGTCTGAGCTCATTCTACCAGAGCTAAGGCAGCCACTACGGCTCTCCAGTGTTGTCCCAGTCCTCAATATTTGCCAGGTGGCTGCGTGGGCATCCCTGCACGTTTGCCAAGCTTATTGCATGGACAATCAGGTCCGTAGGAAAGGTCTTTTCCACAGTCTCTCCTACGGGGATGGTATTGCTAAAGTATCTCTTATGTGGTAAGGAATCTGCGGCTTGATTTCTCCATCACATAAGTTACTTACCTTCGTTAGTGTCATATCTGGTAGAGTCATGATCCAGCGGCAGATTCCTTACTGACCCACCCATCCTCCCCGCATTGCGGATCAGTTCTTAATGCCAGGGCTTTCCCCTTCAGGGACTTTTTTTCCAAACACACTATTGTCCGTCAACTTCATGGCTCTGTGCTTCTGGAGTGGAAAGTCTTGAAATGTACTGAGGTCAGCGCACTGATGTGGCACCTGTATAGACGACGCAGACAACACAATGACGGAGACAGCACCGACAACATCACGCTGAGTCGACAGACGCCTCCTATCAGCGTGCAGGTGTACTGCTCAAGAAAATTCTTCCGGATCCAGTCTGACGCCTGGGAAATTGAAAGGTAAGGACTCTGCGGATAGATGATGTCTCAAACAGCGAAGGCGTTACCGAAGGTAAGTACCTTGTCAATTATGTGTACAGTTCTTGCATTTCTTGAGACTGCCGTATTTAAAATAGTCATATTTCATGTATCCAGTGATGTACTGCCTACACATTAAACAAGCTTGTTTTTTTATTAACATATTACATTTACTAACATTAACTGCAGGAGTTCCAAACCACTATTTTGATTTGCTGAGCAGTTAGACTAAAGTCAACAAAGTTTGGGCAGTCTCTAATTTTTAATTTCTATGTCGATTATTTGATGTCAGTGGGGTTAAAACATTTTGGAATATGCAAGATGAGTTTGTGCTCTCCATACAACAATTCTCAAGGTACCTGCAACAAAGGGATATCATTAACAACAGCTAAACTAGCTCATTGGGTGATGTATCCGGAATCATTACAGATGTATCTAATGCTGCAGCCTGTAGGAATGAAAGAGTATTACTGCTTATATCTGGATGGATGCCCTGACCATTAATCTTAGGTGGGTAGAAAAGTCATCATAATTGCCGGTGTAACAGTAATGGATAAATAGTTAAGAGATTAAATTAAATGAACGCACCAGTGATATGATTGTTAACTACAATGTACAACACTGTGATTCATTATTAGACTTTTACATGTTGCTCTTCCGGATCTGCAAGTGTAGTGAAGGTAAAATATGGGAGGGGCTGATGTCCTAAATGTCAGCATATTGTGGCATTCTTCGTCCAAGATATGTTGATTATTGGGGAGGAAATGGTTTCTCTACTATTTGCTCTTTCGTAGGGCAACATACTTGAATCATTCCTTGCTGTCAGTCTGGGAATACATGGTAACGTTAAATAGACGAAAACAGTGTTTAAATAAAAAGATGCACAGCAATGGTGTTTGTTTTACAGTGTATCCACCTCATTCAAAGCAGCACAAGCTTCAGCAAGTGAAGTTGAATAGCTGTGGTTCCTACAGTCCCAGAGTGCTCTATAGCTCCGATTTCTAAAGCAAAGGATGTGCGAGGGAGTCGCTGGACAGATATCTGCTCTTACCCACCTCAAACCTTACACTTACTGGATTCTGCTTGGTCTTCCCTGGACTTCAGCCACCCTATTTGGAGCTTCAACAAACTGAGTTGTTTGTAGGTTTTTAATACGTCTGGCCTAGGGGAACTCCTCCAGCCTCCACCATGACCGAAAGGAAAAAAGATCTGATAGACTACTAGCTGCAGATTCTTCACTGTTTGAATATTTCCCAGGCGTTATACTGAATTGGGAAACTTTTACATGGTACCTTTGCGCGCTAGTAGGTGGCACCTTGGGACGCTGAACTGATGCTAATCCGCTCCCGAAATAATGAGCTGAGCCTCTATAGGCGCCACGCCAATGCACTGACGTCAGTTCCTTTCTTTCAGCGCCACCAGATGCAGATCCAGAGCTTGTGTCTGAGACCCTTAGGATTTTCTTTGAAAATGTTTTCAGTGTGTAAGGGATTTCACTCTCTAAAAAAGACAGGTTTTAAGCCCTGTAGGGACTGTTTCAAACAGATGTCTGCAACAAATTTCTATCAGGTGTGCCTGTGGTGTCTGGGGTCGAGCCTAAACTCCAAGACCTCCTGAGACTGTATGTCGATTAACATACAGGACATAAGGAAACACAAGGCGAAACTTTGTCACGAGCACCAGAAGACACAGCGTCTGGATCACTCAAAGTCCTGCTCCATAGCTCGGTCCCGTAGCTGCTCCCATTTCCGGAGCCAACAGAGCCTCTCCAGAGGCTGGTCTTCATCGCACTCCACATCTTCAGGTAAGCACAAGAAGCATAAGAAGTCAAAGCAGAGTCCCGCTCCTTTTTGCAATTCCCACTCACCGAATGAAATGCATGGGTGGTGTTGACGGTCCCATTACTGCTGTCGAAATTGGCTGGCTTTGGAGTCAATTCCACAGCTGGTTCCACTACAACCTGAATTTCCAGGGTCTTTAGCCATACAGTGCCAGATCGAAGAGTTCCAGAAAACTGCTCCGGTTCTTTGGATCCTTGTGGAGTCCCTCTGGCGCACCTTTGGGCCCCATGGAGCTGAGAGGCCCTCCTCCTGGATTACTGTTTGCTGGTTCATGTTCTGCGCCTCGGAACCCTCTGAGCCACATTTTCACTCGGCTCCCGTGCCAACACCACCCCCGGTGCCCACTTCTACTCCAGGCCTGGGTACGTCAATGCTGGTGCTGACTTCGCCAACCAAATTGGTGTGTTCTATTGTCCTTTCCGATGCCAGCTTGACCAGTTTACGGCATTCGCTTTACCGCAAGGCAACCAACATTCTCTCCACTCCCTTATTGGAATGGACTTCAACAATGACGGTGACCAGGGTGATGAGTTAGCTCAGCCGTTTATAGACGCTAATTGGTATGAGTACTTGCAAGACACTAGTGGTCTGGAATACCGCCTGAGAAACTGCCTTTTCTCCTTGGCCAACATTGGAAGATTCACCCCCTACGTCATGGGTTTGTGTAGGGTGACAGAAGTTCTTGACCGCCACCTCCCTACCATGTAGGTGAAAACAAATCTACTGACTGACGTCCTGCAGCCTGGCCAGACTGCCAGTCTCCCATTCAATGAGACCTTGACACACACCCTTCTAGGATCTAGAGGTAAGCCTTGTACCAGTCATCCAGTGAACTGTCAGATTGCCAGGTGCCACCCTTCTACTCTGAGCGACCTGCACTTTTTATCCCAACACCCCTCTCCGGAAAGTCTCGTGGTGTGGACTAACCTCAACAAGTTCCCAGTCATCCCCCTGATAGGGAATCTAAGAGTGGAGATGTTTGGGAAGAGGTTATTCTACCCAGCAAGCTTGGCTGTTAATGCGTCCTACCTACTAGGACACTACAACTACACACTTTGGGAATTTGTGGCACAAGTCTTCCCTGGAGTTCTGGAATACCTTTGTCCTGTCTTCTTACAGGCAATTCAAGCCAGTCGTGATTCAGATAAATGTATCATTTATTGTGGCTTGGACACCACCAACTCTGTTGGACGGGACATAGGCACAAGTGTTTCCATTCGCCACCATGTGTGGCTTCGATCTACTGGGTTCTCAGGCAACATCCAGTCCTCACTGATGGACATGCCATTAGCTTGTTTGGGGACAAGGCAGACTCTGCCCTTCAGCTCTTTAAGGAGAATAGGGCGACTGCACACACTCTGCCTCTACCCAGTTTCCCCGGCAGCAGTTCCACAGGTCCTTTCGAGGCTTCGGTCATGGCATTCCCTATGGTCACCCTATCCCAAACCAGCAGGACACCAAGCAATTTCACAGGAGAGGCTGTGGTGCCCGCCAACCCTTTGGCCAATGACGTGTGCTACCCAGTCCACCAACACCCTCCTGCAGCGCCACCTGCCAAACCTCTTTAGTGTACCCTTGCAGGGTCACAGCCACCCAGTGAGAGGCAGAATCTTCTGATTTTATCCAGGTTGACAAGTGATCACATCTGATAGGTTGGGTCCTTCAAATGATGTGCAAAGGTAATGTCTTGCCCTTTCTTTTGTCCACACATTCCACAATGTACCGACCGACTGATGGAGGACTTTGCCTCCATTTTTCGGCAGGAATTGCTACCCTTTTTTAAAAAAAATGTTTATTATTCTTGTTATTATCTTTGCTCAGTGACTCAAAAGATACATAGCAGTGTTTAAATGGCATGTGCAAGGATAACAATACATTTTGCATTCAAAGTCATGCAGTACAGTACCATACAACAACAACCGTTATCATTCCTGTCCCGCCCGACCCCCCCCATGGCACTGTATTTTCACCGGGGACCCCAGACCTTCCATTTCTTCACACAACCCCTAGCCTTGTAAACTGTCTCCTCCGCCCTCTGACACCAATCCAAGTCTCGCTGTCACTGGTTACAGTGTCAGGCGCCAAGAACTAGCTATATTCCGTTTGGTCACTCCAGCCGCCAGGGCCAACCAGATCTCATCATACCTTGACCAGTCCGTCAGTCCCTTGATCATCAGCAGAAGCTTCCTAGGTTCCACTGGGACCGGCGTGCCTACTACTCTTGCCATTGTATGTGCCACACTGGTCCAGAACGACACAATGTATGGGCAGTCCCAAAGAATGTGGAAAAAGGAACCCTCCCCACGACACCCCCTCGCGCACAAGGGTGACAGACTCCTGCCCCAAGCAAACAGGTGAGTGCGCTAGTAATACACCGGATGCAGGATTTCTAATTGAACCAGTCGGAACCTAATCCGTATCACCACTTCGCGGGGGCTCTGCAAGGCGTCCTGCCAGTCATAGTCTTCCAGATCTCCAATATCCTCCTCCCATCTCGCTCTCAGAAAGACGAGGGGGTCAGGCATATTGTTTATGAATTTGCAGTAAATAGTGGCCATAGGTTTCTCTAAAATGGGATCTAGCAGGAGCCTGTCTTCCATGGTCGAGTATTCCGGGATTGAAGTGTCCGCGCGTATATGTGTGCGCAGGGCATGCATTAGGCGCAGATAGTGATAGTGCTGGGAATCACGCATTTGATACTCGTTTTTGAGATGCGTCCCCCTTCCAGACTTCCCCCAGGTAGTCAATTCCGATCAGTTTCCAGCCCTTAAAGCCGGTTAGCCGTTTCACCTCCGCTAGCAGATCTCCGGACCCTAACGGGGTCCTTCCAGGTATAGTGCCTGCCCACCCCAAGTATTTATTGGCCTCCCTCCAGCATTGGAGCACCACCCCTGTATGCGAGGGCAGATACCTTTGTTGCTTCTGCAAGAACAGCAGGGGTTCGCAGTTGCCCTCCGGCATGACATACCTATTAACCCTATAGGCCAGTTCTGACCTCGCCCCATACGTCCACTCGTTAATGACCAGCAACTGAGCTGCCCAATAATACAACTGAACGTCCAGGAGGGCCAGCCCCCGTCGTACACCCCCCTTTTGAGCTTACATAATGATATTCTCTGGTTTCCCCATCCCACAGCAGCGTTCTCAAGGCCTGAGATACATGCTTAACCCCCCCCCCCCCCCCCCCCCCGAACCGGATATGGTGTATTCTGCAGGATATAGAGGAGGCGCAGCAGCGCCAACATTTTGAAGAGCATGGCGCGCCCCATCACGGAAAGAGACAAGGACTTCCAGTGGGCAACATCCGCTGCTAACCGTGCCAGGTGCGGCTCAAGATTCTTTGTGAAGAACTCCGACCTGTCCCTTGGGACATACACCCCCAGATACTTAACTCCCTCAGTAACTATTGATGCAGGACACTGCGTCGGAACTCGCAGGGGGTGGAACCCGATAATGGGTAAATCAAGGATTTGGCCCAATTAATCGTGTAGCCGGAGTAACTACCAAAGAGCTAAAAAAAAAATGGAGCGCCTGCGCCATTGAATGGTAGGGTCTGGCCATATAGAGGACGATGTCATTGGCGTATAGGGATATACGCTCCTCCCACTCATCGGTCAAAGCCAAGCCCCAAAAAGACTGTTCTCTTCGGATCCAGTGGGCCAGTGGCTCCTGGGCCAAGGCAAAGAGGAGCGGGGATAGAGGACAACCCTGCCTGGTGCCCCTTCGCAGGGGAAACATCCGAGACATCGCCCCGTTTACCCTCACCCTTGCCACCGGTTGTGCGTACAACAAACGCACCCAACTGCAGAAGACAGGCCCAAAGCCCAATCGCTGCAGAACCGTGAATAAATACGGGCATTTAATACTATCAAAAGCCATGGAGGCGTCAAGCGCTATTAATGCCGTTTGGGTGTCGCTGCAGTCCTCCGTCATATATAAAACTCCATAAAGTCGACGTAAATTATGCCTAGTACTTCATCATCTTGTGTGTTTTGCTGTTCACCCTATGTGAGAAGGGTATGCCCAGACGTAGGTCCCGTGCTCACTACGCTACTGGAGTCAAGCTATCCTGGCTGATGAAGGCTAATAGCCAGAAACCGGTCCTAGGATGCTGGATTCCGGTCAAGGGAAGACATGGCTTGGCAGTTCGGGCTGGACTGTTCACATGAGGCACAGGGTCAAGACTGATTTACATATGGCCATGTCTGAACTGGGGTGGCTTGATGAGCAAAATAACGATGGATTAAACCCAGATCTGTGACTGCGGGTGAATGATTTGCCATTGTGCAACATTCCATCCTTCATCTTGTGTGTTTTGCTGCTCACCCTATGTGGGAAGGGTATGTCCAAACGTGGGTCCCGTGCTCACTACGTAATTGGAGTCACGCTATCCTGGCTGATAGCCAGCAACCGGTCCTATTATGCTAGATTCCGGTCCAAGGAAGACATGGCTTAGCAGTTCGGTCTGGACTGTTCCCATGAGGCACAGGGTCAAGACTGATTTGCATATGGCCATGTCTGAACTGAAGTGGCTTGGTGAGCAAAGTAACGATGGATTAAACCCAGATCTGTGACTGGGGGTGAATGTTTTACCATTGTGCAACATTCCGTCCATCATCTTGTGTGTTTTGCTAGTACTCCTGTGGGGCATGAATCCTGACTGATCCACATGAATAAAGTCAGACAGAACCCGAGAGTAGTCTTGTCGCCAAGGCTTTAGCCAACACCTTGGCCTCCACATTATTGAGCGATATGGGGCGGTAAGACTAGCATTGGTCTGCCGGTTTCCCGGCCTTGTGTATGACCACAATCGTGGCCTCCCGCTGTTCTGGCGGGAGCCTCCCCACTTCCCTCGCTTCAAGGAACATTCGTCTGAGGGGTTCAATCACAACACTGGCTTGCCTCTTGTATATTTCAACTGGGAACCCATTGGGCCCCTGCGCTTTCCCGGCCTGGAGTGCATCAAGAGCTCACCCAAGTTCCAGTGCCGTAAGGTCAGCATCTAGGCTATCGGTCTGCTCCTGGGATAGCGTAGGCAAGGCGAAGTCCTGCAGGAACTCCTCACAATCCAATTCTGATCTGGTGCATACCGGGGTGTAGACCCCCCTCATAGTAGTACGCAAAGGCCTCTGCTATGTCAGTCCTGGTGGATACCAAGGATCCTGACTCGCACCCCACCTCCGTGACCCAGGATTGCTTCCGGTCCCTGCGCTCGAGCCATGCTAATAGCTTCATGCTTTTACCCCCGGCATCGTATACCCGATGATGCGTGGCTCGGGAATAGGCCCGTGCCTCACCCTCCGCCAGCGCACAAAGTTCCTTTTGCTTGAGGGCAAGCTCGTGACTATGCTCCACCGAGGGGATCCCACCCGTCTCCCATTCGAGCGCTTCAATTGCGCGATTTGAAGTGTCTCTTACTTTTTCTGGGCCCCAATTAGCGCCTGGGCCTGTCCCCTCAAGACTGTTTTAAAAGCGTCCCACAGTGTTAACTGGGAATCAACTGGTTCTCGGTAAAATACAGTTGGGAGCCTTCACGTAACTTAACAGCTATAGAGTCATCTTTGAGGCGCCATGAGTCAATCCTAGGGAAGGCCGCCTTAGTCATTACCGCCCTCTAAGAGTAACCCCCACTGGTGAATGATCCGAGATTCCCCGGTCCATGATGCAGGAGTCCACGTAGTCGCCCAGTTGGTCACCCCGGGTCAAAAGATGGTCTATTCTGGAGAAGGATCTGTGCCTTGCGGAATAGAAAGTTTAATGCCTTTGTGAGGGGTGGTGTACACGCCATATATCGCTCAGGCCCTTTGCTGTGGCAAAGCCGCGCAAGCCCGCTTATCCCGTTGCCCTGCCTCTCCCCAGAGCAGTCAAGGTTCGCATCCGTGACCGCATTGGTATCTCCCCCCTAGTATCAGTGCCCCGGGGAAGGTCTGCCAAGTGGGTCCCTATTTTAACATAGATCTGCGCATGCAACCCAGGTGGGATGTAACAGGAGCTAAACACTAACGTGCGACCCCCCCACCCGACTGCCACAGCCACCACACATCCTGAGTCTTCCGCCCACGTACCCGTGACTACCATCGAAAGAGCTTTACGTACAAGGATCCCCACCCTCTGGAGCCAGACGTGAACCCCGAATGAGCCACCATTTTGTTGCCGAACCGGTCCAGAGCCCTGCACGTTTTACCCCTTAGGTGAGTCTTTTGTAGGAGCACTACATCAGGGACGTGGCGTTTCAGATACTGCAGGACTAGTTGACATTCCAAGACAAAATCCTAATATGCCTCTGATCACCCATTAAGGTACAACAACTTGGACTGTCACAGATCCCTCCCCTGTAAGTGCTTATCTGAAAGAGACACGTTTGTGATAGTTTCCTTACCTTAGAATATCCCCAGGCATCAGACTGGATCCGGAATTTTTTGCGTAGCAGTACCCGTAGGCGTCGTCTGCGCTCCGCGTCCGTCCTCGGCGCTGTGATGAAGTCGTCGGAGTACTTAGACGCCGCCTCCGCGTGCTGACGTCCGTTCTACTTTTTTCCGCGCCAGCAAGCGCAGATCTGGAAAAAGCAGTAACCCTTAGTCAATTTTTGACTAACTTTTTGGATCATTTTTGATCATTTCTCGAAGTCTTACGCCTCCGATCGGTGCCATAGTGTCAAGACCTCCGTCACCATTGTAAGTTCATTCAGAAAGCGAAGCAAGAAGAAACGGCAATTCAAAATCAAGTCCAAATACCCGCAGTGGCGGAGAACTCATCGAGTTACAACGATGTTTGACCGAAATGAGTCGTCTGACATTGAAAAATGGCCGTCAAAGATGGACGCGGTTAAAAACGAAAACCCGGTCTAGTCTTTTTGGCTGCGCGCACAGTGGCCGTAACAAAGCGCACGTTCAACTAACGAACTGCGCACTTCAACTGTCAAGTTCCAGCGTTCGCCACGTTTTTCCTGACGACCCCAGTCTTGTTGAAAACTCCTGTTCAAATTCTTGCCGGTGAGGAAATATCACATGTGCAACGTGGGACAAGCAAAGACGAGGTATTCCGGTGTTCCTGTTTAGCGGTTGCTAGACACACCGGGTTGTGAATTATTGTTTGACTTTTTGGTGCAACTTGCACTTCATGTTCAGAGGAAAATTTATTGTTCCCTTGGGAACTCGATAGTGCACGAACTATCTGAGTTCATTCAAGCCTCCTTAGTTTACTCATAGTTAGGTATTTACTGAGTCCAGGATTACAAGAGATTCTAGTTTCTAAACAGTTGAAAACATTCCAGTTATCGTCTGCTAGTCAAAAGGTAACAAGAGATACATAGTAGTCATTAGAGTCCATTAAAAACTGTTGGATAGTGTGTTAATGATACTGTGTTACGCAGGTACAGGCTAATTAACTAAACTAGCAACTACTACGAGGGAGAAGCCTTAGCCCAGGATCTGAGGGTAAGAGTTTCTTGATTAGAATCAGTGTAATAAGAGAATTTAGTGGAATTGTGGTTACATGTTCTGTTTGCCTACAGGTGTTGACTATTACGCCAGCAAGAACCCAAGGTGACGACGATGACAGTCCACTGAAGGTTGTCACCCGCTGTCTAGTGCGGGCTCTCTCTCTCTTTATCCACTTCCCCTTTCCCCCCTGCTTCAGGGGTTACCTTGAGATACTTTTCGGGTGGCCCTTGGGGCGGAGGGGTGTTGGGACCTACCTCGACTTCTGTGGTTCCTGGACTTTGTGGCACATAGGGATGCTGGATTCAAGCACTGCGAGGATTGCGACCGCACGATGTCGGTCACAGATCCTCACCACCTGTGCCTAACTTGTCTAGGCGTCGACCACGACGACAAGGCCTGCTCCGACTGCCGGGCCCTCTCTTCGAAAGCCAGGTGGGAGCGGTGCCGCAGGAGACTCAAACTCCTGCAGTCGACCCCGCGCCGCGAGAGGTCCCAGTCCCACAGGAGGTCGAGGGACAGGTCGCGGGGTCAGAGCCACCACAGCTCCGAGAGTCGGCACCACTCCTCCGGGTCGAAGTCGTCGTCAGGTAAGAAACACAAGAAGTCGAAGAGGCGTCATCGCTCTTTTGACTCCCCCCGACGCTCGCGCGACGCGGCCGGGGGTTCGGGTGACACCACCCACGCGGCTCCGTCTGAGTCACGGGCGTCAAGCCCCACACCCTCCGGTCCCTGGGCGAGACGCGACGCCAGAGATCGAGCGCTTCCTCATGGCCATGAGGTCCCTCTCTCCTCCGACGGGTTCCGTGGGGCCTTCGGGCCCAGCGGGCCCGTCTGGGGCCCCTAGCGGGTCGGGGGCTTCGGCCCGACGCCGTCGGGTGCTTCGGCCCGGCGCCGCAGGGCCCCATGGTCCCGACACAGCCGGCGCCTTCAGGCCCGGCGCCGCAGGGCCCAGCGGTCCCGACGCCGCCGGTGCCTTCGGGCCCAGCGCCGCGGGACCCCACTGGAACCGCTTCAGGATCTGGGTCGTCACCGGTGGACCTTATGACCCCCCCGGCGTCGGTCCGTCAGGCGCCATCCCAGATGCCTCCTCCGCTCCGGTTCCGACGTCGGAACCACGCCGCTGGCTGCCGTACCCGAAGGCGCTTGTGGACTTTTACTTCAATGAACCGGCCCCATTGCTTGACAACCCTGAATTTCAGGAGATGGGTGATGAGGAGTATTGGCAGGGGTCTGAGGACCCTCTGACCCGAGAGTGTCGGCCTCTTGAGGACTGGACAGGTGACCTTGGGGATGCCAGTGGTCTGGACACCTCTCCAGACACTGGTTTTGTCTCGCCTCCTACCGTGGCTTCGGAGGAGGGGGGCAACATACAGTGTGGTGTTGATGAGGGCTGCCAAGGCCTTGTGCCTTGAGCTCCCTGTCGCGGCCGTGAGCCTAACCTCCTCACTGAGGTCCTTAAACCGCAGTCATGCCCCTCGGAGCCTCTGCTGCCGTTTAATGAGGCCTTGACCGACGTTCTTTTGGGCACTTGGTCCAGGCCCGCTACGGGTTCGCCTGTAGATAGGAACGTGGCCAGACGCCACCGCCCGGCCCCGGGCGACCCAGTTTTCCTTTCCACCCACCCCACCCCCGAGAGCCTGGTGATCCAGGCATCCACTTCCCAGACCGCATTCCCGTCGGCTCCGCCGGACAGGGAATCCAAGAGGTACGAGATGTACGGCAAAAAGGTCTTCTCCTCCCTTAGTCTGGGACTGCGGTCTTCCAACACCGCTTGCCTCTTGGGCCGCTACACCCACTCTCTGTGGGATACGGTTGCGGAAGTGCTGCCAGAGTGTCCGTTGGAGGTACGGGCCAAACTCGGCCAAGCCCTTGTGGAGGGCTGGGATGCAGCCAAATATTCTATCCAGTTAGGGCTGGATACCACCGACTCACTAGGTAAAGTGATGGCAACGACGGTGGCTATTAGACGCCACGCCTGGTTGAGGTCCGGCAACTTTTTGGCTGATGTCCAAAACACTTTGATGGACATGCCGTTTGATGGCCGTCGCCTTTTTGGCGACAAGGCAGACCATGCGCTTGAGCGCTTTAAGGACTCCAAGGCTACGGCCAAGTCCTTGGGTCTCTCGGCCCCGCGCCAGCAAACGGGTGCCTTTCGCTCCTTTCGTGGCCAAGGAAGGGGCACCCCCACACGTGCTGCCAGCCACACGCCGCAGACTACTATCCAGCGCGGTGGCGGCTGTGGAAATCGCCGTGGAGGCGGTCGGGGACAACAGCGAGGCCAGTCCACACCCTTCCCCGCAGCATCCGCCTCTAAACCCACCTAGTCCGTGCTTTTCGGCCCATGTGATGCCAGTGGGGGGCAGGGTTCGCCATCACCACTCTCACTGGCGCACTGTCACTACGGACAGGTGGGCGCTGCAGATCGTCCGGAGGGGCTACTCCCTCCCCTTCGAGACGACCCCTCACGCCATGCCACCGCAACACCACCGCGTATCGTGGGAACATTTGCGGCTTCTGCAGGAGGAAGTTTCGGCCCTCTTGGCCAAGGGGGCCATCGAGGGCGTTCCTGGGCCAGAAGTAGGACGTGGTTGCTACTCCCACTACTTTCTGGTACCCAAGAAGGCAAAGGGGGCCTACGCTCTATCTTTGACCTACGGAAGGGCAACGACTTCCTCCGGAAGGAGAAGTTCAAGATGCTGACTCTGGCTCAGGTCTTAGCTGCCCTGGACCCAGGCGACTGGATGGTAGCGTTGGACTTGCAGGACGCTTATTTCCACATCCCTGTCCTGCCGGCCCACTGGCGTTACCTACTGTTCACGGTATGCCACGAGCACTTTCAGTTTACCGTGCTCCCCTTCGGCCTTACCAGCGCCCCACGGGTGTTCACGAAAGTGATGGCGGTGGTCGCAGCTCATCTGCGCAGGTTAGGGGTTTCAGTCATCCCCTACCTTGACGACTGGTTGTTGAAGGCGGGCTCGCCCCAGACAGTCGTCAGCCACCTCCAAACGACGGCAGACCTCTTGCACCAGCTGGGGTTTTCCATCAATGTGCCGAATTTACACCTGGGCCCCTCTCAGAAGCTCCTTTTCATCGGAGCGGTTCTCGACTCGGCGCAGTTTTGGGTTTACCCACCCGATCAGCGGGTTCGGGATATACAGGCTCTGATTTCAATCTTTCAGCCTTTATCCCGAGTTTCGGTCAGGTTGACACTGCGGCTTCTGGGGCTGATAGCTGCCTGCATGCTTCTGGTGCATCATGCCCATTGGCGGATGCGGGCTCTGCAGTGGGACCCGAAGTTTCATTGGGCCCAGCATCAGGGCAACCTGTCCGACCATGTCCTGATCTCGGAGGGCACTGCGAGACAGCTCCAGTTGTGGCTCACGGACCGCGATTGGGTCAGCGGCAGATCCCTCTCCCTTCCCCAACCGGAGCACGTAGTTGTGACGGACGCGTCCCTCGAGGGCTGGGGAGGCCGCATGGGAGAGGCGGAGATCAGACGCCTCTGGTCTCCGGCGGAGTCCCGGCTCCATATCAACCTTTTGGAGCTGCGGGCGATTCATCTAGCACTGAAGGCATTCCTCTCCTCTGTCCGAGGGAGTGTAGTGCAGGTGTTCACGGATAACACCACCGCCATGTGGTACTGCAACAAACAAGGCGGGGTGGGGTCATGGCCCCTATGCCAGGAGGCTCTGCGCCTCTGGCAATGGCTGGAACATCAGGGCGTGACTCTGGTGGTTCAACATCTGGCAGGTTCTCTGAACGCCAGGGCGGACGAACTCAGCCGCCGGTGCATGATGGCTCACGAATGGCGTCTGAACTCTGACTTGGTGCAAGGTCTCTTTCTACAGTGGGGAGAGCCTTGGTTAGATCTATTCGCCACCGAAGAGAACGCGCATTGTCATCAGTTCTGCGCGTTGGAATTTCCAAGGCGGCACTCGCTCGGAGACGCTTTTCGTCGCGAGTGGAGTTGCGGTCTGTTGTACACCTTTCCGCCTATACCACTTCTGCCCAGAGTGCTGAAGAAGATCAGGCACGACCGGGCACAAGTCATCCTTGTGGCTCCGGACTGGGCACAAAGGTACTGGTATCCCGAGCTACTCAGTATTTCAGTCGATCCCCCGGTTCATCTGCCTCTTCAGGAGGACCTTCTGTCGCAGCAGCAGGAGACGGTCCTCCACCCGAACCTGTCCAGTCTCCACCTCCATGCTTGGAGATTGAGCGGCGACAGTTGAGGCCATTTGACTTGCCTCCTGAGGTCTGTAACATCATTCTGGCAGCCAGGCGTCCCTCCACAAAGTCGGTATACGCCTGCAAGTGTAACAGATTTATGGCATGGTGCACAGCAAAGGCTGTGGATCCTCTCTGCCCCTCTTTCTGAGGTTCTTCTCTTTCTTCTTTCTCTTGCCCAGCAGGGCTCTGCTCTGGGCACTATCAAGGGCCACCTTTCTGCCCTTTCAGCCTTTTTGAGGCTACCTGATCAACCTTCTTTGTTCAAGTCCCCTATTGTTAACCGATTCTTGAAAGGCATCACGCATTTGTTCCCTCCTGTGCCCATTGTGATGCCTCAGTGGGACTTAAACTTGGTTCTTACTTTTCTGATGTGCGCTCCCTTTGAGCCACTTCACAACTGTCCTCTCCACCTTCTTACTTTGAAGACTGCCTTCCTGGTAGCTATCACCTCTGCCAGGAGAGTGAGTGAGCTCCAGGCTCTATCCTGTAAACCTACTTTCCTTTCAGTCCATCCGGACAAGGTTGTGTTGCGGACAAGGCCTTCTTTCCTGCCCAAGGTAGTCACGGCCTTCCACATCGGGCAATCCATCAACTTGCCCACCTTTTTTCCGCCTCAGCATCCCTCGAGAGAGGAAGAGAGGCTCCACCATCTGGACCCAAAACGTGCGCTCTCGTTCTATCTGGATCGCACCCGCCAGTTCTGGGTGGATGACCAACTCTTTGTTGGTTACGTGGGCGCTAAGAAGGGGAAAGCGGTGCACAAGCGGACCAGCTCGTGGAGGTTCATCTTGTGTATCCAGGCATGTTACTCCTTGGCTAAGAAGGAACCCCCTGTTGGGCTGAGGGCTCATTCCACTCGGGCCACAGCGACTACAACTGCCTTGGGCCGAGGAGTGCCCTTGCAGGACATTTGCCAGGCGGCTACGTGGGCATCGCTGCACACGTTTGCAAGACACTATTGCCTGGACAGCCAAGTCCGGAGGGATGGCTTCTTTGGCCGTTCCGTCCTCCAGGACTTTCTGGTGTGATTATTGGTTCGCAGACCCACCACCGGGGTTGGTATTGCAGGGGTATCTATTCTAAGGTAAGGAATCTATCACTAAGGTGTCTCTTTCAGATGCACAAGTTACTACTTGTGTAACGATATATCTGTAAGACAAATTAGTTAGTGATTTAATCCTTACCGACCCACCCATCCTCCCCGTTCTGCGAACCGATATTTAGGGTTAAGGTAATTCTCTTTCAGTGCCCTAGTTTCAAGGCACCAGTGTTGGTTTTTAGCATAGCTCTGCGTTTCTTGCGCGGAAAAGCTGTGTCTAAGAACTGACGTCAGCACGCGGAAGCGACGTCTAAGTACTCTGACGACGTCATCACGACGCCGACGACGGACGCGGAGCCGCAGACAACACCTACCGACTCACAAGGGTACTGCTATGCAAAAATTTCCGGATCCAGTCTGACGCCTGGGGATATTCTAAGGTAAGAAATCTATCACTAACTAATGTCTCTTACAGATATATCGTTACACAAGTAGTAACTTGTGCGCCATTACAAGATGTCAAACCAACATTTAAATTAGAGTCGCCATGAGCCAAACATAAACATTCCCACATACCCCTACCCCCCCCAACTTGCACCCCCCTCCCTGCTAAGTGGGCCCCCAACCACCCACCTCTTAAACACGCAGAGTGCTTGTCGCTCCATCAACCCCATACCAACAGTTAGAGGGAACATAAGCCTGCAATCGCAGAAGAAGAAGGCCTACTTAAGTAGCGGAGTGCACACCCCATGGATGGATCTCGCTGCCTGGAACCCCACTCCCTCCCCCCCAATGCAACAAAGCTGTGCCTGAGACCCTCAGTGATCTATCACAAACCCCCTAAGAGTCCCAAACTTGCAATTGCAGAAGAGTCCGCCGCCTCAGAGCCTCCGGTTCGACCACCTCCGATATGCAAGGACCCAGGAGGCATGCTGTCTCACCCGCCTCCCTCGCCCACAGTACCCCAAGTCCTCTTTACCACTACCGTCACTTGAGGGATGTCTGCTCGATCTGCTGAGGCTCTCGTGGTTGACTGTTACTACTTGGGGTCCCCTGACCGGCACGGCCCAAGGTCGAGAGTCACGAGCCATTCTAAAGGCCCACGGTTCCGCATCCCTCCATCCAGTCGCTCGCCTTGGCCGGCGAGTCAAAAAAGAACGCCTTTTCGCCGTCCAGGATCTTGAGGCATGCCGGTTATATCATCATGTATTTTATTCCTTGATCCCTGAGGGCTCTTTTGACACCTTCAACGATCTCCGCTGGCGCTGTTCCACTGAAAAAAGATTAGATAGGCGCTTCGGCTTGAGGTGGTTGAGTATAAGATCCTCCACAAACCAGTCCGTTGACGGGCCCTCCATGCCCTCCGGAACACCCATGATACGGACATTATTTCGGCGCGCCCAGCCCTCCTAATCCTTCAGGCGGGCGGCCATATCTGCCTGGATTTTGGTAAGTGCAACCGCTTGCTCCTCCAGCCTCTTCGTCTTAGATTGCAAACTGCTGATGCCGCTTTCAGCCTCTGCAGCCTTATCTGACATCTTTCCCAAGTCCCCGCGAAGTAGGTTGACTTCTTCAGTCACGGAGTCGAGCTTGGGCTCCATGGTGCCTCGCATCTCTTTTATGGCGCCACGCATCTCCATGATGTCCTTAAGTGATGGGTCGGGCCCACTGGCTGTCGCTTCGCTTCTCTGGCTCCCTCCTGGTTGATCATCTACCTGTCCCATGTTGATGGTGTACTTATCTATGTAGTTGGTCTGGCCATGTGCCTGCGTTCTGTTGCAGCCCATAGCCCCGGGGTTACCCCAGCAGCAGATGCACGCCTATCCCAAGATCCCCACTTCGATGCAACTCGCACCCTGCAATTTGATGTATGTCCCTCTGGGTGCCGTGCCTCCTCACTACTCACGATGTCTCCGGCCCACTCACAGTCCGTCCTACTACGAAGTAAGACCGGTATCAGGCGACTAGCTGCACTCCCCAGGCTGGCGCAACCATGCAGATCTAAAAACGAACCAGGCCTTAAGATGCCGGGGGGAATACTGCCTTGAAGCAAAAAGACCGCGCTGCCACCCCACTGGACCACATACGCTGCCGCGCTTCAGATTGCGTGGGGACTGGTGTCTTATACTACTACAGTGGGAGCAAATCCTTAAATTCCAATCACACCTGGCACCGGGCTCCAGTGCTGGTGAGTGCTCTAGCCGCCATCTTGCCGCCGCGGCCGCCGCCTCGCCTACCGCAGAGGGCCCAAGGCAGTGGGCCACCACCGGCCACTGCCGGCCCGTTTCGCTCCAGTCCAGCCTCCTCAAGGCATTAAAATCCACTGTACTGCCAATGTCCTGCTTTGCGGCAGAGACCCCACACACTTCCCTGCAGCCTGGGTCCCGCGACCGTGCCTCGTCCACTACTGGCCCGCCGGGCCTCTCCGGCTAGCCGTACTAACCTTCTGCTCCTGCCGTGCCACGATTTTCCAACAGCGCCCCCAGGCACCGCAGAGAGCCGCCGCTCCGAACTTCACGTGAGCCCGGCCGCTGCACTCCTGGTATTAGCCCCACGATGTGGCAAGCCTCTAGGAACACAGCAGGCCTCGCAGCCTCCACCAACGGCCGCAGGCTCACAGCATCCAGGACGGGGAACCTACACCCAGCAGGATGCAATCTGCCCCGGTTTCAACCCTCCGGGGCCCTGCAGTTCCACTCAGCAGCCGCACTGCAACAGCTCCGCCCAGCCCTCCGCAAGCGACAGGCGTCAGCGCTAGTCAGTGGCGGACGCCATTTTCTGTCAATCAGACTTGCGGCCCGGGCCTCTGATCAGCCGCCCAAAAGTACTGCAAAGCGGAGCAGCTACGGGGCTGAAAAGCTGTCCACCGCCTCTCCGCAGTTTCAGCAGACAGTAGATACCCTTCAAATGGACGGATGATGCCGGATTGTGGGTGTAGTTCGTGACTCTGCTAAAGCAACTCGTCTAGTGTGCAGCCATCTTCTTATGCTGCAGGCCTCGCCCCGAATTTCTAAAGTTTTTATTCAAGTGCTACCCCTTTTGACCAAAGGTGCTATAGAGAGGGGGCTGACTCCAGAAGTAGGGTGTGGTTATTATTCCTGCTACCTTCTGGTGCCCAAGAAGGATAGAGGTCTTTGACCCATTTCAGGTCTCTTCCTCCGAAAAGAGAAATTTAAGATGGTCCTCCTGGCCCAGATCTTGTCTGCCATGAAAGAGATGGCTGTGGTGACGCTTACCTTCGAAGGTCGGGGTACCAGTCTTCCCTAACTTGATGACTGGCTGTTGAAGGCAGGCACCCCTCATTCAGTCTCCAACCACCTCCAGACTACGGCAAACCTTCTATCATCTTTGAGGTTCACATTAAATGTGTGAAAATCACACCTGACTACTTCTCAGACACTCCTCTTCATTGGAGCCATTTTAGACATGGTTCGGTTTTGTGTCTATCCCCAGGGAAGAGGGTCCAGAACATTCAGGCGATGATCCCAATCTTTCAGCCTCAGTCCTGTATTTCAGTGAAGTTGACTCTGAGGGTGCTGGGACTGATTTCCTCCTGCATCCTGTTGATCGAGCACAAAGGTAAAAAACAACAGGGGTTTGGGTTGGACATAGAACGTAATTATAAGCAAAACAGGTGGTATAAAGGAATAAATACAAAACAGTTATTCGGTAGAGTACATTTAATTTACCCTTACCACACTTATTGTTCACAGTGAATATATCAAACAGAGTTTTATCCTACATGGACTATAGCACCTAATCAATGAAAAACACAAAAAATTACATATATCACACCATTCTATACATGAATAAGAACAACATGTCAATATAACAAAATAACCCTACAAACAAATCTTTACTAGTGTCTTCCATACAGTTCTGGACAGACCACTAGGAGGTAGTCCAGGTGACACACTTCAAAGTTAGTCAACTGATCCCATTTATTCTAGAGTGACACCCTATAGTTTTAAAGCATCACTATAGTTCTATTGACTCCTCCTTATCAGTGTCGTCAACGTGACCACGTTTCAACCTATCATCTTCTTAGGCCTTCTCAGGACAGGGTTAAGACATTACTGTACAAAACACAAAACCAAAGCATTACTACCATCATACGTCATGGGCGCAGCAAGATGGCCGAGAATTGTGACTGCCCACAACCAAGGGAAATGCACATAAAAAGCAGAAGTCAGTACCTTAATTCCCAAACCCCCAAAGTACCAAAACCAAACATACACTCAGTGTTATACACAACAACTTCACACTACTACTTAAACCCTCCTTAATGAGGTGATTCACCTATGCAAAAATCTTGTGTAGTCAACTCATGACAAAAAACAATAAACACCTTATAGCCCCCTACGCAACTGCCATATTCGACAAACTAAAACACTAACATCTGTAAAGTGTCTGATTAATACAGCCTCATGATATCCTTGGCACCTTGCGCCACAGAAGTGTATAAATACTCTACTGGAACCAGAACGTCTGGAAAAACCAATAAACAAGTATTTCTCAATTCAAACCATCCTACACAAGAAAAGTGCAAGGGCTTCAAAAATAGTCCCCCTTCCTATTGTAAAGTTATTTAACTTGTGCGCTTACACTCACCACAGTCCCAAAGTCTCTTCCTTGGGTTTTACTTCGTGGCCATGTTCCAGGGAAAATCCTCAACAGACTGCTCCCGCCGCGTAAATACTCGCCTTCCACCAAGGAATTTTCCTGTTAGTGAACCACCTGGCAGGATTGTTGAACGAGAGGACGGATGAGCTCAGTCATTGGCACCTAGCAGGTCATGGATGGCGTCTACATCCGATGTGGGGGCAAGGTCTGTTCCACATATGGGGAGAACCTCCTAGAACGTAAAATGTCAGCTGTTTTGCACGTTGAAGTTGCTAAAGAGGTCTCGCTCCGAGTTCTGTTCCTCCTCAAATGTAACTCAGGACTCCTAATTGCCATCCTGCCGATAGCACTCCTGCCAAGTGTTCTCAAGAAGATAAGGACAGACGGGGCTTAAGTCATCCTCATGGCTTCCAACTAGACACAGAGAGTATGGTATTCAGAACTCCTGGGCTTGAGCATATGTCCTCCACTCAAGCTGCCTCTCCGTTACTATCTTCTGTTGCAGTAGAACAGTCTGGTTCTCCACCCCTGCCTTTGCAACTTCCACCTTCATGCATGGAGATTGACAGGCGACCGCTGACCACCTTCTTCAGGAGATGGTTAATGTCATCTTGGCAGCCAGGCGTCCCTTAGGGAAAACTGTATGTACCTGTTGGTGGGGCAAACTTGTGGTTTGGTGCAGCACTCACCAGATTGACCCCCTACAGTGAAAGCTGTCCGATGTTTTACTATTCATTCTGTCTTTCGCCCGGCAAGGCGTTTTCTGGGCACAGTTGAAGGTTATCTTTTGACCCTTTTATAGTTGCCTGATCAGCCTTCTTTATTTAAATCAACTGTTGCGATGCAATATATGAAAGGGCTGCAGCATATGTTTCCCCCTTCTCCTTTTGTAATGCCCCAGTGGGACCTCAACCTCGTCCTTATTTATCTGATGTGAATCTCATTTGAGCTGCTTCACACTTGTTGTTTAAGGCTCCTTACCATCAAAACTGTTTTCCTCGTTGCTATTCCCCTTGCATGAGGTGTGAGTAAGCTCCAGGCTCTGTGTTCATCCACCCTGCATCCTTTTCTTCCCCTGCAAGCTGGATCTCCATACTAGGGAATCCTTGCTTCTGAAAGTTATGATGCCGTTCCACATCTGCAAACCACCCTGCCTGTGTTCTGTGCTCCACCTCACCCCTCTAGGGAGGAGGAGAGGTTCCATCGCTTGGACCCAAAGAGAGCCCTCCACTCTTCAGCATTCGCACCAAAGAGCACTGGGTAGACGATCACCAGAACGAAAAAGGCATGGTTGCACAGAAGCGAACCCTCCCATCCTGGAGCGTGCTTTGCATTAGGATCTGCTATGTAAAAAGTCTATGGGCCGCTCACTTCTGACCTCACCAGCGGGTGTAACCCTTGATCATCATGGTAAATGCAGTCTTTAGGCGTGTGCGCCTTTCGTAGCTCTGGACGTGTGACAGGCAAAGTTGCAGCACCAACTCTGTACACCGGTGTTTTGGAATAGTTGTTCCTCATCAGCAGAGTGTAGGTTTCTTCAGGGATTACTGGATAGGTCGCCAAAGTATTAACATGTTTGGTACCCCTCGTGGCGCGAAGATGCGGTGTCCAAGCTCGTCAGATCCAAGGTTCAAGGGAACCATATAAAGTGAAAAGTCTATGGTTCGCACACTTCTGACCTCACCAGCGGGTGTAACCCTCGAGCATCATGGTAAATGCAGTCTTTAGGCGTGTGCGCCTTTCGTAGCTCTGGTTGTGTGACAGGCAAAGTTGCAGCACCAACTCTGTACACCGGTGTTTCGGAATAGTTGTTCTTCATCAGCAGAGTGTAGGTTTCTTCATGGATTACTGGATAGGTTGCCAAAGTATTAACAGGTTTGGTACCCCTCATGGCGCGAAGATGCGGTGTCCGAGCTCGTCAGCTCCAAGGTTCAAGGGAACCATATAAAGTGAAAAGTCTATGGGTCGCACACTTCTGACCTCACCAGCGGGTGTAACCTGTATCCAGAGGGCCTGCATGCCCATTCTACCATGGCCAGAGCTGGTACTACTGTGGCAGCACGTTGAGTCCCTATCCTAGATATATACTAGGCAGTTACGTGGGTGTCCCTCAATATATATTCACATAGAACTATTGTCTGGACAGCCCAGTCCGCCGAGTAGGGCATTTTGCCGCTCAGTCTTGCAGCACTTTCTGGTTTGAGTCCATCCACATCCCTCCTCCCTGTTAGGTACTGCTATGCTATCTATTCCAAAGGTAAGGAATCTGCTGCTAGAACTCTCTATCAGAAGAACAAGTTACTTCCCTTCTGTAACGCTCTTTCTGGTAGAGAATCTTTCTAGCTGCAAATTCCTCACCAACCCTCCCATCCGCCTCATTGTGTGTGTGTGTGGCTCTACCTTTAATAACACCCCAGTTCTAGAAATCTGCACACTGTCTATCAAATTGCTTTTGAGATTCCGCATCTGGGGCACGGACAGTCTTGACAGCAACTGACAGTGTGCGAGAGTAGCACCTATATAGGCCTTGCACACCATTTCCGGAGTGGAATGTTTTCAGTGCAGAGCCGCAAAGTACCAGAAAGCGCATTACCAAAGGTAAGTTACTTGTTATTCAACTCAGGCGTAAACTATGGGTAAAATAAGATTTACACTTATTCTCACAATCAGTCCATTTATTGTTTTTATTAATGTATGTGACATTGGCAATACATTTCCCTTAATAACAGTTAAGCATAGTAACAAGAGGCCGGCGTTGTATTTTCTTGAGAAACAAATTTCCCTCTGTAAAGGAGTGGCCCTCTTGTCTTGAGTATCGTTCAGTGAAAGGTCCTCCCCTAAGTACGTTCACAAAGGCAGTGGAAAAGTGGAAACATGGATCTCCCTCCACTGGAGCTTACCACTGAGGAGATTCCAATGCAACCGGTACCTCAGACACCAAGAGATATAGGGGAAGAGTACTCTCTTGTCAGTGACCAAAAACAAACAGAAAAGGAAGGTGCGGTTATAGATAAAGAACAGGAGCATGATGGCGAATGCCACGATGAAGAATGGATTTCATCCTCCCTAAAAGAGACAAGTTTCACCTCAACCAAACATCGCCCAGTTTAATGCTTCATTGAACTGAGCAGCGAAGACGTTCAACCTTCCAATATCTTTGGTTAAGCCAAGCGGCAACATTTTTGTAAGACTTTAAAAAACAACTTTGAAAGACACAATTCATTCCTCCTGGAGCATATCTGGAATGAAAGGTTAAAGCGGATGCAAGCCCCAGTCACAGTACAGGTGTTGGTGTCTTGTCTTGAAAATAAATACTGGGCTCTCGAGTCTGGTCCAGCATGCTTAATTAGCTAGACTCTATTGTATCGAAAGAGGCTCATAGGCGCTCATAGAATCCAAGAATGCTTGCTACACCCAGATAGGGATGGTAGGATTGAGATGACAATGGCTGATTCGATGGAAGGCTGTGGAGCTCATATGCAGGAGCTGTTCACCAGTGGTCTCAGGTTGAAAGAGAAAAAAATCACTCCTATAAACGCCTTGGAGCTGTGTATATAGAATGGATTTCAAGGCTCCCTGTTGATGTTGGCAGGCCAGGATGGACAACACAACCTCGATATACTCTATAGTCAATCAGGGAAAGAACAACGTTTTGTTCTTTTGGAAGATTCACAACTGCTATGGGACTGTACCAAAGCAAACAAGGTAGCCCTACCTGTAGAACACCCGCCAGGGTACAGAACAACAAGGCAAACACACAGTCACACTCTTTTGGTTTGCAACAAGTGTTAAATCCAACAAGATCAGATGGCAGTTGGGGCCATTCGAAACTGTACCTGTTTGACTCTGTACAGGACAAGAAATGCTTGTACTATGGGAGCAGGTGCTGGCAACCGGGGTCAAACGGCAATGCCATCTTGATAATGTGGATGGATATTTTTGCCTATACCTTTCTGCCGTTTCCCTCATTTTCAGAGTGCGGAGGAAGGCCAAAGCAGAGTACTGAACACCGATACTGATTTCTAAGGCATGGCCACAACAATTGTTTTACACAAACCTAGTTCAACAAACCTGATACCTACTAATTCAGGTGAAGAACTACTCTAGCCTCCTCTTCAAATACAACAGTCAGATTTGCCACTACAACTTGAAGACACACAATCTTGCAGCTTGGTGTCTGACCACTTAGAATGTGGTCATTGTAGGAGAGTGGGGTCTGCAATCCTATGGTCAACCCGATTTTTGCATTTTGCTTTACTGGTTTACGACTTTCCCTGGCTGTGGGCCTGCTAATCAGACCCACAGCCTAGCTGTTCTCTCTCTAAATTGACAAGCATGTACCTTAGGTGCATTTACCAATTGGTACTGGGCCACCTTATCAGTCCCTGTATAGCATACCTTAGGTATCCAGGGCATAGGTGTACCCAGGGCCTACCAGGGGCTGCAGCATGTATTATGCCACCCCTGGCTGGCCATCCAAATCTGACACAACTGGCTGCACGACAGCTGGGGCAAGGAGGTGTAATCACCCTTTGCTTTAGATATAGTATCTCTATATCTAACCCTAAATTGGACACATATCTTCCTATCAGTCACTCCTATGGCAGGCCTTAACAATCCTGAAGGCAGAGTGCTTGGAATTATGTGAGATGGTGCTCTGGCATGAGCTGAGCCCGTTTGCAGCTTGCGGAACCAAGTCCTAATAGCTGTTCCATGATAACGCGTACCATATACTCTTAAGTGCATTATAATCCTCGCGGTTATTTGCTAACTTTGGTATCGCATTATCAAAACATGTCCAGTAAGGTGTCATACGAATTGGAATACTAACCCCTCGCCAATTCTTGCGACAGGGTTAGCATTCCACCCTTCTAGAGGGACACGACATGGATGTAACTGTGAACCCCGGTTAAAGTTAACTCGAGCCTCAGCATCACAAAATGGATGCTGCCACCACAGACACAAGTCTGACCTCCTGCTGCTGGGAGTCCTTCCAGCGAGGGAGGCTTGGACAAAGGGTTTCCTGCCTTGGGAGGTGCTAGCACCACCCCAGACAGGATTTTGTGTATTAGGTAGGACAGGGCTGAAAGGAATGAGACATGCCTGGGGCACACAAGGTGACCCTGTGCATATGCAGGTCCAAACCAGTTCCTGGGGCACCCCAGCCCCGGAGATGGCGCAGGACCGGACAAAGGAAAGGGGGTGTAACCGCCCCCCTTCCTGGTCCCACCCAGAGGAGGGACCTAATCGTAGTGCAGCCCCATTAGCTGGATAAAGGTAGGAGCTGGTCCCATTCCAAATTAGATTATCCTGATCAACTTCACAAGAAGAAACTCTGGACCTCGACGTTCTGCTCCACAGAAGACAGAAGGAATCTCCCTTGTGGGCAAGGAGTGTCCACCCTGCATCTGCAGGCACCATCAGCGTACCGCGACTTCCCTTTGTTGTCTTCCTGCAAGGGATCCAGACTTCAGAGCCCGACGAGACTCGGATTCCCAGACCTCTCCGACCTCAACCCACATCTGCAGCCGAGCTGAGACCCGTGGGTGCGACGAGACACGTGGGACCGGCCATCTTGAAAGAAGCAGCACTTTGCTCCAGCACGACTTCCGAGGCCTCCTCGTTCAAGTGCTTTGGGGACTGAGAAGCCCCGACCCCGAGCAGCTCCTGCATCGAAGATCAGCCCTCCAGCATCCACGAGATCTGCGTGGGGCCCTTCTACCTGTTTGCTGCTCGACGCGTTGTCTGGTCACTTGCCGGCTGGCTAGTGACCTCCTAGACGACGAACACTGACAACTTTGCTGCTGGTCTGGTTGCTCCAGACTAGCCCTTGCTCCCTTCCAAAAGAGAAGCACCCCGGACCCTCCTGGTCCACTCCAGACGCCGTTTCCACTCACCGTGTGGGTTGCCTTTGCCAAGGCCTGTTGAACCCGAATCCGGAGACGACACCGCCGACAGCGAGAGCCTGCATGGGACAGCTCCTGCCTCCATCCTGGTCGTCGAAGACACCACCTGGTCCACGTGGCTGCAGAGACAAGCGTCCACCTTCACCTGATCGCGACGACAACATCTGGTTCCACTCCTGGTTCCACTCCAGTCACTGGCTAGTGTCTTTGAACATTGTCCCCTCTGCTTTCAGGTTCCTCTCTTCACCAATCCACCCTTGGATTGCACCGGACATCTTCCTCCTGGTCGCCTGCAGCATCTTTCTTCAAGGCTCCATAGACTTCGACGCGGAAACCGGACACGACTTCGCACCTATTCACCCGCAGCCTGTGGGTGAGGTAACACGAGCATTTCGGTGCTCAAGGGTGGCTTGACTCTCCTAGTGTCCAGTTCCATTGTCGTTTCAGTCTTATCTAGTCAGGAATGTCCGTACTCACCTTTTCTTTAAACTGTACTGTCCATAGACGTTTGTACGCATCTCGCGTGTGAGTTCACACTCTGCACACGCGCTCCGTGGGCCTCCTATTACTTACCTCAAGTTAGTATAGCGTGGTCCCAGCGATCCTACAACCTCTGGACAGCTCCATTCCTTTAATTGACTTTCACATTCCATTTAATTAGTATATGGTTTGTCGTGCCCCTCGGGCCCCATTGTAAATCGTGCAACTTAAACGTATTTTTCCTAAGAGTTTGTCATGTGCTTAGCCCTCTGACCTCATAAAGAGTTCAGAGGTGTATGTTAGTTAATAAATAACTGTTTATTTTCATAACAACCTGTGTGGTGTCCTTTTCATTTGGTACTCAAAGGTTATATGTGGTAAAACAGCTGGCTTCACATGCCATAAAGAGTTTAGCCTAAAGACTGCTTTTGTCCACGCTACTAGGATTTATTTATTTATTTATTTAGGAGATTTGTTAAGCGCTCAAATACCCGTGGGTGTCTCGGCGCTGAGTGTTTATTGAACTAGTCCATGAGAAGTTATTGCTTGAACAGCCAGGTCTTTATCTGTCTGCGGAAAGAGAGAAGAGAAGTAGAGGTTTTGATATGATGTGGAAGACTGTTCCATAGTTTGATGGTGGTCACTATGAAGGATCTGTCTCCCCATAGCATAGGATAGCTGGTCTATAAGGTTGACTTACAACCAATCACCATAAGGGTTGTTTGGACTGATACAAGGTGGTCACTAGAACTAGTGAACATCATATACCAGGCCAACTTCTCACATTGGTGTGCAGCGGTTGGGATTTGAGCTTGCTGTTGTTTTTACCAAATATAATCTGAGATATCATTTGAAAAATCACATAAGGTACCATAGGTACATATAACAAGCTTAGAAATACTCTGAGTTCTACTGAACCAGCTGTTGTAGTAGAAAGGGAGTAGCACACCCTGACTATAACTCTTAGCAAGGGATCAGTAGGTAAACAAATAGTCTAGGTAAGTGCACCACTTACACCTCAATAGAAGCATGTCTACCCATGGAGAGTCTTCTGAGACTCCCCTTGTGGTTGTTGACCCTCCACAGGTCACTTCCAGATATGAAGCTCTTAGCTTCCAGGAGATGAGACAATTGTGTACCTCCAGGAAACTAAAACAGGGTTCTAACCCTACCACTCCTTTTCTGATAGGTCTCTTAGAGACATATGATGCCAGAAGGGCTTCTAACCCAGGCCCCTCTAATCCAGATGGAAGCATGCCCCCCTTAGAGGGAACCCTTGGGGACCCTGGCCTCAACCTCCATGGAGCAGAAAGTGAAGAGGAGGAAGAGGAACAGGAGTTGTCAGGGGATGAGGCAGAAAAAGGTCCAGTAGTAGTCAGTAGGCTCACCAGGACCAACTTAAGCATACATGAGAGTGGAACTGGGGGACCCCCAGGCCCACTCTCAGGTAGGCTTAACATTGGGGATAGACGAGTTAGGTCTCGCTCCAGAGGCTCTAACAGATCTATTCGTACCCATGTCTCTCAGGCATCTTCTCAGAGCGGGATGACATCCCCTCAGAGAAGAGAGCATGAAGCTAAGATGAGGGAAGTCAATCTGAGGATTGAGAGGGAAGAACTTGCCCTTGCCAAAGAAAGACTTGCCTTTGCGAGAGAGCAGAAATTGAGTGGGGCAGACCCCACTGGTGGCAGCATTATCCCTAGAGATAAAGACAGGAGTTTTTATACTAGACACCTGAGTAAAATAGTGCCCCCCTTTAAACAAGGGGATGACATCCACAAATGGATGACTGCTTTGGAGAGGGCCAGCACTGTCCAGTGCATCCCCCAGAGTCAGTGGGCAGCTATTCTGTGGCTCTCCTTTGAAGGTAAAGGTAGAGATAAGCTCCTCACTACTAGAGCTGAGGATGCTAACAATTACCAAGTCCTGAAGAATACACTGATTGATTGGTTTGGCTTAACAACTGAGCAGTACAGGTTGCTGTTCAGAGACACCCAGAAAATTCAGTCTCAGGATTGGGCTGACTTTGTAGATTGTGCCACTAAGGCTTTTGAAGGCTGGTTACTGGGAAGTAAAGTTACTGATTACACAGGATTATATAATCTAATTATGAGAGAACAAATCTTAAGTAATTGTCAAAATCAGTTGTTGCATCAGCACCTTATTGACTCAGATCTGACCTCTCCCCAAGAATTGGGAAAGAAGGCAGACAGATGGGTCAGGACAAGGGTCAAGCAGTAGAACCAGAACCAGGGTGGTGGCCAGAAGAAAGCAGACCAGAAGGGTAATGAGAATAAGCAAAATGACCAGAAGTCTTCAACAGGGCCCCAACAATCTAAGGAGGGTGGGTCCCAGAATTCCCAAAAGAAGAAGAACAATGGTCAGAAGAAACCATGGTGCCAATACTGTAAAAGTAATACTCACTGGTTTAGTGATTGCACCAAGAAAGGCCCAGCTCCTACCACTACTGCCCCTAAGGCACCTGCAACCCCTAGTTCAGTTAGTAGTGGTAGTGTTCCCCCTAAGGCTATAGTGGGGTTGACATTGGTATCTGAGGCAGGCTCTGACCTAGTCAGAGTACCTACCCAGGCTGTTCTTGTTTGTACTGGGGACATGGATTTGACCCCTACAATAAGTCCCAGTACCCTGGGCAAGTACAGGCAGATGCCTTTAATCAATGGAAAATTGGCTCAGGCCTACAGGGACACTTGTGTCAGTGTCACTATGGTGACACCAAACTTTGTGGACCCTGATCAGGTAATATTAGGTTCAGACTACCTAGTGACCAACGCTAGCAATGTCACTACCACCCATAGTATGGCACTTGTGAATTTCTCCTGGGGAGGGGTAAATGGCCTCAAAAGGGTTGTTGTTAGTTCAGACCTCCCAGTGGACTGTCTTTTGGGCAATGATTTGGAATCCTCTCTATGGTCAGATGTGGAGTATAGGACTCATGTGGAAATGTTAGGTTTGTCAGCACATGTCCTTGCTGTGACTAGGTCACAGGCCATGAAATGCCCAGCTGAACTAGTGCTGGATCCTGGAACAATGGACCAGACACTAACCAAGAGTAAGAACAGTAGGGTTAAGGCAATGCCTTCCCCCTTGCCTCAAGGTGAGGATCAGCTCTCACAGGAGACTGACCTACAGACCCCAGAAGGAACTGTCCTAGAGGGGGAGCTTGAACCTGAACAGGTTGAGTTCCTTGGGACAGGGGGACCTTCCAGGGCAGACTTGAGGCAGGCTCAATTAGACTGTCCATCTCTTGAAACCCTCAGACAGCAGGCTGCTGCTGAGGCTGCAGGGAATGCCACAGGTGCCCATAAAGTGTACTGGGATGATGGACTCCTTTACTCTGAGGCAAGAGATCCCAAGCCTGGTGCTACCAGGAGGCTGGTCATCCCCTTGTCTCTGAGAGGTTTCCTTCTCACCTTGGCCCATGAAATTCCCCTTGCAGGTCACTTAGGCCAGAACAAGACTTGGGACAGGCTTGCCCCACACTTTCACTGGCCTCATATGTCTGAAGACACTAAAGAGTTTTGTCGCTCATGTGTCACCTGTCAAGCCAGTGGCAAATCAGGTGGCACAACAAAGGCCCCCCTTATACCACTACCTATGGTGGGGGTACCCTTTGAAAGAGTGGGGATTGACATTGTTGGACCAATGGACCCCCCAACAGCATCTGGGCACAGGTTTATACTGGTGGTAGTGGATCATGCCACCAGGTATCTAGAAGCTATTCCCCTTAGGACCACTACAGCTCCTGTTGTGGCCAGGGCCCTACTTGGAGTTTTCTCCAGAGTGGGGTTTCCTAAGGAGGTTGTCTCTGACAGAGGTGCAAACTTCATGTCAGGGTACTTGGCTGCTATGTGGAAGGGGTGTGGTGTCAACTACAAGTTCACCGCCCCCTATCACCCACAATTCAATGGGCTTGTTGAAAGGTTCAACAAGACCCTCAAAGGGATGATAAAAGGGTTACCTGAAAAGCTTAGGCGAAGATGGGACATCCTTTTACCCTGCCTTCTGTTTGCTTACAGAGAGGTCCCACAGAAGAGGATTGGCTACAGCCCTTTTGAGCTTCTGTTTGGGCATCCTGTAAGAGGACCCCTATGTCTTGTGAAGGAAGGATGGAAGTTACCTCTCAAAAAGCCTAAACCGGATATTGTGGACTATGTACTTGGTCTCCGCTCCAGGATGGCAGAGTACATGGAGAAGGCATCTAAAAACCTTGAGGCCAGCCAAAAACTCCAAAAAGCTTGGCATGACCAAAAGGCTGTCCTGACTGTGTATCATCCAGGACAGAAGGTGTGGGTGTTGGAGCCAGTGGCCCCAGCAGCTCTCCAAGACAAGTGGTCTGGACCCCATACCATTATTGAGCAAAAGGGAGAGGTCACCTACTTGGTAGACCTTGGAACTCCCAGGAGCCCTCACAGAGTATTTCATGTGAACAGGCTCAAGGCATTTGTCAACAGCGAAGACATGGGCTTGCTCATGGCTACAGATGAGGGACAGGAGGAAGAGAGTGACCCTCTCCCAGACCTGCTCACTCAGAACCCTGATGATGGGTCAGTAGATGGTGTAGTCTTTTCTGACAGCCTCTCTGAGCATCAACAAGAGGATTGCAAACAGGTTCTTCAATCCTTTAGACAAATGTTCTCTCTGACACCCAGTCAGACAACCTGGTGCACCCATGAGGTGGACACTGGTGACAGTCTGCCTATAAAGAGTAAAATCTACAGGCAACCTGACCACGTCAGGGACTGCATAAAACAAGAAGTACAAAAGATGTTGGAAGTGGGAGTCATTGAACCCTCAGAGAGCCCTTGGGCTAGTCCTGTAGTTCTAGTGCCTAAACCTCACACCCAAGATGGTAAGAGAGATGAGGTTTTGTGTAGACTACAGGGGTCTCAATGCTGTCATTAAGACAGATGCCCATCCAATACCTAGAGCAGATGAACTCATTGACAGATTGGCTTCTGCCAAATTCTTGAGTACATTTGACCTGACAGCTGGTTATTGGCAAATCAGGTTAGCTGAGGATGCCAAGGCCAAGACAGCATTTTCTACCCCAGGAGGTCATTACCAGTTTGCGGTGATGCCCTTTGGTTTGAAGAATGCACCTGCCACTTTTCAAAGGTTGGTGAACCAAGTTCTCTCTGGGTTGGATGACTTATGTGCAGCATATCTAGATGATATTGCTGTCTTTAGCTCCACCTGGGAGGATCACCTGATCCACCTGAGGAAAGTTTTGGAGGCCCTGCAAAAGGCAGGCCTCACTATCAAGGCTACCAAGTGCCAGATAGGGCAGAGTCAAGTTGTATACTTGGGCCACCTTGTGGGTGGAGGCCAAGTTCAACCTTTGGAGAGCAAGATACAGGCCATAAAGGACTGGGCTCCTCTAACCACCCAGACACAGGTCAGAGCTTTCTTGAGCCTGTCTGGTTACTATAGAACATTTGTCAGAAATTATGGAACCATTGTGACTCCACTTAATGACCTGACAAGTAAGAAAATGCCAAAGAAAGTTCAGTGGACAGTTAGCTGTCAAAAGGCATTCGATGACCTAAAGCAGGCCATGTGCACTGCACCTATTCTCAAGAGTCCAGACTACTCCAAGCCATTCATTGTCCAAACAGATGCTTCTGAGTTGGGTGTGGGAGCTGTTCTATCTCAACTGAATATTGATGGTCATGACCATCCCATTGCTTTTATAAGTAGAAGGCTGACCCCTAGAGAGAAACGTTGGTCAGCTATTGAGAGGGAGGCCTTTGCTGTGGTTTGGGACCTGAAGAAGTTGAGGCCATACTTGTTTGGCACTCACTTCAAGATTCAGACCGACCATAAGCCCCTCTTATGGCTAAATCAAATGAAGGGTGAAAACCCCAAACTTCTTAGGTGGTCCATTTCCCTACAGGGGATGGACTTTACTGTGGAGCACCACCCAGGGACTGACCATGGTAATGCAGATGGTCTTTCCAGGTACTTCCACTTAGAACAAGAAGACTCACCTGGTCAAGGTTAGTTTAATGTCCCTAAGTTTGGGGGGGGGGTTATGTAGGAGAGTGGGGTCTGCAATCCTATGGTCAACCCGATTTTTGCTTTTTGCTTTACTGGTTTACGACTTTCCCTGGCTGTGGGCCTGCTAATCAGACCCACAGCCTAGCTGTTCTCTCTCTAAATTGACAAGCATGTACCTTAGGTGCATTTACCAATTGGTACTGGGCCACCTTATCAGTCCCTGTATAGCATACCTTAGGTATCCAGGGCATAGGTGTACCCAGGGCCTACCAGGGGCTGCAGCATGTATTATGCCACCCCTGGCTGGCCATCCAAATCTGACACAACTGGCTGCACGACAGCTGGGGCAAGGAGGTGTAATCACCCTTTGCTTTAGATATAGTATCTCTATATCTAACCCTAAAATGGACACATATCTTCCTATCAGTCACTCCTATGGCAGGCCTTAGCAATCCTGAAGGCAGAGTGCTTGGAATTATGTGAGATGGTGCTCTGGCATGAGCTGAGCCTGTTTGCAGCTTGCGGAACCAAGTCCTAATAGCTGTTCCGTGATAACGCGTACCATATACTCTTAAGTGCATTATAATCCTTGCGGTTATTTGCTAACTTTGGTATCGCATTATTAAAACATGTCGAGTAAGATGTCATAGGAATTGGAATACTAACCCCTCGCCAATTCTGGCGATGGGGTTAGCATTCCACCCTTCTAGAGGGACACGACATGGATGTAACTGTGAACCCCGGTTAAAGTTAACTCGAGCCTCAGCATCACAAAATGGATGCTGCCACCACAGACACAAGTCTGACCTCCTGCTGCTGGGAGTCCTTCCAGCGAGGGAGGCTTGGACAAAGGGTTTCCTGCCTTGGGAGGTGCTAGCACCACCCCAGACAGGATTTTGTGTATTAGGTAGGACAGGGCTGAAAGGAAAGAGACATGCCTGGGGCACACAAGGTGTCCCTGTGCATATGCCGGTCCAAACCAGTTCCTGGGGCACCCCAGCCCGGAGCTGGCGCAGGACCGGACAAATGAAAGGGGGTGTAACCACCCCCCTTCCTGGTCCCACCCAGAGGAGGGACCTAGTCGTAGTGTAGCCCCTTTAGCTGATTAAAGGTAGGATCTGCTCCCATTCCAAATTAGATTATCCTGATCAACTTCACAAGAAGAAACTCTGGACCTTGGCGTTCTGCTCCACAGAAGACAGAAGGAATCTCCCTTGTGGGCAAGGAGTGTCCACCCTGCATCTGCAGACACCATCAGCGTACCGCGACTTCCCTTTGTCGTCTTCCTGCAAGGGATCCAGACTTCAGAGCCCGACGAGACCCGGATTCCCAGACCTCTCCGACCTCAATCCACATCTGCAGCCGAGCTGAAACCCGTGGGTGCGACGAGACACGTGGGACCGGCCATCTTGAAAGAAGCAGCACTTCGCTCCAGCACGACTTCTGAGGCCTCCTCGTTCAAGTGCTTTGGGGACTGAGAAGCCCCGACCCCGAGCAGCTCCTGCATTGAAGATCAGCCCTCCAGCATCCACGAGATCTACGTGGGACCCTTCTGCCTGTTTGCTGCTCGACGAGTTGTCTGGTCACTTGCCGGCTGGCTAGTGACCTCCTAGACGACGAACACCGACAACTTTGCTGCTGGTCTAGTTGCTCCAGACTGGCCCTTGCTCCCTTCCAAAAGAGGAGCACCCCGGACCCTCCTGACCCACTCCAGACGCCGTTTCCACTCACCGCGTGGGTTGCCTTTGCCAAGGCCTGTTGAACCCGAATCCGGAGACGACACCGCCGACAGCGAGAGCCTGCGTGGGACAGCTCGTGCCTGCGTGGGACAGCTCGTGCCTCCATCCTGGTCGTCGAAGACACCACCTGGTCTACGTGGCTGCAGAGACAAGCGTCCACCTTCACCTGATCGCGACGACGACATCTGGTTCCACTCCTAGTTCCACTCCAGTCACTGGCTAGTGACTTTGAACATTGTCCCCTCTGCTTTCAGGTTCCTCTCTTCACCAATCCACCCTTGGATTGCACCAGACATCTTCCTCCTGGTCGCCTGCAGCATCTTTCTTCAAGGCTCCATAGACTTCGACGCGGAAACCCGACACGACTTCGCACCTATGCACCCGCTGCCTGTGGGTGAGGTAACACGAGCATTTCGGTGCTCAAGGGTGGCTTGACTCTCCTAGTGTCCAGTTCCATTGTCGTTTCAGTCCTATCTAGTCAGGAACGTCCGTTCTCACCTTTTCTTTAAACTGTACTGTCCATAGACGTTTGTACGCATCTCGCGTGTGAGTTCACACTCTGCACACGCGCTCCGTGGGCCTCCTATTACTTGCCTCAAGTTAGTATAGCGTGGTCCCAGCGATCCTACAACCTCTGGACAGCTCCATTCCTTTAATTGACTTTCACATTCCATTTATTTAGTATATGGTTTGTCGTGCCCCTAGGGCCCCATTGTAAATCGTGCAACTTAAACGTATTTTTCCTAAGAGTTTGTCATGTGCTTAGCCCTCTGACCTCATAAAGAGTTCAGAGGTGTATGTTAGTTAATAAATAACTGTTTATTTTCATAACAACCTGTGTGATGTCCTTTTCATTTGGTACTCAAAGGTTATATGTGGTAAAACAGCTGGCTTCACATGCCATAAAGAGTTTAGCCTAAAGACTGCTTTTGTCCACGCTACTAGGATAGCTGGTCTATAAGGTTGACTTACAATCAATCACCATAAGGGTTGTTTGGAATGATACAAGGTGGTCACTAGAACTAGTGAACATCATATACCAGGCCAACTTCTCACAGTCATCTCTACATTAAGGCACACTGCAGGGTAATGTAAGCAAAGACATGAGCTGCGATGACAACTTTCAAAGTTAATGGGAAGCACTTCTGTATCTGAAGCAAGATTAAACGATTACATCCTATTTTGGTGTAGCTTCACTAGTACTACCATACCTTCTGGACTTTGCTGAAGACGGTGTCAAGTAGTCCTCCGTCAGGGTTCACCTAACCACAATATCATGACTCAGAAGGATAGAGGATACTTTATCCTTGTTTTCCCAAAGAATCATCTAAACAATTCTTGAATAAACATTTTAGCCCCCCCAACTACTTAGGCACCTACCGGTGTCATTGTAGTTGAACACAGTGGTTAGTCAGCGGATGCTGCCACTCTTCAAATTCATAAATCGGGCAAACCTTAAATACTTATGGTGGGAGAGTGCTTTACTTCTGTATTACACCTCGATAAAAAGGATGGTGTTATATTCCATATAGGTACCCTAATATAGGCTCTGGTAACAACACCTATATTCTCCCTCATATTACAGACACACTGGTTCTTGGGGACTGACCTATTACCTAGATACGACACTGCTAGCAGAACACGGAATTTCCCAAGTAGCAGCCTCATACATTATACATGAGCATTCTTGGAAGCTCAGCAGGGCTCATCCCTTGCAAAGAAATTATGTATAAAGTTAACTCCCGATGTCATCCTAAGTCCGACACTGACACCCCAAGGTAAAACCCCTGGGGAGACCTTTGGGTATAAAAACATCACATCTTTCTGAAACAAAGAGAGGAGATCAGGACTTCCATGCTGACTCACTGGCGCGAGACACTGAAGCACCCTGCATGCAGATACTCCAGCTCGGAGTGGTCTGACATCCCTTACGGGGTGTCCAGTTCGAGACCAGGATGGGGTCCCACAGTTTCTCACTTCAGGTAATGGGGGTTGACTTTAAGCCTGAAGGCTTTCTTGACTTAGCACCTACATACATGCTAGGTACACTTAGGTACATCTTGTTAGGGTGGCATCGTAGGAGTACGCATATTATTGTCATGTATTTTATATACTTAGGGGGCGTGGCTTGCAGCCCAAGATGGAGGTCGTTTGGATGACAGGCTCTGGGCCCGAGGTGCTAAATCTGGATGATTCTCCATAACCTCTTCGTGGTCGGGTGGTTGGCAGAGTCACTGGATGTGGCGGAATACCTTGGGAATGTGATGACAAGTTGCTGAGAAGTTGCGAGGGGTACCACCCCAAGTTTGACCCGGGAGGAGTTCCAGGGACTCGGAGGGCCTGAAGTCTGGGAGTGGCCTGAAGATGCAGCGGTCTTTCCTGGCTCCGGTTCAGCATCAGAAGAGCTCACAGGCGGCTTGCGGGTGCGTGCGAGGGCCCGGACCTCGGCCTGCGGTGCGCACCCGGCAGCAATAATTGGGGGTTCTGGAAGTCACCCGGCTACTCGCAGCATCTAGGAAGGTGAGTTTTTGGCCATCTGCAGAGTGAGGGTGAGGGTAACAGCCTTCTGAGGAGACGCGGGCTGGCTCTTTCTCCCAACTGGCCTTGCTGGGCGGAAACCGGGGGTCGCAACACCAGGAATATACCCCTGCGGCAGTCCTTACATGATAATTTGAGGGGGCCAGCGGTATTACTTGAATTCTCCCCCACTCTGCTACAAGGCAAAAATCCCTACAAAGATACGCAAGTCTCTTATGACAGTCAGTGAATCAGCGCTGCGGTGAGGCCAGACCCACACAAAGCGTGTGCATGAATCAACTGCTACTAAGATGTACTTATACGCAGTATCAGAAGAAGAGGGACCGCAGTGATCTAAATAAACACACCCAAGGGGTTTATTAGAAATGTACAACTGTGTCTCGGGCGGACGCGCAGCAGTTGAAGGCTTAATCTGCTGGCAAATGTCACATTGAAGGACATAGTCACGCGTCTGTTTGTAAGCCCCCGCCACCAGAAACGTTGTAACTGAGCTACAGTAGCCGAAGCGCCCGCATGCGCAGATGCAACACCCTCATGGGCTGCAGTAATCAGTGTAGGCCTGCAGTCCGCGTTGGGGAGTAACCTCTCACCAACGTCTGGAATTTTCACATAAGGAACTTTATCAGGACTTAAGTGGTATGAATACTTCAAAGGGAATCCTTTTGGATATTTACCTCCCTTCTCAGTTGCAGCGACAACTGCCAAGATATGATCATAAATATTACTTTTGGAACGTGTAACTGCTGCAACCAAATATGTCGATACCACTGATTTTGCTGCCTCATCATCAAGCGAATTGGCAACCGCGTGGACTCCCACACGCTGATGACTGAGAGTATGAATCACAAACACGAGGGGCAATTGCTCTTTAAGCTCAGCCACTCGGACCCAGATCATTTTATGTTTTATTGTGCTACCCTCGGAATTTTGAAAATCATTCTGAATCCAAAAGAACAGGGTTTCATTGTAAGACTGTACACAGTAGTAAGAATCACTCACAATAAGAGTTGTCGCACCAGGATCAGCGTACTCCAATGCAAGCATTAGAGCATGAAGCTCTGCCAATTGTGCGGTGCAGTCCCCTAGAGTCTGCGTGTGCACGACTCTGGACTTGAACTCGTCATTCACCATGGCACCTACCACAATAGCGCAAGCGGAAACGTATGCATGTTTAGACCGATGCGCAACCTGCGCTGAACCATCAGTGTATATGATGCAATGGAAGTCCTCCAAAGGCCGCATAGCCAAAGGGGCAGGATGAACAAATTCATCCTGCAAAAACTCCTGCAACTGTAAGGAGGCATCAAAAATAAACGTGACATCCGGAGACGTCAATGATGCTGCCCATTGTATCCACCGAGGGTGCAAAGCTTTAGAATTTAGCACACTGGCTTTCGTTACTGCCTCTAATGCAGGAAACAGGGTTACAACCAACATGCGTTTTCCCTGCGACAGCGCACGTTCCTTGAGAATTGCCATTTGCACTGCTGTCAAAACTTTTTCCACAGAGGAAAACCGCATTTCAGCCGAAGTGTACATGTGACTTGTAAGCAATAGGTACTGTGTCTCTAATAGGTTGGGATACTCACAATGTCAGGGCGCTCCTACAATGTATTAGGGACAGGTAACTGAAATACTAATCGTGGTGCGTCTAGAGAAGGGGCAAGTACCCAACACCCCTGATTTCCTGTACACACAGAAATGAAAAGTCAGATATGTCTCTGAGCACTCAAATACAATAACATTTCATCATTACAAAATCAGTACATCTGTTTTCACGTATTCCAGTAGCCCACAATATTTAGACAAGTCCAAGTAAAGTCCAACTGAATAGTGTCTCTTATTTCTCTCAAGATTTATTTTTCAAAGTTCCATGTGATTTCCAAATTCCACAGTTTCTTCAATACATCATTCCAATAATGTTGGTACTGTTGTCAATACTTTTGCCGACACGTGTTTCGTCGTGTGTAAATGTCACACATTGACTTCCTCAGGGCTGTAACAAGGAAATACAAAGCCCTATATTAATCTATCAGATCAAATCAATAGTTATCAGGAGAGATAAACATAGTCCCTGCCACCACACGAGCACTGCATCACGTGCAACATAAATGTAGGCATAGTACAGGAGAGACATAAGAGTAAACATATCTCACCACCAGAACCAAAAGGGTGATAAACCAATTCTAGTGAATCTGACTACCTTATAACCCAAAGGCACTAGAAAGGAGAAAGTGTCTTAATTCACCTGAGATATTTTCCAATCCTCTCCAAGTCCAATCTCCTATCCGGTGTAATTATAACAATGTCTGTATAATAAAGGCCAGACAATAAAAAGTTACACTCTAATTCATATACGTCAGCAGTACCTTCGCTCACTTAAGAAGTCAACATAATTTGTATCAAAATGTCGCTCTAGTATATAGATCCAACTAAATAGTCTGGTTCAAACCAAGTCGCACGCGTGTACATTCCATTACCCTGATTAGGGTAAACACACTACACTCACCAAATAATCTCCTAAATTGCGTCTCACACCGAATTGTGCTCTTCTCAAGATCATAAGAGCATCCTGAAAGTAAATCAAACTAAATCAGTTCCACACTGAAAATTTAATACATACGTAAAATACCAAAAATTAACAAGCGCCTCCACTCACCAACTCCAAAATTAATAACTCTCAGGCTGGGGGCACTGTAACAAAAAGGTAATGTTCACTCATTTAATAGTTAACCTTCATATATATAATCAGGTCATCACTCTAACTGTTCTTACCCTCGTATTATAACATCCAATCTTATTCCCCAGTCACGTGTATTCCAGCGTCAATCCTTAAATTCAATTTCAATCTGTAAATTACAATAAAGCTTGTGAAGCTGGAGTGGGCAACATTCAAACTGAATACATAAACAGTAATGCTCTGAATCGGACCTTACCGTCCATAAACGTAGTCTGTTTGCCTTCAGGTTCATATATCTTTACCTACAAACGCGAGGAAATTAGGTATAAATAACGTAACAAGTTTCTAGGTCAATAATACCCTCATAGCGGTCTGCCTGTAGTTTGACTCACCCATATTACAGCGGCAAGTGTCGTCGCTGTTTCTCGGCGTTCTGCGTGGGCGCCATCTTTAAAGATCTATTTATGTACAAAATAGCGGGCGCCATATTGTAGTGATCAAAGTCATTTTTCGATCATTTTATTAAAATATACGTATTCTATCACGTCTATATTAGTATATAGATCGTGATATATCGTATCCCTTGTGTTAATTCTATCGCTCACGAGTGTATGCGACATATTATCGCTTCCTAGCGTCATAGGTAACTCCGTGTCCATAGAGTCTCTACTCAGGCGCCATATTGTAGTGGGCAGTGTCGCCTTCGATCATATTGTTAATATTACAGTCATTATAGTAATATACAGACCGCAATGTATTTCCTACTCCCTCGTGTCAGTCCTATCATTTACAAGTTTCTTAATATTGTCGCGACCTTGCGTTATTAGTAGCATTTTATCTTAATCATCCCTGCTAAGTATTTTATATATTTCATTCTTGTCCGAAGCTGTATTTCTTATAGAAGAATTACACTCATCAAGGTTGTACCCAGGTATGATTGTGGTCCACACATATAGTGGTGCTGATAGAGGCGCTCATCACAATCAATATCCTCACTGTCATGCATAAACATAAGTATATGTAAACAAATAGTTGTAATCCATTCCTGAAGTGCACACACGTAAACCCTGGCAGAGCCCAAGTAAAGTATAGATTTGTTATAAGAGTAAATTATGTCACCCAGTGTCATAGGGTATTAGTAACGTAATAGTGTAAACGTGGGAATAGAGGTGAATTAGTAGGCTGCCATCCATAGCAAATATCTAAGCATACAATATATGTGGTTATTCATTACATATGGGCATATATCTGCACAAAAAACATCTTCAAGGCTATATACGGAGTAGCTTCAGAACCCAAATAGACCACCCATCGAGGCACATCTAGTTTCAACAATATTATAATACATACACTTCACTACCTCGTATATAAGAGGGCATTATGTATGCTGTGGGACATTAGCTTCATATTATGACATCCTATACAGCATATAACCCACATTAATCCTGCCCAAGATAGTACTGGTATTCATTATCAATATTCAAACCCCGCTCTACCGCCCTCAATTTCATAATCCAGATCACTTCCCTTCTCCTCAACTTAAGCTGTCTGTTGCCCCCCCTCGGGTCTGGAGCAACATGGTCAATAGCATGGTAGCTAAATTGGTGTTGATTCTGTTTGTCACAATTTTGTACACTGTGGGCAGCAATGGGGTATCTTGTATCACCATTCTTCCAGGCTCGAAAGTGCTCCATCATCCTATCCCTGAGCCTCCTAATGGTGCTGCCAACATATATTTGGCCACACGAGCAGGATATAACGTATATGACATATGTTGTGTCACAGTTAATGAATACATTGATATCATATACATCAGAGCCATTGTAACTGAATTGTTGTACCTTCTTCTTGGCCCATCTGCATGAGTTACAGCGGCCACATTTATGGAAGCCCCTCCTTGCATCAGTTAGCCAATCTCCTTTCTTGAGTTTATTGGGGTAACTGGGGCTCAAGTCATTAGCTAATGTCCTGCCTTTCCTGTACGTGATAGAAGGTCTCTCCGTTATAAAAGGTAGTAGATCATTATCAGCTCGCAGTAGGTGCCAATGTTTATTTACAATAGAGTATAATACCCTAGATCCCGTGTTATATTGTGTGATTAGTCGTACTTTATCAATACTTTCACCACCTCTCTCTTTACATACTAGGGTTTGTTGCCTACGTAAGTTCTTAGCTCGCCTCCTAGCCTTCACAATCACATCTGTGTTATAGCCACGGGCTATAAATCTGTTCGACATATCTGTTAAGTTATACTCAAAGTCCTCTTCCTCAGAGCAATTCCTCCTTGCTCTGACCATCTCTGAATAGGGGATAGATCTCTTCTGGTAATTAGGATGGCAACTTGTTGCATATAGTACTGCATTGCAACTCGTATCCTTCCTGAACATCCTAGAACAGAGTTTCATATCTTTCACAAACAATTCTACATCTAGAAATTCAATTTTCTTTGTATCATATTTAGTTGTGAACCGTAAGTTGACATCATTGTTGTTTAAGTGATCAAAGAAGTCAAGAAGATCCACAAGCGAGCCCGTCCAAATCATGAGGCAGTCGTCTATAAATCTGCCCCAGTATTGGATATTGTCAATCCATCTCTGACCACGATGGCCCCAGACCCACTCCGCCTCAAACCAACCCATGAAGAGGTTAGCAAAAGACGGAGCGAACCTGGAACCCATCGCGGTCCCGAGGCGCTGTCTATACCATTTTCGATCAAAGAGGAACACATTGTTCTTCAATACAGTATCGGTCATATCTAACAACATTTGGGTGTGTTCAAAAAATTCCACCGACCTCTTGTTAAGAAAGGTCTCCACTGCTGCTATGCCAAGGGAGTGTTCAATATTCGAGTAAAGTGAGACCACATCTAGTGTCACTAGGTACATTCCTTCCTCCCATGCGACATCCGACATAATGTACAATACATGTTTAGTATCCTGAATATATGAGGGCAATGACTGTACATAAGGTCTTAAAAATATGTCAATATACTGTGAGATCCTTTCAGTAGACCACCGATCCCGGAAATTATTGGTCTCCCCGGTGGATTGTCCCTATTCTTATGGATTTTGTGTGACATTTACACACGACGAAACACGTGTCGGCAAAAGTATTGACAACAGTACCAACATTATTGGAATGATGTATTGAAGAAACTGTGGAATTTGGAAATCACATGGAACTTTGAAAAATAAATCTTGAGAGAAATAAGAGACACTATTCAGTTGGACTTTACTTGGACTTGTCTAAATATTGTGGGCTACTGGAATACGTGAAAACAGATGTACTGATTTTGTAATGATGAAATGTTATTGTATTTGAGTGCTCAGAGACATATCTGACTTTTCATTTCTGTAGGTACTGTGTCTCCTTCGTTAAAAGTAAGGTACCTGAAACCTACCGCCCCAGGGATGATTCTTATCACCAGGTTGGTGTGGTTATCACAAGTCAGTAAGAATTTAGATTCTAGAAGATCAGCTTGCAAAGATTGCAAAATAGCTGAATGTTCTGGCAGCCAGCAAGATTTGGTAAAAGTAGGTTGTATCAGTGCATACAAAGGCTTGAAATGCTGGACATAATTGGGAATATAAGTACGTCCGAAATTCAAAAATCCCAGCAAGGACTGTAGTTTTTTCAGAGTTGTAAGAGCACGCAGTTGTGCGCATTTCTCCAAAAGTGAGGGACCAATCCTCGTCCTTCATTGTTGAGCTTGTAGCACAAGAACAACACTGTGTACTCTGCAATGTGGGACTTTGCAAAGTCAAATTTGTAACCAAAGTCTGCAAAGTTACAAATTATGTGGTCAACTCAACACAAATGCGCCCAAAGCTCGTCGTCTGTGAGATAAATGTCATCCACATACGAACACGCATCAGTGTCTATCCTCTCTAAGAGAGAGACTATACGGGCAGCAAACACGCCTGGACTATTCTTATAGCCCATCTGCAGTCTTCTATACTGGCGCTGTTTGCCGCCACAGGTAAAACCGGTCCACTGGGAACTCAGTCCGTCCAAATTGTGGGCAAAAAAAAACGTTGGATATGTCAAGCATGGTCTTAAACCGTTTACGCACAAGACTATCCACAAGAGCAGAGCCGTGAGTATTCTGTACTGCACAGGGATGGCAATGAGAGTTCAAATGACGGTAATCCAATACCAAACGGTACGAGCCGTCGGGCTTGGTCACAGTAAAAAGAGAGTTATTCATCGGTGACACACAAGTTTCAATCACACCTTGATATTCCAATTGCTCAAGGATTTCCGCGACGGAAGCCTTAGCTTCACGTCGAATGGGATATTGAGGTTGAGGCTGTGGCATAGACTGTAAAGGAATTTCGTTGTGTGGAGAAAATGTATCCCAACCACACTGTGTACGGTACAAAGCCGGCGCAAGAGCCTGAGCCCACTCTTCTGCAAAATTCAGCGCATGCTCTTTCGAGACTGTGTGCTCGATACTAGGGAGGATCTCCTCCTCCCCTCTTGGAGCTGCGAGCACAAAAGGTGGGGGCCAGTCAGCCTCCGCTAACAAAATGTCATATGTAGTCGTAAGATTTTTCCAAAATACCCCTTTGATGGTACGCTGAATGTCACCTTCAATTAAAAGGACTACGTTATAAAGTCTATCAGGGGGAGCTACTCTAGTATCAGCTGTCTCCACAACAACATATCGATCAGTCGCTGTCACCTTCAGTAGCGGACGCAGGGCCTCTCACACTATGGTAATCTCCGCTGCGCTGTCCAGCAAGGTCAGAGCCCATGTCTGATTCCGAAGCTGCGTTCTCACTATCTGTGGCATATCTCGCTGTTAAAGCGGCAACTTTCTTTTTTTGAAACTGGGGTCTCTCCGGCGTTGAATCGTCTTGCTTGCCTTTACTGTCTTTCGGGCGGGGCTGGTCGCGTCCCTGCTGGCCACCCCGACCTCTGACGCTTTCTCCACCACCAGTCGATGAGGCCGATGAGTCCTGAAAAGAACGAGGACAGCGTTGTTCAGAAACCTGAAAACGATAAAGAGATTTTATCGTCGCGCAAGTCATAAATACGTTCTGTAGGCGCAGGCACTGGTGATGCAGGACGAGACTCCTGTTTCTGTTGTTGTTGTTTGCCCTGTTTTTGTTTTTTCGGCCAATTCTGTTTTTTGGTCTTGGGCTGTTCGTCATTCTCTGACTTCGGCCCTTGGGGTTGCTTTTTCTCCTTAGTGGAAAATGGCTTGACTCCCACGCTATTGCGGCCCACGGTTTTATAAGCTGCCACAACAATCCTCTGTAACTGTCGGGGTTTGTCGGCATCGGGAACCGCCTGCAATGCATTGGACACCTGAAAGTTCACCGCATCATCCTTGACATTCGCAAGTATGAGATTGGAAACTACGTCAAAGGAGCCGTATAGGCGCATACCCAATTCAACCGCTGCCTCAGGTCCGTGCTCATATTGAACACGTTTAATGACCGTTGGAAGGACAGTCATGGACGGAGTGCCGCAGCACCTCTCATAAACTGCCGCAGAGATCTTTTCCCCGCGACTCAGTCAGCAATTTCTGGGGTCAAGTCCTTAGGCATGTTAATTGTCAGAATCCTGTGCTTTTCACCAGGAGTCGTGTCAGGAAATACTGCTTCCAGCTGGTCAAACTTCTCGGCAAGCCAGAAAGGAAATTCATCCTTATCCTGGAGGCGCTTGCCAATCACAGCGTTGACCATCACAGGACTAAGTTTCATTCCGCCCTGTCCAGCAGGAAGCGCCGCATCACCAGGGGCCTCGCCCGGAGGAATGCGGGTAATGTACTGCAGTAACGACCTAATCACGCTAATCGCGACTACATGTAGTCGTCTTAATTCAACAACGGAACACGCCCCGTGCTGAGGATGAGGTGTAAATCCAGCCAAACCAGGCCAAGTCACGCCTGGAATGGACAAGGGACCCAACCTCAGAGCTATTAAAGAGTGGGGTAGGACGCCATTAAACCAAACTCTGTGCTGCCAAGCGTTAATCGGAACCTCCTGTGTCCTGTACGGATCATATTCGTTTGGAACAGCCATGGCAGTGTACGTGTCGAACACAGTAGTATTTGCGTTCACAGCCGGGAAGGTCACCCACAAATAAAATATTTTGTAAGGGTAAGCTGCTTCCGAACTCACCACCATGATCACAGCCATGCCATCCACGGGGACATTATAAGTCTGCAAATGATTGCACACCGCAATGCGACTATGTTGCGGAATGTCTATCGCGGCCATATTGACAGAGGAAAGAGAAAGGTACAACAAAAAATACGTAGCACAACTGGGTAGTAATTCAAGGAAACCGTTTTGAAAGAATCAAGCTTGAAAAGACCTATATTAATATAGGCAGGTTTGTCCGACACCACTGTTTCCGGAAACAATAGCAAAGGGTGTTAAGGACCGATATAAGTACTACTCAAGTGTCATGTAATAAGACCACCAACGATCGGGCGCCATGTAGCAGGGATTTCTGCTCATATACAGAACTGTACAAAGAGACTTGGAACCTCAGTGAATTAGTGTGAGAAGTTGGCCTGATATATGATGTTTCCAATTCTGGAACCACCTTGTATCAGTCCAAACAATCCCTTATGGTGTCTGGTTGTAAGTCAACCTTATAGACAAGCTATCCTAATGGTAGCATGGACTAAGCAGCCTTAAAGGCTTAACTCAAGAGGTCGTGTTAAGCGAGCTGTTTTACCAATCACAATCCTGTAATATCAAATGAAAGGACACCACACAAGTTATATATTATAAAAATATATGTATTTATTACTAGAATAATCCTCTGTACTCTTTATGAGTGCAGAGGCACAAGCGTTTAAACAAAAGCACAGTTAAACATATGAAAGTTGCGCAATTATGGATGAGGCCCAGGGGCCACGCAAACCATATATTAAAAAAGTGGTATAAGACATGCCAATCGAACAGTGGTTAGGCCTAGGGCCTAGAGAATTGCTGGGAGCAGTCGGGACTAGCAATGCTGAAGTCGGGAAAAGCCCGCGGGATTCGGGTGCAGTGCTTAAAGCACACACATGCACCAATGCAATGTCAATGGTGCGTAAAGGTTATAAAGTTATAGTTAAAGGAGACTTCCGCTTAACCTAGCAGGATGAAACTTTAGACACATACACTAGAGGTGTGTACCAGTGTAGGAACACCGGCGTTGCTGAGTTACCTCACCCACAGGAAGCGGGTGCACAGGTGCGAAGTAGGGTCGGGTTTTGTCAGGCTGGTTGATGGTGCTTGGAGCTGAAGATGCTGCAGGCGTCGAGACGATAAGTGTTCGGTGTGATCCATGGGTGGATTGAAGTTAAAGATGATCTGAAAGCAGAGGGAACAGAGTCTGGGTCACTCAGTAGTGACCAGGGTGGAACCAGGACGGAACCAGGACGGAACCAGGCAATGCCTGGCGCTTTCAGGTCGCTGTCAGGAAGCTTCTCTTCGCTGCCACGTGGACTCTGGGGCACCGAGGATGTCCAGGAGTGGATCACGAGCTGTCCCACAAAGGCTCTTGCTGTCGGCGGTATCGGCTTCCGGATTGGACCAACCCACGCAGGACTCAAAGATGGCTTAATACTCGGACCAGGAGGGTCAGAGCGGGTGCTCCTTTTCAGAGGAGCGAGTGCAAGTCTGGAGCAACCAGATTCACAAGTTAGATTTTAAAGTTCGTTGGCACAGGGGCCACAAGCCAACGGGCAAGTGCCCGGGCCAACGCATTGAGCCAAAAGATGCAGAAGGGCCCCACGCAGCACTCGGTGAGTGTAGAGGGGTGAGCTTCGGTGCAGTAGAGGCTCAGGACTGGGGCTTCTCAGACCCCAATGCACAGCTTCGAGGGTCACTCGTGGGCTGCACGGTCAGCGTCTCCTGGTTTTTCCAAGATGACGGGCCCCACGCTTCAGGTCGCCTCCACGGGTCTCAGCTCTGCAGGGACTGTGGATCGGGCTGTTAGAAGGCAGGCACGCTTGGTCTTGTTGAACTCTGTCGCTCGAGTTCTGGCGGGAACTGCAACAAAGCAAACGTCGAGGTGCTGGATGGTGCCTGTTTGCACGGGGTGGTCACTCCTTGACCACAAGGGAGATTCTTCAGCCTTCTACGTCAAGTAGGATGTCAAAGGGTCCGGAGTTTCGTTTCATAAGTTTCAGTCAGGATTATCTGAGTGCGTTGGCACTTCTCCCATTCTTATACCAATCTAGGGGGCTGGATTACCTGCTAGGTCCCCTCCTATGGGTGGGACCCAGGAAGGGGGTGGTTACACCCCTTTCCCTTTGTCCAGGCTCGCGGTGGGACTGGGGCTGGTGTGCCCCAGAACCGGTTTGACTGGATTATGCAAGGGGAAGCCTTGTGCTCCCCAGGCACTGTCTGGTTTCTTTCATACCTCCCTGCTACAATCCACTATCTCCTGTCTGGGGTGGTGTGACACCTCCCCAGCGACAGGAAAGCCTTTGTCCAGGCCTCCACGGCTGAGTTTCGGTCAGCAGCAGGAGGTCAGACTCGTGTCTGTGGCAGAAGCGTCCATTTTGTGATGCTGAGGCTCTTTTAAAATCAACTGCGTTTTAGCAAACCTCTAGAGGGGTGGAATGCTATCCCCGTCGACAGGACTGTCGAGGGGATAGTATTCCAAATCGTATGACACCTTACACGACATGTTTTGATAAAGCCAAACCAAAGTTAACATATAACCGCGATGGATTATAATGCACTTAATTGTATATGGTATGGCATTATCCCGGAACAGCTTAGGGAATTGGTCCCGACAGCTGCAGACAGGCTCAGCTCATGCTAGAGCACCATCTCACATAAAACCAAGCACTCTGCCTCCAGGATTGTTAAGGCCTGCCATAGGAGTGACTTATAGGTATATATGTGTCCAGATAGGTTTAGATATAGGCATACTATATCTAAGCAAGGGGTGATTACACCACCTTGCCCCAGCTGAGTGATCAGCCAGTTGTGTCAATTTAAGACCCAGCCAGGGGTGGCAAAAGCTATGCTGCAGCCCCTGGTAGGCCTTGGATGCACCTATGCCCATGGCACCTATAGGGCACTATATAGGGGCTGACAAGGTGTCCAGTACCAATCAGGTTATGCACCTAGGGTGCAATGAGTCCATTTTAAGGAGAGAGCAGATAGCCTGGGGCACTGATTAGCAGGGAACCAGGCCAACTAAGTCGAAAACCAGCTAAACACAAGGCAAAAAATCTGGGGTAACCATAGTCAGGTGTCCACCTTCCTACAATTAGGGTGTGCCAAAACTCACCTCAGCATCCAAAATCCCCTACCAGACTAGCTATCAGTGTCTCATTGGTTCTTACCGACCCCCAATGATTAGACAACCCAGAACATGGACTTGGAACACCTCAGGTAACGTGGAACACATGAACACTCTTTCGTTATACTAACATATCAATCCAGAACGAGGAGTCAATGAGGACATGTGCGAGTTTGAAATGTTTATTTCTAATGCAGTGTTCTCAAACGCAGTATCTTAGCTAATACAAGCAAACATATTATAAGGAACAAGGTTAACAGCATGGTTACTATTCTATAAAATACAAAGGGTGAAAGCATGTTAAAATGCTAAAGGAAAAAGGTTTAAAGAGAACCTCAGTTTACCCTCCCTAGCTAGTATATTATATTATATCTACAGAATGTCTCTTCGGGTTTAGAAGGGCGGGACCATACCTTTGGGTTCAGCAGCAATGGATCACATGCACCAACTCTCTGCATACAGATATTCATCAAGTGTCTATCCTGCTTCACGCAGTGCCTTGTTAAACGCGCCTAAACCCAAAGTTGGCCACAGCTACATCCATATTATGTCTACTCTGTGCGCTGATCAATCCAAAACAGTAAGCGCTGTGTTGAAATAACCTTGAAGGCCTCGGCACTCACTGTACAGACATAGCTTACCAAGCGAGGCTGATATTATAAGCAAACATGTTATTCTCGTGTAAAGCAAAATACCTAACTAGGCGAAAAGCTTTAATAACAAAATGTGTTGTGTGCAGAGGCAGCAGAAAAGGAAAAATGGCGTCTAAACTTCTAACATGCTCATGCTAACTCAACACAGTGCAAAGGTGAAACCAATACGCAAGACAGCGTACATATAGTGTAATGTTGTCCGCATACATAGAAACCAAAAGGGAACGGGTAGAAAAGCCAATACCCCTCTGAGTGTGGTGTTGCCAGAGCCAAGCGGTGAGTGGCTCCATCGCGATGGCGAAGAGCATAGGGGAAAGTGGGCACCCCTGCCGACTACCCCGCCCAAACGGAATGGGATCGCAGATCTACCTTATGAATAAAATGGTCACTGAAGCCAAGGCGGGGAAAAAGAAAGAATAAAAAGGGCCACAGAAGAGTATCAAAAGCCTTGGTGGCATCGAGAAGAACAGCAACAGCTGGAAGGCTGGGGTTAATCTGATGGAGGACAGAGAAAATAGTTTGAAGATTATGAAAAGTGGCGCCACTGGGAGTGAAGCCGGACTGGTCCTGAAGCGCGATAGTGGGCATAAGGAGGAGAAGTCGGGAGGCCAGTAACTTAGCAAATATTTTAATGTCGATGTTAATCAAGGGCAGGGGACAATACGAATCGCGGCAGTCTGAAGGCTTATCCGGCTTGAGTAGGAGAGTTATCATTAATTCACGTAGCGATTGAGGGAAGAGACCATTGTCAAAGGAGTCATTATACATAGCAGCCAGATGCGGCTCAAGCAGAGATGCAAAGGTTTTGTAAAATGAGGCGGGGAGACCATCCAAACCAGGGACTTTATCACCAGGTAAGCTATTTATGGCTGCAAGTATTTCTTCCTTAGAGAAGGGCTCATCCAAGAATTTGCTGTGGTAGTCCTCTAGCCAGACTAAAGCAATGGTGTCAAAGTATTGATTAAAATCCTCACGCGAGGGAGTAGAGCCCGTGGTGTATAATTGCGAGTTATAGTCCGTAAATCTGGTCTTAATTTCATCCGGAGAGGTGGTTCTGGAGGGGCCGCCGTCCATGAGAGCAGTAATATAAGATGCAGCTCGAGGGGGACGAAGAAGGTTGGCCAGGGTTTTACCAGGCCGGTCACCATCACCGAAACAGCGAGCCCGTGCCTCTCTACCAAGGAAAGAGAGTTCCCAAATAGCCTCCTCCGCGAACTCAGTATGTTTTCCAAGCAGAAGAGCTAGATTCTCGGGGCTTGGATGGGTTGCCTGAACAGCGACCCAGGCCTTATCTCTGCCTCGAGCCTGCTTAAAGAGGAACGGATGGAGTGAAGGACGCCAGATTGTTTGGATATACAGCCACCACTAATGATGGTCTTGAAACCTTCCCACAGGGTGGATGCCGAATCGACGGAGCCGACGTTCAGGTCAAAATAGTTAGAGATAGTGGTTTGGATTTCAGCACAGAAAACAGAGTCTCGGAGAGCGTTCAGAGGTAGCCTCCAGGAGAAAGCGCGTGGAGAGGAGTGGGGAAGGAGAATACCGATCTGGACTGGCGCATGATCAGAGAGAGTACGAACCATGTTAGTAGCGGAAGTGAGCCAAGTAAGGACATCCGTAGAGGTGATCCAGAGAGCTAAGCGAGACAAACAGCTGCGGGCGCCGGTGACGCAAGTACCCTCCCGGGCCTCGGGCCATAAGTGACTCCAGGCATCGAATAATGAGTTGTCGGTAAGGATTGATTGAAGGAGAGTGGTGGAGCGGGGGTGGGGATAAGTGTGGGCCAGAGCGATCCAAGGCCGTAGAAAGTGTGATATTAAAATCTCCCCCCCAGAGATGCGCTGCGGGACCCAAGGACGAAATAAGGTGCCATACGTGAGTGAAGAAGTCAGGGTCGTCTGAATTAGGGCCGTACACGGCCGCGGTTGTCATGGGCTGTGACAATAATGATCCATTTAGGATGACATAGCGCCCGTTGGGATCTGTTATTACCTGCGTCGTGCTCCATGGTAGCCCCTTTCGTATCAAAATTGACACCCCGCGGGAGTAAGAGAAGTAAAAGGAGGAGTGGGATTCCCCCCAGTTGCGCGATTGAAGTCGGGTGGAGGATGTTGGTAACAGATGGGTTTCTTGTCGTAGACATATGTCCACTTTATGGCAGATTAAATGGGAGTGAATTAGTCTAGTCTTGCGATGGTCAGTGAGACCGTGAATATTCCAGATCCAGCTTATAGTGTCAGTCATTAAATGTTATCCAAGGGAGGCGTGGAGCGCGGGCGGCAAGTTCAGTCCGTGACCTAGATCTGGTTTGTGTAGCAATTGTAGGTTATTCACATAAACAGTGTGCTGCGCAGTCACAGTGAAGTGCAATTGAACCAGCCAGTGCCTATATATGTAGAGAGTCTGTCCATGAGGAGCGTCACTGAAATGAGAAGAAGGATAAGACTTACAGCTTCGAACCAGGAGGTGTCAGCCTACAAAATAGTGAGGTGCATCGTACAGGCATATCACCATAAACAAACAAAAAAGTACAGTGCTGTGTGCTGAAGAGAAACACAAAATGAGAACAAAAAAACTTAAGCAACTTCCAAACCCAACCTTCTCCCACGCACCCAAGAAGAAGCAATACAATAGTCCAAAAAGGAGAAGACAATTTCCTGACGACACTCAACCCCACCCGCCCCACCCCCACAACCGAAGAACATTACCAAGAGACCCTCCACCCCCGCACCCACTCCAACCCCCAATCAGGCTGAGACTCCACCCATTCCCACCCCAGGAACTCACAACTTGGAAAAAGGGAAACCATGGTGAATAAGAGAATCATCACGTGAGGGCATGGCAGGACCCGGCGGACTCCCCCGCAGAAGAGCAGGGTGGCCAAGCTACCGGAGCTTCAGACAACGTAGTGAAATAGAACGCCGTAGGAGCACAACCAGTCAACCATTGTCACTAAGGTGGTCAGGTGCAGAAATTTGGGAGCTAGAAGGCGAGGTGCGATGAGTTTTATCGAGGTTTTTGGCAAAAGCGAGAGCGTCTCTGGGATCTGAAAAAACATGTGTCTTTGCATCCTGCCAGACCCTCAGCTTTGCTGGGTACGGCAATGAGTAGGTGACTTCGTGGTTTTGGAGAATTCTCTTGGCTGGGAGGAATTCACATCTGGCCGCTTGTACTGCAATGGTGTAGTCTGGATAGAATGAGAGCAAATTGCCCTGATGACTTATTTTGCCTTTGTCTCGGGCCGCGCGTAAAATAGCGTTGCGGTCTCTAAAATTCAAAATCTTAGCAATTATGGAGTGAGCAGGCAGTCCAGGGCCAGGAGCTGCTCCACAAAATGCTCTATGGGGGAGATATTGGTGGACTCGGGCACTCCCGTGATGCGGAGGTTGCTCTGCCGGGAGCGGGCTTCCAAATCCTCATTTTTATTCCGAATAAATGTCAAGGATTTTGTCCATTTGCAGCAGCTTCTGGTGATCGTGAGTTGCAGCGTCCTCAGCGTCTGACACCTGGGACTCAACATGTAGGAGGCGGAAGTCGTGAGAGTCCACCCGGGCCTTGACCGAGTCCAGACGTGTGGACAGTTGGTCCAGTTGAGCCGCGATTCCAGTGACCGTGGACTTGACATTGAGCATAATAGCCGTCATGTCGTCACAAGCCGGGGGGGCCGCCATGTTGGCCGCTGGATCACTGCACTCCGATCCCGCACAGTCTTGGCGCGTAGATCTGCGCTGCTCGAAAGTGATTTTGGGTTGCTTTGGGTCAGACCTCCCCATGGCAGGTTAGGGAGCCAAGGTGTGCAGGCATAGTTAGCATGGATTGTGAGGGCAGTCTCCCTACTGCTACTGCTTATCAACTCGCCGCACTGTTCATTTCTTGCATCAGCTTTGTGCAGCGCTCTCATTACTGCTAATTAACTTGCCGCACTGTTTCATTTCTTTTATCAGCCTTGTGTAGCGCTCGTGATCCACGCGCCTGTTTAACATCATTAGCATTGTGTTTATCTGTTCAGCCTTGTGTAGCGCTCGTGATCCACGCGCCTGTTTAACATCATTAGCATTGTGTTTATCTGTTCAGCCTTGTGTAGCGCTCGTGATCCACGCGCCTGTTTAACATCATTAGCATTGTGTTTATCTGTTCAGCCTTGTGTAGCGCTCGTGATCCACGCGCCTGTTTAACATCATTAGCATTGTGTTTATCTGTTCAGCCTGTGCAGCGCTCGTGTTGTTGAACAACCCACTTTGGAAATCAGTAACTCTGGGTGCAGCGCTCGATAACGCTACTTGGCATACACTTATCACCACTAGCGCTTTCACTGCGGTGCACACCGAGGTTTGTAGCGCTCGAGATAATTTACCTCCGTACATTTGTTTACCCTGCAGCCATTTTGCTCTGACCCCTTAGCCCGTCCCAGACCCTCCCTGCACCTAGACCCCGCCTCCCAGCTGACCCTCCCACCCACAGAGGTAGAGCCTACGCTTGCCCTCGTGGAGAGCTGTAGCCATCCTGCTCTGCGCAGAAACGGCTGCTCCCCTCACCTCCCTCTCCTGTTGGTATTGTTAAACCTACTGCTACTGCTTATCAACTCGCTGCACTGTTCATTTCTTGCATCAGCTTTGTGCAGCGCTCTCATTACTGCTAATTAACTTGCCGCACTGTTTCATTTCTTTTATCAGCCTTGTGTAGCGCTCGTGATCCACGCGCCTGTTTAACATCATTAGCATTGTGTTTATCTGTTCAGCCTTGTGTAGCGCTCGTGATCCACGCGCCTGTTTAACATCATTAGCATTGTGTTTATCTGTTCAGCCTTGTGTAGCGCTCGTGATCCACGCGCCTGTTTAACATCATTAGCATTGTGTTTATCTGTTCAGCCTTGTGTAGCGCTTGTGTACCACGCGCCTGTTTAACATCATTAGCATTGTGTTTATCTGTTCAGCCTGTGCAGCGCTCGTGTTGTTGAACAACCCACTTTGGAAATCAGTAACTCTGGGTGCAGCGCTCGATAACGCTACTTGGCATACACTTATCACCACTAGCGCTTTCACTGCGGTGCACACCGAGGTTTGTAGCGCTCGAGATAATTTACCTCCGTACATTTGTTTACCCTGCAGCCATTTTGCTCTGACCCCTTGGCCCATCCCAGACCCTCCCTGCACCTAGACCCCGCCTCCCAGCTGACCCTCCCACCCACAGAGGTAGAGCCTACGCTTGCCCTCGTGGAGAGCTGTAGCCATCCTGCTCTGCGCAGAAACGGCTGCTCCCCTCACCTCCCTCTCCTGTTGGTATTGTTAAACCTACTGCTACTGCTTATCAACTCGCCGCACTGTTCATTTCTTGCATCAGCTTTGTGCAGCGCTCTCATTACTGCTAATTAACTTGCCGCACTGTTTCATTTCTTTTATCAGCCTTGTGTAGCGCTCGTGATCCACGCGCCTGTTTAACATCATTAGCATTGTGTTTATCTGTTCAGCCTTGTGTAGCGCTCGTGATCCACGCGCCTGTTTAACATCATTAGCATTGTGTTTATCTGTTCAGCCTTGTGTAGCGCTCGTGATCCACGCGCCTGTTTAACATCATTAGCATTGTGTTTATCTGTTCAGCCTTGTGTAGCGCTTGTGATCCACGCGCCTGTTTAACATCATTAGCATTGTGTTTATCTGTTCAGCCTGTGCAGCGCTCGTGTTGTTGAACAACCCACTTTGGAAATCAGTAACTCTGGGTGCAGCGCTCGATAACGCTACTTGGCATACACTTATCACCACTAGCGCTTTCACTGCGGTGCACACCGAGGTTTGTAGCGCTCGAGATAATTTACCTCCGTACATTTGTTTACCCTGCAGCCATTTTGCTCTGACCCCTTGGCCCGTCCCAGACCCTCCCTGCACCTAGACCCCGCCTCCCAGCTGACCCTCCCACCCACAGAGGTAGAGCCTACGCTTGCCCTCGTGGAGAGCTGTAGCCATCCTGCTCTGCGCAGAAACGGCTGCTCCCCTCACCTCCCTCTCCTGTTGGTATTGTTAAACCTACTGCTACTGCTTATCAACTCGCCGCACTGTTCATTTCTTGCATCAGCTTTGTGCAGCGCTCTCATTACTGCTAATTAACTTGCCGCACTGTTTCATTTCTTTTATCAGCCTTGTGTAGCGCTCGTGATCCACGCGCCTGTTTAACATCATTAGCATTGTGTTTATCTGTTCAGCCTTGTGTAGCGCTCGTGATCCACGCGCCTGTTTAACATCATTAGCATTGTGTTTATCTGTTCAGCCTTGTGTAGCGCTTGTGATCCACGCGCCTGTTTAACATCATTAGCATTGTGTTTATCTGTTCAGCCTGTGCAGCGCTCGTGTTGTTGAACAACCCACTTTGGAAATCAGTAACTCTGGGTGCAGCGCTCGATAACGCTACTTGGCATACACTTATCACCACTAGCGCTTTCACTGCGGTGCACACCGAGGTTTGTAGCGCTCGAGATAATTTACCTCCGTACATTTGTTTACCCTGCAGCCATTTTGCTCTGACCCCTTGGCCCGTCCCAGACCCTCCCTGCACCTAGACCCCGCCTCCCAGCTGACCCTCCCACCCACAGAGGTAGAGCCTACGCTTGCCCTCGTGGAGAGCTGTAGCCATCCTGCTCTGCGCAGAAACGGCTGCTCCCCTCACCTCCCTCTCCTGTTGGTATTGTTAAACCTACTGCTACTGCTTATCAACTCGCCGCACTGTTCATTTCTTGCATCAGCTTTGTGCAGCGCTCTCATTACTGCTAATTAACTTGCCGCACTGTTTCATTTCTTTTATCAGCCTTGTGTAGCGCTCGTGATCCACGCGCCTGTTTAACATCATTAGCATTGTGTTTATCTGTTCAGCCTTGTGTAGCGCTCGTGATCCACGCGCCTGTTTAACATCATTAGCATTGTGTTTATCTGTTCAGCCTTGTGTAGCGCTCGTGATCCACGCGCCTGTTTAACATCATTAGCATTGTGTTTATCTGTTCAGCCTTGTGTAGCGCTCGTGATCCACGCGCCTGTTTAACATCATTAGCATTGTGTTTATCTGTTCAGCCTGTGCAGCGCTCGTGTTGTTGAACAACCCACTTTGGAAATCAGTAACTCTGGGTGCAGTGCTCGATAACGCTACTTGGCATACACTTATCACCACTAGCGCTTTCACTGCGGTGCACACCGAGGTTTGTAGCGCTCGAGATAATTTACCTCCGTACATTTGTTTACCCTGCAGCCATTTTGCTCTGACCCCTTGGCCCGTCCCAGACCCTCCCTGCACCTAGACCCCGCCTCCCAGCTGACCCTCCCACGCTCCGCCCCCTCCACCATCCATTTATGGCCAATGACTCCACGCGCAGCGTCCACGCGCTACGGCCACGCCGAAGGTGCGCCAAAGGTAAGCCCGTCTACGCCCGTCCGCGCCAAGCCCGTGCCCAGCGCCAGACCCCCTGGTCCATGCAATGCCCAGCCCTCCCGCATTACCTACGATGCCACCACCCTCCTAGCCCTTAACCCCGGCCGCTCCCCCAACTGCGCCCAAGCCGCTCCTGGACACACCCATGGACCTTTCTCATGCAACTCCTGCAAATTCATCGGCACCGTCAACAACTCCGCTACGATCACCCCACAGACTCCCGACCCCAACAACCTACAATGCATCTTGCTCAACACCCGTTCGGTCCACAGGCACGCCATTGACCTATGGAATCTACTAGACACCATCTCTCCGGACGTCGCCTTCCTAACAGAAACATGGATGAACGCCTCTTCCGCCCCAGACATCACCATTGCCATCCCAGAAGACTATAAGATCATACGCAAGGACCGTACCGGCCACACAGGAGGAGGAATCGCCATCGTCCACAAAAAATCCATCCACATCTCAACCAGCTCTGACGTCAATCTCGCCAACTCTGAACACCTTCACTTCCAGATCCACACCGACCCCAAAACCATTTTGAGGCACCCTCCTTTACAGACCTCCAGGACCCCGCGCACAATTTAGTGAAGACATCACGGATTTCATCACTCCACACGCCCTCCCATCCAAAGATTACATCCTTCTGGGAGACCTCAATTTTCACCTTGAAAAGAACAACGACCATAACTCCACCACCCTTTTGGACAACCTCGCCAACCTCGGACTTAAACTACTGGTCACTTCCCCCACCCACATCGCAGGTCACACACTCGACCCTATCTTCTCCTCCAGCAACCATGTCTCCTTCAGCCACACTACGGCTCTCCTCTGGACTGACCACAGCTGCGTCCACTTTACCTACAACAAGCCCAAACCCAACAACCACCCCCAACCAACTCTACAAAGAAACTGGAACAAAATCACCATCGACCAGATCTCCTCATCGCTTCTTCAAAAGCCCCCCGCCCACTCCTCAAACTCCGACCAAGCCGCCACCAACCTAACCCTATGGTTATCCAACAGCGCCGACATCCTAGCACCACTGAAAAAACGACACATCAAACTTGGCAGCAAGAAAGCCTCCTGGTTCAACGATGATATTAAGAAATCCAAGAAACTCTGCCGCTCCCTGGAGAAGGCCTGGAAAAAAGACCCAACCACCAACACCAAGGAAGCCTTCAAAAACGCCACTCGCACACACCACCAACTGATCCGAAAAGCCAAGCAAACCACCTTCAAGGACCGACTAGATAGCAACGCCCACAACAGCAAGGAACTTTTCAACATCGTCAAGGAATTCACCAATCCCTCGGCCAACTCCAACGACATCACCCCCTCTCAAGCCCTCTGCGACTCCCTAGCTTCATTCTTCCACAACAAAATTGCAGACATCCACAACAGCTTCGACAACCAACCCGGAGACCAACCCACCCAACCATCTGCTGGACCCTCACCCCCCTTGAACATCCTTAATGACTGGAACCCAATCTCCACTGAAGACACCATCCGCCTGATGAACTCCATCCACTCAGGATCCCCCACAGACCCATACCCTCACCACATCTTCAACAAAGCAGACTCCATCATAGCACCGCACCTCAGAGACGTCATCAACTGCTCCCTCAACTCCGCCACCTTCCCGGAAAGCTGGAAACACGCAGAACTCAGCGCCCTTCTGAAAAAACCCACAGCGGACCCCACCGAACTCAAAAACTACCGTCCCATCTCGCTCCTTCCATTCCCGGCCAAAGTCATCGAGAAAGCCGTCAACAACCAGCTCGCCGCCTTCCTCGAAGCCAACAACTCCCTCGACTCCTCACAGTCCGGCTTCCGAGCCAAACACAGCACTGAAACCGCCCTCATCGCAGCAACAGATGACATTCAAACCCTACTGGACAATGGAGACACAGTCGCCCTCATCCTCCTCGACCTCTCCGCAGCCTTCGACACAGTCTGCCATAACACCCTTCTACAGCGCCTCAGAAACATCGGAATTCAAGGAAAAGCACTAGAATGGATCACCTCGTTCCTCACCGGAAGAACCCAGAGAGTCCGCCTTCCACCATTCAAGTCAGAGGCCACTGAAGTCATCTGCGGCGTCCCACAAGGATCTTCACTCAGCCCCACCCTTTTCAACGTATACATGAGCCCCCTCGCAACCATTGCACGCCAACACAACCTCAACATCATCTCCTACGCGGACGACACTCAACTCATCCTATCACTCACCAATGACCCTCACACCGCCAAAACTAACCTACACGAAGGAATGAAAGAAGTTGCCGAATGGATGAAACATAGCCGTCTGAAACTGAACTCTGATAAAACAGAAGTCCTTATCTTAGGTACCTCCCCCTCTGCATGGGACGATTCTTGGTGGCCAGAAGCCCTTGGAAAAGCACCCATCCCGACAGACCACGCACGTAACCTGGGCGTCATCCTGGATTCCTCACTTTCGATGTACAGACAAGTCAACGCCGTCTCTTCATCCTGCTTCAACATTCTCCGCATGCTCAAAAAAACATTTCGTTGGATCCCCACCGAAACTAGGAAAACGGTCACCCACGCCCTGGTCACGAGCCGGCTGGACTACGGAAACACCCTCTACGCCGGCACTACCGCTAAACTCCAGAAAAAACTCCAACGAATCCAAAACGCCTCAGCCAGGCTCATATTAGACATCCCGCGTAAAGAACATATCTCTGGTCACCCGAAAAACCTCCACTGGCTACCCGTCAATAAGAGGATCACCTTCCGTCTCCTAACCCAGGCACACAAAGCACTCTACGAAATCGGACCAGAATGCCTCAACACACGACTGTCCTTCTACTCCCCCTCCCGCCAGCTACGATCATCCAACCAAGCCCTTGCCACTGTACCCCGCATCAACAACACCAACCAAGCCCTTGCCACTGTACCCCGCATCAACAAAACCACCATGGGAGGTAGATCCTTCTCCTACCTAGCAGCTAAAACCTGGAACTCCCTTCCCACTCACCTTCGCCTTACTCAGAATCACCTAGCATTCAGAAAGCAACTTAAAACGTGGATATTTGACAAGTAATTCCCCTCCCCTCCTCAAGCGCCTTGAGACCCTCTGGGTATGTAGAGCGCTATATAAATTCTTTGACTTGACTTGACTTGACAGCAGACTCTAACAGTAAGGGTCTAGGTTATGGCAGCAGTCAGTCCAGGCCACTAGAAGATGACGTTTAATGTCAGAGCAGAGTGACAGGCATCACAGGATTAGAAACAAAAGACCGCCAAAGTAGCACAGGTAGGTTAGAATATGTGACCGGGGGACCCACTGAACAACCAGCGGGTATAGCAACAGATCACTGAGACAGAGGAAGCAAATTTAAAGAAGGCTCCAAAGGGTGCCCCACAATCCCCGCTTCCACAGGTATAGGCCTCAGCACCCCAGCAGCGCCAAAGAGGTGCCACTAAAAGCAGAAAGCAAGGCAGGCCCTAGAATTCAAGGCAGACAGATCACCCCCGTAAATAGCCGCACACCAGCAGATGTCAGCAGCGAAGAGGAGGGGCAGGCCCCGAGTTATGCGTGATTGTGAAAGGAGCACAGGGCAAGGCCCAAGGCAGAGCGGGCGCCCGACCTCAGGCAGCAGGCGGCGTGGTGAATTTGCGTTTAGGGCCTCCGGGGTAGTGTGCAGACAGTGCTGAGGCCGGCAGAGACTGCAGCAATGACAAGCACTTTAGGTGCAGGGGGTGTCAAAGCAGAAAGGCCCCTGAAGCACCGGGATGATGCCAGTAGGTGTGTGCCCTAGCGGCGCGATGCGGCAAGGCGGGCCTCCAAAGGTGTCAGCCGGGGTTAACCTGTGGCGGAGCTTTGCTGGGTTGCAGAGCAGGGACACTGCCAGGATGCACAACAGGCAGGGGCCGGTACAGCGGGGGGCACACCGAACATGTCGCGAGGCCCGGGAGCCCGTAGCCAGTGGAGCCAAAGCCCGAGGAAGTGTAACGGGGCGTGGGCCAAGGCGGTACTACACATGGGCCCCCTACCCCGCAGCACTCACCGGGGGGCAGTCAGGAATCCTCTGGAGCCTCCACAGGCAGCACGAAGAACCTGGCCCCACAGCAGGCTGCAGCGGGAGGAGGTCCTGGCCTGGCACAGCGCCACGATCAGATGGCCGAACACGGCCCCCGCAGGCCAAAAGCAACGCCGGACCGTGCCTCAGGCACCAACAGAGCAAGAGATGTCGGTTTTGAGTGAAATAAATGCCGTCATCTGCAGGATTTTAACAGATGATGTGCGGCCACCCCTGCAATGCAACCATACTTAACTTATATTTTAACTGGGTACGACAAACTTGTCCTTACACGCTTTAGATTAGATGTATATCATCGCTCAGTATCCTTCCCTACGGTAAATGATTGGTTCAAAAATTGAATAAACTGCCCTTACTATGGATCTTCACCCCAATCAACAATTCATGTGGTTTTCATTTGTGAATATCACTTGGAACAAAGAAAGCGGTGGATTCTACCCATTTTGAGAATGTGGGGCTTGCGGCAATGTCGCCCTGCCTATTTGGCACTGCAGTTTTTAGATAATAAATGTTTTATAAGAAGCATTGCTTTTTTTAAGGTATAGTTAAATGTAGGAAACAACTTTGAATTTTGTTCTTTCTAAGAAATACTTATAAATGCTGTTTTTTATCTTTTAAAATTGATTTTAACTGGCTGTTTTGAAATAATTGTGATCTATACTGTGAAATTATGCTTTATGGTTAATATGTGTAGTGTGAAAACGAGAAAATTATTCTGATCTTTTAAAATTGATTTTAACTGGTTGTTCTGTAATTTATATTGCGAAATTGTGCTTTTATGGTTTTGTGATTTAAAATGAATATTGAATAAAGCTAAATTTTGATTTAATTTGAGTTGGTCATATATGCTTGCAGTGTTGACATAGTATGTTCTACCCTCAGAAAATTGTAACTGGGTGAAATTGCTTTACACCGATCCTACAGCCTGAGCCTAGACCGGTGCAACTATCTCTCCTCCATATCATATTTATCAGGGAGCTTTGGACGACCTCCAATACTGTCAGGAACAACACGGCGTTTATGCGGAACTGCTACCCGCCCGCTGTGCTCCCAGCGACTTCTGGTCCCCCTTACAGGTGTACTGGCTATCTCAGGCGACGCAAAGTGACTCCTCTGGAGAAGACGAGCCGGTCCCGGGCCCATGAGCGTATTGGTGCTTTACACCACATTCACCTTACTACATCCCATATTACGGGTGGTACTTGGGGCTGCCTAAATCGAGATGAGACGACGTGCCTGTTGATGGAATGTTGTTGGGGAGACTGGGATAATTGAGGTCCATGTGAAACGACTTTAGGGATAAAATTCGCTAATCCTCCCATCATTACGGCACCATGGGCTGTTGGGGATATATACACAATAAATACCGCGTTGGCACGAAGCCGTAGGCGACACCTTGGTGGGAAAGTACGGCACACCGTATTCAGTTGAATCTCATGTAGATCACCCTTACACATAACACATGCTGAGGTGCTGGGCGGAGCTGCACACACTTGATGCACATGAGACACGCCACTACACAAGGTGACGCAGTTAGCGGACTGTTAAGGACAGAGACGATTCAGGATCGGGATGGACTGAGATAACGCACCTACTTACCTAGTACTCCACCTGTGTGTGGAGGGAGGAGATCTCCCTTCTCCCTATGCCCCCCCAGCTGGATAGGATGAGAGGTCCCTAGACGCTTGGCCTCCCACTGTGGGACACTGGGGGATGTATTTGCATTGTACTGGCCACTGCTCGGATGATGTCTCTTTTGTTCTTTTCCTTTTGTCTCTCTACTGAATGTACCATACAAATTGCCTTATTGAATTGCAGATGCTGTAACTGTCATGACTCTGTGTTGAACGCAACTAATAAAGGTTTAAAAAATATATATATTTATCAGGGAGCTAGTCAGGGAAGCCCCTTGGCCCCCCCTATTGTTTGTTTTGGCACTGGAACCGATAGCGCAATATTTACGCTGCGTCATGACTCCATTTTGGCATCCCAACAGGCGCAATGATCCACTCTATATCACTTTACGCCGATGATATGGTACTGTATTTTAAAAATCTGAACATGAACATGCAACTCATTGCAGAAGTGTTTTTGCAGTTCGGGACCATTTCGAGCCTGTGCCGTAATGCCTCAAAATCTGTGGTGTATTCCTTTTATGATACAACAGACCCTACTTACAGTTTGGGCACCTGCAATTCAAAGTGCAGGTGCCCAAACCGCATTTAAATACCCAGGACTATATATTTACAGGACCAGTGCAGACACTATTGATGGAAATATGGTCGGAACTATTCATTCTCTTCGACCACAGGTGGCATTCTGGACTACCTTGCTGTTAACAATAGCAGGCAGGTTGGCCATATCCAAGATGGTCATGCTACCCAGACTCTTATATCATTTTGTAAATCTCCCTATTGCTCTCCCAACTTGGATCTTTAAGACCCTGTATACCCTATTATCTTCCTTATTGTGGGGGAAAGGGAGGCATATATTAGCCCTGGCCAAGATGCAACTTCCTAGTACTGCGGGTGGTTTGGGTGCTCCTGATTTTAAGGCATACTGCATTGTGGGACTACTGCAATGGCTGGCATATTGGCTAGCTGGCCACAATTTATTTGAGATTGATTGTTCTCCTGAACGCTTACAACGCAGAACACTGCAGCCATTGCTGTGCCCCGGAGCTGTCAAAATGCGTTATCCCCCCCTATATTCTGCATATTGCATTGCACGATTGGCAACTGGCACTGAAATATGCACATGTGCCTACCCCATATGCCCCCAATATTCCTCTCTGTGGTCTACCTACCAGGTGTGAAATATTATCAAATACTCGGTTGCGGAGTTGGATATTAAAAAGCCCACCCTGGACCCTTCCAAGCCTGAAAGCTACCGCCCCATTTCGTTGTTACCCTGGCCAGCCAAGATCACGGAGGCCCACGTCAACCTGGCCCTGTCTGAACATCTGACTCGGACCAAGGCCCTCGACCCCACACAAAACGGATTCCGTGCTGGGCACAGTACGGAAACTGCGTTACTTGTGATGGTGGAACATCTCCGGGCAAAGTTGGATGCTGGTCAAACGGCGGCGCTTATTTTGTTAGATCTTAGCGCCGCCTTTGATACGGTAGATCACAGCATCCTCCTACGCCGGCTCGAGGAGACTGGCATTGGCGGTCAGGTGCTGCAATGGTTCCGCTCCTTTTTAGATGACCGCTCCTTCTGCGTTGCCATCCCTCCCTTCAAGTCCAACTACCAGCCACTGGCCATGGGGGTTCCGCAAGGGTCCTCGCTGAGTCCCACGTTATTCAATCTTTACGTGAGACCGCTGGCTGACTTCGCTAGGCAGTGGGGCCTTACCTTGGTCTCATATGCCGACGACACTCAGCTGGCGGTTACTCTCAGCGGGGATGCGGAGATTGAGGCCCCTAGGTTTCAGTCCGGACTGAAGGCGGTGGCTAGCTGGCTGACAGGCAATTGCCTCCAGCTAAACGCCACTAAAACAGAGGTGATGGTCGTCGGGAAGGGAGTGGAGCTGTGGGGTGACCACTGGTGGCCCTCAGAGTTGGGACCTACTCCGATCCCGGTATCGGAAGTGAAAAATCTGGGGGTATGGCTGGATGCGGGCCTCTCTTTTGTAGGCCATACTAAAAGAACCGCGGCTTGTTGTTTCGGTCTCCTGAGAGGCTTGAGACCTGTTCTCAAGTTCTTTGACGCCCCGACCAGGCAGTTGGTGATCCAGGCTACTATCATCTCCCGCCTGGATTACGCCAGCTCTCTCCTGGCTGGGGCCAACCAGGCCGAATTAACCCGCTTACAACGGGTTCAGAATGCTGCGGCAAGGGCGATTGTGGGCTTGCCCAGATTCTGCTCAGTGACAGGTGTCCTTCGCTCCCTACACTGGCTTCCGGTTAGGAAGCGCATCCTCTTCAAGGTTTTGTGCTTTGCTTTTAAAATCTTGAGAGGTACAGGCCCGGAAATCCTGTCGAGCTGTCTGTCTTTTTATGTCCCTGCCCGTAGCCTTCGCTCTCAGGGTCTGGCCCTTGCGGTGGTTCCCAGATTCAGGCTTAGCCGTATGGGAGGCCGCTCGTTTAAGGTAATGGCTGCGTCAGCATGGAACTCCTTGCCTGTTGAAATCCGCTTGCTGGAGGACCTTCTGACCTTTCGGAGGGCTATAAAAACCTTCCTGTTTTAGCTGTCCCTTAGTTTTGTTCTTAGCCTGGTGTTGTGTTACGTGCTACCTTGCCTCTGCGCCAGGACGCTCCTTGGCTGGAGTATCTGTGCGCACAATAAATAATCGTAACATAACATAACATAACATAACATAACATAACATAACATACAGGAAGGGATGAAGACGTTTGGTGACTTCTTTTTAGATGGTAACTTGAAGCCCCGCGACTAATTTGTATGAACTAATGCAGTACCAGACACCCTATATCTCATGCATGCAGCAATCACACGATACATTCGGAAATACTGGCTGATGATTCAGAGAGCACCCCCTGTATTTCTCATGCTACAAGCTATACATATAGTGGTGCATGGGTGCCATCTTGTCAGATGGCTGTACCGAGTACTGAGGGAACATCTCAATACGTCATTAATCACCTGTGAGAAGTTGGCCTGATATATGATGTCTCCAATTCTGGGGGCACCTTGTATCAGTCCAAACAATCCCTTATGGTGTCTGGTTGTAAGCCAACCTTATAGACAAGCTATCCTAATGGTAGCATGGACTAAGTAGCCTTGAAGGCTTAACTCAAGAGGGCATGTGAAGCCAGCTGTTTTACCAATCACAATCCTGTCATATCAAATGAAAGGACACCACACAAGTTATATATTATAAAAATATATGTATTTATTACTAGAATAATCCTCTATACTCTTTATAAGTCTAGAAGCACAAGCGTTTAAACATAAGCACAGTAAAACATATGAAAGTTGCACAATTATGGATGAGTCCAGGGGCCACGCAAACCATATACTAAAATAGTGGTATAAGTATCACTAATCGAACAGTGGTAAGGCCGGAGGCCTTGGGAATCGCTGGGGCTATTCGGGACTAGCAGTAGTGAAGTCGGGAAAAGCCCGCGGGAATCGGGTGCAGCGCTTAAAGCACACGCATGCACCAATGCAAAGTCAATAGTGCGTAAAAGTTACAACGTTACTGTTAAAGGAGTCTTCCGACTGGACTAGGATTACCAAACTTTAGACTTAGACACTAGAGGTGTATACCAGTGCAGGAGCACCGGCGTTCACGAGTTACCTCACCCACAGGAAGCGGGTGCACAGGTGCCAAAGTGATTCGGGTTTCGGTAAGCAGTCTGATGGTGCCTGGAGATGATGAGGCTGCAGGCGTCCAGAGGAGAAGTGTCCGGTGCGATCCAAGGGTGGATCGAAGCTGAAGGGTACCTAAAAGCAGAGGGGACAGAGTCTGGGTCACTCAGCAGTGACCAGGAAGGAACCAGGCAATGTCGGGCGCAATCAGGTGGTTGTCGAGAAGATTGTCTCCGCTGCCACGTGGACTCTGGCGCACCGAGGATGTCCAGGAGTGGATCACGAGCTGTCCCACAAAGGCTCTCGCTGTCGGCGGTGTCGGCTTCCGGATTGGAGCAAACAAACCTTGGCAAGCGCAACCCACGCAGGATTAAAGGTCAGAGCGGGTGCTCCTTTTCAGGGAAGCGAGGGCCAGTCCAGAGCAACCGGACTGGCAGAGCAAATTCAAAGGTTCGTCTGTACTGGGGCCGCTAGCCAATGGGCAAGCGACCGGACCAACGCGATGAGCCAAAAGATGCAGAAGGGCCCCACGCAGCACTCTGTGAGTGTAGAGGGGTGAGCTTCGGTTCAAGAGTGGCTCAGGGCTGGGGCTTCTCAAACCCCAATGCACAGCTTCGAGGGAGCCTCGGGAGCAGCACGGTCAGCGCCTCGTGGTCTTTCCAAGAAGGCCGTCCCCACACTTCAGGTCACCTCCACGGGTCTCAGCTCTGCAGGGACTGTGGATCGGCCTATTAGAAGGCAGGCACGCTGGGCCTTGTCGATCTCTGTCGCTCGAGTTCCAGCGGGAACTGCAACAAAGCAAACGTCGAGGTGCTGGATGGTGCCTGTTTGCACAGGGTGGTCACTCCTTGACCACAAGGGAGATTCTTCAGTCTTCTACGTCGAGTAGGATGTCAAAGGGTCCAGAGTTTTGTTTCATAAGTTTGTCAGGATAATCTGATGTGCGTTGGCACTGCTCCCACTCTTATACCAAACTGGGGGGCTGGATTACCTGCTAGGTCCCTCCTATGGGTGGGACCCAGGAAGGGGGTGGTTACACCCCTTTCCCTTTGTCCAGGGTCACGCTGGGACTGGGGCTGGTGTGCCCCAGAACCGGTTTGACCGGATTATACAAGGGGAAGCCTTGTACTCCCCAGGCAGTGTCTAATTTCTTTCAAACCTCCCTGCTACAATCCACTATCTCCTGTCTGGGGTGGTGTGACACCTCCCTGCGACAGGAACCCCTTTGTCCAGGCCTCCTCTGCCAAGTTTCGGTCAGCAGCAGGAGGTCAGACTTGTGTCTGTGGCAGCAGCATCCTTTTTGTGATTCTGAGGCTCTGGTTAAGATTAACCGCGTTTTAGTAAAGTAACATGTCTTCTCCCTCTAGAAGGGTGGAATGCTATCCCCGTCGCCAGGACTGGCGAGGTGGTAGGATTCCAAAACGCATGACACCAAACATGACATGTTTTGATAAAGCCAAACCAAAGTTAGCACATAACCGCAATGGATTATAATGCACTTAAGAGTATATGGTATGGCATTATCCCGGAACAGCTTAGGGAATTGGTCCCGACAGCTGCAGACACGCTCAGCTCATGCTAGAGGACCATCTCACATAAAACCAAGCACTCTGCTTTCAGGATTGTTAAGGCCTGCCATAGGAGTGACTTATAGGTATATATGTGTCCAGATATAGGTTTAGATATAGGTATACTATATCTAAGCAAGGGGTGATTACACCACCTTGCCCCAGCTGAGTGATCAGCCAGTTGTGTCGATTTAGGAACCAGCCAGGGGTGGCAAAAGATATGCTGCAGCCCCTGGTAGGCCTTGTTGGCACCTATGCCCTGAGCACCTATAGTGCATGGTACAGGGGCTGACAAGGTGTCCAGTTCCAATTGGGTTATGTACCTATAGTACATGTATGTGAATTTAGAGAGAGAACAGCAGGCTGTGGGTCTGATTAGCAGGCCCACAGCCACATTAAGTCGAAAACCAGTGAAGCAAAAAGCAAAAATTTGGGGTGACCCTAGGATAGCAGACCCTACTCTCCTTCACAACCCCCCCCCCCCCAAACGCAGGGACATTAAACTTAACCTTGACCAGATAAGTCTTCATGTTCTAAGTGGAAATACCTGGAGAGACCATCTGCATTACCATGGTCAGTCTCTGGGCGGTGTTCCACTGTAAAGTCCATCCCCTGTAGGGAAATGGACAACCTGAGTAGTTTGGGGATTTCACCCTTCATCTGATTTAGCCACAAGAGGGGCTTATGGTCTGTCTGAATTAGGAAGTGAGTGTCAAACAAGTATGGTCTCAACTTCTTCAGGGCCCAAACCACAGCAAAGGCCTCCCTCTCAATAGCTGACCAACATTTCTCTCTGGGGGTCAGCCTTCTGCTAATAAAAGCAATGGGCTGGTCTTGACCATCTACATTAAGTTGTGAAAGCACAACTCCCACTCCCAACTCAAAAGCATCTGTTTGAACAATGAACTGTTTGGAGTAGTCAGGACTCTTCAGGATGGGTGCAGAGCACATGGCCTTCTTCAGGTCATCAAATGCCTTTTGACAGCTAACTGTCCACTGAACCTTTTTTGGCATCTTCTTGGATGTCAAGTCATTTAATGGTGTCACAATGGACCCATAGTTCTTTACAAATTTCCTGTAATACCCAGTCAGGCCCAAGAAGGCTCGGACTTGTGTCTGGGTAGTTGGAGGAGCCCAGTCCTGTATGGTCTTGATCTTGCTCTCCAGTGGTTGAACCTGACCCCCACCTACTAGGTGGCCCAGGTACACAACCTTGCTCTGCCCTATCTGGCACTTGGTAGCCTTGATAGTCAGGCCTGCCTTTTGCAGGGCCTCCAGAACCTTCTTCAGGTGGATCAGGTGATCCTCCCAGGTGGAGCTAAAGACAGCAATATTATCTAGATATGCTGCACAAAAGTCATCCAACCCAGCAAGGGTTGGACTCACCAACCTTTAGAATGTGGCAGGTGCATTCTTCAAACCAAAGGGCATCACCACAAACTGATAATGACCACTAGGAGTAGAGAATGCTGTTTTGGCTTTAGACTCCTCAGCTAACCTAATTTGCCAATAGCCAGCTGTCAAATCAAATGTGCTCAGAAATTTGGCAGAAGCCAACTTATCAATTAGCTCATCTGCCCTTGGAATGGGATGAGCATCTGTCCTAGTGACAGCATTTACACCTCTGTAGTCCACACAAAACCTCATTTCTCTCTTTCCATCTTTGGTATGGGGTTTTGGAACAAGGACTACTGGGCTGGCCCATGGGCTCTCTGATGGCTCAATCACTCCAAGTTCAAGCATTTTCTGCACCTCAGCCTTTATAAAATCCCTGACATGGTCAAGTTGCCTGTAGATTTTATTCTTCACAGGCAGACTGTCACCAGTGTCCACCTCATGGGTGCACCAGTTAGTTTGACTGGGTGTGAGAGAAAACATAACATACACCAGCAGTATATGTCCACATGGACATGTCTGTGCTCTGCATTCTTGAGTCTGTCTAGCACATCACCGCCTCACTTGGCATTGTGTTAATTCTGGTTCATGTTTCACTTGTCTCCGTCTCACATACTTGGTTCCCACCTCTCACCACATCCTGCTATTGTGTGGCAGAGGCGCCATGTCGTGGATGGTTTGTCTACGTGGTTGGCCCCTGTTACCACAGTTCATTGTGTTGTCGTGTCTGGTAGGTGGTCATGTTGTTTGGTATGTTGTATGTGATGTTGTAACATGTGCATTCCCACAGTTGTGAGTTGCATGATTGTGGAGTTGAGGTGTGTGGTGTGTTCATTTGGTACTTACCAACGAGCAGTGCATTTCCATAGTTGCCATCCTGGAAGTGCTGGTTCATGATGGACTGTTGGAAGATGTAGGAATCATGCACACTGCCTGGGTAGTTAGTGACCACGTTGGTGAAGAGTCCCCGGTGGTCCACTATTGCCTGCACATTGATGGAATGCGTGTGCTTTATTTTGCGGTAATTGTGTGCAGTGTCGGCAGGGGGCACAAGTAGAACATGTGTGCAGTCAATTGCCCCCAACACGTGCGGGAAGCCAGCTATGGTGTTGAAGCCTTGCTTGTTATCCAGCTGTTCCTGCGCATTGTAGGGGAAGTGAAGGTGCTGGGGTACCAAGCTGATGATGGCATCCAAGACAGTGGTGATGGACTTTGATAGGGCTGGCTGTGAGACTCCTCGGACTCTGGCTGTTGTTGGTTGAAAGGTACCAGAGGCCAACCGGTGCAGCACAGCCAGCAGCTTTGTCTGCAGAGGGATGTAGGCTGTCCGCTGTGTTTGCACCATCAGCCTGTGGGCAATGAGGGTCGAGATGCTGAGGACGGTTGTCCTTTTGAGCCTGTAGTGGGCAATGACTTCCTCTGGCGTTAAAGTCTGTGAGGCTGGTGCATTTTCGGAAAGACCGCTATCTTATTCTGCCCTGCCTCGGTGGTAGTCCAGGGAGGTCCAAGGGCGGGCCTGTGGGTAGAGGTGGCCTGGGGTAGTGGCGGCCTGGGGTAGTGGCGGTGGGTGTTGTGGGCCCCTTGGGTCTCCAAGCTGCATGATCAGTAGCTCCATGACATGTGTTGGTCTGCCGATGTGGCACTGGGCTGGGCTCCCTTTTATACTGCAGGTTGTCGACCTGCTTAACACCAGTAGGAGGCAGGTGTTTATTCCCTACTGCTAATGCGCCTTATCGCCTGTTTTTGGATCGCTTAGCCGATCTCGCTGATCGTTGAGAATATTTCAAAGTGGTGTTTTCGTGTGTTTTTGCACGGTAACGCCTACTCTGCATATCATTAGCGTTAATTGTCGTTCTCATCCGTGGCGATATTTTTTGCGGAAGCTATCGCTGGAAAACTAGCGATTTTGGCAGTTTGCACCAGCTTGAGAATGGGACGATGAATATTTTGCTACTTTTGCGGCGCTAAAGTGCCAATAACTCCGCAATAAATCCTTGAGAATATGCCCCCCAGTCTGAAATGTAGTGTAAGTTTCTCACCCAGTAATATTCAAGAAGGTTAGGACTTGCCTGACCCCCGACCTCTGGGCAGCATGAGGATCATGCTCGAATAGCGTGGGCATTTCCCACCCCAGACAAAGGTATGTAGATCAAGTTGAAGGCATAGTGTTGCATTCTGGGTGATGGGGATGGGCAATGTCTGGAATAAGTAGAGGATTTTTGGTAGAAGGAACAATAAACTGCCTTAAGATGGCCTAACCAAGACACCCGAAGCAGGTTTACATCTGCGTAGATCCTCCAGGATCGACCTTCGGTATTCTGACCAATTAGCATGGGTCCAGGCTGTCAAAAATGGCCCAGAAATTGGAGGGAGCACAATGCCCACTGAAAGGAGCGGAAGACTTCAAATAAGGTAACACCTGTTGAGGAATTGTAAAGTTCAGTGGCTGGAATTTGGCCATGTTAATTTTAAAACCAGAGACTTTCTGAAAGGACGCCAGGACATTCAGTAGGGCTGGAAGGGATGATTCAGGGTGGGTAAGGTTAAGCAAGAGATCGTCTGTAAAAAGAGCGAGATTGGGATCGCCCATATTGCCCACAATGTTTTCTGCCCGGCGAATAGCTAATGCCAATGGTTAAACCTCCAGGGCAAAAAGCAGAACGGGCTTTAACCGTAGTTGTTGTCTGTATGTAACTATTCAAAGCTTTTTTTTTTTTTTTAGAACACTTCTACCTCAGTAATAGATTGCCTCTTTTCGCTCTATGAAGGACAGGATCTCATAAACGCTAAAGGGGTCAAGAAACGTCCTAACCATAGGGCCTGTCCTGTTCTATCTCAATCTAATATCAAGAGATTAACTTCCACTCTGAAATAGGTCTGAAAATGGGCTACAATTCCAGCTGTCTTTCAGAATTTTGTCCTCATAAAATACCAATACTCTTTTTAAGCCGTCCCTTTCTGCATGTCACTTCATGACAGATTTTTGGGTACAACAACAACACGACGATCAAATTGGGGACCCACGGGAATATTTAAAGACCTAAGCTCTGGTAACATTCCCTAACAGTATACAACTACACAAGAGTACCAGAGGGTCTGTGGGTAGTGTAAGTTAATGGTGCAAATCACCACATGGCACAAAAACTTCCTAACTGACTAAAAAAATAGTGGTAAACTAAGACACCTTAGCAGATGGTTCAAAGATACCCATCAGTCACCACTCGGAACCGCCCTTCATCATTTGGGATTCCTTTGAGACCATACACGCAGATGTACTATTCTCAGGAAAAAGGTAACCAAGATGGTAGGTGGTCCTCTCAGCTGAGATAGGAAGCAGTATGGTCTTACCACTCCCCTACAAGGGTGAGTTGTAAAAAGTGAGGTGACCAAAAAAGTGCAGTGCAAAAGGAGAAAATGAAAAAAAATTTAAAGTGCATTTAAAATTGGATGAGGGAGTACTGAATGATTTTATTCTGGTGATACTCGCTCTACCAATATTAAAAAATTGTCAAGACAGTTTGAAATTAGCTGTCTACATATGGTAAAAGTCAGATTTTTGTGTACAGCACTGATGGATTAAACCTTAAAAGAAGAGCAAGTGTAATAAAAAAGTAGTCTTGCCTGATTCCTCACTAAGTTGCCTAATCTAAATAGACAAAATTGATTAGTTGGGGGTGGGGGGGGGGGGGTAATAATGATATGTCAGTATAGCTGTATAATGTAAATTTCTTAGACGTATATATAACAGCCAAATTTCTCGTGTTTTGTATGAGTGAAATGTCCATTTAACTATAACGTCCCTGAAACCTGCGTTTTTTCAGTGAATATATATAGGCTGCTAATCTTTGAATAAAGAAAACTCACCTGACAAGCTGTGTGGTCTGAGTCTCCTTCTTCGCCGAAGTTAGTTGGAAGTGGTCGGAGTTTGCTTTGAAATATATATATATATATATCATACAGAAACTCCGACCACTTCCAACATCTGCTGGCGAAGAAGGAGACTCGAACCACACAGCTTTTCAGGCGAGTTTTTGTTTAATCAATAAATCACAGCCTGCGACTGTATCTATGTATATGTATATTCACTGAAAAAACACAGGTTTCAGGGACGTTATAGTTAGTTGGACATTTCACTCATACAAAACCAGAGCAATGCAGCTTAGTTGAGCTAACTATAACTTGCGTCACCGCAATGCACTGTTGAAGACGTCACATATTACATCCCACTCATGACATGGTCAGTAACATCACCTGATTACATCACAACTAATCATAAAAGTGAGTCCCAAGCATGTCAGCAGAGTTGTGGGGGGTCTGTGGTGCGGACCTACAGCAATCACTGAGGGTTCTCCCACCCGCACATACATATTCCAGGGAGAACACGAAAACGCATAAGAGAACAATACCGTGAGCTGAGTGAGATAGCCAACACAAGTTGCTTTTAATGAGATTGTGGGCCTGGCACATGTAGGGGAGAGCAGGAGTCAGCATACATGCCCCCTTCCTCCCAAATGAAGAGCTTGGACTTCTACATGTAAGAGAGGAGTAGGAAGGATTCTACACTCCACGTCACTCTGGATGCCGATAATCACCACCTTATGGAGGAGAGACTCTTGGCTTCGCCTGGGCCTCCATGACTGAGTCCCTTGGGTTGGCACTTACACAGAGCATGGAGTTCTTTGGAGTTGGTGTACTGCAGTTTGCTGAACTGACATTATGGCAGGAGGACTGGTAGTCATTTGGAGCATAACATAAGCACCTAAAAAATTACAAATCTTTATGTGGAAGTAATATAGTACAACTTTATTTGTGTTTCCATGCATCCACCACTTAAGCATATTTGGTGTCCTCCCACTCCTTTTACACCAACAGGTGTTTATGAGTATGTAACAAAGACATTCCTCAAGTTCAATCCAAAAGCTACCCAATTGCTTTCAGATGTAGCTGTCCTCCTATGATATTTCTGGTTAGAATTTTTTGGCACGATTATTCCTGTTTGAAATTCACTTAAATAATTTAATTTGGCTCAATTCGTCAAGTGCAAGGTTGAAAAATCAGGAAGACTGTAGAAGGACTTTTACCGACACCCAGGGGTCTATTTATGAGGCCAGCTGCATCACTTTCACCACACATTGTGGTGTAAGAGCGACGCAAACTGTAAGACAGATTTTTGAAGCTACACAAAGCCACTGCGTGTGGCTCCACAAACCTGGAGTAACTCAACATTTCGCAAATCACTGCATTGCGTTACTATGACCTGAGAAAGCGTTCCATGGGCTTGCGTGGATGTTCCCGTGCTACTCCCATTGGATTTTGACGCATCCTCAGATTTACAAGAACTTGTAATCTCGGGAATGCTCCAAAATCCTACACCTTCCTAGGGGAGGCATAGTGAGAAAAAATGTCTCTCTTTCTCCTTGTTACTTCCTCTTTCAATCTGAGCTGCATTCTGCAGCACACACGGAAAAAGGAATATGCCTCCCCGGATTGTTTTTGTGCAGGAAGGTGTTCCTTATTGCACAAAAACAATCCTGAATGCAATGCAGGCACCCTTGCACCATGATGCAAGGGTGCCTGTGTTGGCGCGAGGCAGCACATTGTGTAGCAGCACATGGGAAAGGACAGGAATGCACCATATTTCATTTAATGCCCTTTCACTCTCACACAGTGCAGCACAACAAGGTGACTTGCTGCGCGGTATCACAAAGCTCATAAATGAGCCCCCTAGTGTAACCTTTCCTTTGCTGGTAGCCCACCCAGACATTGCCTCATTCTAGAAAGTAATATCATTTCTTTTAACCACATCGATGCTGATGACGGAACCGCTCCGTCATCAGCCGCGGTGGCGCTGTGCTGATAACGGAGTGGTTCTGTCATGGCCCGCCCCGACACGCCTGCGCGGCGCTGATTTCGCGCCTGCGCGGCACGTTCTATTGAGCAGGCGGGGCCATGACGGAACTGCTCCGTCATCAGCACAGCTCACCCGAGGCTGGTGACGGAGCAGTTCCATCACCAGCGTGTGAGCGCCGCCAAGCCCCCCACCCCCTTAGCGCTGTGGCGGCTATTCCGCCGCAGCGAAGAAGTTAAGGCCTTTCAATTCAAGTTGGTCGGAATAGGTTGGGGTATTTACCTTACGAGGCAATACCATGTGGTCATTACAGTTCCCAGGGAGGTATCTACCATGTGTGGTAAATAGCTCCAAATCTCCAGAATGAAAATGAGGCATAATATTCACAAAAGGGTTTTTAATACACCAAACTCCATGTTTTCTATTGTTTCTGCCCCTCCTTTCCACCCAATGCATTTTGGTAGGTTTCTCCTGTCGACATTTACTCAGTGACAACTTAGAGGGAGCACTAATTATCGCACAACTTATAATAGCAATCAAACTGGCACCTGTGGTTGGCACTGGGATCGCAATTTAAACCTTCATTTCTCATGAGGGCCTAGGTGTACAAGATGCTTAGTGATTCAGGGGAATTGTAGTTGACTTTTGTGTGTGCTAACCAGTCTGTCCATGAAGATGACGGCCAAGGCAGTAAAAAACCAAAAACGAATGCAGTAGTATCTTTGGTGTCCTGGATGTTTCACAATTTCAAGTGTTTCATGCGAAAGTGGCACTGAACAGTAAATATCAGTAGAAAACGTATCCACTTTCTCCATTTCAAATTAAATATATATCTATACATTTATATTTTAAATATACAATATTAATATACAGTGGTAATGTTATAACTATGTTACAGACGCTTTTGTACACCTATTTTGCTAATGTACACCTTAGTCCTCTTCAAATAAACTAATTCCTAAAAGCTCCTGCAAAGGAGGAGAAGTGAACAACACAAAGAAGAGAACACAAAGAAATGAGGTCGCAGGGTGAGCTGAAGGTCAAGAAGAGTCTCTTAGTCTGTGACGGATCCGCATTGTGCCGGAAGGCCTTCGGATTCTCTCCATTTTGCAAGACGTTTCTTAAACCATTCCTGGATAAAATATAATACAGATTCAAAGTTACCAATTTCAGCATGACAATGATGAAAACAAAGTAAAGGCTGCAAATGTCAAACATAAATGGCGCCTACCCATCACACGTCTCAAAACAATCCTTAATTTGTACACAATAAATGCCAGGAGGCCGCTGCAGTTTACACCATCCAATGCCCCTGCCAGCGCTGACAGTAACAGTACCAACACAACTACAAACCATCACAATCCTACAAGTGTGGCATTTCAGACCCCCAAACCTATAACAATGTCATGGGTGGCAGCTCATAGTCCTGTTTAACCCCTTGGGCACAGCCGCGATTCTGCGCCTGTGCGGCCGTTTTGAAGAGTGGGCGGGTTCATGACGGCCCCCAGCCATCATCCGCACACACCCACCATGATGCTTGACGGACGGGGGCCGTCGTCAGCATGCAAGGGGTTAATGTATCAAGGAATTAATAAATAACTGTTGTTGTTCTCAGCTCTAATTTAGACAAACAACGCCACTATGTGGCAGCCTACCATAAGTGCCGATGTTGAAAATGAAGTGCCGAGCACCAGAAACCACTGGCTCAAATTAAGCACTGCTTGAAGTACTCATCCAGTTAATGTGAATCTATTATGTTGGGTACATAGCCTTACATCATATCCTTAAGAGGTCTTCTCTTTCTATACATTACCATAAAGGCCTTTCAGCGCTGAAGGTGGCACTGACATGGCAGTTTTTTTCGGCAGTTGTAGGCTGTGGCTGTTCTAACATCTAATGCAATGAAGTGCCAAACTTTTTTTTTATATTCCTTAAAGCTGATATTTCAAAGCAAGAGACAATACCAAAGTAGGTATTGGCCTCACAGCATTGCAAGTTTCTGGGCTACAGTTTGTGGCTTCAAAAAATATAGGTTTAGGCATCGCCCATGTTAGCTAAAAGAAGCCTGTCACTTCTGTTGGGAGCCACGTCAACAAGTCCAGGATCACTGAGATATGGTCGAGCTTCGAATGCCCATTCACAACATGTCAGTTACATGGAGTATAGCTTGAGGGAACTTAATGTTGTTTGGTAATTCCTGTAAATTGAGTTTCTATTGTCCAGTCTCACCGATATGAAGGTTTGCTAGCATGACAACTGGATCTGGAATAAACGTTTTGATTCCATGGAGGAGCCTATGTTGAAATTCAACCCCCTTGGCTATTAAATTGACGTGTTTCAAGGGTAAATTATTGCCCACGAAGAAGCCAATTGACTTTATGGACTAAATTATTGAAAGGGTACAGTTTAGCATTGAGAGTTGTCAAAGTTTGAATTGGGATCTGGCAACTAACTAGGTGGCAGTAACAGGAAGAACTCAGGTTTGAGCAGGTTGAATTCTTAGTGGTACCACATCCAAGTTTGAATGTCCATGCATTTATCGTCTTTATCTGGAGTAAATTCTCTAATAGAGCTGGTATCATCCGCATGAAAGTGGTTTGAAATATTAGAGTGATGGCAATAGGTTCCAGGTAAAAGAGGTTAGGAGAGAGAATAAAATGTTGGGAAAGAAGTGTAGGAGTGTTGCAGTGTTAGAAAGGACTTTAGCTGTTTATATGTGTTGGCATTGGGTTTCCACATATTATGAGAAGCAACTGAGGATTGTTCCATTTTTTTTAAAACAAACTTTATTGAATTTGAGAGAGAGTTCTAGTCAGTATCAATACATTGTGTGTTACTTTGATCAGGATCATAATACTTCAATTCACTATACCCCTTACACAGTGGTGGGGAAAAGGTAGTAATGATCATTCCCAGTCTCATAAAACTCCCCCTCCCTCCCCTGGCAACTCCCTGAACTTAATGAGGACGACCTGCAACTGAGGGAGGGTAACAAAACCACCTATTCCAAGGCAATGAACCCTAACAAGATCTCCAGTTCAGACATTTACCCGAAACAACACCTTAACCGATACTTTTGATGGAACTTTTGACGAAGCCTCCTGGGTGGAAACCAGAAGTTGTCTTTATTTTCCGCTGTGCCTGAGCAACCTTGGCTGATGCCCGGTGGAGCTGTCTCTTGCAGCTAAAGAGGAGTTTGTCTCTGGTTCACCACTTAGCCGGCACCTACCTAGCCGGACATCGGACATTGTTCTCCTTGCCTCCCCGTTGTGTTTACTATTTTCATTCCTTACCCCTGTTCACCTTCTCCCCTCTACCTTTCCACCCCTCATAAGATGGGTGTACACATTAATAAGTAACTGATGTAACCATGTAATTATGTTTCTGATGGAATGTCCTATCTCATGTAAAGCGCTCTGATACCTTCGGGTCTAGTCAGCGCTTTATAAAACTCTTCAAACTTTCCCTCTTTCATTCTTTGTCTTCCTCCTATCCTCCCTCACCTGAATCTCTCCCCTTGCCTTGTTTTTAACGCATGCAACTGCGCCCCCGCTACTGGTCACTGTGCTCTGAAACTGTGTATCTTGTAACTATTGATAGCATGGTGCCCTTTACCAAAGCGCTCCCTCTCCCCTTGTTGGGGAGGGATCCAGCATTTATTCCCTGGAGTCTCAGAGACCCCTCTGAGAGAGTCCACAACGTCAAGGGAGTTCGCACACAGCAGGGTAGTGGGAATGGCGCCCCTTGCCAAAGCACTCCCTTTCCCCTTATTGGGGAGGGATCCAGTATTAATGCCCTGGAGTCTCAGTGACCCCGCTGAGAGAGCCCACAGCGTATAGGGAGACACACAGAGTGGATTTGTGGGAACGGCACCTTTTTCACTGGGATCACTGCACACCGAAATTTGGATACGGTTTTTCTGTGTCTCCCTGTAAAGTTGCCTTCTCCCTCCGCCACCTCTTTCTCTCTTTCATTCTTGGTCTCCCTCTCCTGCTCTTATCATCTCTCCCCAGAATCTCTCCCCTTGCCTGCTTTTTCCCATAAGTATTCGTTTTTAACGCATGCAACTGTGCTCCAGCAACTGGTATCAATGCTTTGAAACTGTGTATATTGCAATGTTGTAACTTGTAACTATTCTTTGAAACAATGCTTGTCCTCATGTAAAGCGCTCTGATACCTCCGGGTCTAGCCAGCGCTATATAAAACTTTTCAAATAAATAAAAATACGTCCATTAGTATCTAATTTGAAGCTTTTGTATGTGTCCTTGTTCAGGATTGAAGACCCTTACCCCACAACAACAGCCCCCTTCCCTCCCCACCCCTCAGGCAGAGAAACCCGATCTTTTAAGTCCCATTTCCTTCAACTGAGGTCGCACATTAAACCCGAGGTACTTCTATCAAACCTCACATATAGTACCAACTGCAATTTGCTACTGCTAGCAACCCTCAATTTAAGGCCCTGTCCGGGAAGGCAGGTGACTGTGATCTAATCTACTCCCTCTGGGGGTGCTTCTAGTGGGTCCTCCTCCTCAAAAATCATCTGGGGGCTTGAGTGCCACAACTAAAGCATCCCATGCTCTGGCTGCATCTGAAGTTTTCTCACTCCCCGTTCTTTGAGCGATTTGCAATCTGATTAATCCCTCACACTCTGCCCACTTAATGAGTTCCCTCTTCCACCTGGCTACACCTGGACCATGTTTTGCTTTCCAGTTCATAATAATATCCCTTTTGGCTAAGAGCCAACCCATGTCTATAAACTTGCTTGTGACTTTATTTTTCAACGTTTGCGGGAACCAGTGCAACAGGCAATATTTGAGCGATGCCACAGTGTCCTTGTCAGTGAGTCCAGCCAATATCGCCGTCACCTCCTCCCAGAAAGTGCTTAATAGTGGGCAGTCCCAGAACATGTGCTTGAAATCCGCATTGTCTGAATTACACCGGGGGCAGGCCACAGTATTGGTCACAAAGTATTTTTTTAATTTTCTCCGGAGTTAGGTATGCACTGTGTAATATTTAAAAGTGTACCAGTTGGAATCTCGCATTTCTGGTGCTTTTCCAAGCCCTCTCCACCAGCTCACCCAAGTTTTCTCTGGGGTATCTTCACCCAGGTCCAGGTCCCATTTTTGGCAAAATCCCGATAGGGGGGGGATAAGGATTCCCTCGTGAAGTGCCTGTACAAACAGTTGACCGCCTTAAATGTGCCTGTCGCCATCACTACGTATTGGCACCACACGACGTTGGTGGTTCAGCGAGTCCCCTTCCCCAGTGCTTTCGTATGGCCGCAGTGGGGGCATAGTGCAATAGAAACCCCCCCCCCTGGGTAAGTAGTATCAGACCCACAGATTATCAAATGGGATCAGTGCCCCCTCTTCATACAGGTCTCCCATCACAACCAATCCCTGGTCCACCCAAGTCGACAGTTTCTACCAACTACCCCTGTGCGGTAAAGCCTCGCACATAAGTAATGGGAATTCTGGGGCATATGGGCACCCAATCTTGGCTCACCGCAGGTATCTGTGCCAGCAGCGTCTATCAGTGTCCAATTCCATGGGAAGGTATTGGGGCCCGTAAAGTAAGTCGGGAAAGGAGCTTCAGAGTCATCGAACCCTCGCCCTCCGCTCCCCGTAAACGCCCTGCTACACACTAATGAGGATTGTTCAATTCAATCTAAATCTATATTTGAAGATTTTAAAGAGTGGGGTGGTGCTCCATGTCAAAGGCTGCTGAGTGGTCAAAGAGGCTGAGTTAACATGAATCTAGAATATTGAGAATGTTATCTATCTATCTATCTATCTATCTATGTAAATGTTTTTGTACTTGTATAGCGCACAGCTACCCGCAGTGGGTTTCCCGGCGCTTGTACGAATACCGCAAGGGAACCCTTCCTGGCTTTCCCTGTGAAGTGTCCACTCCTGGGCACCCCCATAGTGCAGACCAGGCATCCCTCACGTTGTGGGGGCCGTTGAGGAGACTAAGCAAGCTTTTGCCCAGAGTTGCAGCGTGGGACCCATGATCAGAATAGGCACTGAGGCGAGAATATCCGGTCAGGGGAATTAATGAGCCCGAGACCCGCCGGGGCAGGAATCAAACCCTGATCCCTGGCCAGAGCTCTGCATCGAGGTCTGCCTGCTCTAACCATTGAGCCACACTTCTCCACAATCTGTCTGTCTGTCTGTCTGTCTGTCTGTCTGTCTGTCTGTCTGTCTGTCTGTCTGTCTGTCTGTCTGTCTGTCTGTCTGTCTGTCTGTCTGTCTGTCTGTCTGTCTGTCTGTCTGTCTGTCTATCTATCTATCTATCTATCTATCTATCTAGTCAGTCAATTAGGTTATTTTAGCTATAAAATCTATAAAACCACAATAAAAAACAGTCCATTCAGTTACCAGTAGTGGCAAGGATAGCAAGTAATAATTAAAAAAAAAAACATATACAGCATAGAAGGGACTGCTCTCGACTGGTTCACATCCTACCTTCAAAACAGAACAAATGTCATCCATACTCCCCCTTTCTCATTGAAACCGCACTTCACAAAAGTAGGTGTTTCTCAAGGCTTTATCATCTCACCCTTGCTTTTCAACATGTACATGAAGTCAATACTGGCAATGAGAAATGAATTTCAGCTCACATACTATAACTATGCAGATGACTCACAAATACTGCTTAAACTGGAAAGCCCCAGAGACATTGGACACTCAAAAATCATCAGTTGCCTCAGAGTCGTCGATTAGTGTATGACATGGAGCCGTCTCAAATCGAATGCTTTCAAAACTGAAATACTCACATGTGGCAACTCGAAAAATTATGACTCACTCTCCGCCTGGCCTGATGATCTGGGCCCCCTCCTAAAGAATCTAAGGAAGTAAGAAACCTTGAAATTATCTTGGACTCCAAGCTATTAATGAATGCCCAAGTGAACAAATGAGCAAAATCAAGCTTCATCGCCATGAAAACTTTGTGCCGCATCTTCCCCCACTTAGGATTTCCACACAAGGTCCAGGCTACTATCGCTCTTGTACTATCTAAACTTGATTACTCCAATGGCCTCTACAGCGGATCATCTTTAACAACTATGAAGAGACTACAACAGATTCGAACTTTGCTGTCAGACTACTCCTACATGTAAAGCCACAAGCCCACATCTCCCCTGCCTTGAGGGCCCTACATTGGTTACCAGTTGCAAGAAGATCCACCTTCAAGTTGCTTTGTAGCACCCACAAAGCAATCCCCAAATACATTCAAGAAAGGGATATAATTGGCACTTTGCCTCAAATACCCACCATATAAGAAAAAGACCATAGGTGGTACATCTTTCTCAGTTCAAGGAGCCAAACTATGGAATTCATTACCCCAAACATAAGATCCACGGATAACTATCTTATCTTCAGAAGACTACCCAAGAGTTGGCTCTTTCCTACATAATCACCATACCTGAGCTTTAATGTACAGCATATCCCTGTGTATGTAAACATTTATAATTTGATTATATGTATGTATCTAAATATGTGTATATCTTTGTGCAAATATGTATAATACCTATGGTTTTAAAATATATAGATATGCTTTAGGTCTGCTTATCAAACGTATATTAGTTATTGTTCAATATGTATATATTATTCGATGCTTAACATGTTTATAGGTCACTGCATAGTTTTTATATAAGTTATCCGATTAGATGCCTATGGGTCTCTGTTTTATTTATCATAATATACCAATATTATCATAACTATTTGATCTACAAGTACTTCATTATTGAAATATTGAGGAAAAAATAACATTTTAAAATTAAAATGAGTTATAAAAAATACACAAATAAATTAGCTTCAAGTACAGCAACACTTGAAAGTATACAACACAACTTTGAATCTCAATATATTATCTTCCTCATAAATGTATATACTTTCTATGTAGTAATGTGTCTATATATTTTTTACATTGCACCTACTGTAAAAGAAAAGAATAAAAAAGTCACTCTCTCAAATGCACTACCCTGTCTCACCCTACATCTCTTTCAATATATCCTCTACCCCCACTCACTGACTCATCCCAAACCTCATTCTACTATTATGATATCCAAAATATTCCTTTCTACTCTTTTCTCCTCTATCCCTCCGTTAACTCATCCCAAATCTCATTTTAAAACTATGATCTCCCTAATCACTAACTAGGGACTCTTACCTCACCCATCTCTCCTTTCTACTCATCCCAGACCTCATCTTACTACTATAATAGCCCAAATAACACTTTGAAGACTCTTCCCCCATCTATACCGTCATTAACTGATTCAATCCAACTAACAGACTCACAAGGCCGCTGCACAAATTAACCTTCATTTCACTGTACTAATCCACCTTTAATCCTTTTGGGTTCAGGAGTAGTGTGCTACTTGCTGAAACATGCTTCGAAGCCTCATTAGGGGAAATAAGCACTATTTAAGTACAATTACAATTGCAATTACAGTATAAGACATATTTACACTGTAATGCCATCAGTCAAACATTATAAAGTACAAGTACTCAATTAAAAAATTAAAGGATCATCATTGCACATGACATTTTCAGGGAGGTAAAGTGCTACAAAACTAAACCCTGCAACACTCCTGGCCAGCAACCCTGTTTCTATTAGCTTTAAATTCTTTCTGGCTTCAGAATTACAAAGCTAGAATGGTCCAGAACACAATCATGGAGTGCTAGCGGAAGCTTTGTGCTCATTCATTAATGGACCACTGCGATTACAAATGAACCAGGCAACATGAAGAAATGTGGCCACCGCAACAACGAACACTTCTCAAGTGTCCATTCGTAAAGGTCTTAATGCAATTGCTTATTGGCTCAAACCCAAAAGCTTATATACTGACTTTAGCCATTTACCACGTGGGTGTACATACATTGCAGAAAAAAGCAAAATGGTGAAGTTTCTTCTTCTAATTTGCAAGAAGGGCACTTGCTAGAGCTACAATTCTTGTCATTCCATTTTATACAAAAGCTATTTACAGGCAAAACACTGTATCTCCATTTTAGGTAGGGTTGCTTTGCTAGAAACCCAGGGATGATATTAAGAAACAATCCTAAACAGGGATTATTTTAAAATCTAGAAAGGTCAGACTATCCGACTAAACTCTCTTCAGCTTCCGCACTCATAGATATTCCTTAAAGCGATGTATGACCAATGAACGTGGGACTGAATTTGCTTTGTCAGGAGGTTCCCAAAGAGACGGCAAGCCAATCTCATAAGACATAGATTTATTAAAGGCAGGCCAAGAAATCCTCCTGAAACTGTTGGATCTAAGAAGTACCTTTAGGTGTTGTCTGTACGATTCCAGCTCCTCTTTAGACCAGAGCCTGTGCCAATACAACATACGTCTGAGCATCAAACTATAATTGATCAGATAGATACCAAGGTCTAGAAACTGTGGAAGATGAGGAGGATTAGCTCAAGCGCATTATGGTCACTATCCTGTTGATTGACAAACACCATGTCTCCCATAGAGGATCATATTTGTAGGGATAAAAATATATAATCAATATGACTCTTTTAGGTGGGCCTCTTGGAAGTGTGGCCACCACTACAGTCAGCATATAGAACTGCTGCTACAAGCTCTTAGTCCCAAGCACAAGGATAAGCTCAACAACTGATTGGCAACTGTTGATCATCCCATGACCAGATTCAGATCTAGCTGGTGAATACCCCAGGATACATCTTCCTCTTCTGTTAGATTGAATAACGAGGGGTCAGAGGGTTCAAAGGTTACGTTGAAAACACCAGAGACAACCACCAGGTCATCAGGTGGTATAGCATCAATAGCCTCCTCAAGGATGTTAAGGTACTGGATGGCCTATTCACCCCACGTGTCCTATTATATTCATTGTAGATTTAAAGAGAGGACCCTCCCCTATGAAGAGACAATCCCAATTTGTCCAAAGTATTTAACTTAAACCTCCTGATCTTGCAAGCTATATCATCTTTACCCAAGTGATTAACCCACCAGCAGGCCAACCTCTGCCCTGTGATATAGCTGGACAGTAAAGGTTTGTGAACCCTGTTCTGTATATAAGCTTTGTACACCAGGCTTCTTGCAACATAAAAACATCAAATAAGTCAATTAAGACCACTCAGTCTGGATCAGCCACTTTAGATTTTAAGCCAGCAATATTCCAAGAAAGTAAAAACTCAGTTGGTCCCGTGCCCCTGTGCAGGCAATTACTCAGGTCAGCTCTATTCACAATCCTCAGCGCGATGAACTTTAGACAGATCTTTGTTGACACGGGACAAGGAAAGCGAACCTCCAAAGCAATGATGTTATCAGTCAATTCGCGGGAAAACAACTCTATCTCAACATAGTCTAGTTCATCCTCTGGTAGAGTGCAGCATTCCACTCCAACAATGTCCTGACAGATAACTGGCAGGTATTTCCACACATTGCGTATCCAATGAATCCCTTTGTCAAAGACTTTTGATCCTTTCTCACTCCTTGTAACAACCTTGGAACATTATGCATATAGATGAAGCTAATTATCCCAGGCCTATTATCCCATAAAAGAGAGGGCATTGAACTGGCAGAAGGAACACCATAGCAAAAGCCTGCAGATCTAAAGGTAGAACTCAAACCACCAGTGTCAAGGAAGTCTATACTAATATATTAAAGAGAGAGCCAAAACCTTTGAGGCGGGCAATCTCAGGAACCACAGCACCAATCACAACACCCAATACAGCGTTGGAAAGGGCCGTTGCAGCAGAAGGACATAGGCTATGCAGAGGCCCCCCATATACATTTAAAAGGTAAAAGAACCGGGCCAGCAAAGTAGTCCCTTGTGGGCGTGTCTGCGTTGTGCTGGGGGCGTGAGAAACGCTGGGGGCGTGTGGTACGTTCCGCCCTTCATGCCAGGTCTCATATCGTGTGCTGTGGGCGTGTGCTGGGGGCGTGGGCATGTGCAGGGCGCGGGATTACGGGAAAAAAAAGCGAGCGTTGTGATAATATTTCATTGTTTTTTCTTCCCAGGTTCTGTACATTCCAGCTTCGGGTGTGCTTGCCCCGCGCTCCTAGCGACGTGCCCCTGCTTTACTGTATGGAGGTCAGGCATGGCGCTATTCCCAAGGGCCGGAAGGAGCGCAAACAGGGGCCATTGTGTAGGAAATCTAATCTTGCCTTAACTTCCGGTGACGCCTGAAGCACACACTGGACATTTTCCACTTCTGTTGCGCACAGGCCTCGCGCCACGCACATCCGGACACAAAGCCCGCCTCCACAGAAATAGCAAGAAAGGGACTATCCCTCACCCGGTAAGTACATTGGTGGCATGGCGGCCCACATCTCCAGCAACATACTCATATTTTTTCACCATCCATTAGAAAAATGCACAGGTCTCTCTCATTGATGGCCAGTGCCGACATACACTTTTAGACACACCTCCCGCAAGAAGTTCTAGAATTGCGAACTTTAGAGCTGGGGAGCTACGTTTGAATCTCGGCATCAGCTCAACATCCTGTGATTCCTGGCAAATCGCTTTGTCTCCCCGTGCCTACCACAAATGAATGTGTTCTTCTGTAATGTAAATTGTGCTCATGCCATGTTGTCAAGTTCGCGCTACATAATATTGCAAGGAAAAATAAAGTAGGGAAACTTGAGTTCACACACACCTGAACGCGCAATCTTAAGTGCATCAGCAGTGCACAGTGAATCGGAGCGTTTTACAGGCCTGTCACAGATAAGAAATGCTATCAAAACGAAATCCTACAAAACAATATACTACTGGCCGGCAGCAATTCATACCCAGACAACGTCGGGACGGTCTGCTAGTATATACATATAGGTAGATGATATATATATATATATATATATATATATATATATATATATATATATATATATATATATAAATATAGAAATATATTGGGACATTGTTGCTGCGGCTGAAGGGAGTCACTGTCCCAGAAAAAATGTGCTCCCAGGAAGAGGGGCTGCTTCTGTTTTTTCCACGCCAGCACGCTATATGCCACTTTACCATCTTCTACAGCGTAGGACGTTTTGGGACATTGTTGCTGTGGCTGGAGTAACTCACTTTTCAAAAAAACCTTTGCCACCAGGCAGATTGGCTGCCTCATATTTCCCCGTTTCTCTGCGTTATATAGTGCTTTGCCATTTGCCGCGGCACTGGATGTTATAGGGCATTGCTGCTGTGGCTGGAGGGACTCGCTGTCCCAGAAAAACTTGGCCCTCTGGAGGGGCTACCTCTTATTTTCCGGCACCGCAATGCTAAATAGCGCTTTTCCATCTCGCGTGTAATGTTTTGTGACTTTGTTGCTGTGACTGGTGGGACTCACTATCCCAGAAAACCTTTGTCCCTAGGAGGAAGGGGCTGCCTCTCATTTTCCTGCAGTACTATGCTATTTAGAGCTTCCACATCTCCTGCATCTCATGACGCACCCTGGCCAAGGGTGGGCCCATCTTGCGCTCGTCATCACCCAGAGGAGGCTGGGCTGGGCCACTTCCCTGTCATCTTCAGGGCCTGTCATCTGAATTTAAGATATTTTGGGCTGTCAAGAGCTGGTCCCGAATACTTGCTCCTGGTTTGACTGTTGTGCAGGTGTACACTAAGATGGGGAAGAAGAAGTTGCTGGAAGCGTCTATGAAGGCCTACACTTCTAAGAAAAGGACTAGTGTGGCAACTAATAACAATTCTTTAATGGAGACTGTCACTTTGATTGAGGAAGTTGAAACAATGTTAAAATATAAACCTCCATCTAAACCTTTGTCTGATCCTTTCCCCTCCTCGCCCCCCTAGTGTTAAGGAGTCTGGGAAACTCTTGTGATGTTATGTTATGTTACACTGATTGGTTTCTTGGCGCTGAGTACTAGGGGATTGCCGACCCGGGAAATCAGTTCATTCGTATGCTTGGATGATTAGCCAGGTTTTGAGAGACTTTCTGAGACTCAGTAAGTTAACTCTTGGCATGATTTCCAGCAGGATGGAGTTCCACAGACAAGGGGTCAGAGTTGCAAACCTGCATCTCCCTTGGCTCTTCAGCTTGAAGGTAGGGACAATCAGAAGTTGTCGCTGAGCCGAGCAGAGGTTTCGTGAAGAAGTGTAGGGAGAATTGAGGTTATTTATAAATTTTGGGCTCCAGCCATTCAGGGATTTAAACACCAGGCAGCCAACTTGGAAGGTGCAGCGCTGGGGGATGGGGAGCCAGTGCAGCTTCCTAAGAAGGGGGGAAGCGTGTTGCCACCTGGGCTGTTTGTATATCAGTCTAGCCGTTTGGTTCTGTACCACCTGTAGCCGTTGTGTAAGGCCAAGTGGTAGACCAAGGTATGTTGCATTGGCATAGTCTAAACATGATAGGACCAAGGGTATCAGGACCTGTACCAGAGCTGCCTGGGTCAGTAGCCTGCTTATCTTTCTGAATTTTCACAGCTGAATGAAACTGGTGGAAATCACTGCGCCTACATGCGATTTTAGGGCGAGGTCATCGCCTATGGTAACTTCTAGACTTTTTACTGAGGGGGAGGGAACGGGGGGGACCTAATTCGCTTGGCCAGTACTGTGGGCCCCATTGATTATGGGCACCACCCGTCAAAACCAGTTCGGTTTTGCCTGGGTTTAGTTTTAAGTGATTGTGGTCCATCCATTGACGGATGAATGTCATGGTGGATTGGAAGTCAAAAATTGACTGGGCAGAGTTATCAATTGCGAACATAAGTTGGAGGTCATCGGCCATAGTTGAAGGTGACCACTCTTCTTTCCTTCAAGGATCTGATCAGTGGGAGAAGGTAGAGGTTGAACATGTGCAGGGAGAGCGAGGAGCCCTGTGGGACCCCACATGTGGTTTTGAGTTTGGGGCTGTGAACTCGCCAATATGGACTGCCTGAGTGCGGTTTTTCAGGGAGGAGTTGATCCATTTACGGGCCGGGCCCTGGGTGCCAGCCTCACTTACACGGTCTGCCAATATGTTATGGTTGACCGTGCCAAATGCAGCTGAGAGATCTAACAGCACCAGGGCCTGAGGTGTGCCTCTGTTTGCCTGTTCTCGTAAGGAGTCCAGTACCGCCAGTATCACCGTTTCCATGGAGTGGGCTGGACGGAACCCCCTTGGCGTGGGTCAAGGAACTCAGTCTGTTCCGTGAAATTGGACATGCATTTTGCAACATGGGCTTCCAATAACTTGGCCAGATAAAGGAGTAAGGAGATGGGGCGGTAGTTTGCCAGCGTCTGAGGATCGGAACTTGGTTTCTTTAAGAGGGGGACCACTATAGCCTCTTTGAAGGCACTAGGGATACAGCCCTGGGCCAGGGAGTTGTTAAGGAGGGGAAGGTGAGGTCAGCGGCCGGGAAGGCGGTGAAGGCTGCTTTTAAGACATAAGAGAGGCAGTGGTCCATAGGGGCCAGATCTGACCTTTGCCAATAGATCACCCAAGGTCTCTGTGTCAATGGGCGGAAAAGAGTCCAGGAAGTGGGGATTCTTGGGCGTGGGATGGCCGATTTGTAGAGACGTAGGAGAGGGGATACTGGCTTTGATTGTGACAATTTTATCAATGAAAAATTTGTTCAGAGAGTCATAGAGTACCTGTGACGGCGTGGGTTTGCTTAGTACTCTGTCTGGATTGGACAGTCTGTCTACAATTGCAAACATTTCTTTGGCTTGGTTATTAGAGGTTAGGATTCTCAAGGAGAAATGAGCTGCCTTAGCTGTGGAGATTGCCTTTTTATATTCTTTAAAGGCCAGTAAGTAGGTAGTTTTACGTGCAAGTGAATAATCCTGCCTCCACTTCCTTTCTGATTGGCGGAGGGTGAGTTTTTGTTATTTTAGTTCGGGGGAGAACCATCTCTGTGCCTCATGATGACGGGTAAGTCTAATTTGTTTAAGTGGGGCATGTTCATTGCTGGCCGCTAAAAGCCAGGCCACAATAGTCTCCTCATGGAATTTGACATCGGGTGTGGGGTAGGGAGCTGTGTTGACCAGTGTTGTGAACCATTTTAGGACACTATTGTAAATTTCCCGATTCATGCCCTTATATAGGTATAAATCACTATATCCTTATATAGGCATAAGAATCATAACCATATTTAGAGATAGCTCATGCAGTCCAAATACGGCAGGGCTACTTCCACTAGTTGCAAAAATCTACAACGATGTCTTGGAAAACTCAGCTTCAACGACTAGGGACTTCCCCTTGCTCGAATACTGACTTGTCCAAGAACTCATGGTGTTTTCAAAGAACTGAGAGTCTTTAATGACGTTATTATGTCAAACTAGGCAACTTCAAGGTATAAATATGCCCACACTTGCCATAGCAAACACACGGTGGTTTGGAGCAGTTCGACTATCTACTTGCCCGACGCGCCCTGCTACTGCAAGTGCCGAAGGAAGCCGACCCTCCAGCAGAGGCACTGAGAGAGACGCTGTCTTTTCCCCTGCCTTTGAAATCCAGCTCCAGTGTTTCCAAGCTACCCTTCGCGGGTTGTTGGGAAATCGAGTCCTGAGCCTGACCTTTTTCATTCCAAATTAAGGTACGGAGCCGATTAGACCCTAAGAGAACTCTTGGACAGATTCTTGGCAAAAGAATAATCTATTTATTCTACACCTCACTTACTTCTTCCCTCGTACTAAGATTAGGTTAAGTACACCGGGGTAGGCGTATTTTAGAAGCACCAGTTGAGTACTTTTAGCCTCTGTTATTTATATATGTATTTATTTATGGTCTAGGAACCATACAATGCTCTTACAGTATTATTTTATTGTACTCTTTTTACTGTATGCATTATATTTTGCAACCAGTTTTATGATTGTAGTAGTTCATTTCCTATGCTTGAGAAAGAACACTGTTCAATAAATCCTTTTATTGAAAACGCCCGTCTTTCTATTTTCTCTGCACCTCTGGTGAAATGAAGCATGCATGATTGACTGAGTGAAATATCTATCTATTGTGTCCACGACTCTAAAGATCAGTTTTATCTTGGGGAAACAAAGTTGTCATGCTTATGCGGTTGTCAGAGACTAATCCCTTCTTGTGAATTCGAGAAAGTTTCTAGTGACCTCTGAGCTAGCTGGCACTCGCAATTAAGTCTAATATATTCGATAGGGACCTAGTAGACATAAGTCCTACGTCACATCTATAGGATGTATTATTCCAATGCGCAGAGCCTATTGGGAATTTAGGAACTACACAACATGACGCCCAACGTTTGGTAAGGCACTAATTTAACGCTAGATACTAGAGTAACTCAGTCGTGCTTTTCACAGAGACCCCTATATCCTGTAAAAATTCCAATAGACGTCTGGAGTGGGTTAAAGGATAAAATATCCGCCATAAACTGAGTAAGACGAAAAATCCTATGTATTAATTTTGGTTTTGTTCAACGTTGAAGGATACAGTGTTCCAAAATATTGTGCACCTTATCTTTATTTCATTGAAACTTGCTCTGCAAACTTCTTAAACAAAATGTCAGATGAAGACAATCCTGGGGGCAGTGGAACTGCAGTAAATGCAAACCAACCAGGTTTTCACACTACAGGTTTCTGACATGACGATGCGGATGCTATAAACATTCAGAAAATGTGCGGAAAGCCATAGCTATAAAGCTTATAGAAAAAGGCCTATCACCAAGAGGTGGTAGTGTCATATTTGTCATAGAGGCACATGAATATCGGCAGACAGAGGTATTCTATTTATGGATTATCTTTCCACAAGCAAATCCAACAACACATGTGTTCCACTTCTACAAGATGGAGGAACCTCCAGCAAAATACGATCCTTTCGAGGACGTTGAAATTCCACTAACTTACCAAGAGCATCAGCTCTGAATTAAAGGCGCCCTACAATATCAAAATCACATTACCAAGCTTGGTCCACTAGGTAGACCAGGAGCAACATGGCCGGTACTAGCCAGCTATGCACCACATCCTGCCATAGAACAAATGACAGGTCCAGAACTGTTAGCTCAGCTAAAACAATTAATTAAAATACATAGACAATTGGTACAATCTGTCATGCGGACGTTAACAGTCCAACCTGCAATAAGAATTCTACAGCACACCCCTCATCAGGGGAACACAAACAAAATCACACCACAGACTATACAGTCAGTCATCTGTAAGTTGCCAGCAAAAAGGGAACAAATTCCATTCTGGTTAGCCCAGAAAATTACTCAAATAGAGGCAGTATTTCCCGATAGTACACCTCATGAGAAACACAGGATTCTAACAATCTGTTTACCAATGGGGATAGCACCACACGTGGAGGACTGTGACACTTGGGGTACAGTCTTTGTTTCAATCTACACAAAAACACATGGTGTCCCGTCTATGGCGGTAATACCAGACGCTCTGAGACATATTCAAAATGAATACGGTCCAGAACCAGCTTTGAATCTTGGTATGAAATTACTGAAAGATTTCAAACAGGTCTCAGCTATTCTATTAGCTAACATTAAAGGTGAAGCAGCATCGGTGGCAATCCGCCAAAAATTAAAAGAACTCGATATTACTGAGTAACCGTATGAACTTGCCAGAATTATTGAAAAATCCTATGACGAACTAGGAAGAGATAGTTTGGGGGGGAAACCTGTAAAGCCCGAACTAACAGAAAATCCTGAAAAAGTTTTTATCAAAAACAATCTAACTACTCCTAAAAAGAAATGGGAAAATAGTAGGCAGTCACTTCCTAAAGATAAGCGCTCTCAGTCCAGAGGTAGATCTCCTCAAAAGGAGCACTCTGAAAAGAGGTATAACCTTAGAAATAGGGATAATTTAAGCCAACCTGATAGATATTAAGATACTGATACACGATCCTCTTGTACCTTTCAGACTTCCTCGCAAAAATCCGAAAGAAGAGGACGATCAGAAAACCAAGAAGAATGCATGAAGTCCAAAGACGATCAACACGTTCCAAAAAATAAGAAAACTCAATTCTCCAAAAAGAAGGTATCAAGTATTAAAATCAGACATGCCGAGGATCTTGAGGACACAACTCAAGAACAGGGAGTGGGCCCAGACAATGCTCGACAGCGCAGCAGAGGTCACCATAGCTCGCAGGATCCTGAAAGATCATCTGGAGACAGTGGATCTGAATGAATACATTCAGGTTGAAACTGCCGACACCAGGGTTAGTGTACCCCACAAGTTATACGAAGTAACACTCCGGATAGAGGGGGACATAACTAGGAAAATAAAAGCACTCTTTTGGGAAAAACTATCCAAGGGTTATGACATTCTTCTGGCTGAAAAAGACTGGCCACCTGAATTTGTCAGGGAGGTGCCCACATGGCGAAGAGATCATTATGCCAGCCTTCTCTAATCATATTTCTATTAATAAAAAATACACCTATGCCAGAAAATGGGCTGTGGCCCAGGCTCCAGCATTATATAAAAATCATGTTGGATGGGATGAGTACTCTCCTCACCATAAAATCCAGTTAATAAATCAACCTACTGCTCAGAGGCAGTATCCAGTAAAGCAAGAAGCTAAAAAACAGGTCAGGGAGATCTTAGATCAACTTGAATACCAAGGGGTGTTTGAAACATGCTCCTCGTCAATGAACAATCCTTTGTTTCCTGTTTCCAAACCAGATGAAACATATCGTCTAGTTTTGGATTACAGACATTTAAACTCTTGCTGCAAAACCTTTGCAGTACAAAATGCACACAGTGCAGCACTGATGAATAACATTGTGCGAAAAAAATATAAAACTACATTAGATATTTCAAACGGTTTCTTCTGTCAAAACATTGCACCCGAAAACAGGTACTTGACCGCTTTCTCAATAATGGGGACACAACTACAGTTTTGTCGTCTCCGCCAGGGATTCAAGAACAGTCCTGGATCATTTTCAGCCAGAGTAACAGAGTTACTACAAACGTATGATGATGAGGCATTATCTTATGTCGATGACATCTATCTTACAGATGATGACTTGGACAGGCACTTGACCACGGTGAACACCATAATACTTGGATTCGCCTCTGAAGGGGTATAAATTCAACTTTAAAAAATCAAGAATTACCCACCTCAACGTCCTATTCTTGAGATACAAACTTTCAAGTGAAGGCAAAAGCTTGGCAGCAAACTTTTTAGAAAAATGTGCGCTGCTCCAACCTCCATAAACGCTGAAAAACGTAGTCAATTCTAGGATTCCGGAATTCCGGAAGAACTTACATTCTAAACTACGCAGAGAGGGTTAAACCTCTCTACAAACTAATCAAACCTGATTTCAAACCTACTAATTGGACTCAAAAACACACAGAAATGTTGCGATCAGTAAAAACAGACATGTTAGCAACAAAACATTTACAAACACACGACAATGTACGCAACCTTGTAATCCGAATCATCCCAGGGAGATGCAGATTCACATACCTAACCTTTAATGAAGGTGAAAAGGTACCAATAGCTTACAAATCACACTTGTACCCACAAGCTGAAACAAAATTCACTTCAACAGAAAAAAATCTGACAGCGGTTCAAACTGCGGTAGCAAAGGAGAAAGCCCTCGCACAGGGTAAACGCATTAAAGTTGTTACACCTGTACCTGCCTTAGAGGCAGTGACTTATGCAAGCATTCCAAATGCAAAAGCTCTACATTTGAGATGGATACAATGGGTTAATTTGGTTGCTGCGACAGACGTTGAATACGTTTTTGACCCTTACTTGAAGACACAAGAATTTCTGCAATAGGAACAAGAATGTCCTCTGCCTACTGAAATTCTGCCTCTAGAACATTACGGTTGCATAATATATACAGACGGATGAGCACAGCCCTCAATTGGGGGTAAACAAGCTTATAGTGCTGCATGAGTGATTGTTAAAGGTCGCTGGTGCGATGGTAAATTCAGACCTATGGTCACAAAAACTCAATCTCTCGGAGACTGTACAGCTCAGCGAGCTGAACTACAGGCTTTCAAGATGGCACTTGAAAATACTGATCGCGAATTCCCCACACTCATAGTGTGCGATTCGTATTACTGCTTCCAGTCTTACAATGAATATCTGCAGAACTGAGTTTAAAATGGATTTAAAGATGCAAAAGGTGGAATAATCAAGCATAAAATGCTTTGGGAACAAGTAGTTCTTTTACAGAAAGAACTACAAAGGACTCACATGATCCATACACTGAGTCATCAGCGTGATGGCATTCACGTTGAAGGGAATTCATTGGCTGATGAAGCCGCGAAGGCAGCTGTGCAAACGGCTTCCGTAGCTGCAATCACTCATTCAAAAACAAAAATAGACAGCGAAATAATGCAAGCAGTCACTGCTTCAATAAAAGACAGTGGTAAAACACTACCAAGAGGCTTTCGACTTAAGTACTCATATATAACTGATGCAAATAATGTTCCGTTTGCTCGAATCCCTGGAGTGGGGGATAGAGTAATCCCAAACATGGAACACAGGTTAGGGCTAATCTTAGCAGCACACAAAGGGCTTGCCTCTGCACACGCAGATGTTTCTGCCACAGTTTCATTATTAAAACAACGATACTGGTGGCCGTGCATGAGGAAACAAACCAGAAATTATGTTTTGGAAAGTGAAATCTGCTAGAAAATGAAAGTTTCAACTCCACAGACTCTGTCCCGTGCCCACTGGCTTCTTTATCGGTAGCTAAGGGACTGGAAGAGGCTTCGGCATTCCCTCCAGCCAAAGCTGCTGGCATCAAGAACAAACAAGCATTGGCACAGCCAATAGGTCTCGCCTTTGGGACCTTATAAGTGTTTAGCCATGCAACACTTGATGTTGTTGTACCAAGGATATTGAGCTGGATAACTAAACACGTATAAGGTCCCAAAGGTGAGACCTATTAGCTATGCCAATGCTTGTTTTTCTTACCGCAATTCCTAAAAAAGAGTGCATGTGTTTTCTAGCTCTCTCCATTGTCTGCTACTTCCCTCAAACACTACTTCCCATGTTGCTCCCTCATCCCTCAAGCTCGTCCATTGCTTTCTCCACCCCTTCCTTGCTTTCATTATTTTTATGGCCTTCCCAATTCTAGCTTCAAACATCTTATTTGCTCCCTTGCCTCCCCCTCCTCCCTGATTCATCACTCTTCCTTCTAATCGTTTGTAATTGGATGGGAGAAGTGAAGTGCTACTTTACCAGCCTCCCGGCAAGAACCAAAGTGCAGACTCATGCTCAGTCATTAACCCCTTCGATGCTGATGACGGCTGGGAGCCGTCATGGCACATAGTGCTCGTGTGCTGATGACGGCTCCCAGCCGTCATGACCACGCCCGCGATCGGAATGTGCCGCACAGGAGCAGAATTTCGGCCGCGGGCAAGGGGTTAAACTGATTTACCAACTTCTTGCCAGATTAAAGACTCAAGGCTTATGGGATTGGAAGGCTGCAACCATCTTTAAAACTCACCTAATTCATGTCTTGAAAAATGTTATTGACATATGACACCAAAATGTATCAATTATTAATGCAATAATGACAGTGGGAGAATGTTCGCCTAATAGGCATGCTTGGTTAATTAAATGTTAAGGGGGAGCCAAACCAACCCATGAGGAGGTGGGAGATTGTTTGTTCCACTTTCATGCCTCCCTTATGTTGAACAGGTTGTTCACATGTGATGTCAGCAGACACACCTGTCAGATCGTAACCACTAACCTGATTAATCCGGCCGACGGCAGCATTAGAGAGAAGACAATCTGACCACGCCCCTTCGTGTTCTCCCTGGGCGACACATGAGATCTACCCTCCCAAGTTGAACACAGGGGAAAGGGGGTTGGAAGAAATAATAATGAACAGCGTATGAATACTGGATGAGATTCTCTTGATGTGTCTTTGGATTATGTATTGGTGATCAGCATTTGTAGGGGCCAACCCTGAATGGTGCAACCTGCAGGCAATGTGTGTGGTGGTGGACATTTTGTTGCAACACCCATTGAATTTTGCCAGGGAAAACCTGGTCTTAACCTTGGCGCTAAGCAGCTGAATTTAGCACCAGCGAAAGGTAAAACGCGGGTGTGCGCCGGGTTATTGTAAATACGGCGCATCACTGCATTTTTAGAATGGCAGAGTTCGGCGTTAGCAATCTTGGCTTAGCGCTGCGCTCTGCCATTCTCTTGTAAATATGCCTCTCTACTTTTGAGAGCGCTCTGCTGGGTAGTTGTGTGGCAATTAGGAAAGAAACTACAATTGTATGCCAAGTCTAAGGCGCAGATTAACTAATACTCTGTGCTGGATTTGTCACTTTTGTATCACAAACTCTGCGCAAAGCCTTGACAAGGTATATGCTTTCCAACTCAGATCAGAATTTGCATTGGAATGTTGGCCAATGTAAAGCAAAGAAGAGATATGCCCCATTTTGCATTAAGTGGCATTATTTTGGGATATATGGGCGTTTCCATGCAACCACCATGGGGTTTGACGCTAATCCCTATCTGCTAACAATTGTAGAAAGGGTTTTTCGACAAAAGCTTACGCCTTCTCAAGACAGGCATAACGGAGGAGAAATGTTTGAATTCCTTCACACTTTTCAAACTTCGTAGCACACATTCAAAGTGGGAATAGTATTACGATGTCGTTTTAATACTTGACTGAAGACTCCCTTTCCAATGAAGGGATAAAATACAAAATAATGTTATTTTTATTTAAATAACGGACTCCGAGTTATACAACGGTGTAAACGTTAACATTAGTAGTTCTTTCTACCAAGTGGTAAAATAAGTAAACATTCTATATCGTTTTTTTTTTAGATATTTTATATATTCATATTATTAATGTTCACAGATATTGCGATGAACCTTCAGGTGGTTGTTTTATTGTGAATAAAGAATAGCTCTATATTAATAAATGCATGCAATAAATGATAGAAACAACATTGGGCTTTTTCGAGGCGTCTGTTTAGGTAAAAAAAGACAAGGGAATAAAAAAAAGATGGCTGCCCAAACTGTGTAAGCCTCCATTATCAGTTTTGCATTTGATCTTTCACAACCCACGATCTAATTTTAGGCTACTGTTGTCATGAGCAGCTTCGTTTCCCTCCCCCCAGCTGCTGCTGTTTACATTAGGGACATGCAAATATAACCAAATATTCAGATCCACTGCAGATACGGCCAAGGTACAGCTAACACGAGAAATTCAATCGACAGAGGTTAAGTTCGGCACCTGGCTAAAACTCTAAACAAATTGGGTAGTTGACAGGAGATTATTACCACGTTCTATCCAGCGAGCTTGTTTGTGAAAGGGAGTACTAATGACATAGTATTCTGAGCCATTTCAATAAACCAACAATGGAAAATGCTATGCTACGTGACTAAGTCCACAACACTGCTCTGCAACCATGGATCTAAGTTTTCGGCCTAACAGGCCTTTCACCATACATTATTTAATTTAGCTCTGGGTAATGTTGCAGTCTTGATGTGCTCTAAAATATATGTCAAGGGATCCCAAGCCTCCTTGAAAAAATTAAATTTTTAAGGACATATTTGTTTCCTAAGATATCAAAGTCACCTTATTGCGCTGCGTGACAGGGAAAGGGCATGAATGCACCAAACTCAACAATACTCGGTGCGTTCCTGTAAATGTGCTTGCCTAGCGCCAATGCAGGCACATTTCCACCATGTTGCAAGGGTGCCTGCGTTGTAAGCAGGATTGTTTTTGTGCAGGAAGGAACACCTTCCAGCACACAAACACAATCCCCTGAGGCATTTTTTATTTACCTACCAAATGCATTCCTGGAGCTGTAGTCCTGGTTATCATCAGATTATACCTTTGAACTAAAACATATGCAAACAATGAATTGGAAAAGAAAATCCAAGTTTTACAGCATTGCGTCATATGAGATCATCCGGTAACTTTACTTGTGCGTAGTCTTTTAGTGTCAACATGCACAATTGGCAAGTCCATAGTAGAAAAACAAGAAATGGAGGTGTGAGCTTGAGGCTAAGGCTCCTTCTCTGAAGTCGGTAGAGGTCAATTCGGCTCAGAAAAAACAACAAAACACATACAGCCTTATTCATCAAGGCCAAATCGGCTCGCAAAGGGCCAGATTCTGAGAATCTGGCCCTTTGCGAGTGCGATTTTTGCATTTGGGATTCATCATCCCAAATGCAAAAATCGCTGATTGCGATATCGCATTTTTGCGAGGATTTACATTTAAGGAATCTCTATTTGAGATTCCTTAAATGTAATTCATCATCCACATTTCTTTTGCGCATTTGCAATTTCTGGCCGCAATTTACCGCGAGGTCAACCCTCGCGGTAAATTGCGAAAACTCAGAAAAATGCATTTAAATGCATTTTTCTGAGTTGCATGTTACACACACACATGTCCTTTGGACATGTGTGTGTGCAACACCTGTGTCAAATGTCATTTGAGGGGTGCTACAGGGTGTCCTTTGGACACCCCTGGCACCCTTCAAATCGCAATCTTATTTGCGATTAGCAAATTGCTAATCGCAAATAAGGAATACTCCCCATTCATTCCTATGGGCCTTTTGGCCCATAGGAATAAATGGGGAGTTATTCCTTATTTGCGATTAGCAATTTGCTAATCGCAAATAAGGAATCAGTAGGAATCGCAATAAATGTTGCTATTCCTACTTGAATCCCGTTTTGCGAGTCCTTAATAGCGATTCGCTATGAATCGCTATTAGGGCCTCGCAAAACGGGAGATTGATGAATCAGGCTGTTAATCTTGACAACTCCCATAATCTTTCTGCCATTTCCTTTCTCAGTTGAAACGACAAAGCAATTATAAACTGCCTTGGGCGGAGCTAGCCACGCCTGAAGATGGCCACTGATTAGGCAAGCTCCTTCGAATGCTCAACTATCCTCAAAATTATCCTGTGTCTTAACCCGGCTGCTGTGGCTGAAATACAAGAATGTGGTATTGGAATATCACCCCGTTCCGATGATCCGACATTTACAACGAATTGTCATCCAAAACTTGCAGTAATAAGCCTGGAAAAGATCTGCTGAAGTGCGGCCTATTCCACCTGAGCGCGCAGAGCCCTACCCTGTGGCGAGCCAAGACTCGGAGAGCGAGAGCCTCGCGGGACTACGCTGAAAGCTCCGACCGCGCCTCCGTTCCCCCGGAAAACATCCTATGAGCGGACGACTGCGCTCGCCGCTGCCCACTAAGGAGACTGGAGCCGCGTACCTGCTGACAGCGCTCGCCCGTGGTGGCCGGAGGTGAGGGCGGTGTGGCGCGAGAGCTCTGCGGGTGTTGTGGTGACTGGCGCCAGCGCTCTCTGCGAGGCGGGGCCGCTCCGACGGCCTGGAGGCGTCTGGCAACTGCAAGTACGGATATCAACCGGCTTCCTTGCTCCTCACCCGATGTGCTGCCTCTGGACCTTCTCCCGAGCCCAGCACTATGAATAGCTCTAGCTTACTACGCCAAATGCTGAACATACGTCATATATTGGACTGACCTGATTGCTACTGCTGGTGACTCTGCTGCGGTCATTATCCCCACCGGGAACAATCATACACTTCCTGTGTGCTCATTGATCACCTTGGCCCTCTTGCAACAAATGCCACTGTTGGACTACATGCAGCCTGGTATCTGCTTGCTGGTGCCTGGGGGGGGGGGGAGATCTACTAGGCTGCACAAACTGAAGAGCATCTACAGTGCGCATACCGGCAGGGGCTCTCATCCTTCAAATCGAGGTGTCGTGTGACCACGTAACTGGCCTGTACACACCGCGCTGCAGAGTGAAGTGCGAGGCTGATGGCTGGGGTCCTGTGATTTTGGTGAACCACTGATGCGGAGGGCTTTGCTCCTTTAGCCGATCCTTCCCCATCGCCGACACCCATGCGCCCTGGAGGGCTGCTTTTTGCTGTGCTTCCCCTATTGTTGCATTCATAACGTGTTTTGAGTTGGCGACCTCCACCTGCGCTGTATTATCGACCTGCTAGTCCCGCACTACCACCTGACCCACACACTGTGCCGGCTGCATTCTCCTGCATTATTGCATCATGGGCAATCCAGACAGGAACCAACCTATAATTACTTTTGAACAACCGAAAAAAGCGGTTGATACTGACATGGATGACTACAATGCTGCGCAAAAAGGGACATCAACGGTGGGTGGAATTGCTATTGAGGATGTGCAGGCCATGTTTCCTCAATAAAAGTTGCCCTTTCTACCATTGATGTAAAAATAGACTCTCTTAGTACTTGAGTGGATCGAATGTCTGAGCACCTGGACAAACACTGAAAGGCTGGATATGGCAGAGTGACCGATATCGGAGGCAGAGCATGCTCAACAACAAATGGACGCTAAACAAGGGGAAATGGACAAGCACCTTGAAACACTGTTGGCGAAGACTGAAGATCTAGAGTTGTGATCTTGCCGGAGTAACATAGGCCTTTTGAGAATTGCTGAGACGACCAACACAGGGCCCATGGAGCATTATATAGAACAAATGCTAATAACTCTCTTAGGAAAAGATACATTTTCTGACATCTTCATCATCGAGAGAGCTTATAGATCCTTTGCTCTGCCACCGCCTCCGGGAGCCAGACCACGTCCGATAATTGCAAAAATTCTAAACTATCTGGACCGGGATGCAGCGCTCCGCAAAGCTCGAGAACTGGGACAATTAAAGCATTAAGGTATGGATATATCAATCTATCATGACTTTACACCACTTGTCCAGGAGGCTCGGAAACGATTTGTGTCTGTTAAAAAGAAATTACGAGAGCAAAATATCCACTATGCAATGATCTACCCAGCCAGGTTAAGGGTATCGGATGAGGGAAAGACCACGATCTACAACTAGCCGAAGGATGCGCTTAAATGCTTACAGTGGAGGGGATCTCAGCTTCCATGCTGGTAATCGCCGGGGGGAGAACAAGAGGAACAAACTGGTGCATCGGACATTGAGTAGCGGACCATTGTGTACCTACCGCCCGGCTACTAAGTTGCACAAATGAACTAATTGGCAGAGGCACTTTAACATTACAGATAAATGCTTAATGGGACCATTGCCCCTCCAGGCTCATAGAGAATTGTATGGTATGACTCATGATAATGTTTTTATTGCTGTTTAAGTCATCTAAAGCCACAATTATTCTACCACATTAGTGTTGGTGCTCAGCCAAATCCTGCTTAAATAGCGGGCTTTGACGCACGGAGTGAATCTCTGTGTTGTTGGGCGCCCCCTGAGTGACTCTCATTACTGGGGTTTCCGGCTGGTGGGGGGCAGGGGGTAGGGTACTTTCCTGTTTTTTTGGGCTTGTCTTCGTTGTAATTGGGATGACAAAGTGGGCAGGGTGGGTGGCGGGGATAGTTGGAAGGGCTCAACAGTTATGTACTTTACTTTATCACACCACTATACGGTTTTCAACTGTTATCACTGCTCAAGTACATGGAAAATGTATAATTATGTTCATTGTTGCACCACATATAAGTGACCCAAGCACCACACTGACATATCCAAAACATGTCAACTGGAAATACATCGATGCACACTAACGTTAACCCTACACCCTTGAAACTTGTCACCTGGAGCGTTTGGGGTCTTAATAATCTTAGAAAAATCAGACAAGTCTTTGCATACCTAGACAGACACCACGTAGACATAGCCCTGTTACAAGAAACACATTTGATCAAAGGCAGAGCGGGGGGCTTTGGCAACCAATGGGCTGAATTGGTAATGTCATCCTCTTACTCTGCATATGCATGTGGTGTGATGACCCTGATCAGAAAAGGCACGCAATTCTCGCTGGACCAAACATTGACAGAAACACAGGGACAGTACCTCATACTTACCAGTATATTATGAGGTACAAAAGTGGGCCTCATTAATACATATGGGCCAAACATAGATGATCCTGACTTCTTTGCGAATGTATGCACCAAGTTACAAGAGCTCCCTCCTATGGAGCTGTTGTGGGGCGGAGATATGAATTTGACACTTGATAGTACTTGTGATAGATCAAGAACCATGGCTGAGACTCATCCTTGAGCTACAGCTGTAGTACCGAGTGTGCTGGCAGAGTTTCATATGCATGACATATGGCGTATGTGCAACCCACAGCAACACGAAAGTACCCATTCCTCATTTGTACATAATAGTTGGTCCAGGATAGACTATTGGTTGCTCTCAGAACAAGCAGGCACATGGGCCCAGGACGATAGACACCTCCCTAAAACGTTATCGGACTACAAACCTGTCCTATTAACCCTGCTAGTCCCGACACATTCCACCACCATTTATATGGCGGTTCAATGCCAGTTCTCTATTGGACCCCCTCTATTCCGACACCATTCATACAGCGATATAGGACTTCTTCACTATCAACAAACAATCGGTAGATAGTGCAGGCACTCTTTGGGAAGTCTTTAAGATGACCCTGCGCGGTAGCTGCATTAGCACAACTGCAGGTATCCTTAAAGATATGCGCACCCAGTTGCAGTAATGTGAGGCATGTATCCGTAATCTGGAAATAGAATTCGACAACACTCGAAGTGCAGATATATTAGGAAGCATTCTAAACGAAGTACACACATATAACGAATTAGCGGACGATGAATTTAAATTTATCACTAAACGTCATACGTAAGATGGGTGAGGGGGACAGACCGGGCCGAACACTTGCACATAATATAGGTCTAGAGCACAAGCAACACACCGCTCTACAAATGGTAGATGGTAACAATATAACGCATTATGACACTGGCGGAATTCTACGAACATTTATGGAGAACTATGGTGACTTATATAAAACCCCCAATACTGCCCACACGCAGGAGATACCAGACTATGTTGAGGATATCGGATTGGCGTGACTGTTTGACTGACAGTGTGAGTTCCTTGCACAGCCGATCACTTTTGAAGAAGTACAAACTGCTATAAAAACACTTCCAAATGGCTAAGCACCAAGGCCCTATGACTATATGGGGGAATTTTACAAAGTATTCTCTGACTTACTTAGTCCATATTTGCTAGAAATGTATGAAGAGGCATATCATAGTCAGATACGCCCCCAACTCTGCGTGAAGCATTAATAGTGGCATTACTAAAACCTGATAAAAACCCAGAAACGGCGGACTCATATCGGCCATTAGCTTTAATAAACATTAAAGACACTAAGATCATGGCCAAGAATCTTGCGACTAGACTACAACCACTTATGACAGCTATTGTCTTGCCTGACCAATCTGGTTTCATACCCCCTAGATCTACGGCACAATCTTCGCACCATATTCGCTCTCTTACATCAGCTCAATCCCGAGATGGAGGCTGTGGCTGTACTACTCGATGCAGCCAAAGCTTTTAATTCGATTGAATGGACCTATTTATTCACTATACTACAACGTATTGGACTCCCCCTATGCTGATAAATTCAAATTGCGTCCCATTGCCATTTCGCTTTATGCGGACGATTTGGTATTGTATGTCAGGGACCCTGCTACCAATCAATCACCAATACTTAGGGAACATATAAAGTTTAGTAGGCAATCTGGTCTTCCGATAAATTGGTCCAAATCAGCAGCCATACCACTCACTCAAAATACAAATACAAAGGCGATACACATGGACTTCCCACTAGTCTGACAGGATGAGCCCATCAAATACCTTGGAATTTGGGTTCACGCGACTCTGAAATAGTACTCCGAACAAATTATGGCACTGCAATTGACAAATTAGAAACACAAATAGCCCGCTGGATCACGCTTCCACTATCCTTGGGGAATAGGATATCCTTTGTGAAAATGGTAGTCCTTCCTAAGCTGCTCTACCTTTTTACTAACAAACCTATCGCACCGCCAGCACCTATTTTTAAACGCCTCCATACAAATTCGGTTAAATTAATATGGGCGGGGAAACAAGCCAGAATAATTCTACATACAATGACATTGCGATACGCCTCAGGAGGATTTACAGTGCCTGATCTATACTTATATTATGTATGCACTCAAGCGCAAAGTGGAGAAGTGTGGCTCACTGGTTAGAGCAGGCAGACCCTGAAGCAGAGGTCAGACCCGGGACCAGGGTTCGATTCCCGACGCGGCAGGGTGTTGAGCTCAAATGTCCACGGACTCGATAATTCTCGCTTCGGTACCTGACCTAATCATGGGTTCACACTCTGCAACTCTGGGCATTAAGCTTGCTTAATCTCCACAACGGCCTCCTGCGGCGGGATGCCTGGCTTTCACCTTGGTGATGCCCTGTAGGGGCTATCTCACAGGGAAAAACCAGGACGGGTTCCCAAGGCAAGCGCGGAGATACCCCTTCGGGGGTCGATTCTGGCGCTATATAAGAAATGTAATAATAATAATAATAATAATACACTTCCTATTGGTGCCATCCAATCCACTATATGTCGCACCTCACGGTAGAAGATGGGATGCTCATCCTATCGAACTGGCACATATATTAATGCATCATCGACTTCACTTGACAAAACATTAAATCAACACCATACGCACTATAACCCTAGCATGGAAACATATTAGTCACCTCATGGACAAAACTCCGATATAAGCACCAACCACGCCTCTGGCTCAACAACCTGCGCTGTCTGTAAAGGGAGCTATGGATTTATTCAAGCAGGTGGGCATTACAGTGATGGGTGACTTATACCCCAATGGCACGTTCATAGCTCCGACTGATTTAACATATGTGAGTAATCAAACACTTCTGTTCTGATTTGCGTAACATAGGATGTGTGCATCTGTCCAGATACTCTACCCTACATACCCAAATTAGAAACGCTACAGTTACCAATAACCTCCCCGGATAATACCAACCTGGTACCGCGACTCTATAGATCTCTGCAGAGGGAAATTGGGGCTAACACCCAAAAGTGACTTGACAAGTGGAATCTCATACTCAATGCGCCATTGACTGGGGACGAATGACAATCCTGCTGTGCATTCACGAAACTTCTCACTCCTAATGGAAATTTGCGTATTATTCATTATAAATACTTACACCAGATCTACCACACCCCGTTTCACTTACATGGACATGGCCTGAGGGCAGACGCGAGATGTAAACATTGTGGAAGTGACTCGGCTGACTTTGGACCCCTGGCATGGCACTGTAACAAGGTAAAGCTATACTGGGACCAAGTTCTATCTATGCTGAGTGGGATTTTGAATCATAAGCTGGACTGTACACTGCAATTATGTCTAAGTGGCATTTACCGCATTTGAAATCTGCCAAAAAGAAATTGGCGGCCTTATAGCTACTATTGGCAAAGAGGAGGGTGGAAGTGCACTAGGACAGCAGGAAAGCGCCCACCGTACAATGTATAAAGTGAAACTGTATTGACTTCTCAATTGAATTAGTACATGAAGACATAGACAGACTCAGTACCTCCAAAACAATTTAAAAAAAGCAGAAGATGCTACACGCGAAAAAAAGGTGTGATGGTGTTGTCTTCGTGTGACAAACAGATATTAACCCCTTCGCTGCTAGGCCTTGTTCCCTCCTGTGCTAAGCCTTTTTTTGGCTATTTGGGGTAGTTTGTGCTTCGGCCCCTGTAACTTTTAGACCACATAAGGTATCCACGCCAAATGTGCGTCCTTTTTTTCCAACATCATGGGGATTCTAAAGTTACCTAGGGTTTGTGGATTTCCCTGGAGGGGACCCAGAAATTAGCCAAAATACAGCTACATTTTTTTTTTAATTTGGAAAAAAGGCTACAGATGAAAGCGTCTGGTGTTTTCTCTGCACATGGTATAAAAAAAGGAGTTGTGGTACTGAAATCACCATCTTCCCAGCGTTCAGGGACAAGCAGTTTTTTGTCAGTAAACCAAACATTTTTACACAATTTTGCATTTTTCTGGGACATAGCCTATTTTTGCTATTTTTTGTGCTTTTAACCTTTTTCCAGTTAATGGTAGAAATGGTTATGAAAGCAATAATGGATCCTGGAAAGCTATACATTTTAGAAAACTAGACAACATTCTAAATTCAGCAAGGGGTCATTTGTGTAGATATTTCAAATTTTCTTTATAGAAACTAACCGTTGAATATATGAAAAACTTTAAATTCGTTGAAAAAAACAGCCATTTGTGTCAACGTTTTCACCTGTAACTTCTTCTACTTTTATGACAGCTGTTTGAAAGCAATATACCGTTACATCTGCTGGACCTTTCTGGTTGTGGGGATATATATAGGACTTGTAGGTTCACCAAGAACCCGACGAACCCAGAGCCAATAACTGAGCACCATCTTGCAATGTTTTTTTATTATGTACCGGGTATATAGCAATTGATTTGGGAAAATATATACATGGAAAAATCGGTATGGAATACACCTATGTATTTCTGAAATTGGACCAAAATATAGGGTTTAGAAACAGTAGGTATTTGCACATTTCCCAAATTGTGAGTACCCATACTGGCATTAGAATTATAGGTCATTTTTTCAAAATGAATTCTTTTTTACACATTGTCTTTCATTTGGAAGGCTAGTGCCTGTTAATTGATTGCAAGTTTATATAGCGCTAGGATCGACTCCCGGAGGAGTATCTCCGCGCTTCGACCGCTGCGAAACCCTTCCTGGCTTCCCTGAGAGATGGTCCCTTAATGGGTATCTCCAGGGTGAGACCAGGCATCCCCGGCGGTCTGGTGGGGCCGTTAGTGCAGATGAGGCAAGCTTATGCCCAGAGTTGCCGAGTGTGATCGCTGATCAGAGTGGGCACCGAGGCGAGAGAATTATCGAGTCCGCTGACCCTGGTCCAGAAACCTGCCGCGTCGGGAATCGAACCCTGGTCCCGGGCCGTCCTCTGCTCTCGGGTCTGCCGCCTCTAACCAGTGAGCCACACTACTGCACTGTGACAGGAAACAGCCCCAAACGCAACGTGGACACACCACATTTTCACAGTAATAAGGGGCCCTTTTTTTCAAAGAGCCTAGCTGCAGATTTTGAACCATAGCTCTGCCGGCACCTAGGGAAACATATACATTTTTTGAAACCAGACACCCCGGGGAATCCAGGAAGGGTGTCTTGACTGGCTCTCACCAGGTTCTGTTACCCTGAAATCCTTGCAACCAAAAGATTTGTCTCTGTGGTGGAAAGTTCTGGAATCTGCGTGGATCCACAAAATTCCCCCTACTCGGTGTTTCCAAATGTCTTCTGAGAAAAATGGTACCTCACTTGTGTGGGTAGGCCTAGTGCCCGCGACAGGAAATGGCCCCAAATGCAACGTGGACACACCACATTTTCACAGTGAAAAGGGACCCTTTTTTTTACAAAGTGCCTAGCTTCAGATTTTAAACCCTAGCTCTGCCGGCACCTAGTGAAACCTAGCAAACCTATACATTTTTTAAAACCAGACACGGCGGAGAATCCAGGAAGGGTGACTTGACTGGCTCTCACCAGGTTCCGTTATCCAGGATCACTTGCAAACCTAACAATTTGTCCAAAAAAAACACATTTTCCTCACATTTCTGTGGTGGAAAGTTCTGCAATCTGCGTGGATCCACAAAATTCCACCCACCCGCGTTCCCCAAAGCCTTTTGAGAAAAATTGCACCTCACTTGTGTGGGTAGGCCTAGTACCCGTGACAGGAAACAGCCCAAAACACAACGTGGACACACTACATTTTCGCAGTGAAAACTGAGCATTTTTTTGCAAAAAGCCTAGCTGTAGATATTGAACCCTAACTATGCCTGCACCTAGGGAAACCTAGCAAACCAATACATTTATGAAGGATGGTGTGACGTGACTGCCTCTCACCAGGTTCTGTTACCCAGAATCCCTTTCAAACCTAAAAATGTGTCAAAAAAAACACATTTTCCTCACATTTCTGTGGTGGAAAGTTCAGGAATCTGCCTATATTCACAAAATTCCACCCACTTGGCATTCCCCAGTGTCTTCCGCGAAAAATTGTATCTCACTTGTGGGGGTAGGCCCAGTGCCTGCGACAGTAAAAGGCCTCAAACGCAACGTGGACACACCACATTTTCATAGTGAAAAGGGACCCTTTTTTTTACAAAGTGCCTAGCTGCAGATTTTGAACCCTAGCTCTGCCGGCACCTAGGGAAACCTAGCAAATCTATAAATTTTTTAAAACTAGTCACCCAGGGGAATCCAGGATGGGGTGTCTTGACTGGCTCTCACCAGGTTCTGTTACCCAGAATCCCTTGCAAACCTAAACATTTGTCACCAAAAAACAAATTTTCCTCACATTTGTGTGGTGGAAAGTTCTGGAATCTGTGTGGATCCACAAAATTCCAGTCACCCTGCCTTCCCCACAGTCTTCTGAGAAAAATGGTACCTCACTTGTGGGGGTAGGCCTAGTGCCCGCGACAGGAAACCGCCCAAAAAGCAACATGGACACACCACATTTTCACAGTGAAAACTGACCCTTTTTTTGCAAAGTGCCTAGCTATAGATTTTGAACCCTAGCTCTGTCGGCACCTAGGGAAACCTAGCAAACCTATACATTTTTTAAAACTAAACACCCAGGGGAATCCAGGATGGGGTGACTTTTCTGGCTCTCACCAGGTTCTGTTACCCAGAATCCCTTGCAAACCTCAAACTTTGTAAAAAAAAAAAAAAATTTCCTCACATTTCTGTGCTGGAAAGTTCTGGACTCTGTGTGGATCCACAAAATTCCACCCAGCCCGCATTCCACAAAGTCTTCTGAGAAAAATGGTACCTCACTTGTGTGGGTGGGTCAAGTACCCGCGACACGCAAGGGCCCAAAAAATATTGAGGCGACTTCAAAATTACCTATCACAAAACAATCTGATTTTGCAAGGGGTGTCCCATGAGTTTTTGCCCCGGCTCGCCGCCATCTAGGGAAACCTACCAAACCCACACATTTCTGAAAACTAGACACCCTGGGGAGTCCAATGAGGTATGGCTTGCATGGATCCCCCAACGTTTCCCTACCCAGAATCCCCTGCAAACCTCAAATTTAGCTGAAAAAAACACATTTCCACATATTTCTGTGTGGAATCACTGTGGCGGCAAATATGTCCTACCACACAGCGTTATCCTTAGTGTCCCGAGTAAAATGATACCTCACTTGTGTGGGTGTCCAATGCAGAATTTGCTTAAAAAGAAATGTGAGAACAAATAGAGTTTTTTCAGCAAAATTTGAAGTTTGAGGGGATTCTGGGTAGGGAAATGTTGGAAGACCCACGCAAAGTCATACCTTGCTGGACTCCCCCAGGTGTCTAGTTTTCAGAAATGTGTGGGTTTGTTAGGTTCCCTAGGTGGCCGCCGATCCCGGGGCCAATAACCCATGGCACCCCCATTGCAAAACCAGGTTGTTTTGTAATAGGTAATTTTGATGTTGCCTCAATAGGTTTGAGGCCCGTGCCTGTCGCGGGTACCTGACCAACTCATGTGAGTGAGTTACCATTTTTAACGGGAGACCTGGAGGAATGCTGTGTAGAAGGAAAGATGTGGATCCGCGCACTGCATCCATTCAGGATTACTATTCCGACCACCGCTCTGTCTGGAGGAAATGAATGAATGAAATGAAAAAGGATTTATAAAGCGCATGGCTACCCGGGAGCATCCCAGGGCTAGAGAATGTGTTAGCGGGAACTATAGAATTTACGGGAAGAGCCAGGTTTTCAAAAGTTTGTGGAAGGGTAGAAGGTTAGATTCAGTGTGGATGGCCAAGGGTAGGGAATTCCAGAGCTTGGGGGCGTTATAGGAGAAGAGGCGGCCCCCAGTGCTAGCCTTCTTAATTCTGGGCGTGACGGCTACATGCAGAAGGTCAGACCGACGGTTTCTGTTGGCCTTATAAGGTCTGATAAGATCTTTTAGAATAGAGGGGCCCATGCCATGGAGGATTTTATGAGTAGTGCACAGGGTTTTAAAATAGACTCTCTCCTGTATTGGGAACCAGTGAAACGATTTTAAAGCGGGCTTCGCTGAGCACCGATATTTCGTGCCTGTTAGAAGCCTGCCTGCTGAATTCTGGACGAGCTGGAGTTTGGTAATGACTGTTCTAGGGGCCCCCAGATACAGGGCATTGCCATAATCCAGTCTGGATAGGATAAGCCCATGGATAAGGAGTTTCCTGTACTCAGGGGGTAGGAAGGGGAGGATTTTTCGGGTAGTACGAAGCAGGCCATAGCAGGCCCCCGCTTTTTTCCTTGCTTGGGTGTTAAACGTGAGATCCAGGTAAAGCCATGTTTCCAGGCTTTTTATGTCTTGTTTTGGGGTCGGTGCTGGCCCCATACAGGCTGGCCACATAGTCTCTGGTGAAAAGTAAGATTGATTGCCCAGTACCATAATCTCAGTTTTTTCGCTGTTAAGTTTGAGGTGGGAGCTGTTCATCCAGCAGGTGATATCTTTGAGGCAGGAACATAGGTCATTAGGGGAGCGATCCTGCTGGTGCAGGGATACGACAAGCTGGGTATCATCTGCGTAGGTCACCAGTCTAATACCATGAGGGTTAACTATTTACTCCAGGGGGGACATGTATACATTGAAGAGAGTGGGGCTCAGAGATTAACCCTGGGGGACACCACAGTGCAGAGGAGTAGCTTGGGATTTAATGTTGACCTCTAGGACTTGGAAGGTCCTGTTATGGAGGAAGGATTTCAGTCAGGACAGGGCCAACCCGGTGACTCCCACTCCCTTGAACCGTTGGACCAGGGTATGATGGTTCACCGTGTCAAAGGCAGCGCTCAGATCCAGGAGGATCACTGCCACTGATCCTCCTGAGTCGAGGATCTTTCTGGCCTCTTCCACCACTGCTATCATAGCAGTTTCAGTGCCCTGACCAGGGCGGAAGCCCGTCTGGGAGAAGTGGAGTAATTTACCGGATTCGAGGAAGGCGGAGAGCTGGCGATTGACAAATATTTTTGCCACCTTGCTGATTCCGGGCAGTAGGGAAATGAGACGGTAGTTACACAACTTAGTAGGATCAAGCTGAGGGTTTTTTAGAAGTGCTTTTACTATGGCCCTCTTCCAATTCGGGGGGACAGTGCCCTTTGATAGGGAGGTGTTGATCAATTTAGCCATTGGGGAAATGGCGGTGGGTGTGACTAATTTTAAGCTGTTTAGCAGGACTGGGTCCAGCAGGGAGCCGCTTTTAATTGATTGAAGAATGGGAAGAAGTGTTTCCTCAGTGATGGGAGAGAACGATTCTAGGCTAAGGTCCTTGTGATGATGTACAGATAGTGGGGGTTCTGGTGAGTGATCAGACTTATTGGTAGGGATAACTTTTAGGATATTCTGAATTTTGTCAGAAAAGAATTCCGCCAGTTCATTACAGCGGTGACTGGAGGGGTCTAGGGGAGGGGGGGTCTTTTCACAATGAGAAAAGTTTCCCTGGACAAACTGGAGGAGGATCTGATTTTTTCTTCGAAGAAGGCAGCCTGGGTGGATTTGAGGGCCGTTTTATAGGCTAAGACAGATTGCCTGTATTCTTTTTTTTATAGGTATCATATTCTTTTCTCCACGCTCTTTCTGTTTTTTTGCATTGTTTTTTTAAGAGGCGAAGCTCCTTGGTAAACCAGGGGGAATTGGTCTTTCCACCTTGTTTAGAAGCAGTTTTCCTAGGGAGAACTATATCCAGTGAATTCTCAATCCACGCAGAGAACTTCATGTCTGCTATAGAAGGGTCGAGGTCAAGTGGGGGCAAGGAGAGTTCTAATTGTTGCCTCCACTTTCCCATAGATAATTTCGACCAGGGACGTTCGAGGGTGCTAGGAGCTGGTCTAGGGCGAGGATTGGCGGGGATGTGCCAGCTGAGTGGGACTAAAAAGTGATCAGACCAAGGCACAGGTACAGGCTCCAGTGCTTTGAGTTTGGAAAGGTTCGAGAAGATAGGGTCTAGGAGATGACCTTTCGTGTGGATCATTAGATTCTCTCTGATGCGGTGGTCCAACCGCCGACAGCCAAGGGTCCGGAGAAATGTCTGTCGGTGGGACTGCCACAGACCGCCTGACGGAGGCAGTCCCACTGGCATCGTAATGTGCCGTTTAATTATGAATCCTTACTGTTGCACAGACAAAGTGGGAATATTAAATGTAACCCCTCTGGAGTCCAATGCTTTTCCAACTGTTGCACAGACTGGAGTGGGAATAGTAAGTCCAACACTTTCCCTACTGTTGCACAGACTGGAGTGGGAATGGTAAATTAAACCTCTCTGAAGTCCAATGCTTTCCCTACTGTTGCCCAGACTAGAGTGGGAATAGTAAATGTAATCCCTCCAAAGTGCCACTCTTCTCTACTATTGCATTGATTGGAGTGGGAATAGTAAAAGTAACCTCTCTAAATTCCATCGCTTCCGCTTCCTTTACTGTGGCACAGACTGGAAAGCGAATAGTAAATTTTACTCCTCTGAAGTCCAGTGCTTTTTCTACAGTTGCATAGACTGGAGTGAGGATACTAAATCTTACCTCCACGAAGTCCAATGCTTTCCCTACTGTTGCACAGACTGGAGTACGAATAGTAAATTTAACCCTTCTGAAAATCTAAACTTTCACCACTGTTGCATAAATCGGAGTGGGAACAGTATATCTATTATTCCCAGACTTTAATACTTTTCTTAATAATGTTTAAATATATATATGCTTATAATTTGTTCATTTGTTTGATGTTATATTATTTGTTTACATATATAAATATATTTGTTTTGATCTATTTTCATAATATGTTCAGTAAATGCCTTTTTTTGGATTGTATAGATTAATTTGGTAATTTATTTAATGCTTTGCAGTTGATTTGTTTATCTTTTTCGTATATATATATATATATATATATATATATATATATATATATATATATGAAACAGCAATCTCCTTTCAAATGAAAAGAAGCAGAAACCTCAGCGGGGGTGAAAGGCAGCTCCATTTTAATGACAATTCAAAGGCGAATGCATTTCGGCCGGTGTGGCCTTCGTCAGCGCCTGCAATAAATGTTTGAAGAGCCCCACGTTACTGCAGTTTAAATGAGTCCAACCGCACTACGATAGGTGCAAATGTCAGCTCCGCCCCTAAGCTTCAATTATCTCAGTTCAGCTGGTCAGTGCAAGTCAAAGACTCAGAGTCCCAGAAAGCAACAGTGGCTCCCAGGTGAGTGGTGCTCAGGGTCGTTCTCGGTGGAATCCGAGAGAATAGCTGGGGGTTGGGCACTATGCAAGAACGTTCAGGGACCCCACAATTGATGGTGCTGCCTCGGGTCCCCGTGACCTCTTCAGTCAACAATCCGGATTTGGAAGTAAGCAGGGGCGGGAGGGCAATTCAACCCGTCCTGGTTGAGGCGATGCCTCGATGAGCCGCTCCAAATTAGTCCGGACCGCTGGCGAGCCCGGAGAATTTCCTTGACAAGAAAAAAAACAAAACTGCCGTAGCAGGGTCCAGAGTCTCCAAGCCACTTTCGAAGAGGGGGTTTCTGAAACGCGCTTATGGGCAACGCGTGAAATTGATGAAACAGCAATCTCCTTTCAAATGAAAAGAAGCAGAAACCTCAGCGGGGGTGAAAGGCAGCTCCATTTTAATGACAATTCAAAGGCGAATGCATTTCGGCCGGTGTGGCCTTCGTCAGCGCCTGCAATAAATGTTTGAAGAGCCCCACGTTACTGCAGTTTAAATGAGTCCAACCGCACTACGATAGGTGCAAATGTCAGCTACGCCCCTAAGCTTCAATTATCTCAGTTCAGCCGGTCAGTGCAAGTCAAAGACTCAGAGTCCCAGAAAGCAACAGTGGCTCCCAGGTGAGTGGTGCTCAGGGTCGTTCTCGGTGGAATCCGAGAGAATAGCTGGGGGTTGGGCACTATGCAAGAACGTTCAGGGACCCCACAATTGATGGTGCTGCCTCGGGTCCCCGTGACCTCTTCAGTCAACAATCCGGATTTGGAAGTAAGCAGGGGCGGGAGGGCAATTCAACCCGTCCTGGTTGAGGCGATGCCTCGATGAGCCGCTCCAAATTAGTCCGGACCTACAAGTTTTTTTCTTGTAGTAAATATGTCAAATATATTTCTAATAATAGCGTTACATTATATATGCATATATAAACATATACACAAACACACAAATATATGAGTGTATTTATAAAAGTATAAATATTTATAAATAGTTTTAAATATTATTTACATGTATTTGAGTAACATTAAATTAATGTTATATATAAATATATTTAGTATTTACTATTTTAAACTATATATATATATATATATATATATATATCTATTCTAAAAATATTTTTGTATGATTTTTAAAGATATTAGTGTGAAAGGATTTTTTTTCCTGAGACTTTTGTACTTACCATTATAAGTATAGGGAAACAATATTTTTGTAATCAATATTTTTGACACAATATTTCTGTATCTTAATATTGTTGTGATCCATATTGTGTCAGCAATCCACCTACACAAATGGACAGATGCACTTGACATCATTATAGAGCATGCAAAATCCTGCAATGCATAAGTACAAATAATGCCCCAAAGAGTTAAACAAAGATCTCAATTCATCCTTTAGCAACTTGTGAAGTGATACGGTGGGCAGGTTTTAGTTTCACATCATGGGAAATGATTTTCCAACTGTGCTCACTTTGTCCCTAATATGCTCTCATCCAAGACACAAGTCCAACAAAAGGACTTACTTATCAGCTGTTAGGAGGCCTTTGAGTCTGTACCCTCCTGTATGAAAGATTATTTCTTCACTTTCAGCTCTGCTGTGATCAGGCAGGCAGGCAGGTGGTGCGTAGTACACTGCGTACTGTGCATTTTCACTCAGATCCTATCTGTGTACACAGACAATGCAGTGCTTGCCACCTGCCTGCTTGATCACAACCTGACCGACACAGCTTACAGTAAAACACACAACTTCCATGCTCAGGACTTCACAGGCTGGATAGAGTGCATCAGAGGCCGCATGTTGGCCTGAGGGCTATATGCACGCAAGCCAACTCTAGTGTATACAATTGATGAAGAGATCCCGCAATCATCTGCAGTGGAAGCAGATGACATTTGAAAGAGGTGGGCTGTAAAAGTTGGGTATGACTTATGTAGTGAGCAAAACCAACAAGCTTAATGGACAAACGTGGAGTTCGGTGGGGTCTTCCTCTTGAGATTTTTTCAAGGATTGGTAAATGCTCCATTTTACATCTAATGAATGTAGTGAGAAAGCAAGGTTTATAAAGCAGTGGGGACATATAGTCTTCAAAAACAGCCCCATAACTTACTGCATTAATATGTTCAAGAGTTACTGTAATGTGCAAATTGTACAGACCGACAACTTCATGCCCTTTAAAGTGTGTGCTTTTACAGGATCTTGCACTGCATGCTGCATCAACTTTTGAAGAAAATGCTCGGCTCGGTCATATAGAAAGAAATATGTGCAGACAGGTATTTAAGTGGGATGGCAAAAATTGGGAGTTCTGAAAAAGAGAACATGTAAAATACATTTCTGTGAATCCCTTAGAGTGTCACCCAACAGGTATTTTGGTGTCTCGCAGAGATGTTATTGCATCCAGATATATAACACAACAACTACCATGCACCTCACACCTGCCAGTACTGTTGGCTTTGTCAATGGTTGTTTAAGAACAATGAGTAACAACAATGATTTGTTATAAACAATTAACACTGGCAGTGCTTAATTTGTAAAAAAAAACCATAAGTGGCAGGGGTCTAGCCAACAGGCCACTTCTGCTTGCACTGCCCATTGTCGCTGTTAATTACAGTAACAGCATAACTAATAAATCACACTCCTACAAGTGTGACAAATCTGACATTTTCAGGACCCCAAAGTTAAATGAATGATTTTGGCAGCAGGTATTAGTCATTCTTAATGTATATTGAAATAATAAACAACAGTTCTTGTGCTCATCTCTGAATTCAAACAACAGCGGCACCATGTGGCAGACTGCCATAGGTACTGGTGCTGACAATTAAGTTCTGGTGCCAAGCACTGCAATTCAACGGCTCAAATTAAGCACTGAACACAGGAAATGCTTCAAATCTGAAATTGTGAGACTGTGAATTAAATATCACTGAGGCCTGTGGAAGAAGTATTAGACTTCACTTACGGGCGCTTTATGTTAGATATGTATGCCCTTTTTTCTGCGCATCTCATCCATCGTTACATCTTCAACATCATCTCTTTCCTCTTGATCACCCTCTTTTCACTCTCCCCTGAGTACACTTCCTTACATCTTCCTCACTTCACCACCCCCAAAATATAAACTGCACTCACTCACACTCACTTTTGCCTTGCATATATTTTGACATCCATTTACCCCTTCACACATTTACAGAGATTTTCAATTACAACTGGAATACATGAGCATTGTTCTGTGTGCTGGCCAACCCACTGACAGGCACTTTGTTTGCAGGCTTTAGCCGCTGCACTTGATCTCTGAATCAAAGCACCTCATAAACACCTGGCATGACTCAAAGTTTGCACAAGAGTAATAAGATGCACAAAATACAGAAGCACAACATGAAGAAATAGCTAACTCTGTCCGGGAATGCAACATTAAGTAAAACGTGAAATAAAAGAGGAACTAAAATCGCTGACATGCATTACTGTAACATTTTTAACTTTCATTGTTCGGAAATTAACCCATGTTTTGGGCATTTATGTTAAGGGCATAAAGATAGGGCCAGTTTTAACGCAATACAACATGTAACTCTCTTTACTATAAGCACATATTTCTCCCTCTACGTTTGACTCAGATATTTGGATCAACTTTGCAAGGAAACAAAAACCCTCTTTGTATTTTGGTTCAATTTTGCGGATGAACAAATACAGCAGCTCCACTTCTAAAAGGGTCAGCAACCTTCAACAAAAGCCTGGAGTGTCACAGTTGGGGAGGTTAGAATGACCAAGGGTCTTAGCACACTATACATAACACAAGATTAGCATTATAACATTTGCCATTACTGAGGACAAGGCACCAAATCACACGTACTTGCATCCAGTCCTACCATGTGATGAATGGGAAAGGGTGGGATCTATGTCTGTGAATGATGGATGTCTGGCCTCACTCAGGGATGCACACTTCAACGCCGGAAACTAAGATGCAGACAGCCTCACTGGCCTACATTTGATATCAATATAGCTTACAATGGCAATGAAGAGCTTTAGAAAGGTAAGCAATGCCTCACAATGCAGAAAGTTAATTTACTGCCTGGCTTCCGTCTTCTGCTTCAGAGGGAGGCAGGTCAGGCCGCCTGGGCAGACAGTCCATGACCTGAATACATCAATTTATTCAGAGATGAGATCGTATCTCTAAGTAAATTGATCTATGTAATATTTTTTATGTAAATGTGTAGGAATTTTAGAGGTGCGCAGCCTCAGAGCCCTAATGGAGAAATTGCCCCTGATCATCTTTCTGGGAAGTGTCTGCAGTCCAGTGTACGCACACAGTTATCCTACATAAATGTACATTTGAGTCCCTGTTAGGTGAACTTGTTAATGTGAACTTGTTGATGTCAAGTAAGCATGTTAGGATGACAGACTTTCATTCTAATAACATTATTAATTATAGTGACATGAAATGTTTTCAATTTTTATAAAGGTGTAACAGGGTCCATAGAAAGGAAAGTATAAGTGAAGAAAAGAGAAGAAAAGACTCAATAAGGGAATGAAGAATAAATGGATGTTAAGAGTGAGAAGCGGCACACAAAAAAGGAGCTATGAGAAGAGAGTGAGGAGAGTGGATAGGGCAGGTGAAGAGAGGAGGACTATGAAGGGATACGTACAGTTGTCTCAGCTTCTGAGAGCCCCGCTTCAGCTGCGATTAGCATTAAGGTTGCTCCATTGGGCTGGCGGCTACCATTGCTGAAATTCTTTTCCAAGATTTCCAACTGATCTTCATCCAGATCAAAATCTTCAGACGGTCGGTACCCCACCTGGTCTTTAGAGCTCATTTTCTGATTCTCAGTCTGAAATAATTGGAAGGATGAAAAAAACATTTTGTTGGTTACTGTGCTATATGGCAGAAACAAATGATTTAAAGAGAATGGGTGCAGGGTCTGGAATTTTATTTTCTGATGTTAACTAGCAGATCTGGCATTGGAATACCAACTGGCAGAGTGGGGGGGGGGGGGGTTGTAAAAAGATAGTACATAGGGACTTTGTCACTCACACTTCCAAGAATCCTGAGGTAGCAAATAATCTGTATTGGCATACTACTCCATTCTTGGCTAACTCACATGATGCCACCTTGTGTCACAAAATTTCGGCTCTCTTTGCATGGTCACCTGATGAAGAGTCGGTGGTAGGAAAGGTGAGCTGGAAATCCATGCACTCAGCAGCTTTCCAGCTACTCTTTGGAGGATCTGAAGAGCTGATGTCTAATATGGGTTTTGAAAACATCCGAGAACATTGGAAAGAAACTCAGCTAGCTAATGTTTGTAATGGGATAGAGAAAAAGTTGGTGGGGGAAGGAGGCAGAAGTGCCTCTCCTCCTCCAAGGCCCCTCCCCCCTTTCTCTAACACGTCGAAATTTGTTAGGTTGAGCATTCAAGACCTCTTGTGTATACTTTAGTATATACTTATGTACTTTGTGGGCTCTGGAGATCAGCTACAGGACTTGTCTGCTTCCGCTTAGGGACTTTTTTTTCTGTTCAACTACTTCTATTTAACTGTCTTGATAGAAAACAACCAATAGAGGTTAGTAAAATACCAGAATCACTTTCACATTCTCTAGATTCCAATCCATAGAAATTGTCTTCCACGAGCACCTGTAGACAATAATATTTATTTAAAATCTTGTATTTTCATTGATATGACCACCGAAGCCCTGGATATTATATTAAAAATAGAGCTTTGGGCTATACCATTTCTCGTTGAAAGGCAATATTTGTCTCCATGTGTCCCATACCTGGCGTGCCACGCAGTTTGGTGCATACTTTCCATTCATGTTACAGAACAGTAGATGTTTCAGCACCCAGGCTAATGTGCGGCATAGCTAAATACATAGAAGGTCCCAAAGGCGAGACTGACTACATTACAAATGCTTGTTTTTCTATGATTGCAAAAAACACAGTTGATGGACAGAATGCAGAACAATGTCTTACATTCACCCCAGTACAAAGATCTGGGCCTAAATCCATCGTTTTTTTGCACTCCACACCACCCTAGGTCAGACAATGGCTACATGCAAATCAGCCTTGACCCTGTGCCTCATGGGAACAGTCCAGCCCGAACTACCAAGCCATGTCTTTCCTAGACCGGAATCAAGCATCCAAGGACCGGTTTCTGGCTATCAGCCTTCTTCAGCCTGGATAGCTTGACTCCAGTTATGTGGAGAGCCTGGGACTCACGTCTGAGCATACCCAGCCCACTCGGGTGAAAATTGCAAAAAACACAGTTGATGGACAGAATGCAGAACAATGTCTTACATTCACCCCAGTACAAAGATCTTGGCCTAAATCCATCGTTTGGTACAGGGGTGAATGTATGACATTGTTCTGCATTCTGTCCATCGACTGTGGTTTTCGCATTTGTCACCCCGAGTGGGATGGGTATGCTCAGACGTGAGTCCCATGCACTCCACACCACTGGATTCAAGCAAGCCGGGCTGAAGACGGCTGGAATGCCAGAAAACGGTCCTCGGAAGCTTGTTTCCGGTCCAGGGAAGGCATGGCTTGGCAGTTCAGGCTGGACTGTTCCCATGAGGCAAAGGGTCAGACTGATTTGCATATGGTCATGTCTGAACTGGGGTGGTGTGGAGTGCAAAAAAACGATGGATTTAGGCCCAGATCTCTGTACTGGGGTGAATGTATGACATTGTTCTGCATTCTGTCCAACTGTGGTTTTTGCATTTGTCACCCCGAGTGGGATGGGTATGCTCAGACGTGAGTCCCATGCACTCCACACCACTGGATTCAAGCAAGCCGGGCTGAAGACGGTTGGAATGCCAGAAACCGGTGCTCGGAAGCTTGTTTCCGGTCCAGGGAAGGCATGGCTTGGCAGTTCGGGCTGGACTCTTCCCATGAGGCACAGGGTCAGACTGATTTGCATATGGCCATGTCTGAACTGGGGTGGTGTGAAGTGCAAAAAAACGATGGATGTAGGCCCAGATCTCTGTACTGGGGTGAATGTATGACATTGTTCTGCATTCTGTCCATCAACTGTGGTTTTTGCATTTGTCACCCCGAGTGGGATGGGTATGCTCAGACGTGAGTCCCATGCACTCCACACCACTGGATTCAAGCAAGCCGGGCTGAAGACGGCTGGAATGCCAGAAACCGGTCCTCGGAAGCTTGTTTCCGGTCCAGGGAAGGCATGGCTTGGCAGTTCGGGCTGGACTGTTCCCATGAGGCACAGGGTCAGACTGATTTGCATATGGCCATGTCTGAACTGGGGTGGTGTGGAGTGCAAATAAACGATGGATGTAGGCCCAGAACTCTGTACTGGGGTGAATGTATGGCATTGTTCTGCATTCTGTCCATCAACTGTGGTTTTTAGGTTTCGCCTATTATCATTCGCTTGCGAATGTAATAGGCGAAAATTCAAGGGCTCAATCGACTAGTGAAACCACTGCGGTTTCTTCACAGTGCATGTGAGTCATGTGACCACAAAAGCAGGTCACGTGACCACACAAGCACGAGCATCTCCCTAATCCGCCTGCCTCCCTCGCTCGCATTCACGCCCCCCCACCAGGCTCTCCCGCCCCCATCCGGCTTCCCTCCGGCCATTTGCCTGCACAGCCTGGGGCGCTGCATGTTCATTGTTGCATTCTCCCACCCAGCCTTTGATTTCCCGTCAGACGTTAATTACAGCGCTTCGCCATTAACGAGGTAGGTTTGCGTTTCCTATCCGCCTGCATTCACGCCCCCCCACCAGGCTCTCCCGCCCCCATCCGGCTTCCCTCCGGCCATTTGCCAGCAAGGTTTTCTGGTGCACAAGTCACTGGCGCTATACATAACCTTCACCCGTACTCTACTATTTGCCCGACATAAGGCCCCTCCCCACAACCATGCCCAGGTCACAACCCTCTCTAAGCTTGCAAATTGTTATCTGAATTGTCCTATTGATTTCATGCACTTCCAATCAGGTTTGCGTTTCCTATCCGCCTGCATTCACGTCCCCCCACCAGGCTCTCCCGCCAGGGGCGGATTGGCAAGGCGGGCATTCGGGCATGGGCCGAAGGGCCGGTGCCTCAGTGCCCTCTGTGGGCCGTTTTTTTCTCCCCTGTCCCAGTCCACAGAGAGTGGACTAGGAAAGGGGAGAAAAAAAAACAGCCCACCGAGTGCACGGAGACAGACAGAGAAAATGAAAGCAGCCTCGCTGTGCGGTCGGACAGCGATTGTCAGCTCTGGCCTCTCCTTCACCCCTGCCCTGCCAAGCAATCAAGCTAAGGCTGGGCTGGGGAGGGTTGATTGTTTGTAAGAATCGGCCTCCCTGGGGGCCAGGTGTTTCTCAGGCCTTTGAGCCATTTTCACCTCGGCCCCCCTGGGGCCCATGCAGCCCAGAAACGGTGTTAGTCTTAACACCTCGCCCACAGCCCTTCACATTCAGGGCATAGTGGGCGAGGAAGAATGGGTCTTGCTGTGGGGGCCAGGTGATGTTTGGAATTTTTTTATTTATGCGATTTTATATAGTGCGGACTTTACCCGAAGGTGTCAGAGTGCTTCACACTAGGAACAGCAATAATACATGAGGAGAAAAATTACAAGTGGACAAATTACAAAAGCAAACGTTAAGTTACATGAATCAAAAGTGACAATAGTGAGCAACCAAAATACATGAGGTAGCAATCGGTACATTACAGGAGGAAAAAGTGATATGTGTGCAGGTTACAAAAGCGTACAGAGTACAAGTAGAGGTATAATACTGCAATAAATGGCAGACACTGGCAATGGTGGCACTTGAGCAAGTATCTAAAGCAAACAAAAGTGAGAGGTAGCATACAGTGTGATTCCAGAGAAAAGTGACGTTTGCAAGTTACAAAAGGGTACCATACACAGGTACAAGGGTAATACTACAGTAAATGGTAAACACTCAAACTGCCAGAACACACTGGGAAGGCACTTCCCATGCACCAGCTTCACCTCAGCCTCCCCCCTGGCTACCTGGCTACCTTGGATGACCCAGAAAGTTGTGTTTTGTGCTCCCCTGCCAGGACATTTTCCCGAGGCCTGGAGGGCTGATTAATTTACTAATTGCAGGGGCCTTACCTCTGTTCATGTGCTCCTGAGCTGAAGGTCTGGGGAGGGCTAAGTAGGTTAGTAATAGCAGGGGCTTTGCTGCTTTTCAGGTGCTCCTGTGCTGGAGGGCTGGAATAATTTTGTGACAGAAAGGGGCCTTGCTATTTTTTTTAGTTGCTCAGCATGTAGGCCATTGTCACCTTGGCCCTGTGCAAGAACAGTATCCTCCCACTTTCATTCCTTGTCTGTGCAAATGGTGTTTCATGAAAGGGCACGCCCCTTGAATGTGGGCCACGCCCCTTAAATATGGGCCACGCCTCTTGAATGTGGGCCACTTTTTTTGTCAGTGCCCGGGCCGAATTGTGATCCCAATCCGACCCTGTCTCCCGCCCCCATCCGGCTTCCCTCCGGCCATTTGCCAGCAAGGTTTTCTGGTGCACAAGTCACTGGCGCTATACATAACCTTCACCCGTACTCTATTTGCCCGACATAAGGCCCCTCCCCACAACCATGCCCAGGTCACAACCCTCTCTAAGCTTGCAAATTGTTATCTGAATTGTCCTATTGATTTCATGCACTTCCAATCAGGTTTGCGTTTCCTATCCGCCTGCATTCACGCCCCCCCACCAGGCTCTCCCGCCCCCATCCGGCTTCCCTCCGGCCATTTGCCAGCAAGGTTTTCTGGTGCATATAACCTTCACCCGTACTCTACTATTTGCCCGACATAAGGCCCCTCCCCACAACCATGCCCAGGTCACAACCCTCTCTAAGCTTGCAAATTGTTATCTGAATTGTCCTATTGATTTCATGCACTTCCAATCAGAGTGCACAGCCTGGGGCGCTGCATGTTCATTGTTGCATTCTCCCACCCAGCCTTTGATTTCCCGTCAGACGTTAATTACAGCGCTTCGCCGTTAACGAGGGAGGTTTGCATTTCCTAATTACGAGGTAATCGGGGCCTGCTGCAGCCTCGCTGTTTGCACCTTTTTATTCCCCTCCAAAATGCTGTCTTATTCTGGAGTCTGGGCGGGCGGCGCCCCCTCCTCAGCAGCCCTCCGCGAGCCCGCTAATTCCCCCACATTACTGGGCGAGGATGATTGGAGGTGTTTGTAATTGCGCTGGCATCAGTGCTGTTAATTACCGGAGTAAACAGTTGAAATGGTGCCAAAGCCCATTGTAAGCGGCAGAGGAACCGAGGTGCCAGTGTTGCACGCGACATCTGGGAACCAGCGTCCGGGCAACAGCTCGCAAACAGCAGCGTGACGTCACTCCGGCTGCAGGCGCCCAGGCCATATGGGGCGACGAGTGCACTTTAATGTCTTTTTTCCAAAGCACGCAATGGAAATCTGTAATTTTAAGCAATGGGGGGCGAGAGTGGAACCGCTGAGGGCAATAAGGGGCAGGCGCGCGTCTTTAGTGTTATGGCATCTCATGCAAATGCACGCATGGATTAGTTAAAAGAGTGCGGGCCGCTGCCTGTCCCACCCAGGGAGTCGTAGCAGGGGTAATGAGTGTGGCGGGTCCCGTCGTGGCTTCAGATAGGTTACTACTACCACATTATCCACACACACAGTTTGCCACTGCAGCACCCTAAGTGTTCTTTCTGTGTTTAAAGTTGTTTGTCCTGGCCCAAAAAAAAAAAATGTATCATGAGTCGGATCAGATGTAAAAAGAACCGCAGTGGAATACGGTTCAACAACTAGTATGTATTGTGGCTAGATTAGTGTTGAACTATGTGATACTAGGTTTCAGCTCAGGCTTGCCCCTGCATGCATAGCCAATTCATAGTCACAGGCAAGGCAATCCTAAGAGCTGTTCGTGCAGCGCTGCCTGTGCACGTATTTAAAAAAATCAGCTCTGACTCTCTCACTCCCGCGCATAAATAGAATGCCATTAATAACCAGAACTCAGGCTCTGTGACTCACATCAGTCAGATGGTGCGTGGCATTTTGTGGCAAAAAACATATAACTAACGATTGTAGTGTGGGCCTGTATGTTAATTGTGCGACAATCATCCCTGAAGCATTTCCGACCCCCCTTATTAAAAATATTTTAAAAAAAGATCACCTTTTATCTTACAGCATCACATGAGTTACAAAATGACCAGGACGGCCGGGTGAACTGAAAGCTGGGAAGCAGTCCTAGCAGATTATGTTTAAACAGCTAGGATTGTAACGTGAGACCGCTGAGGAGGAAGACACCCTCAGACGGGTCCGACGATTCATCACAATGAGTTCTGCCTGTCTGAACACTCCCCATCCATTTAACTGAGTCATAAACTGAACTAGGCATCTTCAACAAGCACTGGCGTTGCCAATAGGTTTCGCATTTGGAAAGATGGCATTGTTATTGTCATTGTCAATAACAATATATCAATATAAAATGTCATTTACAAAACCAATAGCTCCAACTTTCCAAATGCGAAACCTATTGGCAACGCCAGTGCTTGTTGCATTTGTCACCCCGAGTGGGATGGGTATGCTCAGACGTGAGTCCCATGCACTCCACACCACTGGATTCAAGCAAGCCGGCCTGAAGACGGCTGGAATGCCAGAAACCGGTCCTCGGAAGCTTGTTTCCGGTCCAGGGAAGGCATGGCTTGGCAGTTCGGGCTGGACTGTACCCATGAGGCACAGGGTCAGACTGATTTGCATATGGCCATGTCTGAACTGGGGTGGTGTGGAGTGCAAAAAACCGATGGATTTAGGCCCAGATCTCTGTACTGGGGTGAATTCTGTCCATCAACTGTGGTTTTTGCATGTTTTTTTCTATGATGGCAGATATGCATTTCATCAATAGCTACCTGCTTTATATATAGAACATAGGTGACTGTTTTACATTGCAACCACCCTCGCACCCACTGAGTATACAAAAATAAGAATTGATATGTGTTCACCAGTTTAGGTATTGTTTGTTATTGAGTGTGTTTCACTATCAGATGAAAGAGCTGGAGTGTAAACTTCTCACTCAAAACCTGCCCTGGAAGAGCACCATTGACGCAAGTCATGGGTAGAACTCCTTCATCTATCGCGTCATTGTTGCATCAAAGGCTTTTACTATTAGAAGAAGAATTCTCTCATATTGTAACAATTTGAAACTGTAAATTCTGTAATGGAATGTGCTTTTATGGTTATAGCTAACCGCAATAAAGTCTTTGAACTGAACTGAATTCGAAGACTTCTTTGGCACAATGTGTGAGGTCGGTTTGTGTTATGTGCTTGAAATAGATAATGATTTGAATTGTTATCCTATATTTGTCTTCTTTGTAAAAGTCTTCCTAACTATGCGGGAGAGGGGGGGCTGCTTTCATGCTGGTTGTAGGTCCCCAGTGATCGCAGGGAATCAATCCCTTGTGTTTCAGGACACACACGCTCCTCTCCAGGCACTCATTCACTTGACTGCAGCTGAATACCCTGGAAGGGATGGTGCCCTGCAAAGGCGGGTACGAGTCTAAAGCCAGGATGCACTCCCCGCCTCAGACTCGGGGGTAGTAGCTTTCCTGCGTCTTACTTCTATTTTTTCACAGTCTCCTTCCAGCCTTCCACTGAAACAGTTCCAGAAATCCCCCAGCCTTTCCTTCGCCGTTCTTTTACCTCCAAGAGAGGAGGCGACCTTACATACTAGGGGCTTTTATTGCATCCCTGGGCTTTCAAGCAGGCAGCTGGAAACCTGTAAGTACAACCCCCTGCTCCTGTGGCGGTCACCTTCAGCCACACACTGTAAGCAGAAGGACAGTGCAGTCAGAGAGGCTGACATCCTTGTCAGTCTGTTATCAGCTCGCGCCTCCAGACTCTCTGGCTGCAGCTATGTTTAGCCTCAAGCACTTCACTATTATCAAATGGAAATTGTAAAATCGAAAACGACCCGACATAGGAAGGTGCCCACGTGTATTTTGTGCCAGCCATCGTCTTGCAGCTCAATCAAACTCAGACCTAAAATCTAGCAGCAGGTAAAGATAAATATAGAGGCAGACTAGTGGATTCTTTGTGGCAATTGTGATTAATTAAAAGACTATTAGGCATACAAAAACACCGACAATGGGTCTTCGGTGTGCTGTATGGATGGAAAACAAACCCGGACAGTGTGTTCGGCCAAGCAATGCAGATTCGGCTCTGTCGTCTGCAGCTTCTCCCTAATACCAATGCTGGACGCAAATCCTGCAGCCTAGCTGAAGAAACAGACTGCCTAAGTGCGTCATTTCTGGCTTATACTCGGAAGTTCTAAAGGGTGGAGGTGCATTTGTGACAAAATCAATGGAATTTTACCGTTTTTTAATAGAGATACTAAATTGCTAATGGTTGTGCTTACAGTAACTCATAGGATGCCTAAAACACAGTATAAAAGCGCATATAACTGAATTTACCCCAAGAAAAATAATACAAGTTTTCCTCTTTCAGCTTGCAAACATAGTAGGATCCAACAGAACAGATTAAATTTTTCCAAATAAATATGTCAACACGCTGTAACCAAACCAATCACAATTCTATTGTTATTGTGCACAACATTACTTGTATTATTTAAACTTATTGAGCAAATTTCTACCCAGCCAGCTAATTAAGAAAATAAAAATATATAACCAGTAGGAAAATAACTATAATATAATGCTAGATTCGCAAGGCCTCATTTATGAGGCCCGTAGAGGCATGTTGCGCCGCCGGAGCATCACCTTTTTAGGTTTTGCCTGGCGAAAGCTGCGCTCTGCGCAGTTTTTTCGCGCAGGCGAAAACCTAATGATTATAGTAGGGGAGACAGGAACGGCCCCCGTCTTCCATTGGCTAGCTCCATAAATGAAGGCTAGCCATTGGAAGACGGGCCTGTCCGTCAATGCCGGACCAGATTCGGGGGCGTTCCCGAGAATTTTTGGCTTTTGGCTACGTCAGCCGAAAGCCTGTTCTCGGGAACACCCCCGAATCTGGGTCTGCATTGAGCCGACACCCGCCTTCCTGCCGAAGGGAAGCAGCCGTCCGTCATACAGCCAGGGCCGCGCTGGGATTGGCCCAGCTGGCCGAGCCTCCGCCGTGTCATCGGGAGGAGGAGGAGTGGAGAGCAGGAAGCAGCCTGCGTCGTCTGTCCCGAGGCTCCCGAGCGAAGGAGGAGCCCCGGGGAAAGAGCAAGTCCCGCCTCGGCCCCGGAACGAAGTCCAGGTGAGAGCTTTGCTTACCCTCCGTGCTGGGGCTAGGGGAGGCTCCCTCCCGCTACCGGTGTGTCCGTTCCCGCCCCCGCACCCCCCCCCCCTCTCCGTGTGTCTGTTCCCGCCCCCGCACCCCCCCTCCCGGTCTCCGTGAGCGACCCTATTATGTGCCTAGTAACGCTGGAGCTCTCAATTTCCTCAGCTTCTTCGTGCGTGAATAGCGTTTCCAGTGCAGGTTTTTGCTTTGACTTTACCAGTATTAATCTGGACCACAGGTCCTAAAATTCAACTCAAATACCTGGCCTACTCACGCGTAAACCTGAGAAACTGGAGAGCTCTATAATATTAATTAAACAATGCGTTTTCTTGAGAATGTGTCGGAAGCTCTCAGCTGCTATATGTGTAGTAGAGGCCTAGGGCGGAAAGACGGGGCGGGGGGCATTGACCCCAACCTTTGCCTACCAGCCTGTGCGACAGTTATATTTATTTATTTACTTTTTATTTTTACGTTTTTATATAGCGCGGACTTTACCCGAAGGTGTCAGAGCGCTTCACAATAGCCTTTCCGTTCTACCGATTACAATACCTTACGCTGGGATCGGTTATCCAGGAAGCACGAAGATTATGCATACGTACGTGTACTTCTTTTTATTCATAATAAATGACACCACAGTGTCCCTGGGGGCCGTGCATAGGACCACCTGGGGCAGCAGGAACAAACAGAACGAGTGTTAGAATTAGGGTTGGCGCTAGGGCGGGCTCGGAGCGGCTGAACGATAGTAGCCTGACAGCAGCCAGGTCGGGGCGCAGCGAGAAGGTCAGTTGCAGGGGCGCGCGATCCAGCAGCGATCACAGCGAGGGGTGAAGTTTATGGCTGGAGGGCACAGCATCTTCCAGAGGAGACCGCCGACACTGCTTGTCAATTTTAAAAATCGTGGTCCAGCAAAGATCCCTGGTCACCTATTCATTGTCACCTATCACCGAACCGGCGTATTGAAGATTTGGAACAATGCTGTTGGGCTTTCCTGGGGGTACCCCCCAGGCGCTTCTTTCCACCAAGTCCATTGCCAATCTGCTTATTCCTCCATCCACAGAGTATTCTTGCGCACTTAAAAATAAAGTGCAGCAGCCGTACCTGTAGCAGCAGCCCAGGACGTACACCGTCTGCTCCTCGCCGTTCGGATCCACCAGGGTGGGGCAACTATTTCCGGTCGCCATTTTGTCTTGGGATCTTTGGCTCGCTGTCTCCGTCTCCGATGTGCAAGGACTTTCAGGTACGCGATTTTGTCAATTTTGTGTTTTTTAAAAGTAATAAGGGTGGCTCATGTATTTTTCTTCGCCATTTTGTCTTGTGATCTTGGCGTGACTTATTCAGGTAAGTGCGACTCGTTGTAGATACTTTGTAATGGGTGGGTTATGTATTTTTGTTCGCCATTTTGTCTTGTGATCTTGGCGTGACTTATTCAGGTAAGTGCGACTCGTCGTAGATATATTGTAATGTAATTTGTATTTTTCTTACAGGTAACTTCAGGCTCTTTTGTTTATATTCTTCTAATATATTGCTTTTTTTTTTGCTGTTCTCTCTAGAGTTCCCTTTCTATGTTCGGCCGTGTCCTCCGTGCGCTTCTCAATTTCCCCAGCTTCTTTGTGCGTGAATAGCGTTTCCAGTGCAGGTTTTTGCTTTGACTTTACCAGTATTAATCTGGACCACAGGTCCTAAAATTCAACTCAAATACCTGGCCTACTCACGCGTAAACCTGAGAAACTGGAGAGCTCTATAATATTAATTAAACAATGCGTTTTCTTGAGAATGTGTCGGAAGCTCTCAGCTGCTATATGTGTAGTAGAGGCCTAGGGCGGAAAGACGGGGCGGGGGGCATTGTGTGTGGGCGGGGGGCTCTGTGTGTGGGGGGGGCTTTCAGTGTGTGGGGGAGGGGCTTTCAGTGTGTGGGGGAGGCTCTCGGTGTGTGCGGGCTCTCTGTGTGGGGGGTGGCTCGCAGTGTGTGGGGGAGGCTCGCAGTGTGTGGAGGGAGCTCGCAGTGTGTGTGGGGGGCTCGCAGTGTGTGGGGAGCTCTGTGTGGGTGTGTGTTGGGGGCTCTCTGTAGGTGTTTGTGGGTGTCATTTGTGAAAGATAAAGCTAGTGGCATTGCAAATAACAATGCCATTTATTTATGTTAAAAAAAAAATGTCAAGAGCATTGCCAATAGCTCAAACTTTAACAAAGGCAAAACCATTGCATTGTAAATGCTTGTTGATGATCCAGTGGCGCATTGTGCCACAGAATATTTACAGGCCACGCAAAGCCACTTTGCGTGGCTTTTCATGGCCTTGCAAATATGTGCCGCCTTCACGCAGAGCACTGCATGCAGGGGTGTTCCATGGGTGTTTCTGTGGGTGTTCCCACGTAACACCCATGGAACCTGAAGCATTCCCAGATTTACGCGGAATCGTAAACCTGGGAATGCATCAGATTTGAACGCCATCCAAGGGTTGATATTAAGGAGGGGAAACAAGGACAGGTATCCTAATTTCTCTTTTTTTTCCCTCTATCTATGTGTGCTGCATTCTGCAGCACACATAGAAAGAGGGAAACACCTCTTGTGATTGTTTTTGTGCAGGAAGGTGTCCCTTGCTGCACAAAAATAATTACCCCATACAACACAGACACGCTTGCACCATGGCGCAAGGGTGCCTGTGTTGGCGCATGGCAGCCCATTGTGTGCCAGCGCAGAGGAAAAGGACAGGAATGTGCCATATTTCATAGATTCCTTGCGGCACTGCCCTGTGCTAAAACCTCATAAATGAGGCCCTCAGTGTGCAAAAGATATCATCACATTCAGATTAGATTCATAACAAGTATAACACCAGCCTCTGCATAAGATGAAGAATTAAACAACTTTTAAAGTGCAAGATATGGGAAGTGCTTGAATACACCCATCCCTAATGTGCAATTTCTGATGTCTTATCCTCCGTCCAATGAACTCTAAGGGGCATGAAATGGACCTCCGCAATAGTTCAGATAATTATGAATATAAGAGCTCCCAGTCTCGTTTGAGCCCACCAAGGTAGCACGAAGCATGCGACCATTGGGTGGATGAGGTGTCTCTTATTGATATTTTTAATAATCCTGTAGGGTAGGTTTGTTGATAAGGGCACAAGTAGTCCCTTTGCTTTCGCATTCTGTGGTGAAGAGAGTTTGACTAAATAGGAGGATAAGTGGAAGAGAGACATTTGAACCTCTCATACTCTCCATGGGTTATGAATGATTTGGGATTATGTGCCTACAGGCAAACTTCAGATGGAAGAAAGGAAAATGCTACTTACCCAGTATGCATCTATTCTTGGCATGTAGAGCTGTAGAGTCACATGCTTTGCATAGCCTGCCATCTAGTGTTGAGTCCGGATGTTTGCACTTTGTTTTTCTTCGAAGAAGTCTATTCCAGTCATGAGGTACGTGACTCCTCCTTTCGGTGATAGTGCACATTGGGATCGACTCCATTGTTAGATTCTTTTACCCACAGAAGGTTATAATGGAGTTAGTAAGAGTAGTAGCAAGAGATATCCATGTATATATGTATCTATGTAAGATGTCACTGCAACAGGTATAGGCACCTGGGGAGGCGGGTGGGCGCATGAGAATCTACAGCTCTACATGCCAAGAACAGACGAATACTGGGTAAGTAACATTTTCCGTTCGAGGCATGTGAGCTGTAGATCACATGCTTTGCATAGACTATACAGCAGTGATCTCCCAAAGAGGTGACTAACCTGTAGCTGATGCAGTCGTTTGAAATAGTGTACGTAAAATTGCTTGGCCCACACTAGCTTGCTGTCTTGCTAACACATCTACAGAATAGTATTTTATGAATGCGTGTGGTGTAGACCATGTTGCAGCTTTGCAAATGTCATCTATCGTTATATTTCCTAAAATGCCATAGAAGCCCCTAGTTTGCATGTGGAGTGCACTCTAGGGGTAATTGTCAATGACTGTTTTGTTTTTGCATAGCATGTTTGAATGCACTTGACTATCCAGTGGGTAATACCTGATTTTGATATGGGATTGCCTTTATGTGGTAGAGCAAAAGCCACAAATAGTTGTTTGGGATTACAGAAAGGTTTTGTCCTTTCTATGTAATAGAGTAATGCTCTTTTCACATGTAAGGTGTCTAGAGCACGTTCTGCCACAGAATATGGTTGAGGAAGAACAGAGGCAACTCAACAGATTGGTTGACATGAAAGGCAGAAATAACCTTTGGTAGAAAGTTAGGGTTGGTCTGAAGAGCCACTTTGTTTTTGTTTACTTGTAAAAATGATTCTTCTATGGTTAGTGCCTGAAGCTCACCCACTCTTCTCAGTGATGTGATAGCTATGAAGAAAGCTACCTTCCAAGTGAGAAATTGCTGCTCCTTTCTGTGCAATGGCTCAAAAGGTAGACCCACCAGTCTGGTGAGGACAATGCTGAGATTCCACACTAGAGCAGGTGGAAGTCTTGGGGGAATGACTGTTTTAAGTCCCTCCAGAAATGCTTTAATGACAGGCACTCTGAAGAGAGACAAATGTTGTCTATTCTGAAGGTATACAGCTATTGCAGCAAGATGTAAGAGTATGGATGTGTACGCTACATTTGAACACTGTAGATGCAATAAGTAGCGTATAATGTTTTAATCTGAAGCATCAAACGGGTTTTTTTGATTGCTATTACAGTATATGACAAACCGCTCCTGTTTTGCTGCATATCAAACTCTTGTGGTAAGACGTCTAGCATCCTAAATAATGTTCATGCAGTCTGGCGTGAGATTGAGGTAGTCAAACTCTAAGACTTCAGGTGCCAGACCGTAAGGTTAAGATGACTGGGATCTGGATGTCTTATCTCTCCATGGCTCTGCGTGAGGAGATTGGGCGTAAGATATAGTTTTTGTTGAGGAACTACTGAGTGGTAAACCAGGGATGATGGGCCCATGTGGGAGCAACTAGGATTAGTTTCAGGGAGGCCTGTCTGAGTTTTTGAACCACTGAGGGAATGAGTGGGAGAGGCGGAAAAGCATAGGCAAACATCCCTGGCCAATTCATCCATAGTGCATTGCCTCTGGACAATGGGTGTGGATACCTGGATGTGAAGCTTGGGAATTTTGCTTTTAGGTGTGTGACGAATGGATCTTTGTCTGGGAAGCCCCACCATTGAAAGAATGGGAGGGAACTCGAGGGTAGAGTTCTCACTCGTGGATCTGCTGTCGTTGACGACTGAGTAGATCTGCAATTTGATTGTTTACTCCTGGAAGATACATTTTGTGACGTATAGCCCACCTCCAGATGATCTGTGCTAGTTGTGACAGCTGGAGAGTGTGTCCCCCCTATTTCTGTATGAAGTACATTGCTATCATGTTGCCTGTACGTATCATGACAGCTTTGCCTACTATATCAACTTGAAATGCTTTGAGCGCTAGAAAAATCGCTAGCAGCTCTAGATGATTTATGTGAAGCTGCCTTTGCTGCAAGCTCTACATGCCCTAAATTGTGTGCGTTTGCGGATGGGCTTCTCAATCAGTGAGCGATGTGTCTGCTGTTAGCACTATCTGTAGAACTGGGTTCATGAAGTGCCGCACTTTTGAAAGGTTTTGTGGATTCCACCACTGCAGAGAGCAATGAGTGTGGCTGTCCACCAACACTAGATCCGATGACAGACCGTGAGCCTGATTTCACTGACGTGCTAAGCATTCCTAAAGTCTTGCATAAGGGACTATTAGGATGCAGGACACTATCATTCCTAGCAACTGCGTGACCCTCGAGCTGCCCATGAGTGTTGAGGCTTAAACTGAGAGAGTAAAGTCTGCATATTGTGGATTCTGGCCGGATTGGGTTAGGCCAGAGCCTTTTGTGTATCTATAGTGGCTCTATAGTATGCCTGCGTGCTAGATGGTTTGAGATAGGACTTGGACAGATTTACTGTGAATCGAAGATCGTCGAGCAGCTACACTGTTTTGGGAGTGTGATATAGACAGCTTTGTTGCGAGCTGGCTTTTATGAGCCAGTCGTCTAGGTATGGGAAGACGTGAATGTGTTGTCTTCGTAAGTGGGCTGAGACTACTGCCAGGCATTTGATGAAAACCATGGGTGCGGTGGTTACTTCGAATGGGAGCATCTTGAATTGATACTGCTGGTCTGCTACTATGAACCTGAGGTATGTGCGGTGAGCAGGGTATATTGGGATATGGAAATAGGCTTCCTTTAAGTCCAGAGTGGACAGAAAGTCGCCTTACTGAAGGAGTGGGAGCCCTTGTTGGAGTTTCACCATATGAAAGTGGTCTGACTGAATGTTTAAATTTAGTTCTCTGAGGTCTAGTATAGGCCAGAGAGAGTACACACCGGCCCCTTGATATTGTAAAGGGACTGGTTCTAAAGCTTCATTTTCTAACAGAGATAGAACTTCTTGCTTGAGAAGGTTGAGATGTTCTTGTGACATTGCGTGTGATCTTGGAAGAGTATGTGGGGGAGTGTCTATAAGTTTCAGGCAGTAACCATATTGGATAATTTGAAGAACCCATTTGTTTGAGGTGATTGTATTCCAGGAGTGGAATGATCAGGGGTAGCAGAAGGAAGTCACTGTTTGTTGTTTGCAGGGGAAGTGCGTGTTGAGTTGCCTCTGCCTCTTCGCTTACCACTATTACCTCTAAAACCACCTCTAAAATAGCCTCTTGATGAGCGCGATTAGTTGTTGCCTTTGTAAGAGGAGGAGGGATTTTCTGTGAGCCACCCCTGTAAAAGGAGCAACAAAAGGATCCCCTATTTGAAGGTAATTGTAAAGCCCCCATGGACTTAGCAACCTCAGTGTCCGGCTTAATTTTTTCTATCACTGCTGGGCTGAAGAGGTGTTCTTTGTGAAATGGTTGGTTAAGAATAGAGGCTTGGACCTCCAGTTTGAATCATGAAATTCGCAATCAAGCATGCCTGCGTAGCAGAACACTAGTGTTCACTGCACGGGTTGCTGTGTCAGCTGCGTCTAGGGCGCACCTGATGGAGGTATTGGTGACTAATTTACCCTCCTGAGTTAGGTCATTAGCTTTTAATTTGTGTTAAACTGCATTAGTTTCTCTAGCTCATCGTAATGAGCCCTGTCATAGCGAGCTAACAAAGCTTGCCTATTAGCAATGCACCAATGATTGTCCGCTTGTGACGTTACCCTTTTGCAGGAGGCATCAATTAATTTTGACTCCTTATCAGGAGGAGGGGCCTCACCTGTAGTCTGTGAGTTAGCTCTCTAGTGAGCGTGTGAAAATACAACAGAGTCTAAAGGCAGCTGACCTTTGATATAAGCGGGGTCAGTAGGTGCTGGCTTACACTTTTTCTACACCCTGGGTGTAATAATTCTTGCCCTCACAGGATCTTTAAAGATCTCATCTGTATGCTTAAGCATCCCTTTGAGCATTGGTAGTGTATGAGTAGCTATCTGAGAGGAACTTAGGGTTTCGAATAAGAAATCCTCTTCTAGGGCCTCTTTCTGTAGTTCCACACATGGTAATGAGCAGCCCTGTTAAGTAGCTCAATGTATCCTACGTTGTCGTCGGGTGGTGAGGGTTTGGAAGGATATAGATCCGGATCATTATTAGTGTCTGGATCCATGTCATAGTCTTCCCATGATTCAGTATCCTGTGGCCTATCCTCATTCCCATCCCTTCATCCTGTGGGTCAGGTGATGGTGGTGGTGGTGGTGAATTTGTTGGTGTGATGAGCAAATTGGGATCATTGGGCGAAGGAGGTGGAATGTAAGGTGGAGAAGGGTTAGTACCCACATTTTTTCTCTTTAGAGGAATGTGGTAATCCTCCTGCCGGCCCATTTTCCTCATTTCTGGTAAGTTGGTATGAATATCTCCAGTGTCTGGATTTATTACCAGTTCTTTTTGTTTCAGATCCGAAGGCAGAACGTCGGACTGGGGCTCTTTTGGTGGAGTCTTTTTCTCTTTGGCTGCCGTTTTTGGCGTCAAAAGTTTTGGCTCCAAACCTTTTGAATCCAAAGATTACCACAACATGCTTCGGTTTAGACGCTGAAGGTTTCGGCTGGGCACTGGCATGGGGCCGACTCGGGGCCGACTCGAGCCCGAACCGGAAGGTTTTTTCTTGTGTTTCGGCGCCAGGCCTGAGGGTAGGGGCGTCTGAATTTTTTTCTCGGTGCCGACCTTGGCCCAAAGACAGAGAAGGGACCGAGGCTTTTTCTTCTTGTGTTGCTGGGGCAAGGGGGCTTCTGTACTCACGGTACGCTGACCTTGTGTAACTTGCTCCTCTTCTTCCATGTCGGAGTCGGCCTCGGACATGGAGATATTCTCTGCTTCTTCTCCGGCACCTTGAGCGTGAAATTCTTCTCTGTCGGAATCTTCGCCAAAGATGTCCTGTGCGGAGCCGCTCTGATGTTGCATTTCATGATGTTGAGCCTGACGGTCACGGAGCATCTTCTTCAATCGAAACGATTGGCACACGTCGCAGTCTTTTTCGTCATGTTCCAGGGATAGGCAGAGGTTGCACACTTTGTGCAAGTTGGTGCGTGGAAACTTAGTGCAACACCCAGGTCAGAGCTTGAATGGGGTCCATTCCATCAACTGCTAGCGAGCTTGGGGCGGGTGGCGCCCAACAGCCCACCACGAGTTTTCCTATCGAAGACTTTCGTTCTGATACGCGCAGAATCAATACCTTCGAGGGTAGTGGATTGGCGTTGAAGGGAACCCGAGAAACGGTGCCGAACCGGAGTGCAGCAATTCACATCTGAATCCGATGGCAGACAAAAACAATCTAACAATGGAGTGGATGCCCATACGCACTATAACCGAAAGGAGGAGTCACCTACCTAGTGATTGGAAAAGACTTCTTTGAAGAAAACCAAAGTGCAAACATCCGGACCCAACACTAGATGGCAGGCTATGCAAAGCATGTGAACTGCAGCCCACATGCCTCGAACACACGTTTTTCAAAAGGCCATCAGGATTCCCAAATTCCACATATAATTGTGTCTGTCATGAAACGTTTCATTGCCGTTTGTTGTGGATATGATTGGGTGGGAACTATTTCACTGTTATCATCTATTGAGACAACAATTGAGTGGCATCTGGTATGATGTAATGTCGAACTCCCATGTTGTGATGATGTTTGCCAAAACTGTCATACAGACATTAAAGAAGAGTGTTGGGCTCAAAGAAGAACCCTGAGGGAGGTCAAAGTTGCCAGCCACTGGATTACACCTCAATGGAGAATGATGGATAGACTGAGACCCTTCGCAAAGAAAACATCCAAACCACTTAAAGATGGTTGAATAGGGAGCTACGCCGCGAACCAAGATGGCCGTATAAGCTCCCGGCTCCGCCGACCTCCGCCGGCGACCCGTCTATCCTGTCGTTTATCCTCCACCCACGCCCTGTGCCTGGATGTATGAAGGTTGCCTGATGCCAACGGTGCTTTCCCGGATTTCCTACCTTATTCAGCGACGAAGTTATGTCGTGTCCCATTTTTGGCCTACTCCCGGGCTGGCGCCGGGACCTCGATTTTTGAAACACCCGAGAGGGACCTGATCAATATCGGCTGTGGGACCGCGATTGTGGCCGGTCTTCCAGGTCTGAATACTTCTTTCCACTCTTGACTCTTGTCCTCGTTGATGGATGGTGCCGGAGAAGAGACACTGTGATGTGCTGCGATCCTCCTGCACCTCGGCGGTGGGTTGTGTGCCTGACCCTCGTTTCCCGGTCCGGGGGCTGACGGGCTGCACCCACGGCCGGTGTCTGTCCTGAGTGTGCCAGTTCGGGGCGCCCTTGCTGTTGCGATCGCCAAATGTGTGCCCAGAGCCCGGTGATGTGGGCTGGAGATTGTGTCCCCCTCCGTCCTCTGGACCCCGGGATGGAGGGGATGGATGGCGCACATTCATTGAGATCCGTAATGGCGGCGATTGGGGCGCTCCGCTCGCAATTCACCGGCGCATGTGTCTCCCTGGCGGCGAAACTGGATGATGTCTGCTCGCGACCGGCCACGGATGCTGCAGCGCCTGCACAGAAATCTGCGATCCAGACGAGCGATTTGACCCTCCATCTGCAGGGGCCCGAGCGGCAGCCCGACTTTGCTCCTTTGAGAGTCGGCCTCACCTTTCCTGAATCTGCTACAGTACACGGTCTTCCCTCTACGTCTCCTATCCGATGGTGTGTCGTCACTGGATGTCCTGTTCTTCATTGCCGAGTCTCAGGGTCCCGTCGAAAGGGATCGCCATTTTCCTTTGTTCCAGCCCGTCTGCATAACGGTGCCGCCATTTTGAGACCGGACTTGGCTCCACCTTCACTGCCCTGGTCCGCCATGGACGCTTTGACTGCCTCTGGTCGGATGTGGCTTGGTCGGGATGTGCTCCGGAACGGATTCCCACTGGTCAGGGCTGACTTTGACTTTGAGGTTTTCTTGCTCCTCGCCTCTGCTTTGGACCATCTGAGACGCTCACTTGGTTTGCAACTGTTATGACTTTGGCGATAGATCTCGTCGTGAGGCTTGCAGGATTGACTTCTATTTCCCTGGGGTTGCTCCGTTTACTTTTGCCGGGACTGCAACGAATACCTCACCGGGCCGGGGGTAGGAGGGGGGGGGGGTTTCCTGGTGACTGTCCTCCCCGTGATAATGCTGACTGTTTTTGGTCTATTGATGATGATTGTGCTATGGGGGGGTCACCGCCGGCGGGGGGTATCAGGTGTCCGGGGGCTTGTTTGATTTTCTCCTCCTCCACTTCTTCTTATATTTTCCCTTCTGTGGGGCAGTTCCGGGGCGACAGGCACGCTGTTAGTGGGTTAGGCCGTAGCCATTACAGGGGTGCAGGGTGGCGGGTGCGGGGGGGGGTTGTTATTTTAGTTTGTTTTGTTCTATGGTCCCTATCGCTCTTTTCCGGCTTTGGGAGGGTTCTTTCCTCTTTTGTAGGGTTGGCTGTCTCTTGGTCTTGCACCTTCCTTCTTTTCTTTTTTCGGCTTCTCGGCGAGCCTCTGTTTTTCTGTTCTTGGGGGGTAGGCTCTCTGGGGTGATTTTTAGAAATGTGGATTATTGTAATGTGGTTTACTGTCCAGTATTATCGCCGTGGCTGCCCGGATTGCATAGTCGCTTTAGTTATAGCCTATCTCCGACTGTAATTGGGGTAAGTCCCAATTGTCTCCTTTGTGCTCCTATCCTGTGAGGTGCGATGTCCTTGTTGTTGCAGCCCCTACTCTTTTTCTAAAATTTAAAAATTAAAACCTCATATCCTGTTTGCGAGCCCCACACCCGCATCTGGTATACTTTGATATATCCTGTTTACTGATTGGCTTCAGTTTCTCCTGTTTTCATTGATTGTCTTTGCGGCCGGCCATGATGGTTGTGGGCCTGCGCATGTATCTCCTTCTTTTTTTGAATAAAGGTTTTCAAAAAAAAAAAAGATGGTTGAATACAGTCCAATCTCATGCAGCCGTTTTAGAAGTAAGTGTGAGAAGTTGGCCTGATATGCGATGTCCACTATTCTAGTGGGCATCCTGTATCAGTCCAAACAACCCTTATGGTGATGGTTGTAAAGTCAACCTTATAGACCAGCTATCCTAGTGGTAGCATGGACAAAGCAGTCTTAGGCTAAAACTTCAGAGGGCATGTAAAGCCAGCTGTTTTACCATATGTAACCCCTTGAATACCAAATGAAAGGACACCACACAGGATATATATAAAATATATATGTATTTATTTCTTAACAACCCCTCTGAGCTCTTTATGAGATCAGAGGCACAAGCACATAACAAGTTACTTAACTATCATACAATAAGTTGCACAAAATACAGTAGAGCCCTAGGGGCACTTCAAACCATATATTAAAATAGTGGTATAAGAACCACGTCACGAACAAAGGATAGGCCTAGGGAATCGCTGGGGCTACACTTTACTACCAAAGGATAGGAAGTAGGAGTCCCACGGGAGGCGTGTGCAGTGTCTTTACACACACGCAAGTTACCATAGAGTTAGAATGGGAACGAAAGAATTGGAAACTAGTTCATTTAGGTCACTTCCGGATGGACTAGGAGAAAGCTACTTGAAAGTTAGACACTAGGATAGTTAATATCCACATGAGCACCGGAGTACTTGTGTTACCTCACCCACAGGAAGCGGGTGCATAGGTGTCAAAGTGTGTCAGGTTTCGTCGCTGAATCCTATGGAGCCTTGGAGAAAGATGTTGCAGGTGACCAGGAGAGAAGTGTCCGGTTGGATCCAAGGGCGGATCGAGAATGAAGAGTACCTGAAAGCAGAGGGGACAGAGTCTGGGTCACTAGCCAGTGACCAGGAAGGAACCAGGAAGGAACCAGGCGATGTCGCGAAGCAATCAGGTGATGTTGTGAAGCTTGTCACATGGACCAGGAGGCGTAGATGATGACCAGGAGTCAGGCACGGACTGTCCCACAAAGGCTCTCGCTGTCGGCGGTGTCGGCTTCCGATTAGAGTCAACAAGCCTTGGCAAAGGCAACCCACGCAGGAATTGAAGATGGCTTCCTAATCAGACCAGCAAGGTCTGATGGGCTGCTCCTTTTCAGGGGAGCAAGGGCCAGTCTGGAGCAACCAGACCAGCGGTGGAAATTCAAGGTTTCGTCATCACAGAGGCCACTAGCCAACGGGGTGACCAGACAGACGCATCAAGCAGGAAAATGCAAAAGGGACCCATGCAGCACTCGTGGAGTGTGGAGGGATGATCTTTGGTGCAGATGATGCTTGGGGCTGGGGCTTCTCAATCCCCAATGCACAACTTCGAGGGTGCCTCAGAAGTTGCACGGAAAGCAATTCGCTGGCTTTCCAAGATGGCCGGTCCCACGTCTCACGTCGCCTCCACGGGTCTCAGCTTTGTTGTGGCTGAGGATCGGGCTGAAGGAAGTCTGGAAGTCCGGGTCTTGTCAGGCTCTGTGTTCGGGCTCCGGTGGGAGCGACGACAAAGCAAACCGTTGATCGCTTGATGGTGCCTGCTTGTACAGGGTGGTCACTCCTTGACCACAAGGGAGATTCTTCAGTCTGCTATCTTCAAGTAGAACGTTGAAGGTCCAGAGTTTCATTTCAAGTTTCAGTCAGGATAAATCTAAAGTCTTGGGACTCAGCTCCTACCTATATACCTAATCTAGGGCTGGATTACCTGTTAGGTCCCTCCTATGGGTGGGACCAGGGAAGGGGGTGGTTACACTCCTTTCCCTTTGTCCAGTTTCACGCCAGAGCTGGGTCTGGAGTGCCCCAGCACTGGTTTGAACTGGACTATGCATGGGACACCTTGTGTGCCCCAGGCAGTGTCTCATTTCATTCAGCCCTCCCTGCCTCAATACACTAGAGCCTGTCCGGGGTGGTGTTAGAACCTCCCAAGACAGGAAACCTATTGTCCAAGCCTCCCTCGCTGGAAGGACTCCCAGCAGCAGAAGGTCAGACTTGTGTCTGTGGCAGCAGCATCCATTTTGTGATGCTGAGGCTCTGGTTAACTTTAACCTGGATTAGTAGGAACAACATGTCTTCTCCCTCTAGAAGGGAGGAATGCTACCCCGTCGCCAGAACTGGTGAGGGGGTAGTATTCCAAATCGTATGACACCTTACTCAACATGTTTTGATAAAGCCAAACCAGAGTTAGCATTTAACCGCAAGGTTCATAATGCACTTTAGAGTATATGGTATGGCTATATCCTAGAACAGCTATAAGGACATGGTTCCGAAAGCTGCGGACAGGCTCAGCTCATGCTAGAGCCTCATCTCACATAAAACCAAGCACTCTGCCTCCAGGATTGTTAAGGCCTCCCATAGATGTGACTTATAGGTGTATATGTGTCTGGATATAAGGTTAGATATATGAATACTACATCTAAGCAAGAGGTCATTACACGACCTTGCCCCAGTTGTGTCAGTTTGGATGGCCAGCCAGGGGTGGCAAAATAAATGCTGCAGCCCCTGGTAGGCCTTGGATGCACCTATGCCATGGGTACCTATAGTACACTGTACAGGGGCTCATAAGGTGACCCAATATCCAATTGGAGATATACCTAGGGTACATGGAGTCCATTTTACAGTGAGAGCAGATAGCCTGGGGCCCTGGTTAGCAGGATCCCAGGCAAACTAAGTCGAAAACCAGCTAAACACTAGGCAAAAAATCTGGGGTAACCATAGTCAGGTATCCACCTTCCTACAGTAAGTAATGGGAACCAGTATTGAAGGCCGCAGACAAGTCTAGGAGGATGAGGATAACAGATATGCCTGCATCCACTATAATGTGGGTGTTGCCTTTCACATTGAGCACAGTTGCTTCAGTGCTGGCATGTGTTCTGAGCCCCGATTGAGAAATAGGCAACAGGTTGCTCTCTACAACATTTCACGTCTGCTGGATATTTATCAGTTTCTCAAGAAACTTACTAGGGTAAGGAAGGAGGGAAATAGGACGATAATTCGCCAAGATTTCCGTGTTCGCTCCGGCTATCTTTAGCAATGGTAGCACCAGCGCATGTTTCCATTTCACAGGGTTCTACTCAGTAGTGAACGAACTATTAAAAAAGCTCTGTCAAATATGGATTCAGAAAAGAAGCAAAGTGAGAATAAAATAAATGTAGGCAGTGATCTAGCTGTAAACAAGATTCAGCCATAGATATTTCCTGCTTTACGACGGTTGTTGACAGGTGACCAAAAGTGCCCAACTGACTGCATGTACAGTGATTTATGTCTGTATTGGAGAGGAGCTGCGATGTACAAGGTTAGACTTCAAACCCGAAGTAGATTGTAACAATCTCATCTTTAAAGAAGTGAGCTTCAGGGACAGGCGTCCCGGTCCTGAACCATGGGCACTACGAACAGAATCAAACATATCCCTTGCCCCGGTTCTTGATGAGAAACTGGATTGAAGGAATTCATCAGCGACTGGATCACTTCAATGAGGGCTTCCTCAAGTGTGGATCTCTGGGACAAGATTTAGGTACAGCCTTCATTTTTGGAAGTGATATATGTTTATATACGTTGTGCTTTGTACCACTTTACAGTTGTTTAATTATATTTCTGGAGCAGAGAGTCACCTGTATTTGAAAAGCCTGAACAAGTTCACCAGTTTCGTCAAGTTAAAAGATAGTTGGAAGTAACAAATATCTCCATTAGCTGCCCTTGGAGAATTCCCAGCCTTTTGGGCTCTTGGGGGGGGGGGGGGGGGGGTGACAACTCTACTTTCACTTTCGCTTCCACATCCATCACTGGGATCAGAGATGCCCAGATTTGCAGCTGTCATTCAGTCACAGCCAGAGATGAGATGTTCTGGATGGCTTCATAGTAAATGACACTGCCCCTTGCAACGCTCATTTGGAACGCATATGTGCTACCTGGTACCACCCCCTGGAGTGAGTAAATTCAACAAACTATGCCGAAGGCACACAACACATCTCATCTGAAGCTGCTGCTGCTCTGTACAGTGACCATCAGTACCCTGGCGCACCCTGCAACCTCCCTTGGCCTTTTGACGTGGGTAGCACGTGATGCCCCTGGTAAGAAGCAGGAAAGCAACCAGTAACACTTCACCAAACTCCCTGCCCACAGACCAGGGAGTTCAGAGCCAAGCTACACACGTGCTCTGACACCACTCGGGCCCTTTCTAAGGAGACAGGGTGATTGGTCAAGACCATGGCAATGTGTACCCTGGTTAGTGGGCAATGCTGTGAGAGAATAAACACGTCACAGCATGGTATATCTGTCGGGTGCCAGCTCCTAATTCGAAGGCTGTTAAGAGAAAAAAGCCTGCAAAGGACGACTCCAACCTCCATGCTATGGACGATCCCTTCCCGACCCCGTGCCGCAGAGATGATGGAGCTCAGGAGAATAGGGACCTTTGCACCAGGGGTTACCCTGCTGACATGCGTCCTACCGCAGAACAATTGTTGGCTCTGTGTCAGCATCTCTGGAGCTGAAGGCAGATATAGGAACATTAACTGGTATTATGTAGCATTTGCTAACGATTTTGTCAATTTTCCTCTCTGTGAAGAACGGCAGTTAAAATTACTATATTAAAGGGTATTCAATATATCCATCGAAGAAAGATGAAATGTTGAGCTGGCCCTACCAGGATTCCAACATGTAAAGTGCATATCATCCACAGATATCAACAAAAAGCACTTACCTCATTGAGTCATCCGACTGGATAAAGGGCGTGGCGGTTCTGCGTACTAATGAGGAAAGGTAGTATTCCATTTATTTGATCAACCTCCTTTGCCTGAATTGTCATCCTATTTGAAAGTCGATTTTACTTACTGGTGACAAATATGTTCAGCACTACCGAACCTCTTTGATTTTACTAAGATGTCAATGTCCTTTTCACCTCCATCATATATGCAACTGAAAAAAGGAAAACAAAATGGCATATGGCTTCTTTTTATATGCAAGCAGTGCATTTGACTGCATCGGCTTAAGTCCGCTCCTGACCATGTCCCAGTTTATATTTTCAGTGGACAGTCCATTGGTTACCAATCGCTCTGCTTGTGGACTTTAAGGCATCATCAACAGCACATACTGTTGGAGCAAGAGGGTCCGAAGTGCTATCAGACACATTAAGGCTGTAATGTCCCTAGGGGAGCTCCAAAGAGCTGACATTTTTAGCTTTTCTGTGATTTAAGAGACCCAGTACGGACGAGTAACTCGTGAACTGCCGGTATCTCTACAGGTGCCTGTAAGTACTGCTACACGAGAACATTTTTCTTGGTTGAATGAATGCATATATACCAACATTGTCTATTCAAGACAAGAAGGTGTGCATTTTCAGAACTTATGAGCTGATGTTTGGAGAAATATGGTTGCTTTTTCAAACAATATTTAAAGTTGATTTGTAAGTGATAAATTATATGGAGAGTCTTATTACTATTATCATTACTTTCGTGCCAGACGCATTCCAAATCGACAAAGCCTTTTTGACATAAGTGCTGGCAAACCTTTCTGATGTGCTGAGCAGATCACTGCTACTTATTTTACATGTCGTGGCCACTAATGTAAACTTGTCTGATTGGTGACTATTATAATACTTAAGGGCATATTTACTACAAAATGTTGGAGCATTTTTGGCAGCGCCGCTCGCTGACCATTTCATAACGGGCCATTTTTAGTACAATATCAATATAGTGCATTCCTGTGTTTTCCCTAGTGCTGGTGATAAAATTAGCTGCCTAGTGCGAACACGGGCACCCTTGCATCTTAGTGAAATGGTGCCTGCGTTTCAGGGAATGATTATGATTATGTGCAGAAAGGTGTCCCTTTCTGCACATAAACAATCCATAATGTTGATTTCTTACTGCAGCACACATAGAAGTAGCAAATTGTCACTATTCAATGATTGTTTCTGTGCAGGAAGGGATACCTTCCTGCGCATAAACTATTGTTAATGGCTTGTTGCGCTTTCTATGTGTGCTGCAGATTGCAGCAGACATAGAAAAGGCAAAAAAAAGGAGAAATAAAAGCCTTTCTCCTTGTGAGCCATTCTAAGGTCTGCTCTTGCATGGCGTTAGTTGTTGGCACTTTCACAGATGTGCACCTCCTTGTAAATCTGGGGCAGCGGCAAAAAGCAATGGGTGTTGTGGCGGAACGTTCACAACATCACCCATTTCACACCCCTTTGGCCAGAGGACTGCTGCAGAAAGGGGCATATTTACAAGGTGGTGTTAACCTTGTAAATATGGAAAATGGCACTACGCCACTGGATCGTCAAAAAAATGGATGCTCCAGTGGTGATAGGGGCTTGTAAATATGCCCCTCAAAGTATAAGTAGCTTGCAATGATTTTCATTGAACACAACTAACTAGCTCTTATTACAAAAAAGGTTGGATTCCCAAAGCTAGATATCTTTGGGCAATGGGTTCCTGTCTGTGGAATGAGCTCCCAGTTGATATCTAAAAAGCACCAGAATTAATGAATTTTAAAAGAAAACCTATAAACTTGGCTATTTAGCAAATGTAACTTTCCGGTGTCATGTACAGTGCTGTATATATATATATATATTGGTACAGGCAATACATAAGCCCTTGTAAATATGTGATACAGTTTTAAAAATACTTGACGAGACATGACTTGATAGTACATGTTTAGGCTACGGTTTGTTTGAATCTGTCCTCAGGTAGAACGGACTAAAAAGGGATTTCTTTTTATTTTTCACATCAGAATCGTAGCTCCAACTTGCAAAACATCAAACATTCCCATAAAATATTAATTGGAAAGCTTTGTATCTTCTTTCAGACCCTGCCACCTCAAACCCTATAATTTGGGATCTACACCCATGTCTGGCAAGCCTGCTCCAAAAACAGCACAGGTCTCATGGTGTGATTTGTTTCCCCAGGGCGTGGGAAGTGCATGGAGATTATTCAGGAACTGACAGGATGAGAACATAGAGGTATGACACTAGGAGGCTTTTTGGGACTCGCCGGAACTCTTTGGATAAGTACTTTCAGGAGAGAACCGATTCCTCTTTAATGGTAGACTCCGGAGAACACCTGTGCTTTAAACCTAATAGTTTTCAAAACAAGCATCTACAAACAAAAAAATTAATAATAAAGTAAACTATAATTATTAATATAAGTCTTAGACCACAGTTTCAGAATTGTCTAGCATTCAATTGTTAGATTATACTTGAAAGGTGAAAGGTTACGCAGTCCACGCCTTTGAGGATTTTAGCTCAGTTCAGTTTTATAGCTACTTCCCGAAAGGAACCTATAGCAGCGGACCACTGATGATCACTTTGCCATAGTGAGGCGCAGCTCAAGCACTTAACGCAAACGTCTAAGATGTATCAACCAGTGTTTGTTAACTATAGCATTAAAGGCTGCACTTGATTCGTTTCATATCCCTTCAACCCAAGACTCACTGAGAATCCTCCCAGTCTTTAAGAAGGCGATTGCAACGCACTCTTGCTGTTACCAACCTGTCTGTACCATTAATTCAAAGGTTAAGCCATGCGAGATGGCCATAAAAGAGGCCACGTTGTCAAGGGGTACAACTGGGTTTTAGAAGGGGGAAGGCAGCAGTTCATTAATTTATATCTGTTAATCCATAAAAAATCAAACTGAAGAATGTGCCCATTCATTTTGCATCTTTAGACCTGGCCCCCCCCTTTTTAATATGGTGGACCGTTCTAAAGTTTAGAAGAATAAATAGTTCTAAGGTCTGGAAGAGGAGTTCTTGGTCCTTTTGCCTAGTTTTCATCTGCTGCAAGTGATGGATTTAACAGCTGCAAAGAATTGAAACATTGGTTTCAATTTATGTTCATTTTATTAATGGTTTAGGATTAAAAACAAATGTAGCTAAGTCATAATCGATGTCTTTTCGATTCCAGAGTGCGAAATTAAAATCAATTGCTATCTTGACAGAATGGACTTAACTGAGGGTGAACTATGCAGCTAAACTATGTCGGTCCTCCCTTTTAGGCTATTTCTTAGGAACAACAGTGGCATTTTTTTTTTTTGCCCTTGGTGACTTACAGGGCTCACATAAGAGGGTCATGTCAAGACCCAATTATTGCAGACAACAGAATATAGATAGATTTTTGAACAACCCTGGGCCTCCCAGAGTCTGCATCTGATGATGTCTACCAACAAGAAATAAACTTGACTTTTCTTTAGGATAGGATCACGTGAGCGCCACTGGCATTGTGGATTTCAGTGTGTGTTGAGTCACATGCCAGTCATACTGGAATCATCGTGCGTGATTTACCGAACCCTCAAATCCACACTGTCAGTGCTTAATTTGAGCCGGTGGTTTCCGGTGCTCAGCACTGGCACTTAATTGTCAGCACTGGCACTCAGACAAACAGTGCCACCTTGTGGCAGACATTCCTAATTTTTAGATCAGCAGAACATTTGTTTACTAATTCGAAATACATTAACAATGACTAATACCTGTGGCACCAGCCATACGTATAGCTATGGGGACCTAGAATAGTCTGAATTGTCACACTGCTAGGTGTGTGGTGGTTAGTAGTTGTGTTGGTACTGTTATTGGGAGTGCTGGTAAGAGCAATGGGTGGTGCAAGCTGCAGTGGACTCCTGACGAGAGCCCTGACACTTTTTATTTTACAAATGAAGCACTGGCACTGATAACATTCTAGGCCTACATTGTTAGGTGCATTAGATCTCTGGGTTGCCTCAACATTACCGAGGTTCCTGATGAGCTCAAGTTAAGGGATAGGCAGCAAGTATCCGCTTTATATTTTACCTCTCTGTCTCGTGTTGGCAGAGAGGTCGAAGGAACAGAGTCCATTTATTCTTCAACTTGGGCATATTTACAGCCAGTATCTTTCCCGATTTAGAACTCTAACCGAGAACAATATTTAATTCTTAGGATCAGAACATCTTGTCCCAGTTGAGGTGTGTCATTTTCAGAAATGCTCAGTGTCTGTAAAACTAGCAGGCCAGAATAATATGCTCCTCGAACCCCACTGATTGTTCATCAAATCCATCGCCTTTGCACCTTTTTTTGTGCTTGTTCCTCTGAGCCCAGAAAGGATGCAATGATGTACTTAATGGGGCATCGAAATTGCAAAGCAGCTTTTGTGAACTTGTTGAAATTAATTTCTGTCTGCATTGGGTTCACTGTAATTTAAACTTGATAAATGTTATATTTGTAAGATTTTTGATGATCCTTTTTTCAACTTGGGGTTTGATTGACAAAACTGGATGCAAGCACTGTGCGCCCCGCCCAATTCATTCACACCCCCATGTCCCGCCTGGTAATATTGCAAGTTGGCAGTTAACATTGCAATGGACTTCCAGCAGTAGCCTTGAGCCCCCTGGCATTACGCTGCATGTTCTTACATCTTGTTTTTTTAATGCCTGCCAACCACCAAAAGGGGGGGGGGGGGGGGATGTTAGATTCCTATTTTCCAAGTTATATAAATAAAATAAACGCGTGAGTGCTTTCAGCGTACATAATTTATGAACTTCTGAACCACGATGTTATCATTATGTATGTTTTTATGATTGAATGGCTTTGCTGATCAATGAAACTGACTTTGCATAACAGCAAACGCTCTTATGTTGTTGAAAAATATTTCTTGAAGTTGCCACTGCCATTTCTTTTTTAGTTTTGACTGCAAACCCATAAACTTATCCGATTTTTTTACTCGCTATTCACCTTTGTGCCTGTTCTTTGTTATCTTTAATGGGAAGCTTTCTTCCATTGTCCCAAGAACAGGCTGTATCCTCAGCAAGGCGCCACTGAATTAAGACATTTATAAATGCAGCTCCTTGTTAACTGCTTCCCTCTCAGGTCTCCTCGGATCACTGCAGCAGTGACAACACTCCAGTAGTTTCTGTCAAGTCAGAACTTTATAACAGCTTTATCAACAATCTAAGCCACTGGACAAACGCTCCCTTCTCGAAGTCATCTGAAACGGAATTGATAGTTACCCACTTTTAGAATACTGTAGGGGCTTTTTTTTAGTGCATTTTTATAAAGCGCGGACATTACCCGAAGGTGTCAGAGCGCTGTATTATAGAACCAGTTACGTTACAAGAGAAAAGTGTGACACACTAGAACATTACAAAGATAAACAGGAGACTTAAAAAGAAGGGTACACAAACAAAAAATCCAACACAGCAAGCAGGGGTGAGGAATGTACAAGAAAAAATACAAGTTTACATGATGAGTGAACTTCCTAGAGAGGCCTGAGAATGAAAGTATTAGTTCTGAAAGTGTCTTTGGAAGAGAAGAGATCTGAGGTCAGCTTTGAAGATCCGGGTAGAGGAGGTGGTTTGGAGCAATGGGGGAAGCCAGTTCCAGATTCTCACCGCATTACCAGAGAATATTTGCGCCATCGATCTTTTTCTTTTGAAGGAGGGGGGGCTCAAGCAGAAGCTTTTCCTCATTGCGAGAAGGTCGAGAGCCTCTGGACGATTTCAATTTATTCGTCAGGTAACGAGGGGAGGAAGTGTGCAAGGCTTTGTGTGTGATGCAGGCAGTTTTGTAAAAAGATCTTGCCTTGATGGGAAGCCATCGAAGAGAAGACAGGATAGGAGTGACGTGATCGCTTCGTTTAGATCCTGAAATAAAGTGAGCTGCTGAATGGAGGATGGATTTGAGAGGGGAGAGGTGGGATTTGGGTAGGCCCGTCAGAAGAGTATTTCAATAATCCAGTCTAGCGATAACCAGCGATTGTACCAAGGTTTTTATGTCTTTCTCCGGGAAGAACCGACGAACCCCTCACAGAAGGTGCAACTGGTAACATGCGTTCTTAGCAATAGAGTTGATGTGGGAGATTAGGTTGAGTCTTTTGTCAAGTATGACACCTAGGGATTTAGCGCTGTCGACAATGATGGGTTTATTGTTGAGTAAGTTCAGCTGATCCATCCAAGATTGAACAGACAGGAGGAGGAGAGAGAGGAGGGGAGAGAGAGGTGGAAAGGATGAGGAATTCAGTTTTGGCGGGATTTAGAATCAGTTTGTGAGCTAACATCCAGTTGTGAATAGAGTTGAGAGTAGAGTTGAGTAGTGAGAGATCGTGTGCGGAAGACACTTTGAGGTAGATTTGGGTGTCATTGGTATAAAGATGGTAATGGATCCCAGATTTACTAAGGAGGTTCCCTAATAGTTCCAGATAGAGATTAAACAAAGTGGGTGCAAGGATAGAACCTTAAGGGATGCCTTGACCTACAGCCAATGGAGACGAAAGACTGCTCGCTATCTTGATAATTTGGAATCTGTCCGAGAGGAATGAGGTAAACCATTTAAGCACTGTGCCATCCAAGCGCATTCTCTGTTGAAGAGTGTTAAGGAGGGTACTATTATTAACAGTGTCAAAGGCTGCAGAGAGGTCTAGAAGAATCAGAAGACACGATTCCCCAGAGTCAAGTATATGCAGCGCATCATCAATCACTTGCAGCAGGGCTGTTTCAGTGCTGCAATTTTGGATGAAGCCAGACTGTAAAACGTTGAGGAGATTATTGTTCATAATATGTAGGGAAAGTTGTTTTGCAACACATTTTTCTGTGATTTTTGAAAGGAAAGGGAGGTTAGAGATAGGGCGGAAGTTGTTGAGGTTGTTTGCATCAGCTGGGGATTTTTTTAGAAGAGGGGTAACCTGACCTGATCTGAGGGCAACAGGGAGGGAGCCTTGACTGAGGAAGAAATTTACTAGTCTGGTCCAGTAAGAGAGAGTATGGGTGTAGAACTCAATGGCAATGTCACTAGGGATGGGGTCAGAGGAATGGTTGGCAGGTTTAGTTTCCAGTATCCACCAGTGCTTTGACATTTTCATCAAAGTTCATAGCGAATTCTGCTGCTTTCTTTGTGGAATCCTCAGGCTTAATGGTTAGGGGAGAACAGTTTGGGTTTTTGATGAGGTCAAAAAGTTTTTGGGGTCTGTTTTTGACTGAGTCAAGGAGGGATCTGAAATGTGATGCTTTTTCATGGAAGTATTTGGATCTTGCTGAGTGTAAAAGAGAGAGATTGCAGGTAGATGGAGATTTTCTCCAATGTTTCTCCAAGATTCTAAGTTTCTTCCTTTCATTGTAGAGAGCTTTATTGAACCAAGGTGCTGAGGGGGTGGGTATTTTCCTTTTGCTTTGGAGTGGAGCGGCATTATCGATTTCGACTGCTAGGACTGAGAGGCAGTGAGAGGCAATGAGAAGTGAGATCGTTGATATCCATGTTATTTTCTTCTATGTGCTCAGCTGGGTGGCCTGGACTGAACTGAAACAATAACTAACAAATTCATATATTAGGCTTTTAAACAAGGTGAGCTGGAAAAGGTGCTGAAAAAAGTTGTGAGAGAAGACTATTCACAGAGTTAATCCAGAGGGCACTCCTTCTCTTTGTTTTCCAATTGTTCCCAATCTGTCTCCATCCCATGAGCAGCCGCAGAAATCAGCTTGATGCTTTTCAAAACCAACATGAAAGAACTGGGTAAGTCACTAGCATGTTTTGTACAAGTGTCTACTTTTAAGCACAAAAAATGTCTTCAGAAAATTAACTAACCATCCACTAACACATTAAGGCCAACAACAACGAATTGCAGCATAAAAATGGAGATAAGTATGCAAAATGTTTGAGGGAAGACCACCCTTGGGCTTACAGGTCTAAAGAGGTCATACTGTAGAAATTCAAAATGCAATAATGTATTAATATACAGATTAGAAAAAGGACAATATGTTAAAATGCATCATATTGATCAGCAGTAAACTGAGGCTAAAAATGATTGACAGAAACAGATGAAAAATGTTCTGTGTGGTAAAGTATCAATTTTAAAAAGGGAAAAAAGTAAAGCAACAATTCTCCGGGATAAACCAACCCCAAATAGAACCTTGGCTGGCAGGATGTGTTATGTCTAGAATTGATTTAGTCCTTCATTACAAATGAAACCATAATCCAAATGAGGTTAATAACAAAGTAACTGGCCCTACAGGTTTACAGGTCCCCCATGATGACGGAAGTTCTGGTGTTCGGGTGGGATACTGAACAAAAACAGAAATAGGTGTGAAAATGTTATTCCTAAAAATGTATTGGGTTGTAATTCTGCTCCCCATAGTTCCTGATGGCATCAGTGTCGGAAAGGCTGGCGGAGGAAACCTGTGCATTTTCTGGCTCACTTGTGATAGGCCTCCTATAGTGTCTGCTAGTGCAGAACTAAAGGGTAAGAATGGCGACTGGAGTTCTCTGCATAGTGCCCACTGCTTAGGCGCATGGTGGATGTTTCCAGTGACCAGCACTGGTCTACACCCAAGCCTCAGGGATGCAGGGTGAAGGATAAAGTGAAGTGCGCTGAAAGTGGCCTAGTGGATGGTGGTTATTCCTCTGTGGAGTAATGTCAAAGGGACAGAGACTCCGGATCATCTAATTGTTCTGGTGAGGTGTTCGGCACAATAAGGTCTAAGATGATGGAGCTCATCTTGGAATGAGACTAGGCCTTCTATATTTCCAAGGTTGAGTCTCTGGGCTTTGGTTCTAAGTTCACTTTTATCCAGGATTTCATTTGAGGTTTGCATATCTTGCGGGCTTCGCATCAGGCAAAACTGATTGGAAGCAATTGCTTTCAGTACTCAATGTTTGAACTTCCGGGGTTTTGATGTTGATACCTTTTTTGCTATTGCTCTGTCTTTTAGCTCTGAGTCGCAGCTTGGCACAGGAGAAAAGCTGCTAGTGATCAGATACGGTCAGCCTTCAAAGGGGCGGGGGCTTTCAATGGCAGCCTATGGGAAGCAAGTGTCCTATTGGATCTATGATGTTACAACGCGTTATTTTACAACGCATGCTGTAACATCGCAACTTTTACAACGCAGGTTCCATTACATTGGATGCCATTACAACGCAGGATATTACATAGCAGATGCTATTACAACGCATACCATTACATCGTAAGTATAGGTAAGTATAACTTTTTAAAAAAAATGTAATTAAGTTAATTTAATTAATTTTATTTAACTAATATAATTAAAATAATTGTAAAAATGTAATTAATATAATTTATTTAAATAAGTTTAATTTAGTTTTAAATAGGAATTAATGTAATTTAATTAAATTAATATAATTTTATTAATTTAATTTAATACATTTTATAATAGTAATTATTTAAATTTAATTAATTTAATTTAAATAATATAATTGAATTAATATTACAATTGTAATTAATTTGATTTAATAAATTTAATTAATTATAATTTATTTAATTAATTTAATTTAATTAAAGTCGTACTTTAAAAAAAATAAACCCTAAAAATACCCCTGTACCCCAAAACCCAAACCCAACCCTAAACCCTAAAAATACCCCTGTACCCCAAAACCCAAACCCAGCCCTAAAACCTAAAAATACCCCTGTACCCCAAAACCCAAACCCAGCCCTAAAACCTAAAAATACCCCTGTACCCCAAAACCCAAACCCAGCCCTAAAACCTAAAAACACCCCTGTACCCCAAAACCCAAACCCAGCCCTAAAACCTAAAAACCCCCCTGTACCCCAAAACCCAAACCCTGCCCTAAAACCTAAAAACACCCCTGTACCCCAAAACCCAAACCCAGCCCTAAAACCTAAAAATACCCCTGTACCCCAAAACCCAAACCCAGCCCTAAAACCTAAAAACACCCCTGTACCCCAAAACCCAAACCCAGCCCTAAAACTTAAAAATACCCCTGTACCCCAAAACCCAAACCCTGCCCTAAAACCTAAAAACACCCCTGTACCCCAAAACCCAAACCCAGCCCTAAAACCTAAAAACACCCCTGTACCCCAAAACCCAAACCCAGCCCTAAAACCTAAAAATACCCCTGTACCCCAAAACCCAAACCCAGCCCTAAAACCTAAAAACACCCCTGTACCCCAAAACCCAAACCCAGCCCTAAAACCTAAAAATACCCCTGTACCCCAAAACCCAAACCCTGCCCTAAAACCTAAAAACACCCCTGTACCCCAAAACCCAAACCCTGCCCTAAAACCTAAAAACACCCCTGTACCCCAAAACCCAAACCCAGCCCTAAAACCTAAAAACACCCCTGTACCCCAAAACCCAAACCCTGCCCTAAAACCTAAAAATACCCCTGTACCCCAAAACCCAAACCCATCCCTAAAACCTAAAAATACCCCTATACCCCAAAACATATACCTCAGTACCCCAAAACATATACTCCTATACTCATACTTATTTTAAAAATTACTTAAATTAATATATTTAATTTATAATATTAAAAAACATAAATAAATATATTTATTTATAATTAATATTAATTAAATTAATTAAATAATATTAAATAAAATAAAAAAAATTATATACTTACCAATACTTACGATGTAATGGTATGCGTTGTAATAGCATCTGCTATGTAATATCCTGCGTTGTAATAGCATCCGATGTAATGGAACCAGCGTTGTAAAAGCTGCGTTGTAACAGCATTACGACGTAAAAGTTGCGTTGTAACAGTAAGTTACCGTCCTATTGTATGGGAAAATCCTCCCCATCCCGTTTCATTCAGAAAGCAAACATCTTCATAGAGGGCTGCTGCTGTAATTAGTCAAAATAATAACACCTGAAAGTTACTGCAGTCACCACCTCCTCTAGCCTCAGGAATAGCAGTACACAGAAGTGAGGGTCCCACACCTTTGAATAAAGAGAGGTAGCTGTGGTGAGTTAAAACTAAGACTCCTGGTTTTACGGTTTTTCTTTTTTTTACATTTCCATCTGTATTTATCCATATTTATTTTTTGCTTATATTATCTGTGTTTATCTATATTTATTTTGGCTTTTCTGAAAAAGTGAAGCAGGAACCGCTTTATTTCGGTATATTGTGATTGGAGTAATGTATGTTCATACTTGAATGCATAATAGGTTTTGATGCCACATATGCCCATATATGATACATAAATACACTGAGATGAGAACATGTGCATTGTAGATCACTCAGAAATCTGTTTATTCTTAATTAGAAACCGTCTCCTTTTTTAAACTCGTCTAGTTTTGCGTCTTCGTGGATATTGTCTCTGTACTCTTTGCTGATAGAAGTGAGAAGCATTCAATTTTGTTGTTGTTGCTTTTTTCAATATTTAAACATAAAGACAAACAGGGAAATGTATGTTTTTCTGTCAGTATTTACCTGTAAATAAATAAATAAATGAGGTCCCCCGGAAGTTTTTTATGTTGCCTATTTTAAAGAAGATGGATTTTAAACAGGCTCGCCCAGCTCTCCTGTATTTACAACTGTTGAAGGATGAATAGTTTTTTTTCGTTCTTGGTTACCTGAAATCTGTGGTAAAGTCTAGGTCCTGTCTTGATTAAACATCAACATGGGTCAGGGTTTAGGTTCGTTTTTAAGCTTAGTCAAAGGCCTGGGATGGTTTAACCTTGTTGGCAGGTTTCTAAATCACGGGCCATGTTTATTGGTATCTGAAATTTGCACTTTTTGTTATAGATTTTTATGGATTGCTGTGAAATGTGCTTTAATTGTGATAAAATGTGTCCATTTTATGTTATTTTCTTGTGATGATAACTTTTATGCTTTTATAATTCTGAAACCGAATAAAGTTGATTAAATTGAAATTTGTAAATCAGTAAAAACAAAACACTGGGAGCCTTAATTATAACAAACCAAACTGAAAACATTTCAATGTTGTAAGAGAAACACTCCAATACGCCTCCAAAGAAGATCAAATTTGACATCCTATCTTGTAATCTTGGTTCTGATTCTTAATGCAAAGAGACATCCTCGTGCCAGGAAGAAAACGTGTGGGTGGGGGAAAAAATTCTGATTAGCATGACTCTAATTTGCATGAAACACTTCCAATAACTATCTGGGCAAAAACACTAAAAGTCTGATTTTTTTTTTAGAAAATCAAATTAAATGTGGTGGGAAGCAGTCTGATCCAACACATGCTCTACCACCATACAAGAAACCAAAACACGGATAAAAGGAGGGCTATAGCTCTATGTTAGTGCCCATATATACGGTATACATCATTTGATTTCATCGACCAAAGGGAGATGGCCAAGAAACAGTACTATCAGAAGTATGCTCATGAGGTATCACAACATCTCTGCCACCATGACTGTATAAAAGCGTGGCTCTCCTCTTGCCCCGGAAGCATGGGCTGCTAAACGTCCTAATGTCTATCTGTATTGGCCCATCTAGTCCACACTCACCAGTGTTTCTGTTGGCGATTGCTGGCATTGCGCAATCTTAGCCTCAGATTAAGGGGTGGGGCAATGTTTCCTGTCTGGCTAGATTCACCGTAGATAGTTTCTGACAGGCTTCAACCGATGAAGAGTGAGCCAGTCTCGTTTCACTCCACCCACCACTCTCCTGACAGATTCCCAGCTTGGAGTTTCACCCAATGCACGTTTCAAAACATGGGTCGGGAGGGGTGGATATGAATAACAGCGCGCTACAGATGCCTCGGCCTTGTTATTAGTTTGTAATGTGTATACGGTTCCTCCTTTGATAGTAACCGGAAGGAGGGTGTGAGCGCTGATTCAGCCAGGCGTCTCTTACACGTGCTTGGGAATACGCTCGATGTGCCAACTTTAGCAGCCTCTCACCCTGGGAGTTGCCCTGTTGCATCCTCGGGCAGTCATTGCCCGCCTCCGAGGGAGCATAACATTGTGCAGGGTTGTTGAATGCCACACGACTCTTCGGTGCTCCGTGTGATCCACATTCAAGCCCCTCTAACATCAAACCGTTTATGTACATATGGGCGGCTTACATTATACCCACAAAACACGCAAGTGCATTACTTGAGCTTCTATTTTCTTATGTGGCTCTTGAAAAATATCTATTTTTTCCGACATGCGTCTGTTTTTTCCCCCAAAAGAAGTTACGATTCGGCCGAGAAGTGTGTATGGACATACATCACAGAAAAGTGCGTTTTTGGTGAAAACCCGTATACTCTCACCGACCGATCATTTGTTAAGAGTCTAAATAGGGGTCTACATGGAGACTGCCTTGCTTGCAAAAAAACTAAAGCCTCCCGTGGCATCCCGAGATCTATTCATTTTGTTTGTGGACAGAGTGCGTCATACAGAATGGCTGTGGCCGCGTTCTCTCAATACAAACAAACGTGGCACTGGCCGCCCTCGCTGGGCAGCGCGTGCTACACCAGTTCAGGGCAGCGTCAGGCAGGCGTTGGGGTGTCAGCACATTGTTTTTTCTTTCATAGTGTCTCTGCTGCTAGCAGTGTTCTGGGAAACAATGGGCCTCATTTATGAGGAATGCACCAGTGAGGTGGAGCAAGACACCTTGCTGCGCTGCCCTGCGTGACAGGGAACGGGCAGGAATGCCCTGGGGCTATTTACAAGCCCCTTGCGCCACTTTTATTTTTAACATGGGAAAAATGACGTACAGGTGGCGTAAGGGGCTTGTAAATAAGCCCCTCTGTATTTAGGCCGCATTCCTGTCCTTTCCCTTGCGTTGGCGCAATTTTGGCAACCTATAACCAACGCAAGCACCCTTGTGCAAGATTGTTTTTGTGCAGGAAGAGGCACCTTCCTGCACAAAACCAATGCCTGGGAGGCATGTTCCTCAGAATGCAGCACACAGAAAGAGGAAGAAACAAGGAGAAATGGAGATATTTCTTCTCGTTATGCCTCCCTGGGAAGGTTTACGCTTTTATCCCATTGCCAGGTTTACAAGTTCTCGTAAATCTGGGGATGTGTCAAAATCCATAGGAGTTGTGTGGGAACACCCATGCAACGCCCATTGAATGCCTACCCAGGGCAGAGTAACCCCATGCAGTGATTGGCACTGTGTTGTGTTACTCTGGCTTTTTGAAGCCACTCAGAGCCATGCAAAGTGGCATCAAAAATCTGGCTTAGAGGTTCCCATCACGCATGCACCACATTGTGCGCAGGGGTGGCTCATCCATGTGGGAGGAGGCGCGTTGCCCTACTGCTTTATCTCAGGACGAGAAGCAGAAATATAAAATGGTATTATGAATACCATTTTATATTTCTGCTTCTCACACTGCGAGAAAGCAGGAGAGATTGGTTGGGGGTGGGCGGGTGGGCGGTCATGCTCCAGGGCAGGGGAGGAGTGGCTTGTCCACTGTTGTGGGCACTGACTGTTTGGTAGGCCCCAGGGCCCACCAAACCAGTCATACGCACTATCCCTTTTCTCCATGTAGGCTGCATGCAGCCTATATGGAGAAAATGGCCTCCCCATAGACACCTGTGTGGTCGGCGTCCAAGGCAATCACAACGCTGCCATTGCAGCATTGTGATTGGCTATGGGGAGGGGAGGAAGGCTGCCTGGTTCATGCGAGTACTCAGAGCAGAGATGACGCGACGTGAAACCGAACTGGGCTGGCAAAGGTAAGTTTTTATTTTTTATTTAAAACTAAGCCCCCCCGCATGACCTCCTCCCCTCGTGACCCCTTTGTAGGAGAGTAGGATCTGCAATCCTATGATCACCCAGATTTTTTTTCGCTTTTGTTTCACTGGTTTACGACTTTCTCGGGCTGTGGGCCTGCCAATCAGACCCACAGCCTAGCTGTTCTCTCGCTAAATTGATATGTGTACCTTAGGTGCATTACCCAATTGGAACTGGGCCAATTTGTCAGACCCTGTAACTCAGGGCATTGGTGTACCCAGGGCCTACCAGGGGCTGAAGCATGTATTATGCCACCCCTGGCTGGCCATCTAAATCTGACACAACTGGATGCACGACAGCTGGGGCAACGTGGCGTACTCGCCCGTTGCTTTAGATATAGTATACCTATATCTAACTCTCAAAATGGACACCCGAATTCCTATCAGCCACTCCAATGGCAGGCCTTGACAATCCTGAAGGCAGAGTGCGTGGAATCGTGTGAACTGGGCTCTGGCACGAGCCGAGCCCGGTTGCAGCTTGCGGAACCAAGACCCAATGGCTGTTCCATGATAACGCGTACCATTAGTAACTTCGGTATCGCGTTATCAAGACATGTCGAGTAAGGTGTCATACGAATCGGGATGCTGACCCCTCACCAATGCTGGCGACGAGGTTAGCATTCCGCCCTTCTAGAGGGACACGACATGGACGTAACTGTGAACCCCGGTTAAAGTTAACTGAAGCCTCAGCTCCACAAAATGGATGCTGCCACCACAGACACGAGTCTGACCTCCTGCTGCTGGGAGTCCTTCCAGCGAGGAGAGCTTGGACAAAGGGTTTCCTGTCCGGGGCGGTATTCGCACCATCCCAGACAGGGTTTTGTGTATCCTGGGTAGGCAGGGCTTTACAAGAAGGTGGCTGCGGAGTGGCACCCCGGTGCTCACTACGCATCTGCCGGCTAGAACCAGTTCCAGGGGCGCCCAGCCCCTGACCTGGGGAAAGTCCGGCAGGGGAGAGGGGTGTAACTACCCCCCTTCCTGGTCCCACCCCTAGGGCAGGACCTAGTCACGTACCCACCCCTTTCTTTAGGATAAAGGCAGGAGCGGGGACCCTTCCAAATTAGATCATCTTTGAATCAAGAATACTTTCTACAAAAGGAACTCTCGACTCTTCTCAAGATTTCTCCCTTGTGGCTAAGGAGTAGTCACCCTGCATCCGCAGGCACCACCTAAGAACTCTGCGGTTTGCTGCAAGTCCTTCCTCAGGAATCCGACTGCCCAGCTCGACGAGAACCGGCTTCCCTGGCACCTCTGACCTCTACCCACATCGTCAGCTCAGCTGAGATCCGTGGGTGCGACGAGACCTTGAGGGACCGGCCAGCATCAAAACCTGCACGCTTTCTTAAACCAGCACGACCGCCGAGGGATCCTCTGGTGAGTGCTCTGGGGTCAGAGAAGCCCCGACCCTGAGCAGCTCCAGCTCCGAAGTGCAGCCCCCCAGCATCTCCACGATCTGCGTGGGGCCCTTCTACTTTTGCCGCTCATCACGTTGTCTGGTCACTAGCCGCTGGCTTGTGACCTTCTTGACGACATCCGACAACCAACGCTGCTGGTCTGGTTGCTCCAGACTGGCCTTTGCTCCCTTCTGAGAGAGGAGCACCCCGGACCCTCCTGGTCCACTCAAGACGCCATTTTAGGCCCACCACGTGGCCCTAAAATTTGCCAAGGCTTGTTGCCCCAATCCTGGGCCCAGCGACGCCGACAGCATCAACCTTCGTGGGACAGCTCGCACCTCCATCCTGGTCGCCGACAACGCCTCCTGGTCCGTGAGACTGCAGAGCCTAGCGTCGCCCACTCACCTAGTCGAGGTGACGATCATCCGGTGCCCTCCTGGTACCCTCTGACTACTGGCTAGTAGTACGAACTTGGTCCCCTCTGCTTTCAGGTGTCATCCATCTCTGATCCAGGCTTGGATCTCTACGAACTATTTCCACTGGTCACCAGCCAGCAACTCCTTCCTTCCGGCTCCTGGCTCGTCAGCGAAGACTCCCGACGTCTGTAAAGACTTGTGCAGCTGCAGCCCTTGGGGCTAGGTAACTTCGGCATTTCGGTGCCCGCATAGCCTCCTTATTTAAGGGTCCCGAGTCCCTATCGCTTCCGACTTGCCTTATCGGGTCCGCCCGAGACCACTAAACTTTCCGTGCCCTCGGGCACTTGTATTGATTGTGCACTTGAAGTATTTTCTTAAGAGTTTCGTTGTGTGCTTAGTACCCTGTCCTCATAAAGAGTACAGGGCTGTTGTGATTCTAATAAATACACTGTTTATTTTCATAACACTTGTGTGGTGTCCTTTCACTTGGTGTTCAAGGGGTATGTGATGGTATAACAGCTGGCTTAACACGCCCTCTAGAGTTTAGCCCGAAGACTGCTCGTATCCACGCTACTAGGATAGCTGGTCTAAGGTTGACTTACAACCAATCACCATAAGGGTCGTTTGGACCGATGCATAGTGGTCGCTAGAATAGTGAACACTGCATATCGGGCCAACTTCTCACATTGGTGGCAGCGGGTGGGATTTGAGCTTGCTGTTGTTTTACCACGCGTATCCTAAGAATATCTTGTGAAAGATCGCATAAGTACTCCAGGTACATATAACTTAGCTTAGAATACTCAGAGTTCTACTGAACCAGCTGTTGTAGCTCCTCAAGGCTTAGCACACCTTGGCTACAACTCTTAGCAAGGGATCAGTAGGTAAACATATAGTGTAGGTAGGTGCATCACTTACACCACACTAGAAGCAACATGTCAGACAAAGGAGGAAACTCTGAGTCTCCCCTTGTGTCAGTCGACCTTCCACAGGTCACCTCCAGATATGCTGCACTTAGCTTCCAAGAGATGCGACAACTCTGTACATCTCGGAAGTTAAAACAGGGTGCAAACCCTACCACTCCGTTTCTGATTGGTCTCTTGGAGACTTATGATGCTAGGAGGGCGGGTAACACCGACCCTTCTCATCCAGAAGGGAATATGCCCCCCCTCGAGGGAACCGCAGGTGACCCTGACCTTATCCATCTCTCCGCAGAAGGTGAAGAGGAGGATGAGGAGCCAGAGACATCTGAGGACGAGGCAGACAAAGGTCCAGTAGTGGTTAGCCAGCTAACTAGGGGCAACTTAAGCCGGCACGAGGATGGTACTAGGAGACCCCTGGGGCCCCTCTCAGGCCAGCTTAACCTTGGGAATGGACGAGTTAGGTCTCTGTCGGGAGGCTCTAACAGATCCATTCGAACCAATGGCTCTCGAGGCTCTGCTCGAAGAGGGATGACATCCCCTCAGAGGAGAGTGTACGAAGCTAAGGAGCGGGAAGTCAATCAGCGGATCGAAAGGGAAGAACTTGCCCTAGCCAAAGAAAGACTCGCCTTCGCTAGAGAGCAAGAATTGATTGGGACAAATCCCACTGGTGGCAGCATTCCCCCACGGGAAAACAGGAGTTTAGACACTAGGCACCTGAGTAAGATAGTGCCCCCCTTTAAGCAAGGGGACGACATCCACAAATGGATTACTGCTTTGGAGCGGGCCTGCACTGTACAGTGCGTCCCCCAGAGTCAGTGGGCAGCTATCTTGTGGCTCTCCTTTGAAGGTAAAGGTAGAGATAAGCTCCTCACTACTAGAGTCGAGGATGCTAACAATTACCAGGTCCTGAAGAACACACTGATTGATGGGTTCGGCCTAACCACTGAGCAGTACAGGTTGCTGTTCAGGGATACCCAGAAAACTCAGTCTCAGGACTGGTCTGATTTCGTTGATTGTGCCACTAAGGCTTTGGAGGGCTGGTTGCTGGGCAGTAAGGTTACTGACTACACAGGATTGTATAATTTGATCATGCGAGAACAGATTTTAAACAATTGTCAGAACCAGTTGTTGCATCAGCACCTTGTCGACTCGGATCTGACCTCTCCCCAAGAATTGGGAAAGAAGGCAGACAGATGGGTCAGAACAAGGGTTAAGCAAAACCAGGGCCAGAA